>NC_134353.1:959189973-959789973 GCF_048569485.1 Anomaloglossus baeobatrachus
GGCTCCTGCTCCCTGCTTGCTTCATTTCGTCGCTCTCTCGCTGTCACACAGCGATGTGTGTGTCACAGCGGGAGAGTGACGACCAAAAAATTAAGCTGGACATTCAGCAACGACCGGCGACCTCACAGCAGGGGCCAGGTCGTTGCTGGATGTCACACACAGCGACAGCGACGTCGCTGCAACGTCACAGAAAATGGTGACGTAGCAGCGACCTCGTTGTCGTCGCTGTGTGTGACACCAGCTTTACATCCATTCTCGAGGTAAGTCAGATAGCCCCCATACACATCATATTGTTGTCTGATCCGGGCAATTTTAGCCCTATGTTTATGGGAGCTTTCATGTAATCTGTATAAGGGCTTATTCAAACATCTATGAACGTCAGTACAATCTCTGAACACAATGCATGGACTGGCTGAGGCCGTCCTTATAGACAGTGTTGTGAGCTCAGAAATCATGAGCCTCAGTGCAGCAACTCCGCTCTAGTCACCTCTAGTGAGATAGAATGGAGTTACTGTACAGGGGACGTTCCTTACAGACAGTGCTGTGAGCTCAGAAATCATGAACCTTAGTGCAACAACTTTGATCTAGTCATCTCTGTGCTGGGCAGTGTTGTAACTAGAATTTGATGGGCCCCAATGCAAAATTAGGACCTGCCCCCCCCAACACAGATACACTGGGTACAGGATAATGACACCGACACTCGGGGCATGGAATAATGACGCTGACACTCAGGGTGCGGGATAATGAAGTTAACACTTGGCTCTTTCCCTCAGCACTCAGGTTTCCCATGATCTGAAATCCCTCTTTCTATCATCACCCAGCTTTCCTATGTTCTGATATCCATCTTGTCCTCAGCACCCAGCTTCCCTAGGCTCTGCTATACATCTTTCCCTCAGCACCCAGCTTTCCCATATCATAGCATCGTAAAGCTGGGTGCTGCGGGTAAGAGCCTCTTTCCATCAGCACAAAACGTTCCCATCCCAAGCTTATGTTTTTGTCCCCCCTCGTATATATAGTTCTCCAAATACTATAATGGCCCCCACATAGCCTTCCATATAGCATATTGGGTCCCACGTAACCCTTCATTTTACTAGAATGCGCCCCATAGTCCTCCTTGTATTATAATGCATTTCCCATAGTCCTCTATGTATAAGGTAACTCTTATAGCCCTCCAATTATTATACTACAACTCCCATAGTCCTCCATGTATTATAATTCACTCCATAGTCCTCCATATATTATACTGCACCCCATAGTCCTCCATATATTATAATGCACCCCCATAGTCCTCCATGTTTTATAATGCACCCCCATAGTCCATGGATAAGGTAGCCCTCATAGGCCTTCATATATTATAATGCAGCCCCCATAGTCATGCATGTATTATAATGCACCCCACAGCTCTCCATGTATAATAATGCAGCCCCTCCATATATTATAATAGTAGCTGTCATATACCGTCCCCCAGGCCCACCCACCCAGTTCCTTGACCACTTTTCAGCCTGGCTGCCGCACTTCATGTCCTCAGAATTACCAACCCTCATCCTAGGAGACTTTAACATACCCATGACCAGCCCCTCCTCCCCATCTGCATCCCAGCTTCTATCTCTCACCACCTCCCTTGGCCTCTCACAGCTCTCATCTTCTGAGACACATGAAGATGGTAACACTCTTGACCTGGTCTTTATCCGCCTCTGCTCAATCTCTGACTTTGACAACTCACCTCTTCCCCTCTCTGACCACAACATCCTCTCCTTCAAGCTCACAAACCCTCGTCCACCCCAGTACACTCCCACCAATCACACATTCAGAAACCTACAGGCCATTGACTTTCAGACCCTTACAGACTCTTTACACTCATCACTGTCCCCTATCTCCTCACTTTCCTGTCCTGATCTGGCTGTAAACCATTACAATGACACACTCAGAAATACCCTAGACCAAGTAGCACCCCTCACCCTCAGAACCTCCAAACACAGAGTAAAAAAGCCTTGGCTCACTTCCCAAACTCGATTTCTCCAGTGATGCTCTAGGAGTGCCAAACGCATATGGAGGAAAACCCGCACACCAGAAAACTTCATCCACAACAAGTTCATCTTAAGGACCTACAACTCTTCCCTTCACCTCGCCAAACAGACCTACTTCACCACCCTTATTTCCTCACTATCCAACAATCCAAAAAAGCTCTTTGACACCTTTCACTCCCTCCTCAGTCGCAAAGTACATACCCCCATCACAGACCTTCATGCTGATGACCTGGCCTCATATTTCACAGATAAAATAGAAAACATCCGCCAGGAGATCAGCTCCCAGCTACCAAGCGTTGTGAATCCCATCCCTCCATATATCCCATCAAGCTCACTTTCCACATTTGACCCAGTCACAGAGGAGGAAGTCTCCAGGCTCCTCTCTTCTTCTCGTCCTACCACTTGCCCTACTGATCCCTTTCCCTCACACCTACTCTGGTTGTCACCACTCACCTAACTAAAATCTTCAATCTCTCTCTTCGGGTATCTTCCCCTCCTCCCTCAAACACTCTATCATTACTCCATTATTAAAAAAACCCTTCCCTTGATCCGTCCTGCACAAGCAACTACAGACCAGTCTCCAATCTCCCCTTCATCTCTAAACTCTTGGAGCGCCTGGTCTACTCTCGCCTCACCCGCTACCTGTCCTCTCACTCTCCTCTAGATCCTTTACAGTCTGGCTTCCGCCCTTTACACTCAACAGAAACTGCCCTTGTCAAAGTGACCAATGACCTATTGACTGCAAAACATAATGGTGACCACTCTCTGCTTATCCTTCTTGACCTCTCTGCCGCCTTCGACACTGTTGACCACCATCTCCTTCTCTCTATGCTCCATTCTATCGGCCTAAAGGACACTGTGCTCTCGTGGTTCTCTAACTATCTTTCTCGCCGTTCATTCAATGTATCATTTGCTGGCTCCACATCTTCTCCTCTTCCTCTCACTGTTGGGGTCCCTCAAGGTTCAGTCCTCGGCCCTCTTCTTTTCTCCCTCTACACTGCCCCAATTGGAATGACCATCAGCAGATTTGGTTTTCAGTACCATCTTTATGCTGATGACACACAGCTATACACCTCATCCCCTGAGCTCACCCCCGCTGTACTACAGAACAGAAGTGACTGCCTGACTGCAGTTTGCAATGTCATGTCTGCTCTCTATCTCAAACTTAACCTTTCCAAAACTGCCCGCTCCTGCCGCTTGCACCTCAAGAACATCTCTAGAATCCGCCCCTTTCTCACAATGGAAATGACAAAAACACTCACCGTGGCCCTGATCCACTCTCGCCTTGACTACTGTAACTCTCTATTAATTGGTTTCCCCCCAACTAGACTCTCTCCTCTACAGTCCATCCTTAATGCAGCAGCTAGGGTCATCTATCTGGCTAATTGCTACTCGGATGCCTCTGCTCTGTGCCAGTCATTGCACTGGCTGCCCATATATCACAGGATCCAATTCAAACTGCTTGTTCTCACCCACCAAGCTCTCCACAGTACAGCACCCCCTACATCTCCACCCTCCTCTCTGTCTATCACCACAAAGCTCTCCACAGTGCGGCACCCCCCTACATCTCCACCCTCCTCTCTGTCTGTCTCTGTCTCACCCCACCCGTTCTCTACTCTCTAAAAACGACTTTCGACTAACATCAACACTAATCCGAACCTCCCACTCCCGGATCCAAGACTTCTTCCGAGCTGCACCAATCCTCTGGAACGCTCTACCCCAAGAAGTTATAATGAATCATAACTTACTCTGCTTCAGACGCTCCCTAAAAACGCATCTTTTTAGGGCGGCCTATCACACTCCCTAATCTAATCCAATTCACACAGTGCCTCTACAACTTCTCACAACATAACCTCACGTCAAACTCCATGCCACCCAAATGCATCTCAAGATTCAGGCCCACTGGTCCAGGAAGCCATTATCTATCCCCCATTTCCTTGAAATTGCTGGATTGTCATTGTAAATAAGCACTTGTACCTTGCCCCCCCCCACCCCACCCATATCTCATTGTAGATTGTAAGCTCTCACGAGCAGGGTTGTCTTTTTTTTCCCCTCTAAATATTGCATTTTCTATTACTGTTATTACTGTTACTTGTTTGTATATGATCCTCCTGAATTGTAAAGCGCTGCGGAATATGTTGGCGCTATAGAAATAAAGATTATTATTATTATTATTAATATTATTAATACAGCTCACATAGTACTCCATGTATTACTGTATAATGCACTCCCCATAGTCATTCATGTATGATAATGCAGCCCTCAAAGTCCTCTGTATATTATACTGAACCCCATTGTCCTACATATACTGCACCCCATAGCCATCTATGTAAAATTCACCCCATAGTACTCCATATATTATACTGCACCACATAGTTCTCCATGTATTATACTGCACCCCATAGTACTACATACAGTTAGGTCCAGAAATCTTTGGACAGTGGCACAATTTTGGCGAGTTGGGCTCTGCATGCCACCACATTGGATTTGAAATGAAACCTCTACAACAGAATTCAAGTGCAGATTGTAACGTTTAATTTGAAGGTTTGAACAAAAATATCTGATAGAAATTGTAGGAATTGTACACATTTCTTTACAAACACTCCACATTTTAGGAGGTCAAAAGTAATTGGACAAATAAACCAAACCCAAACAAAATATTTTTAATTTCAATATTTTGTTGCCAATCCTTTGGAGGCAATCACTGCCTTAAGTCTGGAACCCATGGACATCACCAAACGCTGGGTTTCCTCCTTCTTAATGCTTTGCCAGGCCTTTACAGCCGCAGCCTTAAGGTCTTGCTTGTTTGTGGGTCTTTCCGTCTTAAGTCTGGATTTGAGCAAGTGAAATGCATGCTCAATTGGGTTAAGATCTGGTGATTGACTTGGCCATTGCAGAATGTTCCACTTTTTTGCACTCATGAACTCCTGGGTAGCTTTGGCTGTATGTTTGGGGTCATTGTCCATCTGTACTATGAAGCGCCGTCCGATCAACTTTGCGGCATTTGGCTGAATCTGGGCTGAAAGTATATCCTGGTACACTTCAGAATTCATCCGGCTACTCTTGTCTGCTGTTATGTCATCAATAAACACAAGTGACCACGTGATCACGTTGCCTCCACCATGTTTTACAGAGGATGTGGTGTGCCTTGGATCATGTGCCGTTCCCTTTCTTCTCCAAACTTTTTTCTTCCCATCATTCTGGTACAGGTTGATCTTTGTCTCATCTGTCCATAGAATACTTTTCCAGAACTGAGCTGGCTTCATGAGGTGTTTTTCAGCAAATTTAACTCTGGCCTGTCTATTTTTGGAATTGATGAATGGTTTGCATCTAGATGTGAACCCTTTGTATTTACTTTCATGGAGTCTTCTCTTTACTGTTGACTTAGAGACAGATACACCTACTTCACTGAGAGTGTTCTGGACTTCAGTTGATGTTGTGAACGGGTTCTTTTTCACCAAAGAAAGTATGCGGCGATCATCCACCACTGTTGTCATCCGTGGACGCCCAGGCCTTTTTGAGTTCCCAAGCTTACCAGTCAATTCCTTTTTTCTCAGAATGTACCCGACTGTTGATTTTGCTACTCCAAGCATGTCTGCTATCTCTCTGATGGATTTTTTCTTTTTTTTCAGCCTCAGGATGTTCTGCTTCACCTCAATTGAGAGTTCCTTAGACCGCATGTTGTCTGGTCACAGCAACAGCTTCCAAATGCAAAACCACACACCTGTAATCAACCCCAGACCTTTTAACTACTTCATTGATTACAGGTTAACGAGGGAGACGCCTTCAGAGTTAATTGCAGCCCTTAGAGTCCCTTGTCCAATTACTTTTGGTCCCTTGAAAAAGAGGAGGCTATGCATTACAGAGCTATGATTCCTAAACCCTTTCTCCGATTTGGATGTGAAAACTCTCATATTGCAGCTGGGAGTGTGCACTTTCAGCCCATATTATATATATAATTGTATTTCTGAACATGTTTTTGTAAACAGCTAAAATAACAAAACTTGTGTCACTGTCCAAATATTTCTGGACCTAACTGTATATTATACTGCACCCCACAGTCCTGCGTATATTATACTGCACCCCATAGTTTTCCATATATTATAATGCACCCCCATAGTCCTATATGTATTATAATGCAGTCACCATAGTCCTTCATACACTGTGTGCAGAATTATTAGGCAAGTTGTATTTCAGAGGATTTTTTTCTATTATTGATCAACAACTATGTTCTCAATCACCCAAAAGACTCATAAATATCAAAGCTTAATATTTTTGGCAGTTGGAGTGGGTTTTTTTAGATTTGGCTATCTTAGGCTAGATTTGGCTATCTTAGGTCCACGCTGCGGAAAATGCACGGATTTTGCCGCGGATTTCTCGCAGAAAAGCCGCAGATTTCCCGAAAATCTGCAGCACCGACACTTCCCAGCCATTTCTATGGCATTTTGGAAATGCTGTGTCCATGCTGTGGATTTTTCCGCAGCGGATTTCGTGCGGATTTTGGTCCGGAAAAATCTGCAACATGTCAATTATTGTTGCGGATTTTCATCCGGATTTTGGCTTTAAAATTGGGAAAAAAAATTCCGCATCAAATCCGCGGCAATTCCGCGGTAAATCCACGGCAAATCCGCACCTTTGAAAAGGTGCGGATTTTGCGGGAAAGCTGCGGATTTTGATGCAGAAAAATCCACAGCTACATTCTCTCGTGGACACATAGCCTTAGGAGGATATCTGTAATAGCAGAAACTGCTGTGTGAATACTGACATGAAAAATTCAATAGCTATATGTAAGAATGAAATGTGAAAAATGGAACCTGCATTACTGCCATGAATATATGAATAAAGAGAAATTTAGCTACTGAATTGATCAATGCAATAGAGCCCCAACACTACGCCAAAGTATTTCTCTACGTTGGGGTCCCTAGCTTGTGTGTGTCCTCTCATGCAGTTAAAAAACTTACCGTGTATGGGAACCTGAGACCCAGGCTATATATACGATGTGGATTGGCAATAGGTGTGTATGGGGAGGGTTCACAAACGAAAAACTACTAACATTAAGGAATAACGTTTGGAACTCCATTCTATGTCTGAACTGGGTGCAAAAAACCTAAAAAACATCACTATGGGGAGATAAGGTATGCACACCAGTGACTATGGAAGGGGAATACATGTAATAGCAGAAACTGCTGTGTGAATACTGACATGAAAAATTCAATAGCTATATGTAAGAATGAAATGTGAAAAATGGAACCTGCATTACTGCCATGAATATATGAATAAAGAGAAATTTAGCTACTGAATTGATCAATGCAATAGAGCCCCAATGGAGTTCCAAACGTTATTCCTTAATGTTAGTAGTTTTTCGTTTGTGAACCCTCCCCATACACACCTATTGCCAATCCACATCGTATATATAGCCTGGGTCTCAGCTTCCCATACACGGTAAGTTTTTTAACTGCATGAGAGGACACACACAAGCTAGGGACCCCAACGTAGAGAAATACTTTGGCGTAGTGTTGGGGCTCTATTGCATTGATCAATTCAGTAGCTAAATTTCTCTTCATTCATATGTTCATGGCAGTAATGCAGGTTCCATTTTTCACATTTCATTCTTACATATAGCTATTGGATTTTTCATGTCAGTATTCACACAGCAGTTTCTGCTATTACATGTATTCCCCTTCCATAGTCACTGGTGTGCATACCTTATCTCCCCATAGTGATGTTTTTTAGGTTTTTTGCACCCAGTTCAGACATAGAATGGAGTTCTAAACGTTATTCCTTAATGTTAGGAGGATATCTGTCTGTGCGGGTAACTATTACTGTGCAGAATTATTAGGCAACTTAATAAAAACCAAATCTATTCCCATCTCACTTGTTTATTTTCACCAGGTAAACCAATATAACTGCACAAAATTTAGAAATAAACATTTCTGACATGCAAAAAAAAACACAAAAAATTAGTGACCAATATAGCCCCCTTTCTTTATGATGACACTTAACAGCCGACTATACATAGATTCTGTCATAGCTTAATCTGTTTACACTCAACATTGCGTGCAGCAGCCGCCACAGCCTCCAGACACCACAGCCTCCAGACACCACAGCCTCCAGTCACCACAGCCTCCAGCCACCACAGCCTCCAGACACTGCTCCCAGAGGTGGACTGTTTTCTTTCCCTGTAGATTTCACATTTTATGAGGGACCACAGATTCTCTATGGGGTTCAGATCAGGTGAACAAGGGGGCCATGTCATTATTTTTTCATCTTTTAGACCTTTACTGGCCAGCCACGCTGTGGAGTAGTTGGATGCATGTGATGGAGCATTGTCCTGCATGAAAATCATGTTGTTCTTGAACGATACTGATTTCTTCCTGTACCACTGCTTGAAGAAGTTGTCTTCCAGAAACTGGCAGTAGGTCTGGGAGTTGAGCTTCACTCCATTCTCAACCCGAAAAGGTCACACAAGTTGATCTTTGATGATCCCAGCCCATACCAGTACCCACCTCCACCTTGCTGGCGTCTGAGTCGGAGTGGAGCTCTCTGCCCTTTACTGATCCAGCCTCTGGCCCATCCATCTGCCCATCAAGAGTCACTCTCATTTCATCAGTCCATAAAACCTTTGAAAAATCAGTCTTAAGATATTTCTTGGCCCAGCCTTGAAGTTTTATCTTATGTTTCTTGGTCAGAGGTGGTGGTTTTTCAGCCTTCCTTACCTTGGCCATGTCCCTGAGTATGGCACACTTTGTGCTTTTTGATACTCCAGTAACGTTGCAGCTGTGAAATATGGCCAAACTGGTGGAAAATGGCATCTTGGCAGCTTCACGCTTGATTTTCCTCAATTCATGGGCAGTTATTTTGTGCCTTTTTGTCCCGGAACGCTTCTTGCGACCCTGTTGGCTATTTGACATGAAACGCTTGATTGTTAGGTGATCACGCTTCAAAGGTTTGGCAATTTCAAGACTGCTGCATCCCTCTGCAAGACATCTCACAATTTTAGACTTTTCAGAGCCCGTCAAATCTCTCTTCTGACCCATTTTGTCAAAGGAAAGGAAGTTGCCTAATAATTAAGCACACCTTATATAGGGTGTTGATGTCATTACACCGCACCCCTCCTCATTACACCGCACCCCTCCTCATTACAGAGATGCACATCACCTGATTTACTTAATTGGCAGTTGGCTTTCACTATACAGCTTGGAGTAGGACAACATGTAGAAAAAGTATCATGTGATCAAAATACTAATTTGCCTAATAATTCTGCACACAGTGTATTGTATTATTCACCCCATAGTTCTTAATGTATTCTAATGCAGCCCTATTGTCCATGTATAAGGTAACACCATTAGTCCTCATATAATGCAGCCCCCATAATCCTATATGTATTATAACGCATCCCCATAGTCCTTCATATTGTATTATGCAGCCCTATAATCCTCCATATACAGTGCTTACAAGTAGTCTTCAACCCCCTGCAGATTTAGCAGGTTTACACATTCGGAATTAACTTGGCATTGTGACATTTGGACTGTAGATCAGCCTGGAAGTGTGAAATGCAGCAAAAAAGAATGTTATTTCTTTTTTTATTTTTTTTTTTAAATTGTGAAAAGTTTATTCAGAGGGTCATTTATTATTCAACCCCTCAAACCACCAGAATTCTGTTTGGTTCCCCTAAAGTATTAAGAAGTATTTCAGGCACAAAGAACAATGAGCTTCACATGTTTGGATTAATTAGCTCTTTTTCCAGCCTTTTCTGACTAATTAAGACCCTCCCCAAACTTGTGAACAGCACTCATACATGGTCAACATGGGAAAGACAAAGGAGCATTCCAAGGCCATCAGAGACAAGATCGTGGAGGGTCACAAGGCTGGCAAGGGGTACTAAACCCTTTCCAAGGAGTTGGGCCTACCTGTCTCCACTGTTGGGAGCATCATCCGGAAGTGGAAGGCTTATGGAACTACTGTTAGCCTTCCACGGCCTGGACAGCCTTTGAAAGTTTCCACCCGTGCCGAGGCCAGGCTTGTCCGAAGAGTCAAGGCTAACCCAAGGACAACAAGGAAGGAGCTCCGGGAAGATCTCATGGCAGTGGGGACATTGGTTTCAGTCAATACCATAAGTAACGTACTCCACCGCAATGGTCTCCATTCCAGACGAGCTCGTAAGGTACCTTTACTTTCAAAGCGTCATGTCAAGGCTCGTCTACAGTTTGCTCATGATCACTTGAAGGACTCTGAGACAGACTGGTTCAAGGTTCTCTGGTCTGATGAGACCAAGATCGAGATCTTTGGTGCCAACCACATACGTGACGTTTGGAGACTGGATGGCACTGCATACGACCCCAAGAATACCATCCCTACAGTCAAGCATGGTGGTGGCAGCATCATGATGTGGGGCTGTTTCTCAGCCAAGGGGCCTGGCCATCTGGTCCGCATCCATGGGAAGATGGATAGCACGGCCTACCTGGAGATTTTGGCCAAGAACCTCCGCTCCTCCATCAAGGATCTTAAGATGGGTCGTCATTTCATCTTCCAACAAGACAACGACCCAAAGCTCACAGCCATGAAAACCAAGGCCTGGTTCAAGAGGGAAAAATCAAGGTGTTGCAGTGGCCTAGTCAGTCTCCTGACCTTAACCCAATTGAAAACTTGTGGAAGGAGCTCAAGATTAAAGTCCACATGAGACACCCAAAGAACCTAGATAACTTGGAGAAGATCTGCATGGAGGAGTGGGCCAAGATAACTCCAGATACCTGTGCTGGCCTGATCAGGTCTTATAAAAGACGATTATTAGCTGTAATTGCAAACAAGGGTTATTCCACAAAATATTAAACCTAGGGGTTGAATAATAATTGACCCACACTTTTATGTTGAAAATTTATTAAAATTTAACTGAGCAACATAACTTGTTGGTTTGTAAGATTTATGCATCTGTTAATAAATCCTGCTCTTGTTTGAAGTTTGCAGGCTCTAACTTATTTGCATCTTATCAAACCTGCTAAATCTGCAGGGGGTTGAATACTACTTGTAGGCACTGTATAATGCACCCCTAAAGTCCATGTATAAGGTAACCCAATTAGTCCTCCATATAATGCAACCCCCTAAGTCCTATATGTATTAAAATGCACCCCATAGTTCTTCATATTGGATTATGCAGCTCCATAGTCCTCCTTGTATAATGCACCCCTATATTCCATGTAAAAGGGATCCTTCATATAGTATTATGCACCCCTTATATTCCTGCATATAGTATTATGCACCCCTTATATTCCTCCATATAGTATTATGCTCCCCTTATATTCCTTCATATAGTTTAGTACACGCCTTATATTCCTCCATATAGTAGTATGCACCCCTTATATTCTGCCATATACTAGTATGCAGCCCCCATATAGTGCACCACCATATTGTGTGCCCCAATATAATATTGTGCGCCAACATATAGTTATATGTGTCACGCTCCCCGGTGCCCGTGCCATGCTCCCCGGTGCCCGTGCTACGCTCCCCGGTTCCACTGCCACGCTCCCCGGCTCCCCTGCCACGCTCCCCGGCTCCTCTGCCACGCTCCCCGGCTCCTCTGCCACGCTCCCCCGCTCCCGGACCTCGCTTCCCCACTCCCGTGCCACGCTCCCCGGTCCCCTGCTCCTCAGCCTCCATGCTCCCTCACCTGCGTCCTCCAGGCAACCCGGTCCCCGGTCCCGGCGCCCGTCTGCTGTCCTGAGCCGGCCCGGCACTCCTGCCTCCTGTACACCGCATCCTGCTCTGGCTTCTGGCACCCGGGCCTCGCGCATGCGCATTAGGGCGTGCGCGCGGTCATTGACCTTTTCTTAAAGGGCCAGCGTCCTCCAACAGGATATTGAAGATGCAGGTACAGGGTATATAGGGGGTTCCTTTCCAAGTGGGCGGGGCCTGTTCTTCGTGTTTGCTAAGCTAGGAGTCAGGTCTCCCTGTGCCATTGTCTCGTACTCACCTATCTCTCTTGTAGAGCCGCTCCTGTCCCGCCAACTGGTCCTGACGGTTCCAGAACCCCGAACGGACTGTCCGCCATCTTCTCAGTCCCTACCGTCTCCGATTCCTGGATCTGTGCGGTGACCGATCTCCCCGTTCCGCTGGTTCTGGACCCTGCCTGACATCATCTCGGCCTCCGAACCTGCGCTCCGTCACCCGGACTACCTTCAGAGACTCCGTGATCCCAGGGACTTCTACACCCACTCCTCTGAACGGACTGTCCTGCTACCCGTAGTGCTTCGGCTACCGGGCACCTTGCCCTCGGTTGGGTGCTCAGTCCAGTGGATCCACCTCCTGGGCCTACCCGTCATCCTGGTCCTAACAATATGCAGCCCCATATACTATTTTGCAACCCCAATAAATGCTTCCCCATAGTCCTCTGGAATTCCTGATTAAATACACAAATATACTCACTTCTCCTCATTCAGCCACTGCCCCAGTCTCCTCAGCGTGTGTCCACTGTTATGCCACTCTGACATTTTAGCACATCAGTGCGCAGTAGTGACGTCACTGCTAGAGATGAGCGATGTTCGAGGTTCGCCAATTTCATGTTCGAGTGATTTTTGCTAAAAGCTCGACAGTTCGAGTTACGTTCGAGAACGGTTCGATCACCAAAAAGCCTAGCTAGTTACTAGCTGGCTTTTCACTGTAATAGTGTGAGTCACTCTGTGATTCACACTATTATCAAATTTCAGCTTATAGTGTGCGGGGGGGACGGGGTTTAGATCTGTGCTACTGCAAAGTGCTGAGAGAATGCCGATCACCATTTATTAATTTTTTTTTCCCCTAACCGCGCGTGCAGTGGGGCGTTCCAGGCTGTCAGCAAATCACAGACACAAACACAGCTAAGTTGATTTTTGCCAGACAAGCAAGGGCATGTGTCATAGGCTGTGCATGTCACATGTCCTTAACCTATAAGATACGGCCATTTTCCCCTTCGCCGCTATTATCTGTCTTCTGCGTGTGGGTGACAGTCACCGCTCACGCTGCTGCTGCTGCTGCTGTGTGCGCTATAGAGATACAGTGCAATCTACACAGCGCTTTAGGGATTAGGGACTGCTGGTTATTTCAGCCCTTTTCAGGGCTGATTTACAGGCATTCATAGCCATAGCTGCTAAGCATGTCCGTGCAAATGCGGTGTAGGGATTTAGATAACAGCGTCTGGCTACCTCAGCTCAGGCAATTCCTTACTGCATTTTTTCATTAGCAGGGATAGAAAGTGAGGCTTCCTTTGCTGTCCTGCTCCCCAGAGCACCCGTGCATTCTACCCACATGCACATTTTTGCCACGCTATTTTATTTGCCCAAGGAGCTGACACTTTTTGTGCCATCCTAAAAGTGTCTGGAATACTACCTTAGTGTTCCTTTGCTGTCTTGCTACCTACAGCACCCGTGCATTATACCCACCTGCCCATTTTTGCCATGCTATTTTATTTGCCCTAAGAGCTGACACTTTTTGTGACATCCTAAAAGTGTCTGAGATAGTACCTTAGGGCGGCTTTGCACACTACGACATCGCAGGTGCGATGTCGGTGGGGTCAAATTGAAAGTGACGCACATCCGGCATCGCATGCGACATCGTAGTGTGTAAAGCCTAGATGATACGATTAACGAGCGCAAAATCGTCGTAATCGTATCATCGGTGCAGCGTCTGCGTAATCCATAATTACACTGACGCGATGGTCCGATGTTGTTCCTCGTTCCTGCGGCAGCACACATCACTGTGTGTGAAGCCGCAGGAGCGAGGAACATCTCCTACCGGCGTCACCGCGGCTTCCGTAGGATATGCGGAAGGAAGGAGGTGGGCAGGATGTTCACATCCTGCTCATCTCCGCCCCTCCGCCGCTATTGGCCGCCTGCCGTGTGACGTCGCTATGACGCCGCACGACCCGCCCCCTTAGGAAGGAGGCGGGTCGCCGGCCAGAGCGACGGGCGCAGGGCAGGTGAGTGCGTGTGAAGCTGGCGTAGCGATAATTTTCGCTACGCCAGCTATCACAAGATATCGTACCTGCGACGGGGGCGGGGACTATCGCGTGCGACATCGCAGCATCGGCTTGCGATGTCGCAACGTGCAAAGCCCGCCTTAGTGTTCCTTTGCTGTCCTGCTACCCACAGCACCTGTGCATTATACCCACCTGCCCATTTTTGCCATGCTATTTTATTTGACCAAAGAGCTGACACTTTTTGTGCCATCCTAAAAGTTTCTGGAATACTACGTTAGTGTCCCTTTGCTGTCCTGCTACCCACAGCACCCGGGCATTCTACCCAACTGCCAATTTTTCCCACACAATTCTAATTGCAAACTGTGCTGCCACTGTTAGGGGCATATTAAAATTGTCTGGGATAGTCAGTGTTGGTTCTTCAGCTGTCAATAAAGCTAGACCACCGCTGCAATCTACAGCACCTCTCCATTTTTGCTACCACATTTTAAGTGTCCAATCTTTTCGCTAACAAAATGAGTGGCAAAAGGACAGATGCTGGTGGAAAGGGGAACAGGCGTGTTGGAAAAGGAAAAAAAGTTTGTGTCCGTGTGGTAGGTGGGAAAGCTACATTAACATCTGCTGAAGAAATGCCATCTTCCAGCAAAAGTAAGATGTCTACTACTTTCCGTGGACAATCCGATGTGCTTCCTTTTTTACGGAACCGAACAACTGTAACAAAGGTAGATGATGCACAAAAAAAGACCAAGCTTGAATGGATCTCAAGTGCTTCAACAAGTGGCCTCTCCTCCACCTCAACTTCAACATCCAAAAAACAACAGTCCTCTGAGTTGTCATCCCAATCGCACTTGCTTTCTCCCAGCTCTCAAGTCTCCACCCGCCCTGAAGAGTATGGTGTAACAGAGATGGCTGAGTCTGCAGAGCTGTTCAGTCACACTATAGCCTCTGGGAATCAGAGGTCTGTTGCCAAGCTATAGTGAGTACAGACCAGGAAATGGTCTGCAGTGATGCCCAGAAGCTTTGTGAGTCTGATTCAGGCCTTGATGACCAAGTTTCTGAGCATAATGTAGACCCTCATTCCCAAACTGTAACACCTGTTGGTAGAGACAATGAGGAACATACTGATGACGATGAGACGCAGATACCAGATTGGGATGACAACTTAACTTGATAATGAAGTTCTAGATCCCACTTACTGTCAACCCACAGTCAGGCACTCGAGGAGGACACCAGAGGCGGTGGAGGAGGATGCAACTGATGACGAAGTTACCTTGCGCCTTCCTGGACAGAGTCGGAGAACTGGAAGCACGTCAACAACTGCATCCTCAGCCACAACTCTGCCTCTGAGCACAAGTCGGGGTGGCTCTGCAGGTCGCATGGCCTCTAAGCCTTGCCTAGCCGGGTCCTTTTTTGACCTTGCAAAGGATCTCCCAAATCATGTGACCTGTAAAATTTGTCACCAATCTATAAGTAAAGGCCAAAACCTCACCAGTTTGACAACTTCTTCCATGAATCGTCACATGAATAACAAGCATAAGTCCCAGTGGGAAGCTCACCGTGCTGCAATGCGGCCTAGCGGAGCGGGCCAACCACCGCCTGCCCCTTCAAATTCCTCCGCGCGCCCTTCATCTTCTATGACTGTGGGGACAGCTGTCACACATGTTTTTCCACGCAGACCTTCCACCTCTTTAACCGCAACAGCCAGTTTGCTTGGCAGGTTGTCAGTTGGTTTGGAAGGGGAAACAAGTGCTGGTGTAGAGCTCTCTCAGACATCGAGAGCATCAACTTTGGATGAAGGCAACATCATGTCTCCGCCTGCACTTTCCTCACAGATCTGCAGTTTTCCAGGGACACCCTACTCACCACCGTCTCCACACAGCAGCCAGATCTCGGTCCCTCAGATGTGGACAAATAAAAGGCCATTTCCTCCGAGCCATGACAAAGCTAAGAGGTTGACTTTCACCCTCTGTAAGCTCTTGGCTACCGAAATGCTGCCTTTCCACCTGGTGGACACAGAGGATTTTCAAGACCTTATATCAGTCGCAGTGCCCCAGTGCCAGATGCCCAGTCGCCACTACTTCTCCAAGAAAGGTATGCCTGCGCTACACCAGCATGTCGCACACAACATCGCCGCTTCCTTGAGAAACTCTGTGTGTGACAGGATGCATTTCCCCACCGATACTTGGACCAGTAAGCATGGACATGGGCGTTACATGTCGCTGACTGGGCACTGGGTAACTATGGTGAGAGATGGTGAGGGGTCTGCTGAACAAGTCTTGCCGTCCCCACGACTTGTGCGTCAATCCTCTGTATGTCGAAGTTCCTCCACTGCTTCTGCCTCCTCAACCTCATCTGGGTCCTCCACCTCCGCCCAAGCCTGTGTGGTCAGGCCACCCGCGTTGTAACTGTGCACAAGGAATCCCACACACCTCCTTACTATGCTGGCAGTAGAGCTCAACGGCATCAGGCGGTCTTTACGTTGAAATGTCTGGGAAATAAGAGTCACACAGCTGAGGAGTTGTTGTCAGCTCTGCACTCAGAGTTTCGTAAATGGTTGTCTCCACTCAACCTGCAGCCAGGTAAGGCCGTGTGCGACAATGCTGCAAACCTGGGTGCGGCCCCTCGCCGGGGCAAGGTGACACACGTGCCTTGTATGGCTCACATTTTGAACCTTGTTGTCCAGCAATTTTTCACCCACTATCCCGACCTAGATGGGCTTCTGCACAGGGCACGGTCACTCTCTGCTCACTTCCGCCGTTCAACCGCCGCAGCTGACCGACTTGCATCGCTGCAGAGGTCTTTCGGCCTGCTGGTTCATCGCCTGAAATGCGATGTGACGACACGCTGGAATTCGACTCTCCACATGTTACAGATACTGTGGCAGCACCGCCGAGCCCTGGTGCAATACGTTATGACGTATAGCCTGGGCCAACGAGATGCAGAGGTGGGGCAGATCACGCTGATGGAGTGGTCTCAGATCAAGGACCTATGCACCCTTCTGCACAGCTTCGACATGGCGACGAATATGTTTAGCGCTGACAATGCCATTATTAGCATGACAACGGAAGGGTTAACAAGATCTACAAGGACCAGACGTTCATCATCACCAAGGCGGCAGGCATGGGACAGTGGGGGAGAGGGATTAACAAGGGCGCATGGTAGCAGCCAAACTGTTTAGGAAGGGGCAGGAGCCCATGAAGAAATGGAGGACGAACTGTCGATGGGCATGGAAGACTCAGCTGATGAGGGAGACCTTGGTCAAATTTCGGTTGTTCGAGGTTGGGAGGATATGTCAGAGGAAGGCAGCATGGTTATCACCTCGCCGCCACCAACACAGCAAGGACTTGGTCCGCAGGGATGCGCAAGACACATGAGTGCCTTCTTGCTGCACTACCTTCAACATGACCCTCGGATTGTCCGAATTAGAAGTAATGATGACTACTGGCTTGCCACACTATTAGATCCCCGGTACAAGTCCAAGTTTTGCAAAATAATTCCAGCCATAGAAAGGGACGCACGTATGCAGGAGTATCAGCAGAAGCTGTTACTCGATCTTAGCTCGGCTTTTCCACCAAACAACCGTGCAGGTGCAGGGAGTGAATCTCCCAGTTGTAACTTGACAAACAGGGGACTGTCTCGTCATCAACAGTCAAACCGTACCAGCAGCACCGTATCTGGTGGTAACAGCAGTTTTATTGAATCGTTCCATAATTTTTTAGACCCTCCTTTGCAAGGCCACCAGAGACAAGAAGTCTGACACATAGTCAACGGCTGGAGAGGATGATACAGGAGTATCTCCAAATGAACATCGATGCCATGACTTTGCAAATGGAGCCTTGCTCATTTTGGGCTTCAAATCTTGAAAAATGGCCAGAGCTCTCCACTTACGCCTTGGAGATCTTGTCATGTCCCGCGGCCAGCGATGTCTCTGAATGTGTCTTCAGTGCTGCTGGGTGTGTGCTGACAGATAAGCGCACGCGTCTGTCCAGTGACAATGTGGACAGACTAACGTTCATCAAGATGAACAAGTCATGGATCAGCAAGGACTTTGCTACCCCGGTGTCATCCTGGGGAGAGTAAAGGCTTGTGGATTTGGATTGTGCTTGATGCAAGTCAACATGTGAAGTTTACAACTAGGGCACAAGTGATGCCACTGAAGTGGTGTGTGTGGGGCCCAATTTTTGGAAAAAAGGGAGACTCCGCTTGGAGTCCCCTTGCTGTGTTTTTAAAAATGATCCAAGATGAACAAGTCATAGTTCAGCAAGGACTTTGCTACCTACCCCGGTGTCATCCTGAAGACAGTTAAGGCTGGCGTATTTTTGAATGTGCTTGCTGCAAATCAACAGGTCAAGTTTGCAACTGGGGCACAAGTGATGCCACTGAAGGGGTGTGTGTGGCCCAATTTTTGGAAAAAAGGGAGACTCTGCTTAGAGTCCCCTTGCTGTGTTTTACATGATTTTAGAAGGGCGTGCCATGCCTATATCTGTGTCTCCTCCTCTTTTTCCTCGTCCAGCTGTTTTGTTTTCGCATGAGTATATGTCCTTGTCACTTTCCCATGTGTTTGTGGTATGTTGTGAGTTGTTTGTCACCTTTTGGACACCTTTGAACGTGTTTTCTATGTGTTTTTAGGTGTTTGCCTCCCATTGTTTTCAATGGGGTTCGAGAGGTTCGTCAAACGGTTCGTCGAACGGCACCTCGAACGGAGCCTTCAGAGGCTCGCTCATCTCTAGTAACCGCAGTCCTCCATGCTGAAACATCAGTGTCTCACAGACACATAGTAGTAGAATGATTAGAAATAGAGTGTTCTGCTCCTCCTCGCATTGTTCCTTTCAATTGTATTGGGATCTGTGATGGTGATGCCGATATAAATGAAAGTACGATCGTCGGCAGGAGGTCCACGGGGCCACAGTGACTCACGGGCCCAATCTAGACAGCTCACTAGTGAATCATCTAGAATGGAGTGGCAAAAATGAGGTGCTCAAAATATTCACTCTGATCTAGACGGCTCACTACTGAAGCAGCTAGAACGGAGTGGCTAAAATGAGGTCCTCAAAAAATCCACTCTGATATAGACGGCTCACTACTGAAGCAGCTAGAACGGAGTGGCTAAAATGAGGTCCTCAAAAAATCCACTACGACACAATGTGGATATTATGAGGACTTTCAGCTGCGCTCTGTTACGGTTTTTGCTTTGAGGCTCCTCCCACTCTTCGAAAAAATCCATTGCAGTCACCTCAGTACCAAATGTACCTAATGTAGTGGCTAAAATGAGGTCCTCAAAAAATCCACTCTGATATAGACGGCTCACTACTGAAGCAGCTAGAACGGAGTGGCTTTTTTGAGGTCCTCAAAAAATCCACTACGACACAATGTGGATATTATGAGGACTTTCAGCTGCGCTCTGTTACGCTTTTTGCTTTGAGGCTCCTCCCACTCTTCGAAAAAATCCATTGCAGTCACCTCAGTACCAAATGTACATAATGTAGTGGCTAAAATTAGGTCCTCAAAAAATCCACTCTGATATAGACGGCTCACTACTGAAGCAGCTAGAACGGAGTGGCTAAAATGAGGTCCTCAAAAAATCCACTACGACACAATGTGTGAAATTATAAGCACTTTCTTGGTTGCGCTCTGTTACGTTTTTCGCCGTGAGGCTCCTCCCACTCTTCAAAAAACTGAATTTCAGTCACCTCAGTACCAAATGTACATAATGAAGGCTACAGAGAGATCCTCAAAAAATCCACTCTGATCCAATATGGTAAGTTATGAAGACTGTCAGCTGCGCGGTTCCGTTTTTCCTTGTGAGGCTCCGCCCACTCTTTTAATGTCAGTCATGCGGCCACGACTTGTGGAAATACGGTAAAATTAAAATTCCAGCAAAACTGAACAATCAGCGCTGTGTGGAATTATTTATATTGTAAAAAATAATAATAAAATGTAAGTTATAATAATAATGAAAATAAAAATTTGCCCTTTGGAAAAAAATAATAAATATAACAGTGTGAGCATCTAATAAATAAAAACATGAAATCATTCCAATTATAAATCTGATTCCAGCCCCCGCTGTAGAAACTGAACTGTGCTGTATGGAGAAAAGATCACAGAGATCATCAAAAAATCAACTCTGATCTAGCCTCCTCACTGGTGAAGCAGCGAGAACGGAGTGGATAAAATGAGGTGACCAAAAACATGTGACTGCAGCGAGGCCTCAAGAAATCAACTCTGATCTAGTCACTTCAGCAGTGAACCGGCTAGATCAGAGTGGAAAAAATGAGGACCACAAAAAACCCACTCTGATCTAGACACTTCAGCAGTGAGCCGGCTAAATCAGAGTGGAAAAAATGAGGCCTCAAAAAATCAACTCCGATATAGCCGGCTCACTACTGAAGCAGCTAGATCAGAGTTGATTTTTTGAGGACCACAAAAAATCAACTCTGATCTAGACGCAACCCTGAGCAGAGCCCCTGGAGCAGCCCCTGACCATGTGACTGATCACATGATGGTGACATCACACAGGTCCTGTGAGCACAGGCTGCATCTGGATTGTAGCTGATTGTTGCAGGAGGTCACCGCAGCCTCCGCTCTGCACAGTTCAGCTGCTGGAGACACAGTGACGTCAGAGGGGTATCGGGGGCGGGGCATGTGCCCGGGAGCAACTGCTGCTTCCTGCCAATAAATCTGCACTGAGGAAGCCACGCCCTTTCCGGTGACGTCATTACCTCAAGCAATCAATTCCAATCTACACACAACCTTGAGAGCAGAAGCAACACCGGCTCTGAGGAGGTGAGAGGAAACCCCGCACTACACATGAGGGAGAGAGACCCCGCACTACACATGAGGGAGAGAGACCCCGCACTACACATGAGGGAGACAGACCCCGCACTACACATGAGGGAGAGAGACCCCGCACTACACATGAGGGAGAGAGACCCCGCACTACACATGAGGGAGAGAGACCCCGCACTACACATGAGGGAGAGAGACCCCGCACTACACATGAGGGAGAGAGACCCCGCACTACACATGAGGGAGAGAGACCCCGCACTACACATGAGGGAGAGAGACCCCGCACTACACATGGGGGAGAGACCCCGCACTACACATGAGGGAGAGAGAGCGACAGACCCCGCACTACACATGAGGGAGAGAGAGAGACAGACCCCGCACTACACATGAGGGAGAGAGAGAGCGACAGACCCCGCACTACACATGAGGGAGAGAGAGCGACAGACCCCGCACTACACATGAGGGAGAGAGAGAGCGACAGACCCCGCACTACACATGAGGGAGAGAGACCCCGCACTACACATGAGGGAGAGAGACCCCGCACTACACATGAGGGAGAGAGACCCCGCACTACACATGAGGGAGAGAGACCCCGCACTACACATGAGGGAGAGAGACCCCGCACTACACATGAGGGAGAGACCCCGCACTACACATGAGGGAGAGAGACCCCGCACTACACATGAGGGAGAGACCCCGCACTACACATGAGGGAGAGAGACCCCGCACTACACATGAGGGAGAGAGAGACCCCGCACTACACATGAGGGAGAGAGCGACAGACCCCGCACTACACATGAGGGAGAGAGAGCGACAGACCCCGCACTACACATGGGGGAGAGAGAGAGACAGACCCCGCACTACACATGAGGGAGAGAGAGAGACAGACCCCGCACTACACATGGGGGAGAGAGACCCCGCACTACACATGAGGGAGAGAGACCCCGCACTACACATGAGGGAGAGAGACCCCGCACTACACATGAGGGAGAGAGACCCCGCACTACACATGAGGGAGAGAGAGCGACAGACCCCGCACTACACATGAGGGAGAGAGACCCCGCACTACACATGAGGGAGAGAGACCCCGCACTACACATGAGGGAGAGAGACCCCGCACTACACATGAGGGAGAGAGACCCCGCACTACACATGAGGGAGAGAGACCCCGCACTACACATGAGGGAGAGAGCGACAGACCCCGCACTACACATGAGGGAGAGAGCGACAGACCCCGCACTACACATGAGGGAGAGAGAGCGACAGACCCCACACTACACATGAGGGAGAGAGACCCCGCACTACACATGAGGGAGAGAGACCCCGCACTACACATGAGGGAGAGAGCGACAGACCCCGCACTACACATGAGGGAGAGAGCGACAGACCCCGCACTACACATGAGGGAGAGAGAGCGACAGACCCCACACTACACATGAGGGAGAGAGCGACAGACCCCGCACTACACATGAGGGAGAGAGCGACAGACCCCGCACTACACATGAGGGAGAGAGCGACAGACCCCGCACTACACATGAGGGAGAGAGAGCGACAGACCCCACACTACACATGAGGGAGAGAGAGAGCGACAGACCCCGCACTACACATGAGGGAGAGAGAGCGACAGACCCCGCACTACACATGAGGGAGAGAGACCGACAGACCCCACACTACACATGAGGGAGAGAGAGCGACAGACCCCGCACTACACATGAGGGAGAGAGCGACAGACCCCGCACTACACATGAGGGAGAGAGAGAGCGACAGACCCCGCACTACACATGAGGGAGAGAGAGACAGACCCCGCACTACACATGAGGGAGAGAGAGCGACAGACCCCGCACTACACATGAGGGAGAGAGAGACAGACCCCACACTACACATGAGGGAGAGAGAGTGACAGACCCCGCACTACACATGAGGGAGAGAGAGCGACAGACCCCGCACTACACATGAGGGAGAGAGAGACAGACCCCGCACTACACATGAGGGAGAGAGAGCGACAGACCCCGCACTACACATGAGGGAGAGAGAGACAGACCCCGCACTACACATGAGGGAGAGAGAGACAGACCCCGCACTACACATGAGGGAGAGAGAGCGACAGACCCCGCACTACACATGGGGGAGAGAGAGAGCGACAGACCCCGCACTACACATGGGGGAGAGAGAGAGCGACAGACTCCGCACTACACATGAGGGAGAGAGAGCGACAGACACCGCACTACACATGAGGGAGAGAGAGCGACAGACACCGCACTACACATGAGGGAGAGAGAGCGACAGACCCCGCACTACACATGAGGGAGAGAGAGCGACAGACCCCACACTACACATGAGGGAGAGAGAGCGACAGACCCCACACTACACATGAGGGAGAGAGCAACAGACTCCGCACTACACATGAGGGAGAGAGAGCGACAGACACCGCACTACACATGAGGGAGAGAGAGCGACAGACCCCGCACTACACATGAGGGAGAGAGAGCGACAGACCCCGCACTACACATGAGGGAGAGAGCGACAGACCCCACACTACACATGAGGGAGAGAGAGCAACAGACTCCGCACTACACATGAGGGAGAGAGAGCGACAGACACCGCACTACACATGAGGGAGAGAGAGCGACAGACACCGCACTACACATGAGGGAGAGAGAGCGACAGACCCCGCACTACACATGAGGGAGAGAGAGCGACAGACCCCGCACTACACATGAGGGAGAGTGAGCGACAGACCCCGCACTACACATGAGGGAGAGAGAGCGACAGACCCCGCACTACACATGAGGGAGAGAGCAACAGACTCCGCACTACACATGAGGGAGAGAGAGCGACAGACCCCGCACTACACATGAGGGAGAGAGAGCGACAGACACCGCACTACACATGAGGGAGAGAGAGCGACAGACACCGCACTACACATGAGGGAGAGAGAGCGACAGACACCGCACTACACATGAGGGAGAGAGAGCGACAGACACCGCACTACACATGAGGGAGAGAGAGCGACAGACACCGCACTACACATGAGGGAGAGAGAGCGACAGACACCGCACTACACATGAGGGAGAGAGAGCGACAGACCCCGCACTACACATGAGGGAGAGAGAGCGACAGACCCCGCACTACACATGAGGGAGAGAGAGCGACAGACCCCGCACTACACATGAGGGAGAGAGAGCGACAGACCCCCGCACTACACATGGGGGAGAGAGAGCGACAGACCCCGCACTACACATGGGGGAGAGAGAGCAACAGACCCCGCACTACACATGGGGGAGAGAGAGCAACAGACCCCGCACTACACATGAGGGAGAGAGCGACAGACCCCGCACTACACATGGGGGAGAGAGAGTGACAGACCCCGCACTACACATGAGGGAGAGAGCAACAGACTCCGCACTACACATGAGGGAGAGAGAGCGACAGACCCCGCACTACACATGAGGGAGAGAGAGCGACAGACCCCGCACTACACATGAGGGAGAGAGAGCGACAGACCCCGCACTACACATGAGGGAGAGAGAGCGACAGACCCCCGCACTACACATGGGGGAGAGAGAGCGACAGACCCCCGCACTACACATGGGGGAGAGAGAGCGACAGACCCCTCACTACACATGAGGGAGAGAGAGCGACAGACCCCGCACTAAACACGAGGGAGAGAGAGCGACAGATCCCGCACTACACATAAGGGAGAGAGCGCGACAGACCCCGCACTACACACGAGGGAGAGAGAGCGACAGACCCCGCACTACACACGAGGGAGAGAGAGCGACAGACCCCGCACTACACACGAGGGAGAGGGAGCGACAGACCCTGCACTACACACGAGGGAGAGAGAGCGACAGACCCCGCACTACACACGAGGGAGAGAGACAGACCTTGCACTACACATGGGTGAGAGAGAGCGACAGACCCCGCACTGCACATGACAGAGAGAGCGACAGACCCCACACTACACATGAGGGAGAGAGAGACAGACCACGCACTACACATGAAGGAGAGAGCGCGACAGACCCCGCACTACACATGAGGGAGAGAGAGCGACAGACCCCGCACTACACATGAGGGAGAGAGAGCGACAGACCCCGCACTACACATGAGGGAGAGAGAGCGACAGACCCCGCACTACACATGAGGGAGGACAGACCCTGCGCTTCACATGAGGGAGGACAGACCCCGCGCTACACATGAGGGAGGACAGACCCTGCGCTACACATGAGGGAGGACAGACCCTGCGCTACACATGAGGGAGGACAGACCCCGCGCTACACATGAGGGAGGACAGACCCCCACGCTACACATGAGGGAGGACAGACCCCGCGCTTCATATGAGGGAGGACAGACCCCGCACTACACATGAGGGAGAGAGAGCGACAGACCCCGCACTACACATGAGGGAGGACAGACCCTGCGCTTCACATGAGGGAGGACAGACCCCGCGCTACACATGAGGGAGGACAGACCCCGCGCTACACATGAGGGAGGACAGACCCCGCGCTACACATGAGGGAGGACAGACCCCGCGCTACACATGAGGGAGGACAGACCCCGCGCTACACATGAGGGAGGACAGACCCCGCGCTACACATGAGGGAGGACAGACCCCGCGCTTCATATGAGGGAGGACAGACCCCGCACTACACATGAGGGAGAGAGCGACAGACCCCGCACTACACATGAGGGAGAGAGAGAGCGACAGACCCCGCACTACACATGAGGGAGAGAGCGACAGACCCCGCACTACACATGAGGGAGAGAGCGACAGACCCCGCACTACACATGAGGGAGAGAGACCCCACACTACACATGAGGGAGAGAGAGCGACAGACCCCGCACTACACATGAGGGAGAGAGAGAGCGACAGACCCCGCACTACACATGGAGGAGAGAGAGCGACAGACCCCGCACTACACATGGAGGAGAGAGAGCGACAGACCCCGCACTACACATGAGGGAGAGAGCGACAGACCCCGCACTACACATGAGGGAGAGAGAGCGACAGACCCCGCACTACACATGGAGGAGAGAGAGAGCGACAGACCCCGCACTACACATGAGGGAGAGAGTGAAAGACAACGCACTACACATGGGGGACAGAGTGACAGACCCCACACTACACATGAGGGAGAGAGAGCGACAGACCCCGCACTACACATGAGGGAGAGAGAGCGACAGACCCCGCACTACACATGAGGGAGAGAGAGAGCAACAGACCCCGCACTACACATGGGGGAGAGAGAGCGACAGACCCCGCACTACATATGAGGGAGAGAGCGACAGACCCCGCACTACACATGAGGGAAAGAGAGCGACAGACCCCGCACTACACACGAGGGAGAGAGAGAGCGACAGACCTCGCATTACACATGGAGAAGAGAGCGACAGACCCCGCACTACACATGAGGGAGAGAGCGACAGACCCCGCACTACACATGAGGGAGAGAGAGCGACAGACCCCGCACTACACATGAGGGAGGACAGACCCTGCGCTTCACATGAGGGAGGACAGACCCCGCGCTTCACATGAGGGAGGACAGACCCCGCGCTTCACATGAGGGAGGACAGACACCGCGCTACACATGAAGGACGACAGACCCCACACTACACATGAGGGAAAACAGACCCTGCACTACACATGGGTGAGAGAGAGCGACAGACCCCGCACTACCCATGAGGGAGAGAGAGCGACAGACCCCACACTACACATGGAGGAGAGAGAGCGACAGACCCCGCACTACACACGAGGGAGAGAGAGCGACACACCCCGCACTACACATGAGGGAGAGAGGGCGACAGACCCCGCACTACACACGAGGGAGAGAGAGCGACAGACCCCGCACTACACATGAGGGAGAGAGAGCGACAGACCACGCACTACACATAAAGGAGAGAGAGCGACAGACCCCGCACTACACATGAGGGAGAGATAGCGACAGACCCCGCACTACACATGAGGGAGAGAGCAACAGACTCCGCACTACACATGAGGGAGAGAGAGCGACAGACCCCGCAGTACACATGAGGGAGAGATAGCGACAGACCCCGCACTACACATGAGGGAGGACAGACCCGGCGCTTCACATGAGGGAGGACAGACCCCGCGCTTCACATGAGGGAGGACAGACCCCGCGCTTCACATGAGGGAGGACAGACCCCGCGCTTCACATGAGGGAGGACAGACCCCGCGCTTCACATGAGGGAGGACAGACCCCGCGCTTCACATGAGGGAGGACAGACCCCGCGCTTCACATGAGGGAGGACAGACCCCGCGCTTCACATGAGGGAGGACAGACCCCGCGCTTCACATGAGGGAGGACAGACCCCGCGCTTCACATGAGGGAGGACAGACCCCGCGCTTCACATGAGGGAGGACAGACCCCGCGCTTCACATGAGGGAGGACAGACCCCGCGCTTCACATGAGGGAGGACAGACCCCGCGCTACACATGAGGGAGGACAGACCCCACGCTACACATGAGGGACGACAGACCCCGCGCTACACATGAGGGAGGACAGACCCCGCACTACACATGAGGGAGAGAGAGCAACAGACCCCGCAGTACACATGAGGGAGAGAGAGCGACAGACCCCGCACTACACATGAGAGAGAGCGACAGACCCCCCACTACACATGAGGGAGAGAGAGCGACAGACCCCGCACTACACACGAGGGAGAGAGAGCGACAGACCCCGCACTACACATTAAGGAGAGAGAGCGACAGACCCCGCACTACACATTAGGGAGAGAGAGCGACAGACCCCGCACTACACACGAGGGAGAGAGAGCGACACACCCCGCACTACACATGAGGGAGAGAGAGCGACAGACCCCGCACTACACACGAGGGAGAGAGAGCGACAGACCCCGCACTACACATTAGGGAGAGAGACCGACAGACTACGCACTACACATGAAGGAGGGAGAGCGACAGACCCCGCACTACACATGAGGGAGAGAGAGTGACAGATCCCGCACTACACATGAGGGGCGACAGACCGCGCACTACACATGAGGGAGGACAGACCCCGCACTACACATGAGGGAGGACAGACCCCGCACTACACATGAGGGAGGACAGACCCCGCACTACACATGAGGGAGGACAGACCCCGCACTACACATGAGGGAGGACAGACCCCGCACTACACATAAGGGAGGACAGACCCCGCATTACACATGGGTGAGAGAGAGCGACAGACCCCGCACTACACATGAGAGAGAGAGCGACAGACCCCGCACTACCCATGAGGGAGAGAGAGCGACAGACCATGCACTACACATGAAGGAGAGAGACAGGCCCCGCACTACACATGGGGGAGAGAGAGCGACAGACCCCGCACTACACATGGGGGAGAGAGAGCGACAGACCCTGCAGTACACATGAGGGAGGACAGACCCCGCACTACACATGAGGGAGAGAGAGCGACAGACCCCGCACTACGCATGAGGGAGAGAGAGCGACAGATCCCGCACTACACATGAGGGAGAGAGAGCGACAGACCCCGCACTACACAAGAGGGAGAGAGAGCGACAGACCCCGCACTACACAAGAGGGAGAGAGAGCGACAGACCCCGCACTACACAAGCGGGAGAGAGAGCGACAGACCCCGCACTACACACGAAGGAGAGAGCGACAGACCCCGCACTACACATGAGGGAAAGAGAGCGACAGATCCCACACTAGACACGAGGGGGAGAGTGCGACAGACCCCGCACTACACACGAGGGAGAGAGAGCGACATACCCCGCACTACACACGACGGGGAGAGTGCGACAGACCCCGCACTACATACGAGGGAGAGAGAGCGACAGACCCTGCACTACACACGAGGGAGAGAGAGCGACAGACCCCGCACTACACACGAGGGAGAGAGAGCGACAGACCCCGCACTACACACGAAGGAGAGAGCGACAGATCCCGCACTACACATGAGGGAGAGAGAGCGACAGACCCCGCACTACACATGAGGGAAAGAGAGCGACAGATCCCGCACTACACATGAGGGAGAGAGAGCGACAGATCCCGCACTACACATGTGGGAGAGAGAGCGACAGATCCCGCACTACACATAGGGGAGAGATAGCGACAGAGCCCGCACTATACATGAGGGAGACAGAGCGACAGAGCCCGCACTACACATGAGGGAGACAGAGCCCGCACTACACATGAGGGAGACAGAGCCCGCACTACACATGAGGGAGAGAGAGCGACAGAGCCCGCACTACACATGAGGGAGAGAGAGCGACAGACCACGCACTACACATGAAGGAGAGAGAGCGACAGACCCCGCAATACACACGAGGGAGAGAGAGCCACAGACCCCGCACTACACACGAGGGAGAGAGAGCGACAGACCCCGCACTACACACGAGGGAGAGAGAGCGACAGACCACGCACTACTCATGGAGAGAGAGCGACATTCCACGCACTACACATGAAGGAGAGAGAGCGACAGACCCCGCACTACACATGAGGGAGAGAGCGACATCCTCACACTACACTTGGGGGAGAGAGAGTGACAGACCCCGCACTACACATGAGGGAGGACAGACCCCACGCTACACATGAGGGAGGACAGACCCCGCGCTACACATGAGGGAGGACAGACCCCGCACTACACATGAGGGAGGACAGACCCCGCACTACACATGAGGGAGGACAGACCCCGCACTACACATGAGGGAGGACAGACCCCGCACTACACATGAGGGAGGACAGACCCCGCACTACACATGAGGGAGGACAGACCCCGCACTACACAGGAGGGAGGACAGACCCCGCACTACACAGGAGGGAGGACAGACCCCGCACTACACATGAGGGAGGACAGACCCCGCACTACACATGAGGGAGGACAGACCCCGCACTACACATGAGGGAGGACAGACCCCGCACTACACATGAGGGAGGACAGACCCCGCACTACACATGAGGGAGGACAGACCCCGCACTACACATGAGGGAGGACAGACCCCGCACTACACATGAGGGAGGACAGACCCCGCACTACACATGAGGGAGGACAGACCCCGCACTACACATGAGGGAGGACAGACCCCGCACTACACATGAGGGAGGACAGACCCCGCACTACACATGAGGGAGGACAGACCCCGCACTACACATGAGGGAGGACAGACCCCGCACTACACATGAGGGAGGACAGACCCCGCACTACACATGAGGGAGGACAGACCCCGCACTACACATGAGGGAGGACAGACCCCGCACTACACATGAGGGAGAGAGAGCAACAGACCCCGCACTACACATGAGGGAGGACAGACCCCGCACTACACATGAGGGAGAGAGAGCAACAGACTCCGCACTACACACGAGGGAGAGAGAGCGACAGACCCCGCACTACACACGAGAGAGAGAGCGCAACAGACCCCGCACTACACACCAGGGGGAGAGTGCGACAGACCCCGCACTACACATGAGGGAGGACAGACCTCGCGCTACACATGAGGGAGAGAGAGCGACAGACCCCGCACTACACATGAGGGAGAGAGAGCGACAGACCCCGCACTACACATGAGGGAGGACAGACCCCGCACTACACATGAGGGAGGACAGACCCCGCACTACACATGAGGGAGGACAGACCCCGCACTACACATGAGGGAGGACAGACCCCGCACTACACATGAGGGAGGACAGACCCCGCACTACACATGAGGGAGGACAGACCCCGCACTACACATGAGGGAGGACAGACCCCGCACTACACATGAGGGAGGACAGACCCCGCACTACACATGAGGGAGGACAGACCCCGCACTACACATGAGGGAGGACAGACCCCGCACTACACATGAGGGAGGACAGACCCCGCACTACACATGAGGGAGGACAGACCCCGCACTACACATGAGGGAGGACAGACCCCGCACTACACATGAGGGAGGACAGACCCCGCACTACACATGAGGGAGGACAGACCCCGCACTACACATGAGGGAGGACAGACCCCGCACTACACATGAGGGAGGACAGACCCCGCACTACACATGAGGGAGGACAGACCCCGCACTACACATGAGGGAGGACAGACCCCGCACTACACATGAGGGAGGACAGACCCCTCACTACACATGAGGGAGGACAGACCCCTCACTACACATGAGGGAGGACAGACCCCTCACTACACATGAGGGAGGACAGACCCCTCACTACACATGAGGGAGGACAGACCCCTCACTACACATGAGGGAGGACAGACCCCTCACTACACATGAGGGAGGACTGACCCCACACTACTCATGAGGGAGGACTGACCCCACACTACACACGAGGGAGAGAGAGCGACAGACCCCGCACTACACACGAGGGAGAGAGAATTACAGACCCCGCTCTACATACGAGGGAGAGAGAGCGACAGACCCTGCAGTACACATGAGGGAGGACAGACCCCGCACTACACATGAGGGAGAGAGAGCGACAGACCCCGCACTACGCATGATGGAGAGAGAGCGACAGATCCCGCACTACACATGAGGGAGAGAGAGCGACAGACCCCGCACTACACAAGAGGGAGAGAGAGCGACAGACCCCGCACTACACACGAGGGGGAGAGTGCGACAGACCCCGCACTACATACGAGGGAGAGAGAGCGACAGACCCTGCACTACACACGAGGGAGAGAGAGCGACAGACCCCGCACTACACACGAGGGAGAGAGAGCGACAGACCCCGCACTACACACGAAGGAGAGAGCGACAGATCCCGCACTACACATGAGGGAGAGAGAGCGACAGATCCCGCACTACACATGAGGGAAAGAGAGCGACAGATCCCGCACTACACATGAGGGAGAGAGAGCGACAGATCCCGCACTACACATGGGGGAGAGATAGCGACAGAGCCCGCACTACACATGAGGGAGACAGAGCGACAGAGCCCGCACTACACATGAGGGAGAGAGAGTGACAGAGCCCGCACTACACATGAGGGAGAGAAAGCGACAGAGCCCGCACTACACATGAGGGAGAGAGAGCGACAGACCACGCACTACACATGAAGGAGAGAGAGCGACAGACCCCGCAATACACACGAGGGAGAGAGAGCCACAGACCCCGCACTACACACGAGGGAGAGAGAGCGACAGACCCCGCACTACACACGAGGGAGAGAGAGCGACAGACCACGCACTACACATGGAGAGAGAGCGACATTCCACGCACTACACATGAAGGAGAGAGAGCGACAGACCCCGCACTACACATGAGGGAGAGAGCGACATCCTCACACTACACTTGGGGGAGAGAGAGTGACAGACCCCGCGCTACACATGAGGGAGGACAGACCCCACGCTACACATGAGGGAGGACAGACCCCGCGCTACACATGAGGGAGGACAGACCCCGCACTACACATGAGGGAGGACAGACCCCGCACTACACATGAGGGAGGACAGACCCCGCACTACACATGAGGGAGGACAGACCCCGCACTACACATGAGGGAGGACAGACCCCGCACTACACATGAGGGAGGACAGACCCCGCACTACACATGAGGGAGGACAGACCCCGCACTACACATGAGGGAGGACAGACCCCGCACTACACATGAGGGAGGACAGACCCCGCACTACACATGAGGGAGGACAGACCCCGCACTACACATGAGGGAGGACAGACCCCGCACTACACATGAGGGAGGACAGACCCCGCACTACACATGAGGGAGAGAGAGCAACAGACCCCGCACTACACATGAGGGAGGACAGACCCCGCACTACACATGAGGGAGAGAGAGCAACAGACCCCGCACTACACACGAGGGAGAGAGAGCGACAGACCCCGCACTACACACGAGAGAGAGAGCGCAACAGACCCCGCACTACACACCAGGGGGAGAGTGCAACAGACCCCGCACTACACATGAGGGAGGACAGACCCCGCGCTACACATGAGGGAGAGAGAGCGACAGACCCCGCACTACACATGAGGGAGAGAGAGCGACAGACCCCGCACTACACATGAGGGAGGACAGACCCCGCACTACACATGAGGGAGGACAGACCCCGCACTACACATGAGGGAGGACAGACCCCGCACTACACATGAGGGAGGACAGACCCCGCACTACACATGAGGGAGGACAGACCCCGCACTACACATGAGGGAGGACAGACCCCGCACTACACATGAGGGAGGACAGACCCCGCACTACACATGAGGGAGGACAGACCCCGCACTACACATGAGGGAGGACAGACCCCGCACTACACATGAGGGAGGACAGACCCCGCACTACACATGAGGGAGGACAGACCCCGCACTACACATGAGGGAGGACAGACCCCGCACTACACATGAGGGAGGACAGACCCCGCACTACACATGAGGGAGGACAGACCCCGCACTACACATGAGGGAGGACAGACCCCGCACTACACATGAGGGAGGACAGACCCCGCACTACACATGAGGGAGGACAGACCCCGCACTACACATGAGGGAGGACAGACCCCGCACTACACATGAGGGAGGACAGACCCCGCACTACACATGAGGGAGGACAGACCCCTCACTACACATGAGGGAGGACAGACCCCACACTACTCATGAGGGAGGACTGACCCCACACTACACACGAGGGAGAGAGAGCGACAGACCCCGCACTACACACGAGGGAGAGAGAACGACAGACCCCGCACTACACACGAGGGAGAGAGAATTACAGACCCCGCTCTACATACGAGGGAGAGAGAGCGACAGACCCCGCACTACACACGAGGGAGAGAGAGCGACAGACCCCGCATTACACACGAGGGAGAGAGAGCGACAGACCCCGCATTACACACGAGGGAGAGAGAGCGACAGACCCCGCACTACACACGAGGGAGAGAGAACGACAGACCCCGCACTACACACGAGGGAGAGAGAACGACAGACCCCGCACTACACACGAGGGAGAGAGAACGACAGACCCCGCACTACACACGAGGGAGAGAGAGAGCTACAGACCCCGCACTACACACGAGGGAGAGAGAGAGCGACAGACCCCGCACTACACACGAGGGAGAGAGAGAGCGACAGACCCCGCACTACACACGAGGGAGAGAGAGAGAGCGACAGACCCCGCACTACACACGAGGGAGAGAGAGCGACAGACCCCGCACTACACACGAGGGAGAGAGAGCGACAGACCCCGCACTACACACGAGGGAGAGAGAGCGACAGACCCCGCACTACACACGAGGGAGAGAGAGCGACAGACCCCGCACTACACACGAAAGAGAGAGAGCGACAGACCCCGCAATACACACGAGGGAGAGAGCGACAGACCCCGCACTACACATGAGGGAGTAAGAGAGCGACAAACCCTGCACTACACATTGTGGGGAATAGAGCGACAGATTCCGCAGTACACGTGGGGGGGAGAGCGACAGACATTGCACTACACGTGGGGGAGAGGGATTGACAGACCCAGCACTACACGTGGGGGAGAGAGAGCGACAGACTCCGCACTACACATGGGGGGAGAGAGCGACAGACCTTGCATTACACGTGGGGGAGAGAGAGCAACATACACTGCATTACACGTGGGGGGAAGAGACGACAGACCCCGCACTACATGTGGGAGGGAGAGACGACAGACCGCGCACTACACTTGGAGGAGAGAGAGCGACAGACCCCGCACTACACGTGGAGGAGAGAGAGCGACAGACCCCGCACTACTGATGGAGGAGAGAGAGAGCGCAACAGACCCCGCACTACACATGGAGGAGAGAGAGAGCGCGACAGACCCCACACTACACGTGGGGGAGAGGGAGAGTGACGGACCCTCGCACTACACATGGAGGAAATTATCTCATCCTCTTCACAATAAAGGATATTCTGTTGTTTTCTTTTCTAAATATTTTCTAATAACTAAAGATATTAAACTTGAGTCTGGAAATAATCTTTCATCTTACTGGAAATTTGAGAGGTTCTGATGTCATCACATTACATCATTATCTATGGGAATAACAGAGGATATGACCGCGGAGGTGACAGGTTCTGATATCATCACAATACATCATTATCTATGGGAATAACAGAGGATATGACCGGGGAGGTGAGAGGCTGTGATGTCATCACATTACATCATTATCTATGGGAATAACAGGATATGACCGGGGAGGTGAGAGGCGCTGATGTCATCACATTACATCATTATCTATGGGAATAACAGAGGATATGACCGGGGAGGTGAGAGGCGCTGATGTCATCACATTACATCATTATCTATGGGAATAACAGAGGATATGACCGGGGAGGTGAGAGGCTCTGATGTCATCACATTACATCATTATCTATGGGAATAACAGAGGATATGACCGCGGAGGTGACAGGTTCTGATATCATCACAATACATCATTATCTATGGGAATAACAGAGGATATGACCGGGGAGGTGAGAGGCTGTGATGTCATCACATTACATCATTATCTATGGGAATAACAGAGGATATGACCGGGGAGGTGAGAGGCTGTGATGTCATCACATTACATCATTATCTATGGGAATAACAGGATATGACCGGGGAGGTGAGAGGTTCTGATGTCATCACAATACATCATTATCTATGGGAATAACAGAGGATATGACCGGGGAGGTGAGAGGCTGTGATGTCATTACATTACATCATTATCTATGGGAATAACAGAGGATATGACCGGGGAGGTGAGAGGCTGTGACGTCACCACATTACATCATTATCTATGGGGATAACAGAGGATATGACCGGGGAGGTGAGAGGTTCTGATGTCATCACATTACATCATTATCTATGGGAATAACAGAGGATATGACCGGGGAGGTGAGAGGTTCTGATCTCATCACATTACATCACTATCTATGGGAATCACAGAGGATATGACCGGGGAGGTGAGAGGCTCTGATGTCATCACATTACATCATTATCTATGGGAATAACAGAGGATATGACCGGGGAGGTGATGGACTCTGGAAATGTCTGTAGTGATATTATTAATGTCTCCACACTCAGGATTACACAGTAGTGAAGACCTCTAGTGATCGCTGTCAGGCCCCTGTGTCTGAAGGACGGGGAGGAACCCTGAGCCCAATCCCGGGGCCTCCACCTCACCCCCGGATACATGAGGACATCAATGACCAGAAGATCCTAGAACTCATCAACAAGATCATTGAGCTGCTGACTGGAGAGGTGACACCGTTGGGAATGCTGGGACATTATACAGGACGGCACTGGAGGATTCTGGGTGATGACGGTATCATTGTGTTGTCAGGTTCCTATAAGGTGTCAGGACGTCACCGTCTATTTCTCCATGGAGGAGTGGGAGTATCTAGAAGGACACAAGGACCGGTACAAGGAGGTGATGATGGAGGAGCCCCAGCCCCGCACATCACCAGGTAATAGACAGGACTGAATACACCCGGCCTATAATTATCTGTATGTAATAATGATGTCCGTCCTGTCTATGTCTCCTGCAGGTCTCTCCAGTACGAGGACGACCCCAGAGAGATGTCCCGCTCCTCCTCCTCCTCCACAGGATCCTCAGGTAGATGGAGATCTCCCCTATGAGGTGTAGACGGCTGTGACCTCCTTGTGTTCAGTCTTGTTTTCTCCTCCAGTATTAGATGTTTATACTTGTGTAATGAGAGCGGTGGAGACGGCAGGATCACAGCTGACCACAGACCTCACATGTCCGGATCTTATCTCCATTATTCCCGGGGACTTTTACAATATTTTGTTTTGCAGGTTTTGGATCCGGATAAAGATCTGAACAATATTAATTCTCCAGAGAGAAATGTGAGGGGCGATCAGCGGAGTAACGAGGAGATTCCTACAGATCACCGCCCCGGTGAGTACAGACCACCCAATAACGCACACAAGGCGCTCATTACTATTTTCCGCTCTTTGCTGTGTCAGTTTCTACAGCGGTATATTAACCCTTCATGTAAAATACACACGAAATGTGAGTGAATCTGTGATCCCGGTGCAGGTGATAACACGGGATGTGCAGTTAGGTTATAGAGGAGAAATACAGCTGGACATGAATTCTGCCGATGTGAGCGAGGACGAGCTCCAGCTCTCTCCTATTATCCGCTGTCAGGGCTGATGAGGGGTTTCTCCAGTTTAGGGACTAAGAATCCATTATCTCCTATTACACTCATGTCAGTGTGTGACAGATACAGAACATGGAGACATAAACCCAAATAACAGGAGCGGATGGAGATTACTGCTCTGAGGGTCGGTAATGCTGCTCACCAGGGAGGAGGAAGAGACAGAGATGGCCGAGCATTATTATCACATAAATATGGTTACATGAAAGACGAGCGTCACCTCTTATATATAACCCATTGTGTGCTGATAGGATGTCCGGGGTCCAGCAATTTAATCCTGATATTGGGGGGGGGATTCTTGAGCGATTCTTCTACTGACGTCATTTCATCAGTGAATGTGCAGGAGACGAGTTTAATAATAGGAAAAGGATAAAATATTTCTAGATTCTGATTTTCTTCTAGGAGAGAAAATGTTCAGATTTATTTTCTTTTTAATCACAAGATGCTGAAATGTAACAAATATAGTGGAACTTTGGATTATGAGCATAATTAATTTCGGGGCTGTTTTTTTAAACAAAGTTACTCTTATATCAATGCGAATTTTCCCTTAGAAAATAATTGAAACGCAGACCATTCATTCCACAACCCAAATTTAATTAGTTTTTATATTAACTTATTACAGTAATACAAAATACTGTACATTATAAAACAAATTATACTGCTTTTTAGCTTAACCCCTTAACGACCGCCGATACGCCTTTTAACGGCGACAAATTAGGGTACTTCTTCCGATCCGCCGCTTTTTAACGGAGGTTGGAAAAAAGGGTCTAGCGCCCCCTAGAGTCAGAAAACTGGGGGTAGCTGAGACCCTGGAGATCATGATTCTGGCCGTTTTTTCCGGTCCCTGCTCACCTGATGACCGGTATACACCGTATACCGATGATCAGGTTCCAGTAAATGACCGTGCCGGTAAAAAATCATTTTTCTTCGGCGCTCCATTGGGAGACCCAGACGATTGGGTGTATAGCTACTGCCTCCGGAGGCCACACAAAGCATTACACTAAAAAGTGTAAGGCCCCTCCCCTTCTGGCTATACACCCCCAGTGGGATCACTGGCTCACCAGTTTTCTGCTTTGTGCGAAGGAGGTCAGACATCCACGCATAGCTCCACTGTTTAGTCAGCAGTAGCTGCTGACTATATCGGATGGAAGAAAAGAGGGCCCATATAGGGCCCCCAGCATGCTCCCTTCTCACCCCGCTGGTGGTTTGTAAGGTTGAGGTACCTATTGCTGGTACGGCGGCTGGAGCCCACATGCTGTTTTCCTTCCACATCCCCCTGAGGGGCTCTGAGGAAGTGGGATCTTACCGGCCCCAAAGCCCTGAGGCCGGGCTCCATCCACAGACCCATTGAACCTGCTGGATACGGAGCTGGGTACCGTTCAGGGACATGGCCCTGCACCATTCAGGTACTCTGTGTCCCCGTACACACAGGCACAGCACACTCCAGACTTGCTGGGTGTGCTAGTGCGCCGGGGACAGTAAAGGGTTACAGTCACTGCAGCCTAGCTGAGTGACTTTATGTATAGGGAACTACCGCGCCGGACGCTCCGGGAGCGGCGGCGCGGCTGGGACTTGTAGTGCGCCGGGGACTTGGCGCCGACCGCGCTTTTACGGCGGCGGCGCTTATAAATCCAGTCCCCGGCTTTTGCGGCCTAGCTCCGCTTCGTTCCCGCCCCCACCCTGTCAATCAGGGTAGGGGAGAGACGCTGTACAATCAGCAGCGCCGAGGGCTGGAGCCTTATTTACATGCTCCAGCCCTCTCACTGGACACTGTGGGACGCCGGTTTCCCGCTCTGACTTGGGGGCACGCCCACGGCCCGCCCCTACTCACACGAGCTGGAGAAGGACGCCGGCAGCCATTCCTGCAGTCCGAGCTGAGAGATCGGACTCTGGGCAACCAGGCACAGGACTAGGGCGACCACACACCCGCTTATAGGCGGGCGGTAAGCGGCACCTGAAGTGCTGACCCCACTAAATACCGCAGTTGTCCATTTGTATTTTTATGCTTACACTGCATAGGTCGCTATTTTTGGCTATATGCCCTCTTAGATGGCGACACATCAGCAGCAGGAAAGCAGGGGTGCTAAGGCACAGGCTTTCTATGCTGCTTGTATTGCATGTGCTGCAGTGTTCATGTGTATTTATGCTTGTATGCTATACACTGCACTGTACGGTCGCTAGTCTGGGCTATTTTCGCCTAGAATGACTAGACTACAGCAGCAGAAAAGCAAGGGTGCTGAGGCACAGGTTTTTTCTATGCTGCTTGTATTGCAGGGGTTGCAGTGTTCATTTGTACTTATGCTTGTATGCTATACACTGCACTGTATGGTCGATATTCTGGGCTATATTCCCCTAGATGGCTAGTCTACAGCAGCAGAAAAGCAGGGGTGCCAAGGCACAGGCTTTCTATGCTGCTTGTATTGCATGTGCTGCAGTGTTCATTTGTACTTTATGCTTGTATGCTATACATTACATTGTACGGTCGCCATTCTTGGCTCTATATCCTAGATGGCTAGTCGGCAGCAGCATATAAGCAACACAGGCTTTCGATGCTGTTTTTACTGCATGTGATACTGTTCCACGGCACTGAACCCCATTGTGTGCAATGCTCCCCTAGAGCACTTGGTCAGCCGGGGTCTCTACTAGACGTGGCCAAAGGACAACCCTGTCCAAGGACAGGGATGGAGTTGCAATGGGATAGAGACTTGCAGTCCGGACAGGCCATGGGCAATCTGGATCATTGCTCCCTGGCCACCCTCATTGGGAATAAAATCGGTGCTCCGGGGGGGGGTCCCAGGAGGCTCTCTGTATGATGAGGCAGACGTAGCTCATCAGGACTTTGATCCTGACAACGCTCTCAATCCGGATACACCGGATGGTGACGCCATAAGGAATGATCCTATAGCGTCCATCAATCGCATGTTGGATATTTCTCCCTCAGCTCCCCCAGCGGAGGAGTCAGATTCACAGCAGGAGAAGTCCCATTTCAGTAGCTCAAACGTATATTGAGTATTTTTCTGGCCACGCTGACTTCAGAGAAGCAGTCCAGGAACACCACGCTTACCAGATAAGCGTTTTCTCCAAACGTATTAAGGATACACGTTATCCTTTTCCCCCTGACGTGGTCAAGCGCGGGACCCAGGGTCCAAAGGTGGATTCTCCAATCTCCAGGCTTGCGGCTAGAGCCATAGTTGCAGTGGAGATGGGACTTCACTTAAAGATGCCAGACAGATGGACTCTGGTTGAAATCTGTCTATGAGGCTATCGGCGTGTCGGTTGCTCCGGCATTTACAGCCGTATGGGCACCCTAAGCTTTTCAGCTGTTCTTGCACAGCTGGTCTTGAGCATATGTACATTTGTGCCGCAGGGGCGTCCGTAACCTCGCAATGTCTGCATTGCGACTTACCCTATTAATGCTGTCCTGGAAGGACAGTCGAGGTTTCGGTCCTTCCCAAGCTCGGGCAGGTCCCAATTGTCCTCGTCCAAAGGAGCTGAAAAGCCTCAGAGGGGCTCAGCTTCCGGGGGCTCAATCACGCCCAAGGAAGGCAGCCGGAGGAACCGCTACCAAGACGGTCTCCTCATGACTCTCAGCTCTCTCATCTCTCCGCATCCGCGGTTGATGGCAGACTCGCTCGCCTTTGGCGACATTTAGCTGCCACAGGTCACAGACCGGTGGGTGAGGGACATTGTGCCCACGGGCACAGGACAGAGTTCTGTTCTCGTCCTCCGACGCGATTCTTCAGAACGTCCCCACCTCCCCACCGAGCCGATGCTCTTCTGCAGGCAGAAGGAGTGGTAATCCCTGTTCCTCTTCAGGAACAAGACACGGTTTTCCTCCAATCTGGTTGTGGTGCCAAAAAAGGATGGCTCTTTCCGTTCCGTTCTGGACCTAAAACTGCTCAACAAGCACGTGGAGGCCAGGCGGTTCCGGATGAAACCCTCCGCTCCGTCATTGCCTCAATGTCTCAAGGATATTTCCTAGCATCAATAGACATCAAAGATGCTTATCTCCATGTGCCGATTGCTACAGAGCACCAATGTTTTCTACGTTTCGTGATGGGAGACGACCATCTTCAGTTCGTAGGTCTGCCATTCGGTCTGGCGACAGCCCCACGGGTGTTCACAAAGGTCATGGCGGCAGTGGTAGCAGTCTTGCACTCACAGGGACACTCTGTGATCTCTTACTTGGACGATCTACTTGTCAAGGCACCCTCTCAAGAGGCATGCCAATTCAGCCTGCATGTTGCGCTGGAGACTCTCCAGACGTTCGGGTGGATCATCGACTTCTCAAAGTCAAACCTGTCACCGACCCAATCACTAACGTATCTGGGCATGGAGTTTCATACCCTCTCAGCGCTAGTGAAGCTTCCGCTGGACAAGCAGCGGTCACTACAGAGGGGTGCAGACTCTCCGTCAGGGTCAGTCGCACTCCTTAAGACGCCTCATGCACTTCCTCGGGAAGATGGTGGCGGCAATGGAGGCGGTTCCGTTTGCGCAGTTTCATCTGCGTCCTCTTTATTGGGACATTCTCCGCCAATGGGATGGGAAGTCAACATCCCTGAACAGGAAAGTATCCCTTTCACAGAAGGACTCTCTGCAATGGTGGCTTCTTCCCACCTCATTATCACAGGGAAGATCCTTCCTACCACCGTCTTGGGCGGTAGTCACGACAGACGCGTGTCTGTCAGGGTGGGGAGCAGTTTTACTCCACCACAGGGCTCAGGGTACGTGGACTCAGCAGGAGTCCACCCTTCAGATCCATGTTCTGGAAATCAGAGCAGTGTATCTTGCCCTACTAGCCTTCCAGCAGTGGCTGGAAGGAAAGCAGATCCGAATTCAGTCGGACAACTCCACAGCGGTGGCATACATCAATCACCAAGGAGGGACACGCAGTCGGCAAGCCTTCCAGGAAGTCCGGCGGATTCTGATGTGGGTGGAAGCCACGGCCTCCACCGTATACGCAGTTCACATCCCCGGCGTAGAAAACTGGGAAGCAGACTTCCTCAGCCGCCAGGGCATGGACGCAGGGGAATGGTCCCTTCACCCGGACGTGTTTCAGGAAATCTGTAGCCGCTGGGGAAGGCCGGACGTCGACCTAATGGCGTCCAGGCACAACAACAAGGTCCCAACCTTCATAGCACGGTCTCGCGATCACAGAGCTCTGGCGGCAGACGCCTTAGTGCAAGATTGGTCGCAGTTCCGGCTCCCTTATGTGTTTCCACCTCTGGCACTCTTGCCCAGAGTGCTACGCAAGATCAGATCCGACTGCAGCCGCGTCATACTCGTCGCCCCAGACTGGCCAAGGAGGGCGTGGTATCCGGATCTGTGGCATCTCACGGTCGGCCAACCGTCGGCACTACCAGACCTACCAGACTTACTGTCCCAAGGGCCGTTTTTCCATCGGAATTCTGCGGCCCTGAACCTGACTGTGTGGCCATTGAGTCCTGGATCCTAGGGTCTTCAGGATTATCCCAAGGGGTCGTTGCCACCATGAGACAGGCTAGGAAGCCCACGTCCGCTAAGATCTACCACAGAACGTGGAGGATATTCTTATCCTGGTGCTCTGCTCAGGGAGTGTCTCCCTGGCCTTTTGCACTGCCTACCTTCTTTCTTTCCTGCAATCTGGGTTAGAAAAAGGTTTGTCGCTCGGCTCCCTTAAAGGGCAAGTCTCGGCGCTATCCGTCTTTTTTCAAAAGCGTCTAGCACGACTTCCTAAGGTGCGCACGTTCCTGCAGGGGGGTTGTCATATTGTACCCCCGTACAATCGGCCGTTAGATCCATGGGATCTGAACAGGGTACTAGTTGCCCTCCAGAAGCCGCCCTTCGAGCCTCTGAGGGAGGTTTCACTTTCTAGACTATCACAGAAAGTGGCTTTTCTGGTAGCGATCACATCTCTTCGGAGAGTGTCTGAGCTAGCAGCGCTGTCATCCAAGGCTCCTTTCCTGGTCTTCCACCAGGACAAGGTAGTGCTGCGCCCCATTCAGGAGTTTCTCCCGAAGGTGGTATCCTCTTTTCATCTTAATCAGGATATCTCTTTGCCTTCTTTTTGTCCTCATGCAGTTCATCGGTATGAGAAGGATTTACATTTGTTAGATCTGGTGAGAGCACTCAGAATCTACATTTCCCGCACGGCGCCCCTGCGCCGCTCCGATGCACTCTTTGTCCTTGTCGCTGGTAAGCGCAAAGGGTCGCAGGCTTCCAAAGCCACCCTGGCTCGATGGATCAAAGAACCAATTCTTGAAGCCTACCGTTCTGCTGGGCTTCCGGTTCCATCAGGGCTGAAGGCCCATTCTACCAGAGCCGTGGGTGCGTCCTGGGCATTACGACACCAGGCTACGGCTCAACAGGTGTGCCAGGCAGCTACCTGGTCGAGTCTGCACACTTTCACCAAACATTATCAGGTGCATACCTATGCTTCGGCGGACGCCAGCCTAGGTGGAAGAGTCCTGCAGGCGGCAGTTGCCTCCCCGTAGGGGAGGGCCGTCTTCGCAGCTCTAACATGAGGTATTTCTTTACCCACCCAGGGACAGCTTTTGGACGTCCCAATCGTCTGGGTCTCCCAATGGAGCGCCGAAGAAGAAGGGAATTTTGTTACTTACCGTAAATTCCTTTTCTTCTAGCTCCTATTGGGAGACCCAGCACCCGCCCTGTTGTCCTTCGGGTTTTTTGGGTTTTTTCGGGTACACATGTTGTTCATGTTGAACGGTTTTTCAGTTCTCCGATGTTACTCGGAGTGAATTTGTTTAACCAAGTTATTGGCTTTCCTCCTTCTTGCTTTTGCACTAAAACTGGTGAGCCAGTGATCCCACTGGGGGTGTATAGCCAGAAGGGGAGGGGCCTTACACTTTTTAGTGTAATGCTTTGTGTGGCCTCCGGAGGCAGTAGCTATACACCCAATCGTCTGGGTCTCCCAATAGGAGCTAGAAGAAAAGGAATTTACGGTAAGTAACAAAATTCCCTTCATCTCCTATCTGGCATAAACAAACATGTCAGATGGGAGATAAATCTCATCCCCCGGTCCTCTCCGGTCCCCCGGTGTCGCCAAAGTGTCCCCCCACCCCCCCACTTCCTCCTGAAAATCCAACATGGCGCCGCACATACCGGCGCGCACAGCAGCGCGCCGGCCGCATTTCCCCCTTTCCTATGGTTTCTGTCGCATGTGCTATGACACATACGACAGAAACCTGCTCCCCAGGCCCTGCCAGGTCACCCCCTATTCCCACCCCGGTGTTCCCCGGTGTCCCCCGTACCTGTCTCAGCTCTGATTTCCCACGGCCCCCTCCTCCTTCACAGTGCACGCCGGTCACACGTGCAGAGCGCGGCTGTCAGCTTCCTGTGTCTGTCTCCGAGACGCTGGCTGCTGCTCGCACTCTGCTGCTGTGACCCGGGGAGGGTGGGTGCAAATTCTTTACACCCACTCTCCTTAAATGGAGGGTCTGCACTCCTAGAAAATGGGGGATATGTTCCCTGAACGTGCCCCCCATATTCTAGAAGGTCCAGAATTGCCGCGGGACTTTCACAATGGATTACAGCAGGGACCCGATTTTTTTTTTCTTTTCAATAAATTGGCCGAAGAGGGAATGTTTTTGGGGAGTGCTTTTTCAGATAAATTTTTTTTCTGTTGTCAATTTTTTTTTTTATTACTGTCAATTAGTTATGTCTGGTATCAAATAGACGCCGTGACATAACTAATTGCTGGGCTTGATGCCAGGTGACATTACACATCTGGTATCAACCCCATTTATTACCCCGTTTGCCACCGCATCAGGGCAACGGGATGAGTTGGAGCGAAGCGCCAGGATTGGCGCATCTAATGGATGCGCCACTTCTGGGGCGGTTGTGGCCTGCTATTTTTAGGCTGGGAAGAGTCCAATAACCATGGCTCTTCCCACCCTGAGAATACCAGACCCCAGCTGTCAGCTTCACCTTGGCTGGTGATCTAATTTGGGGGGACCGTATGTTTTTGGTATTTTTTTTAATTATTTATTTATAAATAAAAAAAAAAAAAACAACAGCTTGGGGAGCCCTCCAAATTGATCACCAGCCAAGGTGAAGCTGTCAGCTGTGGTTTGCAGGCTACAGCTGTCTGCTTTACCCTAGCTGGCTATCAAAAATAGGGGGGACCCCACATCATTTATTTTAATTATTTTTTTTTCTTTTTGGGCTAAATACAAGGCTAGGCACCCTTTAGTGCCACATGATAGGCACTAAAGGGCGCCAGCTTAGAATATGCAGGGGGTGGGACGTTATATATGTTTGACATCTATCCATTCATCCACTGTAGCATTTTAGGCTATGTGCCCACAATCAGGGTTTGCAGTGTTTTGGGCGCAGAGTGTTTTCCCTGCATCCATAATGCTGTGTTGTGCAGTAGAAGCACAGTGGAAGGATTTTTAGAAATCCCATGCCCACTGTGTTTTTTTTCTCCGCAGCATAAACCGACCTGTGGCGCAGCTTCCCGAGCCTCAGCATGTCAATTTATGCTGCGGAGACAAGAGTGCTCTCTGCAGGTAGAATAGAGCTAAACTCCACAGCAGCCTGAACCCAAATCCTGGGCATGGGCAGCTGCGTTCTACCGTGGACAACACTCACATCTCTGCTGACACTGTGTACTAGACGCCGTGTCGCTGGATCATGGCTACATAGCCTAACAGTGAGAAATTTGTTGCACAGCAACATTTTTGTGAAGTACCTGTGGATTCAAAATGCTTACTATACTCCTGAATAAAATCCTTGAGGGGTCCAGTTTCCAAAATGGAGTCACTTGTGGGGGGTTTCTAATGTATAGGTACCCAAGAGGCCCTGCAAATGTGACATGGTGCCCGCAATTTATTTCAACTTTTCCAAAATTCAAATGGTGCTCCTTCCATTCCAAGCCCTCCCATTAATCCAAACAGAGGTTTTTGGCCACATATGGGGTATCCCTGCGCTCACAAGAAATTGGATAACAACCTGTGGGGTCCACGTTTTGTTGTTGCCTCTTGAAAAAGTGAGGAATGTGATGCTAAAGAAACATTTTTGTGAAAAAAATGAAAATTTTCAATATGGCAACCTAAGCTTATCAAATTCTGTGAAGTATTCGTGGATTCAAAATGCTCAATATACACCTAGATAAAAGCCTTGAGGTGTCTTGTTTCCAGAATGGGGTCACTTGTGGGGGACCTCCACTGTTTAGGCACTTTAGGGGCTTTCCAAATGCGACATAGCGTCCACTAATTATTCCAGCCAAATGTTCAGTCAAATGGCACTTTTTCCCTTCCGAGCCCTGCTGTGCACCCAAACAGTTGATTTCCACCACACATAAGGTATCAGCACACTCAGGAGAAATTGCACAATAAATTTTATGCTCCTTTTTTTCCTTTTACTCTTGTTAAAAAAAAGCTATGTGGTTGAAGTAACAATTTTGTGGTAAAAATGTATTTTTTTTTATTTTCACAGCTTAACATTATAAACTTCTGTGAAGCACCTGGGGGTTCAGGGTACTCACCAAACATCTAGATAAATTCCTTGAGGGGTCTATTTTCCAGAATGGGGTCACTTGTGGGGGACCTCCACTGCTTAGGCACCTCAAGGGCTCTCCTAATGCAACATGGTGTCCGCTATTGATTCCAGCCAATTTTGAAGTCAAATTGCACTCCTTCCCTTCCAAGACCTGCCGTGTGCCCAACCATTTGATTTCCACCACATATAAGATATCACCAAACTCAGGAGAAATTGCACAATAAATTTCATGGTGATTTTTTTCCTGTTACCCTTGTGAAAAAAAAGCTACCTGGTTGAAGTAACAATTTTGTGGTAAAATTTTATTTTTTTATTTTCATGGCTCAACGTTATAAACTTCTGTGAAGCACCTGGGGTTTCAGGGTACTCACCAAACATCTAGATAAATTCCTTGAGGGGCCTAGTTTCCAATATGGGGTCACTTGTGGTGTTTTTTTGCTGTTTACGTACCTTAGGGGACCTCCAAATGCGACATGGTGCCCGCAATCTTTTTCAGCCAAATTTCCTTTCCAAAATTCAAATATTGCTCCTTTCGTTCCAAGCCCTCCTATTTGTCCATACAAAGGTTTCAGACCACAAGTGAGGTATCACCGCGCTCATAAAAAAGTGGGTAACAAACATTTGGGTCAAATTTTTGGAATTACCTCTTGAAAAAGTGAAAGAATTGATGCTAAAGCAACATTTTTGAGAAAAAAATGACAATTTTCAATATGACAACGTAACGTTATCAAAATCTGTGAAGTACCTGTGGGTCCAAAATGCTCAGTATACCCCTCGATAGAAGCCTTAAGGGGTCTAGTTTCCAAAATGGGGTCACTTGAGGGGGGTTCCTGTTGTTTAGGTACCTTAGGGGATCTGTAAATGCAACATGGTGCCCGCAATCTGTTTCAGCCAACTTTGCTTTCCAAAATTCAAATATTGCTCCTTTCATTCCAAGCTCTCCCATTTACCCAAACAAAGGTTTCTGACCACATGTGGGGTGTTGGTGCGTTCATAAGAAAGTGGGTAACAAAGTGTGAGGTCCAATTTTTGGTGTTACCTCTTGAAAAAGTAAGAAAATTAGTGCTAAAGCAACATTTTTAGGTAACATGTTAATTTTTATTTTTTTTCATTCCACATTAATTTAGTTCCTGTGAAGCACCTGAAGGGTTAATAAACTTCTTGAATGTGGTTTTGAGTACCTTGAGGGGTGCAGGTTGTAGAATGGTGTCACTTTTGGGTATTTTCTGTCACCCAGGCCTCTCAAAGTCACTTCAAATGGGATGTGGTCCCTAAAAAAATGGTTTTGTAAATTTTGTTGAAAAAATGGGAAATTGCTGATGAACTTTGAACCCTTCTAACTTCCTAACCCCAAAAAATTTTGTTTCAAAAATTGCGCTGATCTAAAGTAAACATGTGGGAAATGTTATTTAGTAAGTATTTTGTGTGACATAACTCTCTGGTTTATGGGCATAAAAATTAAATGTTTGAAAATTGCAAAATTTTTAATTTTTTTGTCGAATTTCAGATTTTTTCACAAATAAAATAAAAAAAATCATCCTAAATTTACCTCTAACATGAAGCCCAATATGTCACGAAAAAACATTCTCAGAATCACCGGGATCCATTGAAGCGTTCCAGAGTTATAACCTTATAAAGTGACACTGGTCAAAATTGCAAAAAATGGCCTGGGCATTAAGTACAAAACTGGCTTCGTCCTTAAGGGGTGAAATAGAATTATTAATGAACTTGAGGTGCTCTATAGAGAGAAAACATTATGTATAAACATGATAATCTTTATTCTAGTACAATACACACAAAAAATACACCCCGAATCTATTCTTCCCAAAATAAGGACAGAAGTAAGCCTAGTGGGGGTAGGAATAGTGCCCAAGCAAGTAATTACATTACAAGCTATGTGCTGTACTGATAAGCAGAAAGAAAGTACAGTTCTCTATCCACAAATGCAAATTAATAGACATGCTATATAGTATGTTCTGTACAATGATATACTGTATATAGTGCTTATATACAGAAAGTTAACTGCAGAGCGGGTCAGAGCGCAGTGAAAGGATGGAACCGGAAGTGTGTGCAGTGAGTATTTGCTCTTATTGCAAATCATTGTTCTTAAATCAAGTTATGCATTTTTAAAAAGCTTTGCTTGTATTGCAAAACTCTGTCAAACCAAGTTACTATTAGGGTATGTGTGCATGTTGCGTTCTTCCGTGACACACATTCTGCAGCGGTTTTTCACTGCATGTGCATTTTAAAACGCAGCCAAAACGCTGCATTTTGGATGTATTTTGAATGCAGAATGGATGCATTCTGGATGCTTGTACTCCCATAGACAGAGTGGGAAAAGCATCCAAAACGCACAAAAGAAGTGACATGTTGCTTTTTAGAATGCATCGATTTTGTAAAAAATTTGGCATGCAAAACGCTGCACTTTAAAACACAACGTGCGCATGGAATTTTCTAAATTCTCATAGACTTTGCTGGGACACAGAATGCATGTACGCTGCAGTTTAAAACGCTGCGTAAAGGGGGCTTTACACGCTACGATATCACTAATGCAAAGTCGTTGGGGTCACGGAATTTGTGACGCACATCCGGCCGCATTAGCGATGCCGTTGCGTGTGACATTTATGAGCGATTTTGCATCGTCGCAAAAACGTGCAAGATCGCTCATCGGTGACATGGGGGTCCATTCTCAATTATCGTTACTGCAGCAGTAACGAAGTTGTTCCTCGTTCCTGCGGCAGCACACATCGCTCCGTGTGACGCCGCAGGAACGAGGAAGCTCTCCTTACCTGTCTCCCGGCCGCAATGCGAAGGAAGGAGGTGGACGGGATGTTGCGTCCCGCTCATCTCCGCCCCTCCACTTCTATTGGGCGGCGGTTCAGTGACGCTGCTGTGACGCTAAACGAACCGCCCCCTTAGAAAGGAGGCGAATTGCCGGTCACAGCGACGTCGCCGGGCAGGTAAGTATAGTGTGACGGGTTCGGGCAATGTTATGCGGCACGGGCAGCGATTTGCCCGTGTCGCACAACAGATGGGGGCGGGTACCCACGCTAGCGATATCGGTACCGATATCCCAGCGTGTAAAGCGGCCTTAAGCGCATGAAAAAACACAACTTGCACACATAGACTTAAGGGGGCTTTACACGCTGCGATATAACTAGCGATATCGAGCGTGAAAGCACCCGCCCCAACGCACATGCGATATCGTGTGATCGCTGACGCAGCGAACATTATCGCTACGGCAGCGTCACACGCACTTACCTGGTCTGCGACGTCGCTGTGACTGCCGAACAATCCCTCCCTCAAGGGGGAGGTGCGTTCGGCATCACAGCGACGTCACCGCGCCGTCACTAAGCGGCCGGCCAATCAAAGCGGAGGGGCGGAGATGAGCGGGATGTAACATCCCGCCCACCTCCTTCCTTCCGCATTGCCGGTGGAGGCAGGTAAGGAGATGTTCGTTGCTCCTGCGGTGTCACACATAGCGATGTGTGCTGCCGCAGGAGCGACGAACAACATCGATAATAAACAATTAATGATTTTTGGTTTTAGGACGACCTCTCCATGTTGAACGATTTTCTCCACTTTTGAGGTCGGTAAAGGTCGCAGGTAAGTATTACACGCTGCAATATCGTTAATGACGCCGGATGTGCGTCACAAACAACGTGACCCCGACGATAATTCATTAACGATATCGTAGCGTGTAAAGCCCCCTTTAATCCAAGGTTCCACTGTATCTCCTTGGTTGCTCATGTCTAATGCTGACTCTTCCGTCTTATAGAGGATTTAGGGCTGCTTCTCACTTGCGAGTTTCTCGCAGTAGAGCAATGCGAGAAAAACTCGCATTGGAATGGGACACATGTTAGTGAATGATTCAGCTCTCATCTGCGATTTTTTTTCTCAGTCCAAATCGGACCGAGAAAAAAATCGCAGCATGCTGCTTTTTTGCGAATTTCTACTGCGAGTTTCTCCAATGCAAGTCTATGGGAGCGTGTAAAAAATCGGATGTCACGGGACGGCACTCACCATCTTAGTGACATCCGATTTTCTAAATACATTTCTTGCATGTTTCCTAAAACACTGGAAACGAGCGATGTCTCCCAATGTCTGTCAATCACTATTCTCTGTCAGTCGGTCTCTCCCTCTCGGTCTCTATTCTCTCTCTGTCGGTCCGTCACTATCTCTGTCCCTCTCTCACAGTCTGTCGGTCAGTTTCCCCCCCCTCTCTCATACTCACCGTTCCCCGATCTCCGGCGCGGCGCTGCACGGCTTTCTCACTGCTCCGGCGGCTTTTACTATTTTGAAAAAGCCGGCCGCTTATTAAACAATCTCGTATTCCCTGCTTTCCCCGCCCACAGGCGCCTATGATTGGTTGCAGTGAGACACGCCCCCACGCTGAGTGACAGGTGTCTCACTGCACCCAATCACAGCAGCCGGTGGGCGGGTCTATACTGTGCAGTGAAATAAATAAATAATTAAAAAAAATGGCGTGCGGTCCCCCCCAATTTTAATACCAGCCAGATAAAGCCATACGGCTGAAGGCTGGTATTCTCAGGATGGGGAGCTCCACGTTATGGGGAGCCCCCCAGCCTAACAATATCAGCCAACAGCCGCCCAGAATTGCCGCATACATTATATGCGACAGTTCTGGGACTGTACCCGGCTCTTCCCGATTTGCCCTGGTGCGTTGGCAAATCGGGGTAATAAGGAGTTATTGGCAGCCCATAGCTGCCAATAAGTCCTAGATTAATCATGTCAGGCGTCTATGAGACACCCTCCATGATTAATCTGTAAGTTACAGTAAATAAACACACACACATGAAAAAATCCTTTATTAGAAATCCAGCGGTGACAGTGGGTAACCTCAGTGACACCTCAGCAGATCGCGCTACTCACCTCAGTTGCTGCTTGGAGGTGACCGGAGCGGCGGTGTCTTCTGCAGCTCCTGTCACCTTCATGCTGGAAGCGACGCTGGAGGTCCGTGGAGTACGCCGGATATGGAGGGCTTTTTGGGGCTTATTAAATTGGTAATGAGGGAATGTGTTTGTGTTTTTTATTTCTAATAAAGGATTTTTTCATGTGTGTGTGTTTATTTACTGTAACTTACAGATTAATCATGGAGGGTGTCTCATAGACGCCTGACATGATTAATCTAGGACTTATTGGCAGCTATGGGCTGCCAATAACTCCTTATTACCCCGATTTGCCAACGCACCAGGGCAAATCGGGAAGAGCCGGGTACAGTCCCAGAACTGTCGCATATAATGTATGCGGCAATTCTGGGCGGCTGTTGGCTGATATTGTTAGGCTGGGGGGCTCCCCATAACGTGGAGCTCCCCATCCTGAGAATACCAGCCTTCAGCCGTATGGCTTTATCTGGTGGCTGGTATTAAAATTGGGGGGGACCGCACGCCATTTTTTTTAATTATTTATTTATTTATTTCTCTGCACAGTATAGACCCGCCCACCGGCTGCTGTGATTGGGTGCAGTGAGACACCTGTCACTCAGCGTGGGGGCGTGTCTCACTGCAACCAATCATAGGCGCCTGTGGGCGGGGAAAGCAGGGAATACGAGATTGTTTAATAAGCGGCCGGCTTTTTCAAAATAGTAAAAGCCGCCGGAGCAGTGTGAATGTCGTGCAGCGCCGGGGATCGGTGAGTATGAGAGAGGGCTGCTAACTTCAGTCACTCAGGGGATTAGCGGTCACCGGTGAGTCCTTCACTGGTGACCGCTAATCAGGACGAGGCACAGACAGAGCCGCAGCATGACAATGAAATCGAGTTAAGTTCACCCGAGTTCATTATGACAGTGCGGCTCTGTCTGTGTCTGCTGTCATCTGCCATTCAGCTCTGCTACATGGCTGTCTGTGTCTGCTGTCAGCGGCCATGTAGCAGCGCTGAATGGCAGATGACATAGTAAAAAATACGCATTACACACGCATTACACACGCATTACACACGCATTACACACGCTAGTAAAATCTCAGAAATAGCATCGCACTTGCGTTGCACTCGCACCTAACGTGAACTAAAATCAGCCGAGTTTTTTTCAGCCCAATCGGACCGATTTTACTCGCATAGATGTGTTTCCACCCTTATGGAAGGAAAGGGGCTGCAGAGCGGTATTCTTTAAGAATTGATTTCTCTTGCACTGGCTCGTCTTCTCTTTTTGCAGCTCCCGGATCCTCCCGCTCTGCAGCCCCTTTCCTTCCATGATCAGCTCCCTGCCTTGGGCAGTCGATGCAGCAGCTTCTGGAGGATTTTCTTGGGCTGTTCCCAGTGTTGTATCTGCTAGCACAATTTGTGGGGTGAGCGCTGTAGACAATATTTTGATTGCTGTGCTCGGCCGATTTATACATGGAGCACTGTCCTCTGTGCTTTTTCTTTTTATAGAATATTTAGACACTCATTTATATGGCATCATAAAGTATAATTCCTCTTATGTCGCGTTATATAAGGCAGCCATGGACACTGTGCTTGTGGTGCCAGGTATGACATTCAGGATATAATTATTACCTAGTTTGCTATGTGATTTCTTTTTGGACATGTAGTAGAGTTTTCTTGGTAATAAAACAATCATTATCTGGGCAGCACAATGATACTTCAGTCAGGGGCCTAAGATTATCAGTGAAAACCAAGTTTTAGGATTCTATTTTTTTAAAATGACAAAATCTGTTTTATTCTTTTGACAGAAGATTTTGGCATTATACAGAATATAAATGAAGAGCAAGTCATTATCCCAGATAAACCCTCAGCTCTTCACACCCAAGATCCGTCAGCTGATGTGTCTAAACCATCTCCCGATTCACCACAGATTATTCAGCAAAATAAGAGCCACATGAGGGATGGTCAACAACAAAGAGCTCACACAGGGGAGAAGTTATATTCATGTAATCAATGTGGAAAGTGTTTAACTAAAAAGTCTGCTCTAATTTCACATGAAATAATTCACAAAGGAAACCTATTTTCATGCTCAGAATGTGGAAAATGTTTTAGTTATAAATCACATCTTGTTGTACATCTAAATACTCACATGGGGGAGAAGTCATATTCATGTCCAATATGTGGGAAACATTTTATTCAGAACGAAGATTTTTATGACCATATAAAAACTCACAGAAGAGAGAAGTCATTTTCATGTTCAGAATGTGGGAAATGTTTTATTAGAAAATCACAGCTTGATCAGCATATAAAAACTCATACGGGGCAGAAACCATTTTCTTGTTCAGAATGTGGGAAATGTTTTATTAGAAAATCACAGCTTGATCAGCATATAAAAACTCATACGGGGCAGAAACCATTTTCTTGTTCAGAATGTGGGAAATGTTTTATTCGAAAATCACAGCTTGATAGGCATATAAAAACTCACACGGGGGAAAAGCCATTTTCTTGTTCAGAATGTGGGAAATGTTTTATTGGAAAATCACAGCTTGATATGCATATAAAAACTCACACGGGGGAGAAGCCATTTTCTTGTTCAGAATGTGGGAAATGTTTTATTAGAAAATCACAGCTTGATCTGCATATAAAAACTCACATGGGAGAGAAACTATTTTCTTGTTCAGAATGTGGGAAATGTTTTATTCAGAAATCACAGCTTGATATGCATATAAAAACTCACACGGGGGAGAAGCCATATTCTTGTCCAGAGTGTGAGAAATGTTTTATTAGAAAATCACAGCTTGATGAGCATATAAAAACTCACACAGGGGAGAAGCCATATTCTTGTCCAGAGTGTGAGAAATGCTTTGTTCACAAATCCGCTTTTGTTAGACACATGACAATTCACACAAGGTAGAAGACATTTTTTTTTTTTTTTTAGAAACTGGGAAATGTTATAGCAGTAAATGAACTCTTACTGAACAGATGAATCTTGTCAGACATTAAAGAATTCACAAAGAGAAGCCATTTTTATGTTCTGTATGTGGAAAGTGTTATCCGCAAAAGAAACATCTGATTTCACATCAAAAACTCACAGAAAAAAAAGGGAAATCATGACTTAAATCTTTTTAGACACCACGAAACTCGAACATAAGGAAGCAGACTTTTTTTTTTATTTTAAAAAAACAGCTTTTAAACATAACAGAAAGGGAAGCAATAACTTGTTTAAAGAATTAAACTGTACATGTGATTGATTTGCTCAACCTTGAGTGAAAATGTGAACCCCTCCACAATTATGCCTCTGTGATGGTATCATTTGATGATATCATAGATTCCATATAATGCACATTAACTGTTGATGTCCCTAATGTCCCCTCCAGGTCTCCCAGACCGTACCATTCCATATGGCGAAAAGGACTGACTATTTTCAGAATTTCCTGAGGACTATTTTGGAACCCTATAAACTGTTTCCAAAGTGGAAAAACTTTTCCTTCTGATTTTTCTTTGTTCCTTTCAGCTCCTATCAATTTGAGTCCTAATAATTGTTTCATTTGAGATATTATCGATACCATTGATTGAATATTTGGTTTAAGCCACTTTCTAAAAAGATTTTGTAAAGCCACAACTAAAAACGTGTCATTATTTCTAGGGGGTCTTCACTTTGTCTAGCCCAAGTTGAGATTCATATTCAGGGGAACGAAGCTGATGAAAAAGTAAAGCCTGTGGCGTTTGTGGAAGTTTTGTTCCCCAACATGCTTGGATCTGGTCTTTTACTTGCATCCAGTATGTTACTACTTCTGTGCATTTCCACACCCCATGCCAAAGGTTGTAAAGGGCACCCTACATTTAGGACACGCTGTAATTCTGTTAGGGCAACTAAGGGAAGGTTGGATGTTAAATCCATACAGCGTTGTGTGCATGAGTTTAAAATAAGTCTCCTTCTATCTCTCACACAAGATGGATTTTCTCACCAGCCTTGTAGTATTGTCTCAGCTATCTCCTCGTCTCTTGTCCACCTCTCCCTGAACAGTTTACTCTGTCTTTCTTTCAAAAATGTGTGTCTTATATTACCGTACAGTGAGGAAATGCTCATCATCTGGGTACGTGGGCCAATAATTTCGTCTAGGGCAGGGGTGGGGAACGGCCCGTGACGACATTTTATGCGGCCCCCGGGCACATTCCCGGGGACCATTGTGCTTTGGTGGCAGCCGCGCTTTTCCCGGCTGCCGGCCCTTTAAATCCCACTGCCTGATGCCCTGTGGGTAGATGCTAGAATGTACGGGCTCTCTCCAGATCCTGACTTCCAGGACCTGACTGCAGCCCATACATTCTAGGCTTATCCCCGGCCTGTGTGCTCTGGTGGGCGGGTAAGCAGCACGCTGCGATAAAGTCACACAGAAGAGCTGCAGCAGGTTTACCAGCCTCCTGGACCTGCTGTGTGTGTGTGACTCTCCCTCCCCCTCACTGCGAGTACTCAACCCATCGCTGCCCCCCCTCTCAGTGCTGTGTACCCCCTCGTACTGTGTGTACCCCCCAATGCTGTGTGTACCCCCTCGTGCTGTATGTACCCCCCAATGTTGTATGTACCCCCTCGTGCTGTATGTACCCCCTAGTGCAGTGTGTACCCCCTAGTGCAGTGTGTACCCCCTAGTGCAGTGTGTACCCCCTAGTACAGTGAGTACCCCCTAGTACAGTGAGTACCCCCTAATGCTGTGTGTACCCCTTAATGCTGTGTGTACCCCTTAATGCTGTGTGTACCCCCTCGTGCTGTGTATACCCCCTCGTGCTGTGTGTACCCCCTCGTGCTGTGTGTACCCCCTCATGCTGTGTACCTCCTAGTACAGTGTGTACCCCCCAGTGCTGTATGTACCCCTAGTGCTGTGTGTACCCCCTCATGCTGTATGTACCCCCCAATGCTGTGTGTACCCCCTAGTGCAGTGTGTACCCCCTAGTGCAGTGTGTACCCCCTAGTGCAGTGTGTACCCCCTAGTACAGTGAGTACCCCCTAATGCTGTGTACCCCCTAATGCTGTGTGTACCCCCTAATGCTGTGTGTACCCCCTAATGCTGTGTGTACCCCCTAATGCTGTGTGTACTCCCTCGTGCTGTGTGTACCCCTTAATGCTGTGTGTACCCCCTCGTGCTGTGTGTACCCCCTAGTGCAGTGTGTACCCCCTAGTGCAGTGTGTACCCCCTAGTACAGTGAGTACCCCCTAATGCTGTGTACCCCCTAATGCTGTGTGTACCCCCTAATGCTGTGTGTACCCCCTAATGCTGTGTGTACCCCCTAATGCTGTGTGTACTCCCTCGTGCTGTGTGTACCCCTTAATGCTGTGTGTACCCCCTCGTGCTGTGTGTACCCCCTCGTGCTGTGTATACCCCCTCGTGCTGTGTGTACCCCCTCATGCTGTGTACCCCCTCATGCTGTGTGTACCCCCTCATGCTGTGTGTACCCCCTCATGCTGTGTGTACCCCCTCATGCTGTGTACCCCTTAATGCTGTGTGTACCCCCTCGTGCTGTGTGTACCCCCTCGTGCTGTGTGTACCCCCTCGTGCTGTGTGTACCCCTAGTGCTGTGTGTACCCCCTCATGCTGTATGTACCCCCCAATGCTGTGTGTACCCCCTAGTGCAGTGTGTACCCCCTAGTGCAGTGTGTACCCCCTAGTACAGTGAGTACCCCCTAATGCTGTGTACCCCCTAATGCTGTGTGTACCCCCTAATGCTGTGTGTACCCCCTAATGCTGTGTGTACCCCCTAATGCTGTGTGTACTCCCTCGTGCTGTGTGTACCCCTTAATGCTGTGTGTACCCCCTCGTGCTGTGTGTACCCCCTCGTGCTGTGTATACCCCCTCGTGCTGTGTGTACCCCCTCATGCTGTGTACCCCCTAATGCTGTGTGTACCCCCTAATGCTGTGTGTACCCCCTCATGCTGTGTGTACCCCCTCATGCTGTGTGTACCCCCTCATGCTGTGTGTACCCCCTCATGCTGTGTGTACCCCCTCATGCTGTGTACCCCTTAATGCTGTGTGTACCCCCTCGTGCTGTGTGTACCCCCTCGTGCTGTGTGTACCCCCTCGTGCTGTGTGTACCCCCTCGTGCTGTGTGTACCCCTTAATGCTGTGTGTACCCCCTCGTGCTGTATGTACCCCCTCGTGCTGTGTATACCCCCTCGTGCTGTGTGTACCCCCTCATGCTGTGTGTACCCCCTTATGCTGTGTACCTCCTAGTACAGTGTGTACCCCCCAGTGCTGTATGTACCCCTAGTGCTGTGTGTACCCCCTCATGCTGTATGTACCCCCCTAGTGCAGTGTGTACCCCCTAGTGCAGTGTGTACCCCCTAGTGCAGTGTGTACCCCCTAGTACAGTGAGTACCCCCTAATGCTGTGTACCCCCTAATGCTGTGTGTACCCCCTAATGCTGTGTGTACCCCCTAATGCTGTGTGTACTCCCTCGTGCTGTGTGTACCCCTTAATGCTGTGTGTACCCCCTCGTGCTGTGTGTACCCCCTCGTGCTGTGTATACCCCCTCGTGCTGTGTGTACCCCCTCGTGCTGTGTGTACCCCCTCGTGCTGTGTGTACCCCCTCGTGCTGTGTGTACCCCCTCGTGCTGTGTGTACCCCCTCATGCTGTGTGTACCCCTAGTGCTGTGTGTACCCCCTAGTGCTGTGTGTACCCCCTCGTGCTGTGTGTACCCCCCAATGCTGTGTGTACCCCCTAGTGCAGTGTGTACCCCCTAGTGCAGTGTGTACCCCCTAGTACAGTGAGTACCCCCTAATGCTGTGTGTACCCCTAATGCTGTGTGTACCCTCTAATGCTGTGTGTACCCCCTAATGCTGTGTGTACTCCCTCGTGCTGTGTAACCCTTAATGCTGTGTGTACCCCCTCGTGCTGTGTACCCCCTCGTGCTGTGTACCCCCCTAGTGCTGTGTGTACCCCCTCGTGCTGTGTGTACCCCCTCATGCTGTGTACCTCCTAGTACAGTGTGTACCCCCAGGTGCTGTGTGTACCCCCTAGTGCTGTGTGTACCCCCTAATGCTGTGTACACCACAGTGCTGTGTACCCCCTCAGCGCGGTGTAACCCCTCACTGCTGTCCGTGCCCCCCCTAGTGCTGTCTGTACCCCCTGGGTGATGTCTATGCCCCCCCACCAGTGCTGTCCGCACCACCTAATGCTGTCCATGCTGCCACCAGTGCTGTCCATGCCACGGTGAGTGCTGTCTGTGCCCCCCTTATGCTGTCCATGCTCCCCAGTGCTGTGTGCCACCCCTCAGTGCTCTTAACTCGCTACTGCTGTCTGTACCCTCCCACTGCTTTCTATGCTCCCCAGTCCGTGCTCTCCTGTTGATGTCTATGTTCCCCCAGACCTGTCTGTCTCCCTAGTGCTGCCACCCAGTGCAGTCCGTGCTGCCACCCAGTGCAGTCCGTGCTGCCACCCAGTGCAGTCCGTGCTGCCACCCAGTGCAGTGCGTGCTGCCACCCAGTGCTGTGCGTGTCCCCAGTCATGTCTGTGCCACCGCCAGGGCTGTCCATGCCGCCTACTGATGTATATGCCCCAGCCCCTCCTGTGATGTATATGCCCCAGCCCCTCCTGTGATGTATATGCCCCAGCCCCTCCTGTGATGTGTACTCCCAGTGTCTCCTGTAATTTATGCGCCCCGGCCCCTCCTGTGATGTGTATGCCCCCAGCATCTCCAGACAGAGACAAACCTGGAAAAGCAGCTGTGAGAAACAAGATGATCAATATCACCGAACATCACAATCGCACCAAAGAGAAGCAGCTCCGGCCACCACAATAGGGGTGAGTTAATTAATCGTTTGATCAAATATAGCAGGGTTATTTTTCAGGTTGATAATGTTGTGCGGCCCCCAAAGGTTATTAGGAAATTCCAAATGGCCCCCGGCAGTAAAAAGGTTCCCCACCCCTGGTCTAGGGCATGAGAGCTAGCTTCCTTTTCTAACTGTCTGAGTCTGGATTGACAGAAACACCAGAGCTGCAGGACCTGCATTAAGGGTGCGACCGCACTTTGTGTTTCCACCTGCGTTTTTGCTGCTTTTTAGGTGCGTTTTGAGAAGCACCTTTTTCATGCCAAAAGGCATGCGTTTTGATTTCACACCAAAGTCTATGGAAAATGGGGATTTCTAGACCGCACTTTGCGTTTCTAAACGCTGCGTTTAATTTGCATATTTAGTGGCAAAAACCATGCGTTCAAAGAAGCAGCATGTCAATTGTTTTTGCCATTTTGGGTGCGTTTTGCTAACATTGGAGTCAATGAGAAATGGCAAAAACCAAGATTCCTACAAATTCCTGCGTTTTACCTGCTTTTTCAGTGCAGAAAACATGCGTTTTGAACTGACAAAACGCATGATTTTTGCACATTAAATTAATGAATTCATATGTCCCTTTACTCACACACATAATCTGACAATTAAATTAAAGAAAATGTTAAATTCAGTGCTTTTTTTTCTAAGAAATATTATACCGCTATAATTCCATTATATATTTCTATTTTCTTTTTAATTTCTGAACTTGTGTATTACTTTTTTTTCTCTTTTTTTCAATAAATTTGAATGTTTAACCTTTATTTAGCAGTGTCTAGATTTACAAAACGCATCTGTCAAAACGCAGGTGGAAAAGCAGGTAAAAAGCGCTGAAAATGCATCAAAACGCGGTAAATAGGCATGCGTTTTCAGCGCTAAATTTCTGAAAAAGGCAACTTTGGTCAAATCAATTAAGCACAAAACGTGTGTTTAGAACTGCAAGCATGTGAACGCAAAGTGCGGTCGCACCCTAAATGCTTACTATGTATCTGGAATTTGACCATGATTTCTTGTGGAGACATCCATTTTTTATCTTCTAAGCTCATAATACTCCCTGCCTTCCGTAAATGGTCACTTGTCTGTCCAATTAGCGTCCTGATCTCTGCTCCCTGGGGGAATTCGGGGTGGCCAAATATTGGCATATGTTTAGAGATCAAGAAGGCGAGTTGGACAGCTTTCCTTAGGCTATGTGTGCACTAGAAAAAGGAATTTTCTTAAGAAAATACTGGACCCTCTGAAAGATTACCGCACCTGCGGTAAAAAAAACCGCAGCAAACCATACCCGAAAACCGCATACGGTTTTTCCACGGGTTGTTCCATGAGGTTTTTGACCATTATTTATGGCAAAAACCGCAAGTACCTGCGGAAAAGAAGTGACATGCACATTCTTTTTCTCAAGAAATTCTGCAGAAAGAATTTTCTTGAGAAAAAAACGCAATGTGCACACAGCAATTTTTTTTTCCCATAGGTTTTGCTGGGGAATATCTGCAGAAAGGTTACAACCATTTTCTACAGAAATTTCTGTAGCAAAACCGCAGAAATAACAGGGGTAAAATCGCAGTGTGTGAACAAGGCCTTACTATTTTCCAGCACATTTTAGTGTCCCTTAGTAGAAAGGAGGATTTTACCGACTGTGGCAGTTTGGCTTGTCTAGTGTGGATAAGAGCGGTTAGGTCCCAAGGGGCGGCTAACTGTCGTTCTAGATGTTTGGGTAGCAACTAGTGGCATGTATCCAATCCACCACATGCCTGAACAAATAGGCGATATTGTAAGCCCATATATTTGGGAAATTAACCCCTCCTTCATTACTTAATAGCATCAATATTTCTCCAGCAATTCTGGGTCTTTTCCTATCCCAATAAAGTGTGTAAAGGCCATCTTTAGTTTGTTTATGTCCGAGTGTTTTAAAATCCGGGGCAGGGTTTGCAAGAGATATAGGAGTCTGGCAAAGCTAATCATTGTGATCAGATGACATCTACCCAGAAGGGATATTGGTAAGTGATGCCAGCTTTGCAATTCCTCCAATATTTAACCTATCGGGGGGGTATAGTTTAATGAGCATAGTTGACCTGGTCGCCTCCTATCTTTACCCCAAATACGTTATATGTGACTTTGAGATACGGAGGTGCAAACCCAGCTTCCTCCAGTGCTCCAGGGGTGTTTTTTCTCCTAATTGTAAAAGTTTGCTTTTGTTAATATTGATCTTGTAGCCCGAGTATTCTCCAAATTTCTGAATAAAATAAAAAAAATCTCCTAACTGTGCTAGTGGTCGTGACAGGAACAATATGATGTCATCTGCAAAAAGAGCAATTTTGACTATATCCTTGCCTACTTTAATTCCGTCAAATAGATCAGTCTCCTCCACATATCTAGCAAAGGGTTCCATGGCCAGGTTAAATAGCAATGGTGACATTGGGCAGCCCTGTCTGGTCCCTTTGTGTAGGTGAAAAGGAGCAGAGAGGAATCCAGGAGTATGTATTCTGGCTGTAGGGCTGTTGTATACTCCGTCCAAGTATATTCTAAATTTGCCTTTTAAATTGAAAGTGTCCAGTGTCGCCCCCAACCATTCGCAACTGACATTATCAAATGCTTTCTCTGCATCTAGAGTTAGGAGAGCTGGTCTGTCACCTGAGTGTTGCGGTCATCCTACCTCGTCCAACACTGTCAAAACCTTCCTTATGTTCTTAACTGCAGCCCTCCCTTTAGCAAACCCCACCTGAGCCGGTTTCACCAACTGAGGAAGCACCCCTGCCAAATGTTCAGCCATTATTTTAGATAATCTTTTGGTGTTGGTCAATTAGTGAAATAAGTCTATAGGAGCCTGACTCTAGGGGGTCCTTTCCTTGTTTCGGTATTACTTTGGGGACAATGGTGATAATGTCTGTAAACCTGCAGAGTTAATGGCGCTATATAAGTAAAATAAATTGAGTTATATGCCTGAAGAAGGCTGGTTCACAGCCAAAATGCATTGTATTTTATTAATTTTAATAAATATTTTTTATTGAAATCTGGGACATTGATCCTCCTAATTCCACTACTACATTGCCATTGGAGACAAAGAACGTTATTACTGATCTATTTTTCTGGAGCATTTCCTCTGTGTGGATCCCCACTGGAGGATTTTCTTACAGCACATTGGAGAAGCAGCGCTCCGATCAGCCAGTTTCCTGGAATGGCTTTTAGATTGCATGTATATAATTACTTCCAGATGCGTGCAAAATTCTTCACTCACTGCTACAAATATACTAACGGCTATGCTCCGATAGTATTGCATTGTCTTTTTTTCCTTTTCCACAGGGAATTTTCCAGGGAATGTAGATTGTGAGCCTCCATGGGAACAGTGATGATAATGTATGTAGAGCTGCAGAATAAATTGCGCTATATATGTTTGACATGGAGTTTTGTACAAACTTCGCTGACTATCATGGCGGCATTGGACTATGTTCAGATTGTAGATTCTGACACTCCGCTCAATGGTTTCTCTGGTGCCTCGGATCAACATAAGCAGATCTGCGCAGTGACCTGCTGTGTACTAATTCATAGGCAGGGTAGCAAGAGTTTATCTGCTGGTTTCCTTGCTCCTCTTATCACATTGCAGAGAGGTCTACCACATCTGCTTCCCTCTTATTTATGCTGGTGGAATTCTACTGCCCATGCCAGCTATAGTTTATCCTATGTTGGTCGGTGAGGTGTGGTGTTCTGGACTTTCAGGATCTAATCTCTCTTTTTATACACCCTAAAATCTTGTTTGCTTTTGCAGTTGCTGCTTGACATTGAGTGCTGCTGCTCAGCTTATTTATAATGAGACTCCCCAAGTCCTTCTCCTGTTCTGTAGTCCCGAGTTTACATCTCTTATTGTCTTTACCTTTGTGTGTGCGTGCTTAGATACAAAGTTGTAGTTTTGTCTCGTCTGACTTTATCTGTAGGTTTCATCACTCTCATGTGCTGGGGGGAGGGGGAATCGGATCAGAAATGGTCAGGAGCAGAGACAGGAAGGAGACTCATGCCTGTCTACCATCAGGCGTATCCCTGAGATTAGGGATAGCATAAAGACTCCTAGTTTCAGCTCAGGTGCATCTGGGGGTTGGGGATAGCCCGTAGCTGTCTGCTGTACCTGGCTAGCATACAAAAATATGGCGAAGCCCATGTCTTTTTTTTTTTTTTTTTTTTTTTTACTTTTTTGGAAAAAAACTTAAGGGCTTCCCTGGATGGAAACATTGCCAGTGAAGGTAACACCAAGCAGTGGGGGTTAGCAGCCAGTAGCTGCTTGGGTTACCCTTAGCAATAGAAAATGCAGCGGTAGCACACACATTTATTTTTACCCCTAACCTTTGGGTTAGGGTTATGTGTTTTTTTTTTTTTTTAATTATTTAAAAAAAAAAATAAAAAAAATCGAAATGAGCTTCACCATATTTTTGTATGCCAGCCAGGTACAGCAAGCAGGTATGGGCTGCTCCCAACCCCCCAGCTACCTATTTGTACACAGCTGGGCATTAAAAATATAGGGAAGCCCATTTTTTAATTATTTCATAAATTTCATTAAATAATTAAAAAAAAAAACTACGTGGGCTTTGCCCAATTTTTGTGTACAGTCATGTAAGACTAGGCAGCTGGAGACTGGAATCCTCAGTACAGGGTGGCCCAAGCTTTCTGGGCCCCCCACTGCGAATTGCAGTCCGCAGCCACCCCAGAAAATGGTGCGTTCATAGAAGCGCCATCTTCTGGCGCTGTATCCAACTTTTCCAGCGACCCTGGTGCCGGGTGGCTCGCTGGGTAATAATGGGGTTCCGGACAGCTGTGTATTATCAGCTGGCCCTAAGCCCGGAATTCATGGTGTCACGCCAATAGTAGACATGGCCACCATGAATTTCTAGTAAAGATAAAAAAAACACCACACCGAAAAATATTTTTTTTAGAAATAAAACACAGCACAATTAGTGACGCCATCTTTATTGAACTAAAGAATCTCCCCTCCCCCCTCCGCCGTAGTCCTGGGTCGAGGGTCCCACGATGTCCAATCCGGATCCAATATCATCTGATCTGTTTGCCAGGAGTAAGGCAAAGCGATCAGATGAGTGTGAGGTTCAAGGACCTGAATCACATGACATCACCTGGTTGTTTAAAAGCCGTTTATACAATCAGCTGATGCATCATTAGAAAAAAAAACTATACTCACCTGTCTACAGACTCCCGTCCAATCACTCCAGGATCTGCCGGTAATCAGCTGATGCGGTCACCTGACAGCATCAGCTGATGTTTAAACTGGCTGGGTGGTAAAAAGCCAACCTGCACTGCTGGCCTTAAATGATCAGCTGATGCCGTCAGGTGACCGCCTCCAAACACCTTATGTTACAGATAGAATACCAGCTGCCTGCTTCTTCCCTAAATTGTTCATGCATAATTTGGAGGTGTGATTTGGGTCATTGTCCTGTTGTAGGATGAAATTAGCTCTAATCAAGCGCTGTCCACAGGGTATGGCATGGCATTGCAAAATAGAGTGATAGCCTTCCTTATTCAAAATCCCTTTTCCCTTGTACAAATCTCCCACTTTACCAGCAGCAAAGCAACCCCAGACCATCACATTACCTCCACCATGCTTGACAGATGGTGTCAGGACCTCTTCCAACATCTTTTCAGTTCTGCATCTCATAAATGTTCTTCTGTGTGATCCAAACACCTCAAACCTCAATTCGTTTGTCCATAACACTTTTTTCCAATCTTCCTCTGTCCAATGTTTGTGTTCTTTTGCCCATATTAATCTTTTCCTTTCCTTAGCCAGTCTTAGATATGGTTTTATCTTTGCCACTCTGCCCTGAAGGCCAGCATCTTGGAGTCGCCTCTTCACTGTAGACGTTGACAATGGCGTTTTGCAGGTACTATTTAATGAAGCTGCCAGTTGAGGACCTGTGAGGCGTCGATTTCTGAAACTAGAGACTCTAATGTACTTGTCTTGTTGCGAAGTTGTGCAGCACGGCCTCCCACTTTTCTTTCTACTCTGGTTAGAACCTGTTTGTGCTCTCCTCTGAAGGGAGTAGTACACACCGTTGTAGGAAATCTTCAGTTTCTTGGCAATTTCTCGCATGAAATCATCTTCATTTCTAAGAACAAGAATAGACTGTCGAGTTTCTGAAAATTCTTTTTTTCTGGCCATTTTGAGAGTTTAACCCCATAACGACCGCGGGCCGTAAACAATTACGTCCTAGAGGTCATAGGGTCTCCCGCCGGCAGTAGCGGGAGATCGCTGCACATTTCAGCTGATTTATACAGCTGACATGTGTGCCTGCTAGGTAGGAGTGGAATCGCTATCTGCCCGTGCCGTTTAACCCCTTAAATGGCGCTGTCAATATGTGACAGCGCCATTATAATGTTGATCGCGGTAAACGTTTACTTACAGGCCAAAACCGTAAGTCACGTGACGGGATCACGTGACTTCCGGTGGTTGTCATGGTAGCATAGGGTCATGTGATGACTCCTGTAGCTCACATGAGTCACTTATTGTTTCACCCGGCTGAGAACCGGGTGAGACAGGAAATGAGCGTATCTGGTGTTCACAACTGTGTAGCTGTGATCATCAGATATGGAAGAGCGATCACATTGCTGATCCATAGAGCCCCCTAGGGGACCTAGTAAAATACAACAAAAAGTCGAAAAAAGTTTTAAAAAAAACTACAAAAACCTAAAAGTTCAAATCACCCCCCTTTCACCCACACTGAAAATTAAAGGGTTAAAAAAAGTTACACACATTTGGTATTGCCGCGTACAGAAATGCCCGATCTATCAAAATATAAAGTTAATTAATCTGATCGGAAATGGCGTAGCGTAAAAAAAATTCCAAACACCAAAATTATGTTTTTTGGTCACCACAAATTTTGCGCTAAATGCAATAACAGGCAATCAAAATGTAACATCTGTGCAAAAGTGGTACCGTTAAAAATGTCAGCTCGAGACAGAAAAAATAAGCTGTCACTTAGCCATAGATCCCGAAAATTGAGAACGCTACGGGTCACGGAATATGGTGTAAAACGTGCGCCACTTTTTTCGGACAAACTTCTGATTTTTTCTAACCCCTTAAATAAAAGTAAACCTATACATGTTTGGTGTCTACGAATTTGCACTGACCTGAGGCATCACAATGACACATCAGTTTTACTATATAGTGAACACAGTCAATTAATTATCTCAAAAACAATCGTGCCATCGCACTTTTTTTGCAATTTTTCCGCATTTGGAATTTGTTTGCTGTTTTCCAGTGCACTATATGGTAAAACTCAGGGTTTCTTTTAAAAGTACAGCTCGTTTCGCAAAAAACAAGCCCTCACATGACCATATTGACTAAAAAAAAAAAAAGTTACGTGTCTCAGAAGAAGAATGGCGGAAAATAAAAACCAGCGCAAAATTGGCCGGTCGTGAAGGGGTTAATGGAACCAACAAATGTAATGCTCCAGATTCTCAGCTAGCTCAAGGTAGGTCAGTTTTATAGCTTCACTAATCAGCATAACTGTTTTCAGCTGTGCTAACATACTTGCATAAGGGTTTTCAAGGGATTTCTAAACATCCATTAGCCTTCTAACACAGCAAACACAACATATAATTAGAACACTGGAATGGTGGTTGTTAGAAATGGGCCTCTATACACCTATGTAGATATTGCATTCAAAAACAGACGTTTGTAGCTAGAATAGTCATTTACCCCATTAACAATGTATAGAGTGGATTTCTGTTTAATTTAATGTTGGCTTCATTGACAAAAAGGGTATTCTTCCAAAAATAAGGAAATATCTAAGTGACCCCAAACGTTTGAACTGTAGTGTGTGTGTGTGTGTGTGTGTGTGTGTGTGTGTGAGTGTGTGTGTGTACATATATATATATATATATAAAATATATACACACAGTATATAATATACCATCACAGGCAGTCAGGAGATTCTCAGGCAGAGATCATGTGATCAGAAGAGCAGATCATTTACGGATTTGGGAAAGTATTTACAGAAGAGCTTATGTATGGCAGTTACTGCTCATGAACAGTATAAAGTAACGGCCAACCCTTTTAAAGAATATTTTGACTATTGTTCTTCTGTTGGTCACGGACATTTCACACAAGGTGTTCTCATGTAATAAAGCTGGTGATGAGCATGAGATGTATAAATCATTGTATTTGCTGTTTTACCCCTGTGAATCCTTCTATAGTGGCCCCCACTAGTTGTCTCCCTTCCTCCTGACCTCCGGCTGTTAGTGACTCCGCGGCCTCCCCGGCATTACATGGAAGGTCATAGATCCTCTATCTTTCTAGAACCTCTTTCTTGTCAGCCCGTGTGATGATTTCTGGTGTTTTGTTATTATATCACTGGTCGAGCTTTTCACGCTTTTTTAGGTTGGAGCTATTATTCTACTATTTGTCAGGGTTAGTGGGTCACTCTGAGCCTGTACACATTACAGACTGGGCTGTATTTGGCCTTCGTGCTGCCCTTGGCACTTTAAGTGGTCGCGCCCCTTACTGACAACTCACGCTATGATTTTGGGCGCACGACATCTATTTAAGGCGGATCTACTCTGTAACACACTTGAAAAAGTGCTAAACGCTAGAAGAATGAAATCAGCACTTGCCGCACATACCTTCAGTTTTATTTAGCTTATTTTAACAGCTTCAGGTTTTCAAAGATACTAAAGGGGGCTTTACACGCTGCGACATCGCTAATGCATAGTCGTTGGGGTCACGGAATTTGTGACGCACATCCGACCGCATTAGCGATGTTGCTGCGTGTTACACCGATGAGCGATTTTGCATCGTTGCAAAAACGTGCAAAATCACTCATCGGTGACGTGAGGGTCCATTCTCGATTATCGTTACTGCAGCAGTAACGATGTAGTTCGGTGCTCCTGCGGCAGCTCACATCGCTATGTGTGATGCCGCAGGAACGAGGAACCTCTCCTTACCTGCCTCCCGGACGCTATGAGGAAGGAAGGCGGTGGGCGGGATGTTACGTCCCGCTCATCTCCGCCCCTCCGCTTCTATTGGGCGGCTGCTCAGTGACGTTGCTGGGACGCCGAACGAACCGCCCCTTTAGAAAGGAAGCGGTTCGCCGGTCACAGCGACGTCGCCGGGCAGGTAAGTACGTGTGACGCGTCTGCGCGATGTTGTGCGCCACGGGCAACGATTTGCCCATGTCGCACAACAGATAGGGGCGGGTACCCACGCTAGCGATATCGGGACCGATATCGCAGTGTGTAAAGTAGCCTTAAGTGGTTAAAACCAGTAACTGAACAATTTTCAGGCTGCTGCCACCAGGAAGTTGCTGACCAGCACTTCATACAATTTCAATTTAAAAGAAGATGCCAGTGTTTCCTAACCTGTCCTCCACCTGAAAACTCAATAGATTCACAGATGTAATAAATTATAAAGAACAAGAAAACAGGGACCTGACCTGAATCTCAGAATATCATGTGTCAAGCAACAACTTCACGGAACATCAAAACACAGAACAAAAAAAGAAGTCTTTAAATTTTGCAAGCTAGTGAAATAGCCATCTCATGAAGCCAAAATTCATGCAATATAAATATTTATTATAACAATGCTTCAAGATAGTGTAAATCAGACAAACAAGGATCAACGGGTATATAGAGTGCAGAGGAGAAATAGAAAAGACCCCACGTGCCCCTGGATAGATGTTTAAATGATAGGATGGGTAAGTCATGCTGTATACAAGGCAGAGGAAAAAGGCAGGTGCAGAAATTTGCCCTAGTTAACCCCTTCAGCCCCCGGGCACTTTCCGTTTTTGCGTTTTTGTTTTTTGCTCCCCTTCTTCCGAGAGGCGTAACTTTTTTATTTTTCCATCAATCTTGCCATATGAGGGCTTGTTTTTTGCGGGACGAGTTGTACTTTTAAATGAAACCATAAGTTTTACCATATAGTGTACTGGAAAACGGCAAAAAAATTCCAAGTGCGGAAAAATTGCAAAAAAAGTGGGATTGTACAATAGTTTTTGGGATATTTTATTCACCGTGTTCACTCTATGGTAAAACTGATGTGTGGGTATGATGCCTCAGGTCGGTGCGAGTTTATAGACACCAAACATGTATAGGTTTACTTGTATCTAAGGGGTTAAAAAAAATTCACAAGCTTGTCCGAAAAACGTGGCGCACGTTTTGCGCCATTTTCCAAAACCCGTAGCGTTCTCATTTTTCAGGATCTGAGGCTCAGTGATGGCTTCTTTTTTGCGTCTTGACCTGACGTTCTTAACGGTACCATTTTTGTGCAGATGCTACGTTTTGATCGCCTGTTATTGCATTTTGCGCAAAATTTGCGGCGACCAAAAAACGTAATTTTGGCGTTTTGGAATTTTTTTGCCGCTACGCCGTGTACTGATCAGATTCATTGATTTTATATTTTGATAGATCGGGCATTTCTGAACGCAGCGATACCAAATATGTGTGTATTTTTTATTTTTTTAACCCTTTAATTTTCAATGGGGTGAAAGGGGGGTGATTTGAACTTTTAGGTTTTTTTATTTTTTTTTAATTTTTTAAAACTTTTTTTTTTACTTTTTTTTTTTATTTTACTAGTCCCCCTAGGGGGCTATTGCGATCAGCAATCCGATCGCTTTGCACAATCTGCAGATCTCAGCTACAGAGCTGAGAACTGCAGATTTGCTGCTTCACTTTCAATGCCGGCTGTATTCCGGCATTGAGAGGAAGTGACTCATGTTAGCCACAGGCGTCATCACATGACCCTGTGCTACCATGGCAACCGCCGAAAGTCACGTGATCATGTCACGTGACTTCCGGCGGGGGCGGGGTAAGTCACTGTCATGACGGCGGCCATATACATATCGCTGCCAAGACCTTGGCAGCGAAATGTAAGGGGTTAATGGCCGCGGGTGGAAGCGATTCCACCCGCGGCTAGCAGGCACACATATCAGCTGTTGATAACAGCTGATATGTGCGCGTCTCGCCGCCGCCTGCCGGCGGCAGGGGGCGGGGCTTACCGGAACACGATCCATGACGTATCTAGTACGTCATGGGTCGTTAAGGGGTTAAATAGCCATGCCAAAACAGTCAATTACAGTGTAAAAACTCACCCATATTTAGTAATCATAGGACCAGGGGTGCACATGGGGACCAGCATCCCGACACGTGTTTCACATCTCAACGCTTCTTCTTCTGTCCCCCGAGCTTTTCAGCTGTGGTTGGGGGTCTCAGGACCAGATTCCCCACCAATCTGCTCAGAATTATTGGGCATAAAACAAAAATTTCTCGCGACAGTTTAGTTACTCTTTAAGGTTCATTTACAACGCTTCCAATAATCGGAAACCGATTGATCTATCTAAACCGGCTGTCAGATCACCCGATGCATAAGCAAAATGTTTGTTTGTCGGGTGAAATGATTTTATCATTTACATAAATAAACATATATATAAGTGACGATTCCCCTACAAAAATCACACACAGTTTAGCTTAAAAGGGTTGTCCAGTCTAGAATGACAAGTCTGCAGTCAGTCTGTGTGACTCTATGACTGCAGACTTGTGAATCCTCCCAGTGCACTCACAATGGTCAAGTATGCGATATGCAGACTCGCAGTCAGAACTTGTCTAGTGGGTACGGCCTCACTTAATGCACTTATATTGAGCGAGGTGGCGCCCCCTAGACTGGTTCTAGCTTGGACTCTGCATATCGCATACTTGACCGCCGTTCCCTGTGCAGACACCGGAGAATCCTCGCACACAGTGAGTGCACTGGGAGGATTCACAAATGTGCAGTCACACAGAGGGACACACGAAGTGACTGCAGACTTGTCATTCTCGACTGGACAACCCCTTTAATATTTGCTTCAAAATCTATTTTTTAAAATGCAAATGAGGGGTTTTCGGTGCACCCTTGGCGTGACCTATGCCTTTGTGCACTCTTATATTTGCATATGAAAGCCAGGCCCTTGTCTTGATTGACAGCACTCACTCAACCGGGCTTTACATGCTACAATATATCTAACGATGTGTCGGCGGGGTCACGTCGTAAGTGACGCACATCCGGCATCGTTAGTGTTGTTGTAGCATGTGAAACCTACGTGCGACCAAGATTGTACGTTAAAACGTTGGTCGCATACACGTCGTTCAATTTCTAAAAATTGAACGTCCGATTGTTCAATGCTCCCGAGGCAGCACACATCGCTGTGTGTGACACACCAAGGATGATGAACTCAGTTTACCTGCGTCCCGCGGCTCCCGCAGGCTATGCGGAAGGAAGGTGGTGGGCGGGATGTTTACGTCCCGATCATCTCCGCCCCTCCGCTTCTATTGGCCGGCTGCCGTGTGATGTCGCTGTGACGCCGAACGTCCCTCCCACTCCAGGAAGTGGATGTTCGCCGCCCACAGCGAGGTTGTATGGAAGGTAAGTACGTGTGACGGGGATTACTCGTTTGTGCGACACGGACAACAAATTGCACGAGCCGCACAAACGATGGGGGCGTGTGCGATCGCATACGAGATCACATATCAAATTGAAACGTGTAAAGCAACCTTCAGCAAGAGCGGTAAAAATCAGACATACAACCTGATATTAGACAGCACTCACTTTTACTATTGGAGCGCTGTCAATAAAAACAAAATACTTTAAAATACAAATATGAGGTGCACCAAAGCAATGACCTCACCTACCGTGCACCGACACAAAGACCACACCAATGGTGCACCAAAGCAAAGACCACACCTACCGTGCACCGACACAAAGACCACACCAGCGATGCACCAAAGCACAGACCACACCAACCGTGCACCGACACAAAGACCACACCAATGATGCACCAAAGCAAAGACCACACCAATGGTGGACCGACACAAAGACCACACTGTTAGAGAAGCCATTTTGTCTCCTTATTAGTTAGTTCGAAGTTCATTATATTCGTGCACATATGGGTTTTTGACCGGTTGTGCAACCAGGAAATGAGTAATTGATGTTCTATTCCACATCTGCTATTTGCTATGATTATCACTAAGTCTCTTAGAATTGTTATTCTTTTGTTTATGTACTCCTCTTTGAATACGCAGTTTGTATTACAAGGTTTGATTGATCACATCCCTTGAACGCTTTTTGTTATGATAAACTATATCTCTGTTGGCTTCGAGACATTATGCTTCCATATGTGGTAATATCTTCCTTGGAGCCTAAAAATGACTATATTTGGTATCTATCTAAAGTTGTGTAACCATATCACATGTCTCATATTGTGTAATCAATTTGAAAGGTATAAGAACCTTCCTATATCCACTATTAAACCAGAGTATGTGAGTATTTGATACACTACGGACGTGTCTTGTCTTGGTGTTTTAAACCGTTACTCTCAGAATCGGCCGATCTCCATCATCTACCTGTGAAGGTATAGAGCGGCGGCTCTAATAACACCAACGGTGCACCAAAGCAAAGACCACACCAACGGTGCACCAAAGCAAAGACCACGCCAATGGTGTACCAAAGCACAGACCACACCAACGATGCACCAAAGCAAAGACCACACCAATAGTGCACCAAAGCACAGACCAGACCAACGGTGCAACAAAGCAAAGACCACACCAACGGTGCACCAAAGAAAATACCACACTAACGGTGCACCGACACACAGACCACACCATTGGTGCACCAAAGCAAAGAACACACCAACGGTGCCCCAAAGTGCCCTCATTTGCATATTAAATAAAAGTAGATTTTTCTGCAAATATTAAAAGGGAACCTGTCACCAGATTTCATGATTATAAGCTGCAGCCCCACTAGTGAGCGCTTATATACTGCATTCTAACATGCTGTATATAAGAGCCCAGGCCACTGTGTAGAACATAAAAATCCATTTATAATACTCACCTAAGGGGCAGTACGGTGCAGACTGGTCGGATGGGTGTCTCCGTTCTCCGGTACCGGCGCCTCCTCTTTCGGCCATCTTTGTCCTCCTTTTTCTGAAGCCTGGGTGCATGGCGCGTCCTATGTCATCCACACTAGCCGGCATTCCTTCGCAAGCGCACTTTGATCTGCCCTGAGCATGGCAGATCAAAGTTTTGTAGTGCCCCTGCGCAGGGCCTCAATGCCGGCTACTGCGGATGACGTACGATGTGTCATGCACACATGTGCCGCCCCCGTTCCAGCAGCCGAGCTGCTCAGATCCGGATCCGCGGTGGCTCGAGAGGTCTCCAGACCTGGGGGTCGTGCGGCCACTCAAATGAAGGGGGGTATTTACAGGGGATTGTATTAGAGTTCATGACGCCACCTGTGGTATTTGGTAATTTGGAGTACCACCGCTGCAGTTAGGCGTACCCAGGGGTGATGGAATGGGGCAGCCAGGTGTTGTTTACCTCCACGGGTAGGGGGAATACCCCGGGACTCTGTTATGGGGAGAGGGGAGTGCCGTTGGATGCAAAGGGGGTCACTTGCGTACTCACTCAGTCCATTAAGCTGACACCAACAACTGGATAAACCAAATTTCTGTATACAGCTGCCGCTGAGGGGAGCAAGTTCGGGTCCCGTCCCCAATGGTGCTGACTGGTGATCCGTGACCTGCCTACTGGCACTAAGTTTATTTCTCTGTTGGTCCCGGTAGTATGGAACTTGCTGGGTCCCACTCCCCACTATGGCTAAGTGTGGGAGCTTGCTCTCAGGGTTCACACTTGGGATTTTCTGGACCGTTTGAGTGGAAAGTCCTATCTCCCTTGTTGCGCTTGTTCCCCGATTCTGGAGCGGGTGGAGAGCAGATTTTGAAGGCTCCGTTCTCGTCGGGTAAATTGTCAGGTTGCCTGAAGCTACTCCCTGACCTAGGGTCAACGTACCCCGTCGTGCCCTGGTCCCAGCCCGGTGATGGTGCAACGCTGCTGACTGTCTTCCTCGAGAGATCCGTCCCGCTTGCCATGATCCCCTGTGACCAGGGGTCCAGCTCCTCTAGGTCCAGACCACCGTCTGCCACCTAGATAGCTTCCTAGGAGCCCTGCTCCTGACCTCCTTTCTCCTTCACTTCCAACACCGTTTTTTTTTGCCGCGGATGCGTTTTTGTGCATTTTTAGCAGCCAAAACCGCACAAAAATGCAGCGTCAAAAAAAGCAGCATGTGCATGTGGTGCCCCTGACCTGGTCAGGCACCACTGAGTACTGCACCCATGCTGGGGGCAGTGCAATACAGGTAATCCAGAAGGCTGACCGAGGTGTGACTACACAGGCGCATAGTGATCAGGTCTCACACATTTACCTTTGAGAGGACTCCTGAGAGCTTCCAGGAGGGGGCGTGCCCTCCATGTCCACTCAAGAGGTGTGGTAGAGAGCCTGGTTGCTAGGTGGCGTAGGCAGTCACAGTGGGAAAAGAGGAAGAGAAGGAGGAACAAGCAGTCTGGAGCAGAGTGTTGAGGAGTATGGAAGTGGAGCTCAGACAGAGAAGACGTGCAGAACCCACGAGTGAGCCAGTTTAGTGAGTGCAGCTCAGGGAGAGCAGTTGTAGGCAACAGAACCTGGAGTCTGTCACAAGCTGACAGCGTACGCGCAGTGACTACTGACGGGGGGAGATCGGTCACCTGGTATTGCCGCCCGAAATCCACCCAAGGCTAAAGAGAGCAAAGGGGTGCAGAGTAAGGGGACTGCCAGGGAGGTACCAGGCCCGCACGGGTAACAGGTCCCAGTGCAGAGATAGATTCACCTTTCTTCTGCCAAACCTGCCTGAGGGGGCAATTTAGACCCTCAAGACAACACCACAGAGTCCGCAGCCACGTAGCAAAGTGAGGGCCCATAGTTCACAGGGGGCAAGCAGCCGGAGTGACCTGGTCCAGGCTACAAGCAAACGGGCCGAAACGAGGGGAGCAGCAACTTCCCTGGGTGACCCCCGTAGGGACTGCAAGTCGGGGTCATCACAAACAACAGAAGGGCTAGAGAAAGTGAGTCAGTAGCCACCCTCACAAGTCAGCCTGAAGGACGCCTGGTTCCAGCCTGGTTCATCCCAGCTACGCCCGGGTTACTCACCCTGCCACCATCAGTGAGTAAAATCCCTGAAAGACTGTTTGGATTCTGCGCCTTGTGGTTCCACACACTTACACAGGGCCCTGGGGCTTGCCTCACTCTCGGGAGGCCACTACATCTGACTGCACCCACCATCAGCCCCAGGCACCCCTTAATCTGCAGTGGCGGTCCCCACTGACCGCAATACCGAGAGTGGCGTCACGACAATCCTAAAGAAGATTCCCTGCCTGTGACCAGACCGTCCCACCACGTGGAGTCCCTGAAGGTAATGCACCGACACAACACCTGTGGGGCTTCACATCTGGCATCACGAACAGGATAAGGACTAGACCTGTTAAGACAGGTGACCATGTGCCTGGGCGGTCCGCTTGAAAAATTGGAAGCGCTGCCATATTACCACCATGAAAAGCGCGCTGAAAAACAACAGAAGCCCGCGCTGGAATAAGTTACCGCCCACGAAGAGGTGTGGCTACCCAGAGAAGCCCTGGAGTGTGCTGACCTTGCAAGAGAGGATGAGAGGCGGATATGTCCTGAGACGGCGGGAAGAAGCGCTGCAAGAAAAAGCCTGCTATTAAAAGAAAAACTACAGGAAGCGACAGGCCGGTTGCTGAAAAGAGAGTTGAAGGAAGAAGCAGAGGAGATGGCATCTGAATGCAGAGACCCAGAGCCAGGCTCCGCTGCCTGGTGGGACCGGGAGCTTGCCCAGTTCTGCGACCGACTGGAGTCCAGGATCGTACGGCAGATCAGAGAGAGACGCACGGAGCTTCTGGAGATGGCTACAGCGGTTCGGGCCTACGAGAGGTGTTCCGCGCGACAAGTGCCACACCGGGCGGCAACGACTCAGACCTCGATGATGCTACCGATGGGTGAGTCCCGTGTTGCCACTGCCCGCTCTAGTGCCCCGACCCCCGCTGCCATTCCCACGGTTCCTGGAGGGATGCCCGGCGACACTGAATCAGGCCGCAGCCACGCTAGGTGCGGCCCGCCAAGCCCCGGCCGCCACAGCGATGCCCTGCCGGGCTCACCAAGAGTCAGTCACAGCAGCGACTCCAATCCAGGCTGCCGCCATGCCAGGCGCGGCGCGTCAAGACCAGGCCATCGCCATGCCAGGCGCGGCTCGCCAAGACAAGACAGCAAGGTCATCTACCCTGGCCTGTAAGGCCAGAGCAGACACCGCTCCCCAGCCCAAGGAATTGGACCTCCCGCTCACGCTGGGCAAGGACCCCGAATACTGGAAGCTGAAGGCTGATGTAGAGGCTCATTTCCCAAAGGAGATTGTGGACCGGTATCTGCTCCCTCCACATGCCCACAGGAAGACTCCCGTAACCTCCGCGGCAAAGAGCCCACCGCCCTGGCCTGCTGATGAAAATCCATCCCCAGCGCTGCTACTAGAGGAGTGCTCAGAAGAACTAAGGGGGAGGGGAGGCCAGGACGCTGAGAAGCTGACCCCAGAGCCATCAGCAGGGGATGCAGCACCAGTCCCAGAGCCAGAGATGCTGCCGTATTCTCGCTGGGAGGTGAGCCCGACACCCTCTACTGAAGAAGAGCTGACTGTCTTCATGCCCAGTAAGTACATCACCTAGGAGCCTGCAAGCAGTGAGGTGGCAGCCCAGCAGAACCCAACCCGCAAGACACGGCGCCGCAGCAGAACGAAGTTTTCCCCTACACAGCAGTCTCCAGATAGGAAGGACGAAGTAACAGCCAGAGACTTGGAGGAGAAGCAGTCATTAAGGAGAGCTAAATCTCAAGTCAGAGGCCCCCTTTGTCATGGAGTTGTAGAGGAATTTAGTTTAAAATCTGGATATGGCTTCATAGTTGCACCTGGCCTGAAAGAAGGCATCTTTGTAAGCAGGAGAGACATTAGAGCACACTTGCCTAGAGGACATCCAAGAAGAAACCTGTACATGGGAGACCTGGTAGAATTCACCAAACACCAAGGAGAACGCGGATGGTACGCAGTAGATGCCACACCATGCCCCAGAAATCCCTACAGTAACCCTGCTATCTCAACACTACCAGATAAAGGAAGATAAAAAGAAACAGATACAGAAAATGAAGACAAAGCAAAGAACCCATTGATGAAACCACTGCGGATGATGACAGAGATGGAGAAAGCAACAGGTGCCGCAGCTCTACAGGCCCAAGCCCTGGTGAAACAGAGGAGTAGAGAAAAGTAAAGAAAGTACAGCAAGTTACTGTTTTTGACAAGTTTTGCAACGTTCACAAGTTTAAGCACGTACCCACATGAACTAATGTGAGAAACCCTTTGCACTTTGCCTATGAACCTTAAGGCTATAGCCACAAACTCTCGCAGTGTATATAGTTACCCCAGAGGTACCACCACCAGAGGACGCCTGTTTATGGGGCCTGGCTCTCCACCACAAGAGGGTACCTGGTCAGCACCAACTGTGGAGGCCGCCTCTACATCCTGCCAGAAGAGGCTGAAGGTGCGGCTCCACCAGGCCAGGTATACCCTGAAACCACCAGACCACGAAAGCCGCCTCTACATCCTGCCAGAAGTGGCTGAAGGTGCGGCCAACGGGAGAGGAAGATTGGAGGAAAGGTCTGGGGAAGCGGATGGCCCAGACCTGGTTGCCAAAGGGACCGGTGACCTGCCTCCTGAGAGGGTTTTGGGGTTTTGGGTGGGTTAACGGACTTGTGGGTGGAGGGTGGTGATACCTGGTGGTTTTAAAATGTTTTAAATGTTTTACAGTTTTATGCATTTTAATATGTTGTCTTGCAGCCCAAGGACGTGCTGGTGATAACTAAGGGGGAATGTGGCGCCCCTGACCTGGTCAGGCACCACTGAGTACTGTACCCATGCTGGGGGCAGTGCAATACAGGTAATCCAGAAGGCTGACCGAGGTGTGACTACACAGGTGCATAGTGATCAGGTCTCACACATTTACCTTTGAGAGGACTCCTGAGTAGAGTTGAGCGCGGTTCGCGGTTCGAGGTTCTCCAGTTCCAGGCTCGAGTGATTTTGGGGGCTGTTCTAGAACTCGAGCTTTTTGCTAAAGCTCGATAGTTCTAGATACGCTCGAGAACGGTTCTAGCAGCAAAAAGCAGGGCTTTTTACAGCTACAGTGTGCAGGAGCCATCGCTGGCAGCCTGCCACAAGCTGGTAACCAAGATAAACATCGGGTATCCAACCAAAGCGCTTTGGTTAGTAACCTGATGTTTATCCTAGTTACGCGCAGGAAGCCCACACTTCCCCGCTCAGCTCTCTCCGCCCCCTCCTGCCCGCGGCATGTACACACACACACACACACACTCTGCACACACACTCTGCACACATGGTCCCGCTCGTCTTACCTGCGGTGATGAAGGCCCGCTATCCTGACCTCAGCGCTGTCACTGTCCTCCATGGCCGCCGCTTGTCACATCACCTTCTCTCGCTTCCGACCCGAGACTGACTAGCGGTGACGTCACGGGCCTCTCGCGATACTTGGCTGTGAAGGCGGCGGTCATTGAACTCAGTGACAGGTGCTGTCAGTGTGCAGGAGATCAGCGCAGGTAATGTACCTCGCTGACAGCAGCACTTGTCATGCCCTGCAGTGACCTGGGCTGACCCATTGATGTTAGCTCAGGTCACTGCATTGCTCTCCCAGCCAATGGGGAACATTCTGCTCTTCATTGACTGGGACAGTGTGGATCGTCATGGCAACCCCTTGGATTACACCAGACCTGGATTTGTTTTTCTTTCTAATAAATTGGTTAAAGAGGGAATGTTTTGAGGAGTGTTTTTTCAAATAAAAATGTGTTTGTCGTCTATTTTTTTTTTATTACTGACTGGGTTGGTGATGTCGGGTATCTGATAGACGCCTGACCTCACCAACCCCAGGGCTTGATGCCAGGTGACATTACACATCTGGTATTAACCCCATATATTACCCCGTTTGCCACCGCACCAGGGCGCGGGATGAGCTGGGGCAAAGCACCAGGATTGGCGCATCTAATGGATGCGCCACTTCTGGGGCGGCTGCGGCCTGCTATTTTAAGGCTGGGGAGAGTCCAATAACCATGGACCTCCCTAGTCTGAGAATACCAGACCCCAGCTGTCTGCTTTACCTTGGCTGGTGATCCAATTTTGGGGGGACCCCTACGTGTTTTTTTTTTTTAATTATTTATTTAATTTAAAATAACAGCGTGGGGTGCCCTCAGTTTTGGATTACCAGCCAAGGTGAGGTTGCCAGCTGTGGTCTGCAGGCTGCAGCCGTCTGCTTTACCCTAGCTGGCTACAAAACTAGGGGGAACCCTACGTCATTTTTTTTTTTTTTCATTTTTTTGGCTAAATACAAAGCTAAGCACCCCTTAGTGCCACATGAAAGGCACCAAAGGGTGCAAAATTACAAAATGCAGGAGAGTGGGACATTATGTGTCTTTCTGCCATTATAATGACAGAAAAGACTGATATGCAGTGTACAAACACAGGAAAATCACCAGAGCGCTCTACGCTGTGAAAAGCAGTAGAAAATGGCACTGGAGGGAACATTTGACCGCCTCAAGTAGGATGAAGCTATGGATCCTGGGTAAATTTATGCATTTACCCTCCTTCAGTTTTTTTGCAGTACACAAAAAAAACGGAAGGCACACGGATGACAAACAGATGACATATGGACCGTCTACGGAACGGAAACGGATGCCACACGGATGTACCCGTGAAAAAAACGGACTGTTTTTTGCAGACCGCAAAAATGGATCGGTCGTGTTAATGTAGCCTTATTCTGATCTGCCGTTTATAAACAGCAGGCAGAAATAAGAGAATAGCGCCCCCCAGCGTCAGAAAATCTCCGGGGTTTCAGGGCTAGCTGAGACCCTGGAGATCATGATTCAGGACGGTTTTTCCGGTCCCCGCTCACGTGATCACAGGTATACACCGTACACCGATGATCACGTTACAGTAAATGACAGCGCCGGTAAAAAATTATTTATCTCCCATCTGGCATGAACAAACACTTCTTCTCCACTTCTTCTCCACTTCTTCTCCACTTCTTCACTTCTTCTCCACTTTTTCTCCACTTTTTCTCCACTTTTTCTCCATTTTTTCTCCATTTTTTTCTGCACTTTTTCTCCACATTTTCTCCACATTTTCTCCACTTCTTCTCCACTTCTTCTCCACTTTTTCTCCACCTTTTCTCCCTTTTTTTCTCCACTTTTTCTCCACTTTTTCTCCACTTTTCCTCCATTTTTTTCTCCACTTTTTCTCCACTTTTTCTCCGTTCTTTTTCTATGGTCGGTCTACCCATTAGCTCTGCCATGCATAGTGTAGCTCTACACCTACTGCACATGTTACTTTATGATTGACATCTCTTTCGTACCAGAGCTGTCTAAGCCTACTCTGACCCCATATTTGTCATTACTATATTGTCCTTGTACTGTATTATGACATTTGTATCATGTGTTTCATTTCTTGCTGTGTTGCAATTTTTTTGCTGCATCCCAATTGTACCTCTACATTGTTCGAGTTTATGTTATTGTTCTCTCACTCTTATGTGATACTGATTATTGTCATTTTTCATGATTACATGCAGATAAGTCCAATCTGACGAAGGCTCAGGCCGAAACGTCATTTGTAACTTGTTTTGGACAAAAACATATATGCTTATGAAAAAAAAATTTTTCTTAATACGGACCAATAAAGAGTGATTTTGCATTACTATCCGTTGTGACTTACTGACTTAGTCTGGGAGATTTAGAGTGCCGAGGTTACTCACTCATTTTATCTATTATTACCTCTGAGCACCTATATACCAGTGAGCAGAGCTTCCTCTACAGTAGTTCTCCTGATTAGGCATGCCCTTACCTCATGAACAGGGCATTGCAGCTTTGGTAGCAACCATTACGACATGGACTCTGCTGCTGTGGACCCGGGAGAGTGAGTGCAGATTCATTGCACCCACACTCCTCACATGAAGGGTCCGCATTCCTAGAAAATGGGGGATATGTTCCCTGAGTGTCTCCCCCCCATATTCTAGACGGTCCAGAGTCGTCGTGGGACCCCTTTATTTTTTTTCTTACAATAAATTGGTGAAAGAGGAAATGTTTTGGGGACTGTTTTTTCAAATAAATTTCTTTTGTCGATTTTTTTTTTTTTGTTAGTACTGACAGTTTATGATGTTGGGTATCTAATAGACGCCATGACATCACAAACTGCTGGGCTTGATCTCAGGTGACTTTACAGCTAGTATCAACCCGATTTATTACCCCGTTTGCCACTGCACCAGGGCACGGGATGAGCTGGGGTGAAGCGCCAGGATTGGCGCATCTAGTGGATGCGCAACGTCTGGGGTGCCTGCGGCCTGCTATTTTTAGGCTGTGAAGGCCCAATAACTATGGACCTTCCCACCCTGAGAATACCAGACCACAGCTGTCCGCTTTACCTTGGCTGGTGATCCAATTTGGGGGGGACCCTACTTTTATTGTGTAATTATTAATATTTATAAAATAATTATAAAAAAGAGCCTGAGGGGACCTCCACATTGGATCCCCAACCACGGTAAAGCTGCCAGCTGTGGTTTTCAGGCTACAGCCGTCTGCTTTACCCTAGCTGGCTATCAAAAATGGGGGGACCCAACGTCATTTTTTTTTTTAACTATTTTTTAAATAGAAAAAATTAATGGGCTTCCCTGTATTTTGATTGCCAACCAAGGTAACGGCAGGCAGATGGGGGTGGCAACCCATAGCTGTCTGCTTTATCTGCGCTGAGAATCAAAAATACCGCGGAGCGCTACGTCATTTTTTTAAAGATTTCTTTTTACAGCACTGTGATGTCCAGCAATCAAAATTTGTTTTTAGTTATTTAAATAAATAATTAAAAAAAATATATATGGGCTCCCGCTGCATTTTTTGTATTGCTAGCTAAGGGTAATCCAAGCAGCTACTGGCTGCTAACCCCCACTGCTTGGTGTTACCTTCACTGGCAATGGAAAATCCAGGGAAGCATTTTTTATTTTTTTTGCCAAAAAACTACAAAAAAAGGACGTGAGCTTCGCCATATTTTTGTATGCTAGCCAGGTATAGCAGGCAGGTGCTGGAAGAGTTGGATACAGCGCCAGAAGATGGCGCTTCTATGAAAGTGCCATTTTCTGAGGCGGCTGCAGACTGCAATTCGCAGCAGTGGGGCCCAGAAAGCTCAGGCCAACCTGTGCTGAGGATTCCAATCCCCAGCTGCCTAGTTGTACCTGGCTGGACACAAAAATGGGGCGAAGCCTACGTCATTTGCTTTCTAATTATTTCATGAAATTCATGAAATAATAAAAAAAGGGCTTCCCTTTATTTTTGGTTCCCAGCCGGGTACAAATAGGCAACTGGGGGTTGGGGGCAGCCGTACCTGCCTGCTGTACCTGGCTAGCATACAAAAATATGGCGAAGCCCACATAATTTTTTCAGGGGGCAAAAAACTTCTGCATACAGTCCTGGATGGAGTATGCTGAGCCTTGTAGTTCTGCAGCTGCTGTCTGTCTGTATGGAGAAGAGCAGACAGCAGCTGCAGAACTACAAGGCTCAGCATACTCCATCCAGGACTGTATGCAGAAGTTTTTTGCCCACCAAAAAAATGACGTGGGCTTCACCATATTTTTGTATGCTAGCCAGGTACAGCAGGCAGCCACGGGCTGCCTCCAACCCCCAGTTGCCTATTTGTACCCGGCTGGGAACCAAAAATATAGGGAAGCCCGTTTTTTTTAATTATTTCACTTATTTCATGAAATAATTAAAAAACAAATGACGTGGGCTTCGCCCCATTTTTGTGTCCAGCCAGGTACAGCTAGGCAGCTGGGGATTGGAATCCGCGGCACAGGTTAGCCCGAGGTTTCTGGGCGCCTCTGCTGCGAATTTCAGTCCGCAGCCGCCCCAGAAAATGGCGCTCTCATAGAAGCGCCATCATCTGGTGCTGTATCCAACTCTTCCAACAGCCCTGGAGCCGGGTGGCTTGTTGGGTAATCATGAGTTAATACTGGCTTTGTTTTACTAGCCAGTATTAAGCCAGAGATTCTTAATGTCAGGCACGTTTGACCCGGCCATTAAGAATCTCCAATAAAGGGTTAAAAAAAAGACACCACACAGAGAAAAAATACTTTAATAGAAATAAATACACAGACACATTAGAGACTCCATCTTTATTACCCCCTGTCAGCCCAATAAATCCCCAATAAACCAGCGCTGATAAGAGTTTTTTTTATTAATATTTTATACTTTTTATTGCTATCCTTGTTTTAGACACAAATTTATTCAAAACAATTCACACAATAGAACAAGGAAAAAGAAAGAAGAATAAACCACATATGGTAGAAATAAAAGTAAAAATAAAGAATAAGTAATTGATAGTGCAGCAAACAGATACCAGGTGTCTGGTTGCAGTACCCCGGCCGGTAGTAGAGCAATTATTAAATCTAGTATAGTATATTAAGTGATGCTTCAAGGCATATGATATTTAATGCCAATTGAAACTATCACTGCAATATGATTTTTCAGATACCTGGAGAGTTTTTTTCAATCCATAAGCAAAAAGGTTTTTAATAGAGGCTTAAATTATAAGCAGCTATTTCAGCGTTCCAAGTGCCTTTAAATGAATTTGAAGAAACTGCACTTCAGGATTGTAGTGAGGATTGTAGTGAGGATGAGGTTCCCCAGCCCATCACTTGATGAGCTGGGGCACCTGATCCTCACTACAATCCTCACTAGTGTAGTAGTAGTGAGGATTGTAGTGAGGATGAGGTGCCCCAGCTCATCACTTGATGAGCTGGGGCACCGCATCTTCACTACAATCCTCATTACAATCGGGAAGCAGCGTGCAGCCTTCACTCCGTGAGAGATCAGTGCTGCTGGCTGTCAGCGGTAACAGCGGTAACGCTGACAGACGCGTTACCATAGCAACGGTGCTCTCAGAGCCTCGGTTAGCGGTGACGTCACCGCTAACTGCGTTGCTATGGCAACGGTGATCTCCGTTAATGACCGGCTGTGTCAGCCGGTCCCTAACGGAATGGGGAGTCGACCGTGTGCTAGAGCATGTCGCCGGTACACGGCGATACACAAATGTGCACCGTGTACCGGAGAGATGCACTCGCAGGTCCTACATGACACGTCATAGTCATGTGACCAGTCTGTAGCCAATGAGATAATAGCCACGTGACTGGTCACATGGCTATTTTGACGTCACGATAGGTCCTGCATCTCTGCTGGCAGTGCCGGTCACCGGGAGGATTCAGCGATCATCGGATGGAATAGCGGCAGGAGACAGAGTGCAGGAGGGATCGCAGGGACCGGTAAGTGTTATGGCAATGTTTATTAACTGTTTGTGTACATTTATCATGCATTTTTATGTGTTTGTGAATGCCTCCCATTATAGCCTATTGGTTCGAGTTCGGTTCGTCGAACGTTCGACGAACCGAACTCGAACGGGAGCTCCGTTCGGCGAACCGACCTCGAGCCGAACCGCGACCGGTTCGCTCATCTCTACTCCTGAGAGCTTCCAGGAGGGGGCGTGCCCTCCATGTCCACTCAAGGGGTGTGATAGAGAGCCTGGTTGCTAGGTGGCGTAGGCAGGCACAGTGGGGAAAGAGAAAGAGAAGGAGGAACAAGCAGTCTGGAGTAGAGTGTTGAGGAGTGAGGAGTATGGAAGTGGAGCTCAGACAGAGCAGACATGCAGAACCCACGAGTGAGCCAGTTTAGTGAGTGCAGCTCAGGGACAGCAGTCGCAGGCAGCAGACCCTGGAGTCTGTCACAAGCTGACAGCGTACGCGCAGTGACTACTGACGGGGGAGATCGGTCACCTGGTAGTGCCGCCCGAAATCCACCCAAGGCTAAAGAGAGCAAAGGGGTGGCAGAGTAAGGGGACTGCCAGGGAGGTACCAGGCCCGCACGGGTAACAGGTCCCAGTGCAGAGATAGATTCACCTTTCTTCTGCCAAACCTGCCTGAGGGGGCAATTCAGACCCTCAAGACAACACCACAGAGTCCGCAGCCACGTAGCAAAGTGAGGGCCCATAGTTCACAGGAGGCAAGCAGCTGGAATGACCTGGTCCAGGCTACAAGCAAACGGGCTGAAACGAGGGGAGCAGCAACTTCCCAGGGTGACCCCCGTAGGGACTGCAAGTTGGGGTCATCACAAACAACAGAAGGGCTAGAGAAGGCGAGTCAGTAGCCACCCTCACAAGTCAGCCTGAAGGACGCCTGGTTCCAGCCTGGTTCATCCCAGCTACGCCCGGGTTACTCACCCTGCCACCATCAGTGAGTAAAATCCCTGAAAGACTGTTTGGACTGTGCCTGAGTCATTCTGCGCCTTGTGGTTCCACACACTTACACAGGGCCCTGGGGCTTGCCTCACTCTCGGGAGGTCACTACATCTGACTGCACCCACCATCAGCCCCAGGCACCCCTTAATCTGCAGTGGCGGTCCCCACTGACCGCAATACCGAGAGTGGCGTCACGACAATCCTAAAGAAGATTCCCTGCCTGTGACCAGACCGTCCCACCACGTGAAGTCCCTGAGGGTAATGCACCGACACAACACCTGTAGGGCTTCACATCCTCACTTATGTCCTCAAACATCCTAGACATTTATCTATCAGACCATGCACCAGTCATATTCAAATCCAGTTTGGGAGGGGCAGTAATTAGAGAGCGGAAATGGAGATTCCCATCGTATCTTTATCAGTCAGAGGACTTTAAGAAGTCTTTACAGACCTTTTGGGACACATACAAAATAGACAACCAGAAACATAGCGAGGACGTTCATCTATTCTGGGCGGCCTCTAAAGCACTGGTAAGGGGGCAAATACTTGCATATGTTATCTACAGAAAGAAAAAGCTAATGAAGCGTACTCTGGAAGCCCAGAAACATTTAACCCAGACATACAAGGCGTTTAAACTTTCTAATACACCCGCGGCATAACAAAAATTCCTAAAAGCCAAAGAGGCTGCAGACAGGTTGGCTCACGAAGCAGCACTGAACAATATTGATTACTTGAAACACAAATGCTTTAAATGGGGCAACAAACCGGGAAGACTTTTGGCTTCCATGACAAAACCATTCAAACAGGCCACTTGAATCCAAAATATTAAAAAAAGGGATGGGACAATCACATCCAGAGACGATGAGATAACAGAGGAGTTTAGGGCCTTTTTTGGGTCACTTTACTCATCTGAGACTGGAAATACTACTGATGGGGCTGGTTTTCTTCGGCCTGAGGTAACTCCACCCCTGTCTGAGGAACAGAAAGCCATACTGGATGCACCCCTTGTTACGGTGGAGGTAATGCAAACTATTAACACCCTCAAGGTCGCTAAAGCACCGGGACCTGACGGGTTTAGCAACGAGTATTATATATTGTTAGAACCCTCTGTAGGACCGCATCTATGTGCAATGTTCAATGAAATAGTGAGAGCTAAGAAGCTTCCAGACGGTTTCAATGAAGCGTGTATTATTGTCCTGCCCAAGCCGGGTAAAGATCCGTTACAAGTTGAAGGGTATAGGCCAATTTCTTTACTCAACTCAGACTTTAAAATCTTCACTAAAATATTAGCTAATAGATTACAACAAATTATCCCGGATTTGATATTGCCTTGCCAAAATGGGTTCATTCATGGAAAGTCAATTACCTATAATATTAGGACGGCAATAGGAGCTATCTCATACAGCAGACGGCACCGACACACCAAGAACATCATTGTAGGATTAGATGTGGACGAGGCCTTCGATAGGGTCTCCTGGGGCTATCTGTATGGCCTTCTTGATAGACGAAAATTTGGTCCCTGGTTTGGCGAGGCAATCCAAATGATTTACAAGGACCCAAGATCTTATCTGTCCATAAACAATGCGCCATCTCAATCTTTTAATATACAGAGGGGAACGCGTCAGGGATGCCCACTTTCACCGTTATTATTTAACCTGGCATTAGATCCACTTCTACGAGCATTACAAAATTTGCCAGAGTTCCAGGGAGTGAAGGTCGGACATGCTATGATCAAAATGTGGGCCTTTGCAGATATTGTATTGCTATTTAGAGCCAACCCTGCTCAAGCAATCACGGCTATAATGAATACACTAAACAGATTTGGGGAAATCTCAGGCTTTAAAATTAACTACAACAAATCGGAGGCATTGGCGATATTTAGAACTGGTAAAATTAATGATGCCTCATTTCTATTTCAATGGTGTTCAGAGTCTATTAGGTACCTGGTGTCACGCTCCCCGGTCCCCGTGCTGCGCTCCCCGGTCCCCGTGCTGCGCTCCCCGGTCCCCGTGGCAGGCCTCCCGGTTCCCGACGGCGCGCTCCGCTCACCACTCCCGCTCCCGGTTCTCCTGCTCCCTCTTCCTCGCCGGGATCCTACAGGCGTTCCCGCTCCAGGCGTCCCTCTGCATCACAGGACACCCTGCCCGGCACTCCTGTTTCCTCAGCGCTGCTTCCTTCCCTGGTATCTGGCACTCAGGCCTCGCGCATGCGCGTTAGGGCGCGCGCGCGGTCATTCACCCTTTCTTAAAGGGCCAGCACCCAGAAAAAGGATATTGGCTTGCAGGTACAGGGTATAAGAGGATTCTTATTCCAGGTGGGCAGGGCCTGTTCTACGTGTTTAGCAAGCTAGTGTTCAGGTCCCCGTATTGCTTTGCCCTGTGCTTTGCTTTATATTAATCCTGTCTGTCTCGCAGAGCCTGCCCTGCCACGCCAGCCGCTCCGAACCAAGTCCATCCCTGGACCCTGACGGTGACTTCGGCGGATGTTCCACCACCTCTGCAGCTCCGCCAGTCTCCAGTCCCTGGCTCCGTTCGGTGACCCGTTCCATCGCTCAGCAGGTTCCGGATCCCGCCTGACCCTACAACCCGGCCTCGGACCCTGAGCTTCGTCACCCGGACTACCGTCCAGAACTTCGTGTGCTCAGCGCCATCCACCTTTCCTGCTTCCCTACGGACTGTCCAGCTACCAATAGTGCTTCGGCTGCCGTACATCAGGACCCTCTGGTGGGGTGACCCGCCTGGCTGCCTCCTCAGGGGAAATCGGTGTACGGTCCAGTGTTTCCACCACCCAGACGTAACACCTGGGCATCCAACTTCCAGCCAACCCGTCACTGATGTATAAATTAAACTATAGGCCTTGTATAGCCTCCTTGCTTCAGCTCCTGCAGTCATGGGACAGATTTAAACTATCTTTCTCAGGCCGGTGTCATCTCATAAAAATGATAGCGTTTCCTAAATTGATGTATCGCTTCCAATCTCTTCCATTGCTGCTAACCAACTCTGATATAAAGATGCTAAATACGGGATTCAGGAAATTCATCTGGGGACGTGTGGGGTGTTCCAGGATAAGCCTCTCTAAACTTAAGGTCCAGTCACACTAAGCAACTTACCAGCGATCCCAACAACGATAGGGAACGCTGGTAAGTTGCTAGGAGGTTGCTGGTGAGATGTCACACTGCGACGCTCCAGCGATCCCACCAGCAACCTGACCTGGCAGGGATCGCTGGAGCGTGGCTACACGAGTTGCTGGTGAGCTCACCAGCAACCAGTGACCAGCCCCCAGCGCCGCGTGGAAGATGCTGCGCTTGGTAACTAAGGTAAATATCGGGTAACCAACCCGATATTTACCTTAGTTACCAGTGCACGGAGCTACACGTGCAGAGAACAGGGAGCAGCGCACACTGAGCGCTGGCTCCCTGCTCTCCTAGTTACAGCACACATTGGGTTAATTACCCGATGTGTGCTGCAGCTACATGTGCACAGAGCAGGGAGCAGCGCACACCGCTTAGCGCTGGCTCCTTGCTCTCCTAGTTACAGCACACATCGGGTTAATTACCCGATGTGTGCTGCAGCTAAATGTGCACAGAGCAGGGAGCAGCGCACAATGCTTAGCGCTGGCTCCCTGCTCTCCTAGCTACAGCACACATCGGGTTAATTAACCCGATGTGTCCTGCAGCTACATGTGCACAGAGCAGGAGCCGGCACTGACAGTGAGAGCGGCGGAGGCTGGTAACAAAGGTAAATATCGGGTAACCAAGGACAGGGCTTCTTGGTTACCCGATGTTTACTGTGGTTACCAGCCTCCGCAGAAGCCGGCTCCTGCTGCCTGCACATTTAGTTGTTGCTGTCTCGCTGTCACACACAGCGATCTGTGCTTCACAGCGGGACAGCAACAACTAAAAAATGGCCCAGGACATTCAGCAACAACCAACGACCTCACAGCAGGGGCCAGGTTGTTGCTGGATGTCACACACAGCAACATCGCTAGCAACGTCACAAAAGTTGTTCGTTAGCAGCGATGTTGCTAGCGATGTTGCTTAGTGTGACGGGGCCTTTACCCTTCCCAAAAAGGAGGGGGAATTAATCTTCCAGATATTGGTAGATATAATCTTGCAGCAAATTTCAGATATGTCTTGGATTGGGTGCGAGGCACCTCCCATTTTGCCAATGTCCAACTGGAAGGACAGTTATACACACACTTATCTTTGATGACCTTGTTACACCTGAGAGGAGATGAGCTTCCAGGCGACATCACAGAGCATCCCACACTTTGGGCTACAATAAAAATATGGAGGAAGGTAAGAAAGATTTGCGGTGCTATCTGCTATGTAACACCATTCCAGACATTTAGGGGGAACTCACACTTTCTAGAGGGCAGGCCCACAGTGGAGTATGAGATTCTGGCCACGCAAAAATGTCAGATGGCGGTGGATATGCTGGATTCCGGCTTTTCTTTACTAACTTTTGAGGAATCGACACGCCGCTTTCCAGCATTCACGCACAAACCTTTCTAAGGCTTTGTGCGCACTTTCAGTTTTCACCTGCATTTCAGCTGCTTTTTAGGTCCGTTTTGAACTGCAGCGTTTTCATGCCAAAATGCATGCGTTTTGGTTTTCCAGCAAAGTCTATGGAAAATGTGAATTTCTTGTCCGCACTTTGCGTTTCCAAACGCAGCATTTAATTTGCATAATTTTGGGCAAAAACTCTGCGTTCAAAGAAGCAGCATGCCAATTGTTTTTGCCATTTGGGCTGCGTTTTGATAACATTGAAGTCAATGAGAAGTTGCAAAAAGCAAAAAACATCAAAATTGCAGCGTTTTTCCTGCTTCTTAGCTGCAGAAACGATGCGTTTTGGGCTATCAAAACGCATGCTTTTCTGACATCAAAATAATGGAATCATATGTCCCTTTACAGACAGACATAGTCCGAAAATTAAATTAATCAAAAATATTAAACTAATGATATTTTCCCCAAAAATATTATAAAACCGCTATAATTATATTAAATATAACTTTTTTCTTTATGATTTAAATAATTATATTTGTTTGCTTTTTTTCCCCTTTTATCATAGTGTTTGTATGTTTAAACTTTATTTTGTTGTGTCTTTGTGATTCAAACGCATCTGACTTTCGGCAATGGAAAAGCAAGTAAAAAGCGCTAAAAACGCAGCTAAAACGCGGTAAATACGCACATGTATTTACCGCGTTTGGATGGTCAAAAGCAACTTTGGCAAAAGCAATTTGTGCCAAAACATGCGTTTTGAAAAGCAAGTAGGACGTCGCAAAGTGCGGACATAGCCTTATTCCTTCAAGCTTATAGCTTGGCACTAAAAAATATTGCTCAACGAGCAGGAGTAGGGCCAAGTAGAAAATTGTACACTTTTATCCGTAACGCTAGGACGTAGGCCACCTCCACTAGCCAGATATACTCGTTGCTACGTCCTCACTGGAACTGGGAAGAGGAGAAGGCGGGCCCGGCCAAATGGAAAACAGAGTTCCCGGAATATGAGATAGCAGATATACTGGGAGCTACCCTGTCTCTAGTAAAATTAGTGCCATATGCTAGTTACACAGACATGGCTTTACGAGTCTTTCATAGGGCGTACATATCACCTCTGGTTCGGTCCAGAATGTCATCTACAATATACGCTTGCGCTAAGTGTGGTCTGGAAAAAGCTACACTATACCATCAGTTTTGGGAATGCACGCAAATTTTGGAACTGTGAAAACAAGTACATCTAAGAATTCAAAGCACATACAAGATTAAATTCCAGTTAAACCCTCAATGGGCCCTCTTTAATATCCTAGGGGAGACTCAGTGTGAGGTTTTCTGACTTTTTGCCTTGTTTTGTCATTTTGCTTTAATCTGTTTTTTCTTCATTGGCCATCTTGCTTCCTGTTCTGTTGCCCTCACCTTTGCCCTCAGTCAATATGGATTCCTCAGCTTCTATGTTCCCGCCCTGTTCCCTGCCAATTACCTGTTAAGCCATCTCAGCTGATGGACCAGTGCTTCTGAATCCTGTTTGCAGTCTGCCTGTAACCTGGTCTCCTGAAGTCTTTGGAAGAACTACTTTTCTGCCATCCTCTGTTTTGGATCCGTGGAACTCGTGTCCACACAGGAACTGCTCGGCCATGGACGTTTACAAGTACAGTAAGGCTAGTTTCACACTTGCGTTGGACGGGATCCGTAGCATTGCGTTGTGTGACGCATGCAACGGATGCGTTGCATATAGTGGCACAACGGATGCTACGGATTGTACAAAATAACGCAATCCGTTATAGGTTTTTTTTCTTGACTTTACATATCTGAGCATGCGCAGTTGTGTAAAGACGGATGCGTTAACGGAATACTTCAAATGACGGATTCTAACGGAATCTGCCACCATAGGCGTCCATTATAAAAACAACGGACGCCGACGGAATCCTGCAGGTTGCGTTTTTTTGAAGTGCAGAAAAACGCTACATGCAGCGTTCCATCCGCCCGACGGTCACTGACGGTCAGCGTCAAAACAACTGATGCGGCGCGGGGCGGATGCAATGCAAGACCATCCGTTGCTATCCGTAGCTAATAGAAGTCTATGAGGCATATAACGGTTTCCTGCAACGGTTACCGTAATTCCTCAAGGCTGCGGATAGCAACGGAAGCCGTCCAACGCAGGTGTGAAACTAGCCTAAGAGAGACTGAATTATACTTTGACACTTCTGCTGAACTTTGAGGATCCATTCCTGCTTAATTTGTTCCCAGCCTCTGCATCCTGCAACTGTTTAACCCTTCATGTTTTGTGCACTTACTTGTATGAAGTAATACAAGAACTGTTTAGCAAACCTGTGTCTCTGTGTTTCCCTTCTACCCTTGCACTAGACTCTATACAAACTGTATTTAACACCTTACAAGATTCAGAAGCCAAGAATAGAGTCTGCAGGGTCTGGGAATATGGAAGCCCGTATTAGCAATCTGTGTGAAGTGACAGACACAATTCTTGCTGAGATACAGGCTTTAAAGACCAGCATTGCAAGTGTGCAGGATCGTAATGAACACAATCTGCAGGTTTTTGGACAAACCATTCGTGATTTACAGACCCGGATTGAGGCCCTAGAGGGGCGACTCCAAGCACCATCTTCACCCCTGGTTTCTGGAATCCCCAAGTTGCCACCATTCCACTTTGGTGGTGAACGGGAAAAATTCAGGGGATTTATTAACCAATGCAAACTGTTTTTTGCTGCTCATGCATCACAGTTCCTCAGTGAGCTATCGAGAGTGCTAACAATAATCATGCTGCTCACCAACAAGGCTCTTGCATGGGCTAATCCCCTGATTGAGACTGATGATGATTGTTTGAATAATCTGAATGATTCCATTTCAGCCATGGGTCAGGTGTTTGATGACCCGAACCGAGGTGCTACAGCAGAAGCAGCCATGTTGACTTTGCGTCAAGGTAAACGTTCTGTAGCAGAGTATGCCTTGGAGTTCAGACGATGGGCCCTCGACACTATTTGGGATAATTCCGCCAAGAAGTCTGTCTTCTGGAAAAGATTGTCTTCTGTGATTAAGGACGAACTTGCTCGTGCAGATCCTCCCTCTGCCTTCATTACTTTCTGCATTCAGATTGATGGCTCGTTTTACTGAGCGCAGACAGGAGAGAGTATCTGAAAATTACCGTATTAACAATTTCCTTCCTTCTTCTCCAGTTAAGGAGTCTCTTGGTAGGAGAACTCGAGACCCTGAACCTGAACCCATGCAGGTGGACTCTCTACAGAGACGGGTCAGTGATGCACGCAAGGAACATCGACTGAAGGAAAATTTATGTTTCTATTGCGGTAAGTCAGGGCATTTCCTTACAAACTGCCCCAGCCGATACCGTAAGACTACCGCAGCTGTCGTATACTGTGAAAGGAGATCTGTAATATCTGAATCACGGACTCCAGAGAGATCAGCAGCTATTGACATTGATTATTCGGACTTGAACTCTGTTATTTCTGACTCCGATTCCCACATCAATGCTGCAGTTTTTCAGGTTTCCTCAGCAGTGTCTCAGCCGAGTTGTAAGAAGAACAATTCTCATATATTTCTCTCCATCAAGCTCTGGGTTAACACAGTCAGGGTGTCTAGCTCTGCTATGATTGATTCTGGAGCAAGCGGCAATTTTATGGACATTTCCTTTGCCCAGAAACATGGGATACGTTCTGTGAAGAAGGCTGCTCCTGTACAGATGGAGACTGTGGATGGTTCACTGTTAACCTCTGGACCAGTGGATCAGGAAACAGAGCCCCTGAAGGTTCTCCTGGGCAACAATCATCAAGAGCAACTGTCTTTTATGCTCATCTCTTCTCCCCATTTTCCCATCATCCTAGGATTGCCTTGGCTGCAGGCTCAGAACCCTACAATAAACTGGGAAACCAAGGAGCTGCATTTTCCAGAGAACCAGAAGCAGATAAGTCCTGGGGTTTCAGTCTGTTCAGTCCCTAAGATATCCCCACCAGTCTCCGAGCTACCAGCAATATACTGTGAGTATGCGGATGTGTGTGATAAGTGGAACGCTGACAAGCTTCCCCCCCCCCACCATCCCTATGACTGTCCAATTGAACTTTTACCTGGTGCTGAGATACCCTTTGGCAAAATTTAACCCCTGGCTGGACCAGAGTTAAAAGCATTGAAGGACTATATAGATGAAAATTTAGCCAAGGACTTCATTCGCCACTCTTCATCTCCTGCAGGCGCACCCATCTTTTTTATGAAAAAGAAAGAAGGCTCTCTTAGTCTATGCAGGGCCTATCGGCAGCTCAATAAGGTCACAATCAGAAACCGCTACCCACTACCTTTGATCCCTGAATTATTAGAGTTCGGCATGCAAAGATATTTTCTAAATTGGATCTCCGTGGGGCCTATAATTTGGTCCGCATTAGACCTGGGGATGAATGGAAGATGGCATTTAGGTCACGCTATGGACATTTTGACTATCTAGTTATGCTGTTCGGCCTGTGTAACGCCCCAGCTACCTTTCAACATCTAGTTAATGATATTTTCAGGGATCTCTTGGATACATTTGTGGTGATTTATCTAGACGATATTTTAATTTTTTCTAACTCCACAGATGAACATCATAGACATGTGAGGATGGTATTGGAGCGCCTTTGACAGAACCATCTTTATATCAAACTGGAAAAGTGTGAATTCCATCGGATTGAGATTCAATTTTTGGGGTACGTAATGTCTTCACAGGGAATAAGCATGGATGAAAGCAAGACTCAAGCCATCAAAGACTGGCCAGCTCCCAAGAATGTAAAGGAGGTTCAGCGCTTCATCGGGTTTGCCAATTTCTATCCGCGTTTCATCAGGAACTTTTCTGAGGTAGTGTCACCTATCACACAACTTACCCGTAAGAAGTCTACTTTCACCTGGACGCCTCAAGCCCAAGAAGCGTTTTCCCTTTAGAAGAATAAATTCACCTCAGCGCCTATTTAGTGCATCCTAACCCTGAATTTGCCTTTATAGTAGAGGTGGATGCCTCGGACTGCACCATTGGTGCCATACTCTCACAGAGGACAGGTGAGAAGAATGTTTTACATACCTATGCTTTATTTTCCCAGTGGTTGTCTTCAGCGGAAAGAAACTATGACATGGGAAATAGAGAATTGCTGGCCATTATTGCTGCCTTCAAGGAATGGAGACCCCTTCTTCATCGAGCGGCACAGCAGATAATCGTCCTGACTGATCACCGCAATCTGGAATTTATCAGGTCGGCCAAATGCTTGACTCCTCGTCAGGCTCGTTGGAGCCTTTTCTTAAATCAATTTAGTTTTGTAGTTTCCTATAGGCCTGGGTCACGCAATGGGAAGGCTGATGCATTGTCTAGGATCTTCTCGACTGACACCATTTCATTCACGCCTCCTAAGACAATTCTTCCCAATTCCAGATTCCTGGGAGTGATTCATAATCAAGACTTACTCAATGACATCAAGGAGGCATATTCAGATTCCTTGCTAGCAAATCGATCTGATGAAGTAAGTCTGGTCTTCAAAAATGGTATGTGGTTTCAAGGGCAACGTATGTACATACCTGAGGCAGTCAGATTGAGAGTACTGCAACTCGTTCATGATTCAAAAATGGCTGGACACAGAGGAATTCTAAAGCCTCAAGAGTTCCTTTCTCATTTCTTTTGGTGGCCCACTTACAGAAGAGACGTTCAAAATTATGTTACTTCATGTGAAGTCTGTGCGAGATTCAAGACTCCCCGTTCTTCACCTACAGGTCTATTACAGCCCCTACCTATTCCATCCCGTCCATGGGATTCCATTGCAATGGACTTTATTGTAGAATTGCCAACCTCCCAAGGGAAGAACACTATTTTGGTGGTGGTGGACCGTTTAACGAAAGCAGCTCATTTTATCCCCTGTGTCGGCTTACCCACTGCAAAACAGACATCTGACCTAATTATTCAAAATGTGTTCCGTCTGCATGGTGTACCAGATGAGGTTATTTCTGATCGAGGGGTTCACTTCAAAGTTCTGGCAGAATTTTTGTAAGACATCAAAGTTAATCTTTCTTCTGCCTTTCACCCCCAGACAAATGGACAAACTGTGCGGACCAACCAGACCTTGGAAAAGTATCTCCGCTGTTTCATCTGCCATCTACAAGATGACTGGGTGGATCTACTCCCACTGGATGAGTTTTCATATAACAACTCTCAGAGTGCCTCCACTAAACAGTCTCCTTTTTATGCTAATCTGGGCTATCACCCTAATATTCTTCCTCGCCTTCCCATAGATTCGCCCTTACCAGCTGTGGCTGACAGAATCTCTTCGCTACAGCAGAATCTTGATCTTCTAAAGGAGAACCTTTGATCGGCTCAAGAGAGGTATAAGAAAGCAGCTGATAAGTTTCGTAAGCCTGAACCAGCCTTCAATGTAGGAGATTTGGTCTGGCTATCAACCAGAAACCTTAAGTTGAGAATTCCAAATTGGGACAAAAGTGAGAGCTGTGGCTTGTCGTCTTCAACTGCCCAGAACCATGAGAATCCATCCTGTGTTTCACGTTTCTCTCCTAAAGGCAGCAGTACCTAATACATTTCCTGGACGTTCTTCTTCCCCTCCTGATCCAGTGTTAATTGATGGTCAGGAAGAATTTGTAGTGGAGAAAATCCTGGACTCAAGGTTGCACAGAAATCAGCTACAGTACCTTATTAAGTGGCAGGGCTACTCATCGGAAGACAACTCTTGGGAACCAGTCGACAACATCAATGCTCCCCGCTTACTCCGCCAGTTCCATCAGAGGTACCCAGACAAGCCTGGTCTGGGGTCGTCCAGTGGCCGTTCCTAAGGGGGGAGTAATGTGAGTTTTTCTGACTTTTTGTTTTGTCATTTTGCTTTAATCTGTTTTTTCTTCATTGGCCATCTTGCTTCCTGTTCTGTTGCCCTCACTTTTGCCCTCAGTCAATATGGATTCCTCAGCTTCTATGTTCCCGCCCTGTTCCCTGCCAATTACCTGCTTAAGCCATCTCAGCTGATGGACCAGTGCTTCTGAATCCTGTTAGCAGCCTGCCTGTAATCTGATCTCCTGAAGTCTTTGGTAGAACTACTTTTCTGCCATCCTCTGTTTTGGATCCCTGGAACTCGTGTCCATACAGGAACCTTTCTGCTCGGCCATGGACGTTTACAAGTACAGTAAGAGAGACTGAATTATATTTTGTCACTTCTGCTGAACTTTGAGGATCCATTCCTACTTAATTTGTTCCCAGCCTCTGCACCCTGCAACTGTTTAACCCTTCATGTTTTGTGCACTTACTTGTATGAAGTAATACAAGAACTGTTTAGCAAACCTGTGTCTCTGTGTTTCCCTTGTACCCTTGCACTAGACTCTATACAAACAGTATTTAACACCTTACACTCAGCAAAGTATCCCCAGGGGAACAAAGGCATAGGAGATACTGTATCTGTAATTTTGTAGTTTAACATAATCAGAATGTATTGTATTATATGATTATTGATTATGTTTTTGTTAATAAAAACTAATAAAAAGAAGGTTAAAAAAAAAAGTGCAGGCAGTTCCTTGGGGCATAGTTTCATTATCTGGGATAGTAAGTGAGGGTTCCTCTGCTGACAAGAAAGCTAGACTACCTCTGCATTGTACACCACATCTCCATTTTTGCTAAGCCATTTTAAGTGCAACAAACAGTGTCCAATTTATTCACAAACAAAATGAGTGGGAAAAGGACAGATGCTGGTGGAAAGGGGAACAGGCGTGTTGGAAAGGGGAAAAAAAAGTTTGTGTCCGTGGGTAGGTGGTAAAGCTACAGTAAAGGGGGCTTTACACGCTACGATATCGTTAATGTTTTGTCGTCGGGGTCAAGTTGTTAGTGACGCACATCCGGCGTCATTCACGATGTCGCAGCATGTGACACTTACCAGCGACCTTAAGCGACCTCAAAAATGGTGAACATCGTTCACCATGGAGAGGTCGTTCCAAAACCAAAAATCGGTAAGGGTTGTTTATCCAGGTGGTTCATCGCTCATGCGGCAGCACACATCGCTATGTGTGACACCGCAGGAGCGAGGAACGTCTCCTTACCTGCCGCCGGCCACAATGCGGAAGGAAGGAGGTGGGCGGGATGTTACGTCCTGCTCATCTCCGCCCCTCCGCTTTGATTGGTCGGCTACTTAGTGACGTGGCGGTGACGTCGCTGTGATGCCGAACGTCCCTCCCCCTTGAAGGAGGGATTGTTTGGCAGTCACAGCGACTCCGCCGACCAGGTAAGTATGTGTGACGCTGCCGTAGCGATAATGTTCGCTACGCCAGTGATCACAAACAATCGCATGCGCGACGGGGGTGGGTACTTACACGCTCGCTATCGCTACAAATTGTTAGCGATATCGCTACCGTGTAAAGCCCCCTTTACATCTGCTGAAAAAAGGCTATTTTCCAGCAAAAGTAAGATGCTTCCCATGGATAATCTGATATTATCCCTTTGTTATGGAAATGACCATTGCTACCAAAGGTAGATGAGGCACAAAAAACGCAGATGCTTGAATGGATCTCAAGTGCTCCATCAAGTGGCCTCTCTTCCATCTCTATTTCAACATCCCAAAGACTCCAGTCCTCTGAATTGACACCCCAATCACACTTGCTTTCTACCAGCTCTCAAGTCTCCACCCGCCCTGCAGAGTATGGGGTAATAGAGATGGTTGAGTCTGCAGAGCTGTTCAGTCACACTATGGCCTGGGAATCAGAGGTCTGCTCCAAAGCTACAGTGAGTCCAGCCAAGGAAATGATCTGCAGAGATGCCCAGAAGCTTTGTGAGTCAGAATCAGGCCCAGATGAAGAAGGTTCTGAGCATAATGTAGACCCTCATTCCCAAACTGTAACTTCTCTTGGTGGAGACAATGAGGAATATGCTGATGACGATGAGACTCAGATACCAGATTGGAATGACAACTTAACTATTTGGTCAGGGCAGGAAGAGGATGGCTCTGAGGATGAGGGGAGTGCAAACACACAGGGTGATGATGAGGTTGTAAATCCCACTTACTGTCAACCCACAGTCAGGCACTCGATGAGGTCAGCAGAGGCGGTGGAGGAGGTTGCGACTGACGACGAGATTACCTTGCGCTTTCCTCGACACAGACGGAGTACTGGAAGCACGTCAACAACTGCATCCTCAGCCACAACTCTGCCTCTAGGCACAAGTAGAGGTGGCTCTGCAGGTCGCATGGGCTCTAAGCCTTGCCTAGCCTGGTCCTTTTTTGACATCGCAAAGGATCTCCCAACTCATGTCATCTGTAAGGCTGGCTTTGCACGTTGCGACATTGCAAGCCGATGCTGCGATGTCGCACGCGATAGTCCCCACCCCCGTCGCAGGTACGATATCTTGTGATAGCTGGTGTAGCAAAAATTATCGCTACGCCAGCTTCACATGCACTCACCTGCACTGCGACCGTCGCTCTGGCCGACGACCCGCCTCCTTCCTAAGGGGGCGGGTCGTGCGGCGTCATAGCGACGTCACATGGCAGGCGGCCAATAGCGGTGGAGGGGCGGAGATGAGCAGGATGTAAACATCCCGCCCACCTCCTTCCTTCCGCGTAGCCGCCGGCAGCAGGTAAGCTGATGTTCCTCGCTCCTGTGGCATTATACACAGCGATGTGTGCAGCTGCAGGAGCGAGGAACTACATCGTACCTATCGCTGCAGCATAATTATGAAAAAGTTGGAGCCTGCAATGATGATACGATAACGACGCTTTTGCGCACGTTAATCGTATCATCTAGCATTTACACACTACGATCTCGAAAGTGACGCGTGTCACTTTCGATTTGACCCCACCGACATCGCATGTGCGATGTTGCAACGTGCAAAGCCGGCCTAAGATTTTTTGCCAATCTCTAAATAGAGGCCAAAACCTCACTAGTTTGACTACTTCGTCCATGAACCGCCACATGGATATGAAGCATAAGTGGCAGTGGGAAGAACACTGTGCTACAATGCGGCCTAGCGGAGCGGGCCAACCACCGTCTGCCCTTCAAGTGCATTTGCGCGCTCTTCATCCACTATGACTGTGGGGACACCAGTCACACATGCTTTTCGACGCAGACCTTCCACCTCTTTAACTGCAACAGGCAGTGTGATTGGCAGGTCATCATTTGTTTTGGAAGTGAAAACAGCTGCTGGTGTTGAGCTCTCTCAGACATCGAGAGCACCACCTTTGGATGAAGGCAACATTATGTCTCCGCCTGCACTTTCCTCACAGACCAGCAGTTTTCCAGGGACACCCTACTCAACGCCATCTCAGCACAGCAGCCAGCCCTCGGTCCCTCAGATGTGGACAAGTAAAAGACCATTTCCTCCTAGCCATGACAAAGCTAAGAGCTTGAACTTCACCATCTGCAAGCTGTTGGCTACAGAAATGCTGCCTTTCCGCCTGGTGGACACAGAGGATTTTCGAGACCTTATGTCCGTCGCAGTGCCCCACTACTAGATGCCCAGTCGCCACGACTTCTCCAAGAAAGGTGTGCCTGCGCTACACCAGTATGTCGCACACAACATCATTGCTTCCTTGAGAAACTCTGTGTGTGACAGGGTGCATTTCACCACAGATACTTCGACCAGTAAGCATGGACAGGGGCGTTACATGTCGCTGACTGGGCACTGGGTAACTATGGTGAGAGATGGAGAAGGGTCTGCTGTACAAGTCTTAGGTGGCTTTGCACGTTGCGACATCGCAAGCCGATGCTGTTGTCGCGGGCGGGGAGGATGATGCTGCGCTCACCACGCTCGGGTCCGGCGCTGCTGCTGCTTGCTGCTCGGTGGCTCGAGCGGTGGTCCGGATCCCGGGGACTCGAGCAGCGCTCCTCGCCCGTGAGTGAAAGGGGGTTTGGTTTTGGGGATTTATTGTCCGTGACGCCGCCCACGGTTGTGGAGAAGTTATGACACCACCGCTGCTCTGGACGGGGATCCCGGGAGCGATGACAGGGAGCAGCTTGGATGTTGGGTCTCCCCTCCGTGGGTAGGGGGGTTGGTTGTCCCGGGGCCCCGGTGAGGGTTTGGGGATAGCAGGCGGGTTACGGGGCCTGGTGAGGTGCAGGGTCGCGGGGGCAGCGCTGTGCCGCACAGCACGGTGGTACTCACTCAGCCAGTAATTCACACAGAGTCTCTGGTCAAACAAACGGCTGGATGGACGGGTCCCACAAGCGGCTGCGGTTGTTCTCTTCCCGGCAGGTTGATGGTGACTGCCTTTCCCTGCACCTGTGTTGTGTTATGGTCCCAATGACTTCCCACCGGTAACTCGCTCCCTAGCTTGGATGGGTGCTGAAGGAGCCTCTTTTGCTCGCAGGCTCTGGCCCTGGGAACTGTAGCCTTGGCGGTGACTGTGTTTCCCTCTACGGTGTGAGCTGTTGCCTTCAAACGGGTCTTGGCTGCTGGGAAACCCCGGAGGTTCCCTTCGCTAACGGATTTGACCGGTTTTACGGCGACTCCTAGCCTGGTCGGGGTCCGTAGGCCCTGCCGGATGGTGCTGGCTTCTCTTTACTCTCCGATCCGGTACCGCCGGGCCACCGCCCGTCCACGGTCCATACGGGTTGCTCCAATTAGCCTCTCCTAAAGACGGTCACCACCGTCTGCCAACCTTGCTGTCTGTGCCCGGGCCACTACCTGGACACGGTCAGTCTCTTTGCTCCTCTACTACTTCACTCTCCTACTTCCTCAACTCTCCAACTCTATCTGACTTCCTTTTCCTGCCTCCAGGACTGTGAACTCCTCGGCGGGTGGGGCCAACCGCCTGGCTCCACCCCCTGGTGTGGACATCAGCCCCTGGAGGGAGGCAATAAGAATTTGTGTCTGGCTTCGGTGTGCCTAGCCGGGATGTAGGGTGTGATGGTGTAGTACCTGTGACGACCTGGCTTGTCCAGGGCGCCACATTCCACCTTAGTAAAATGCAGACCGTCCACGGGCTGCCCGTCCATCACCGTTTTTATTTTTGTTAACTGCAAAAGATAGAAAAACGGTAAAAACATATAAAAACATAAGCATTTTTCAATCTTCCCACAACGGGAGGCACATTCTTAAACATTACTAACGGCTGTCTTTTATTAAACGGTAACGGCTTCCGCTCTTCTCCCACCCAAACAACCTGGCCCTGATGCTGCCCCTAAGAAGTGGGCAGCACCCCTTGACCCCAGTCCTGAACCAAGTTGCCCGAGCGGGTACAGTCTTTGTCAGGGGACCCACATCCATGGAGAACCCCTGAACCCCCGGAGGATCGCCACCGGTTATGGTAGTGGCGGGCCTGGGCCATCTCTTTCCTCCAGGCCCATCCTCCAAACCTGCCTCTCCGGAGGCGGTAACGGTTTAGACAACATTTTTATTTACATGCCACAAGTTTGTGGTTGCCCTGCAAGTTCTCGGGCTTGTCCATAGCAGTTTCTACGCAATGGTTTGCAGACAGTCCCTACGGGGATAACTGTGCTTCGTAGCCAACGGGCTACCACAAACAAAACTGTAGGGTCCCAACGGAGACTTGCCGTAGGGTCCCGACGGGGACTGTCAGCTGGGTCCCAGGGACCATCCACAAGACTTTGCTCCGGTACAGCTTCCTCCTGCAGCTTTCCCACAGTCCACCACCGAACAGCACGAGCCCTCAACGCCACCCTCACACAGGGGTGACACTGTCCCACAGGACTCCATTTTCAGTTGCCGATGATGCGGGTACGACTGCTCCTCCAACCGGACTCCTAGCCTTGAGGGTCGTCTGGAACATCAGTAGAGTCCCAATGGGGACCGACAGCAAGGTAACCGGGAACCGCTACCATGCTTTAACTTTTCTTACTCAGCAATCCCGCGGCGCAGCTGCCCTTGCTGCCGCTCCCGGTGCGGAGCACTTTCTGCTTGCTCCGGTTCAGGCGGTGTGGGGGATGGGCCCAGCCAGAGTCCCTCCGTGCCGGCTACGACCGGTACCTTCGGTAATGAGGGACCCCACTGTGACATGGCCTGCTCTGCCTCCTGGCAGCTGCATCCCCGCCGTGCCTCAGCCGAGGCCGGGTGTCTGGGAGCGGTCAGCGGGACTTGCGATGCTGGCTTCTGGGCGAGGGTCGCCTCCGTTACGGCCGGAATGGAAGCCGGGACGGGTGCCAGGGTGGTGGTAAAGGTAGGGCCCGGGGGCCGCAGGTCTGGGCCCTCTCCCACAGACCCTGCGGGCTCCGCTACCGGTGGCAGGGGTAACGGTTCGATCGGGGCGTTGGCCGCGGGCATGGGCAGTGAGGGAAGTAGCGTGGTGGACGTCAGCAGGCCAGGCCCCTCAGCCGTATCGACCGATCCCTTGGGGACATAGGGGCGTGGGTCGCTTACCCGCTCCTCTTAGACCACCTCCACTTCGGATGCCCAAACGGTTGCGGCCAGGCCTTTCATCTCCGACGTCCACTTCGCCAGCATGAAGTGGACTTGGGCCGGGAGCTTCTGGCACATCTTGCTTCTGGGTCCAGGAATGTGTTTCAGCAGAGTCCTGGCGTCCCTGCACGCTGCAGCGCTAGTTACATGCGGCTGCGACCGCCGCACCTCTAGCAGCTCCGTCGGCCGCATACATCTTGTTTCCGTCCCCCTTAGTCTTTTTCCGGCTCCTCCTTTACAGGGGCAGGGTTTCGGCTTTCGCGCCTCCACTGCTCGAGGAGACGCTCGAGCGGGGACTTTTCGCGCCCAAAATGGCGGCTTCTGAAAATTTTCAAGGCACACCTCTACCAGACGGCAGAGCGGTAAGATCCTGTTTGTGATGCCAAGTTGTCGCGGGCGGGGAGGATGACGCTGCGCTCACAACGCTCGGGTCCGGCGCTACTGCTGCTGCTTGCTGCTCGGTGGCTCGAGCGGCGGGCCGGATCCCGGGGACTCGAGCGGCGCTCCTCGCCCGTGAGTGAAAGGGGGTTTGGTTTTGGGGATTTATTGTCCGTGACGCCACCCACGGTAGTGGTGAAGTTGTGACACCACCGCTACTCTGGACAGGGATCCCGGGAGCGATGACAGGGAGCAGCTTGGATGTTGGGTCTCCCCTCCGTGGGTAGGGGGGTTGGTTGTCCCGGGGCCCCGGTGAGGGTTTGGGGATAGCAGGCGGGTTACGGGGCCTGGTGAGGTGCAGGGTCGCGGGGGCGGCTCTGGCCCTGGGAACTGTAGCCTTGGCGGTGACTGTGTTTACCTCTACGGTATGAGCTGTTGCCTTCAAACGGGTCTTGGCTGCTGGGAAACCCCGGAGGTTCCCTTCGCTAACGGATGTGACCGGTTTTACGGCGACTCCTAGCCTGGTCGGGATCCGTAGGCCCTGCCGGATGGTGCTGGCTTCTCTTTACTCTCCGATCCGGTACCGCCGGGCCACCGCCCGTCCACGGTCCATACGGGTTGCTCCAATTAGCCTCTCCTGCAGATGGTCACCACCGTCTGCCAACCTTGCTGTCTGTGCCCGGGCCACTACCCGGACACGGTCAGTCTCTTTGCTCCTCTACTACTTCACTCTCCTACTTCCTCAACTCTCCAACTCTATCTGACTTCCTTTTCCTGCCTCCAGGACTGTGAACTCCTCGGCGGGTGGGGCCAACCGCCTGGCTCCACCCCCTGGTGTGGACATCAGCCCCTGGAGGGAGGCAACAAGGATTTGTGTCTGGCTTCGGTGTGCCTAGCTGGGATGTAGGGTGTGATGGTGTAGTACCTGTGACGACCTGGCTTGTCCAGGGCGCCACACTGTGATGTCGCACGCGATAGTCCCCGCCCCCGTCGCAGCAGCGATATATTGTGATTCCTGGCGTAGCGAACATTATCGCTACGCCAGCTTCACATGCACTCACCTGTCCTGCGACGTCGCTCTGGCCGGTTTCCCGCCTCCTTCCTAAGGGGGCGGGTCGTACAACATCACAGCGACGTCACACGGCAGACGGCCAATCAAAGCGGAGGGGCGGAGATGAGCAGGATGTAAACATCCCGCCCACCTTCTTCCATCCGTATAGCTGCCGGCGGCAGGTAAGGTGATGTTCCTCGCTCCTGTGGCTTCATGCAAAGCGATGTGTGCTGCCGCAGGAACGAGGAACAACATCGTACCTGTCGCTGCAGCGTAATTTTGAAAAAGTCAGAGCCTACACCGATGATACGATAACGACGCTTTTGCGCTCGTTAATCGTATCATCTATGATTTACACACTACGATGTCGAAAGTGATGCCGGATGTGCGTCACTTTCGATTTGACCCCACCGACATCGCACGTGCGATGTTGCAACGTGCAAAGCCGCCCTTACCCCACGAGTTGTGCGTCAATCCTCTGTACGTAGAAGTTCCTCAACTGCTTCTGCCTCTTCCACCTCATCTGGGTCCTCCACTTCCGCCCAAAGCCTGTCCGGTCAGGCCACCCACGTTGTAACTGCGCACAAGGAATCCCGCACACCTCCTTACTATACTCGCAGCAGAGCTCAACGGCATCAGGCGGTCTTCACGTTGAAATGTCTGGGAAATGTGAGTCACTCAGCTGCCCAGTTGTGGTCAGCTCTGGATACCGAGTTTCATCAATGGTTGTCTCCACTCAACCTGCAGCCAGGGAAGACCGTGTGCGACAATGCTGCAAACCTAGGTGCGGCCCTTCGCTGGGGCAAGGTGACACACGTGTCTTGTATAGCTCACGTGTTGAACCTTGTTGTCCAGCAATTTTTAACCCACGATCCCGGCCTACATGAGCTTCTGCACAGGGCACTGTCACTATGTACTCACTTCCGCGGTTCACACTGTTAGGGTGAACTCTTAATCAGAGATCACTAGTTGCCTCCTGCCTGGCCTAATTGGTGTGGATTGAGTGCATACTTGAAAAATGAGATCAGACACAGTCGGATATTCATCTTTCCTCGACAGAAGTCAGCCCATGCTCTCCTTTATTACAACTGAGCTTGCTCTGATATAACCTTGCAAAGGGGCATGGTCAGCCCCACAGTGAGCATACTTGGATGTGTTCATTGGTCAGTGGGTTGAACAATGTGTTAGTCCATGAGCTGATTGGTGGGCGTCATTGTAGGCGGGTCTATGACATCATTGGATGGATCCATGGTGATGGTGATGGGAGGGACGTCATCTGGTGGATCCATGCTGATGGTTTGGTCTGTGATATCTTCTAGCTTGACCAGGGGTCTTCCCTTATATGGTATCTTCTTACACCTGGACATTCCTTGCATTCCAGGCAAGGTGGGGAGAAACAGGCAATGACAGCCACCTTTTATATCTGTGTCATGTATATGATCTGAAACCTGAATTATGTAAGGCAAATCGACATATTTCCCACAATCCCTTGTCAAGAAGTTAATTAAGTATTTCATCTTATGGCTCTCCTCAACAACACGGCGCAGCTGAACGACTTGCATCGCTCCAGAAGTCTTTCGGCCTGCCGGTTCACCGCCTGAAATGCGATGTGTCGACACGCTGGAATTCGACTCTCCACATGTTGCAGCGACTGGCAGCACCGCCGAGCCCTGGTGCAATACGTTTTTACGTATAGCCTGGGCCAACGAGATCCAGAGGAGGGGCAGATCACGCTGCTGGAGTGGTCTCAGATCAAGGACCTATGCACCCTTTTGCACAGTTTCGACATGGCGCCGAATATGTTTAGTGCTGAAAATGCCATTATCAGCATGACAATTCCAGTCATTTACATGCTGAAGCACACTCTAAACAGTATTCGGAGTCAGGTGGTGGGACAAGAGGAAGGGGAGGAAGTACAGGTGGATTCATATGCGGAAGGGATAACAAGATCTACAAGGTCCAGACATTCAGCATCACCAAGGCGGCAGGCATAGGACGGTGGGGGAGAGGGAATAACAAGGGCGCATGGTAGCAGCCAAACTGTTGAGGAAGGTGCAGGAGCCCAGGAAGAAATGGAGGACGAATTGGCGATGGCCATAGAAGATTCAGTAGATGAGGGAGAGCTTGATCACATTTCTGTTGTGAGGTTGGGGGGAGAGGGCAGAGAAAGGAAGCACGGTTATCACCTCACCGCCACAAACACAGCAAGGACTTGGTCCTCCTGGATGTGCAAGACACATGAGCGCCTTCTTGCTGCACTACCTACAACATGACCCTCGGATTGTCAGAATTAGATGTAATGCTGACTACTGGGTTGCCACACTATTAGATCCCCGGTACAAGTCAAAATTTGGCAAAATAATTCCAGCCATAGAAAGGGACGCATGTATGCAGGAGTATCAGCAGAAGCTGGTATGCAATCTTAGCTCGGCTTTTCCACTAAACACCAGTGCTGCACAGAGTGAATCTCACAGTTCTAACTTGCCAACCATGGGACTGTTGAGTCATCATCAGTCAAACCGTACCAGCCACACTGTATCTGGTGGTAACAGCAATTTTATGGAATCGTTTCATGAATTTTTTAGACCATCCTTTGCAAGGCCACAAGACACAAGAAGTCTGACACATAGTCAACGCCTGGAGAGGATGATACAGGAGTATCTCCAAGTGAATATCGATGCCATGACTGCAACTGGAGCCTTGCTCATTTTGGGCTTCCAATCTGGAAAAATGGCCTGAGCTCGCCACTTACGCCTTGGAGATCTTGTCGTGTGACGTGTCTCGCAGCCAGCGTTCTCTCGCTCCACACTCCAGTGCTGCTGGGTGTGTGCTGACAGATAAGCGCATGCGTCTGTCCAGTGACAATATGGACAGACTAATGTGGCGCCCTGGACAAGCCAGGTCGTCACAGGTAACAACACCACCACACCCTACACCCCGGTCAGGCACACCTAAGCCAGACACAAACCCTTGTTGCCTTCCTCCAGGGGCTGATGTCCACACCAGGGGGTGGAGCCAGGCGGTTGGTCTCCGCCCACCAAGGAGTACACAGCTCTGGAGGCGGGAAAACAGAGCAGATTAGTTTGGACAGTGAAGTGGAGTAGAAGTGAAGTGGCAAGAGAGCAACTGACTGACCGTGTCCGGGTGTGTGGCCCGGGCACTCAGCAAGGTTGGCAGACGGTGGTGACCGTCTGCAGGAGAGGCTGATTGGAGCCTGCCGTAAGGACCGTGGACGGGCGGTGGCCCAGCGGTACCGGACCGGTACGCAAAGAGAAGCCAGCACCATTCGGCAGGGCTTTTCGGACCCCGACCAGGCTTGGAGTCGCCGACAGTTGGTCAAATCCGATAGCGAAGGGAACCTCCTGGGTTTCCCAGCAGTCAAGTCCCGAAAAAGGCAACAGTCCAACCGTGAAGGGGAGCACAGCCACCCCCAAGGCTACCGTTCCCAGGGCCAGCGCCTGCGGGCAAAAGGGGCTCCTTCAGCACCCATCAAGCTGGGGAGCGGGTTACCGGTGGGAACCCATTGGGACCATTTAAACTACAAAGGTGCAGGGAAAGGCAGTCACCACCAAACTGCCGGGGAGAGAACAACCGCAGCCGTCTGTGGGACCCGTCCATCCAGCCGTGTGTTTTACCGAGAACTGTGTCATCATCTTTGGCTGAGTGAGTACCACCGTGCCGTGCGGCACAGCGCTACCCCCGCGACCCTGCACCTCACCAGGCCCCGTAAGCCGCCTGCTATCCCCAAACCCTCACCGGGCCTCGGGACCACCAACCCCCTACCCACGGAGGGGAGATCCAACAACCAAGCTGCTCCCTGTCATCGCTCCCGGGATCCCCGTCCAGAGCAGCGGTGGTGTCACAACCTCACCACAACCGTGGGTGGCGTCACGGACAATCAATCCCCTACCCAATCAACCCCCTTTCACTCACGGGCGAGGAGCGCCGCTCGAGACCCCAGGATCCGGCCCACCGCTCGAGCCACCACCGAGCAGCAAGCAGCAGTAGCCGGACCCGAGCAGTGGGTGAGCGCAGCGTCATCCTCCCTGCCCGCGACAGTAACGTTCATCAAGATGAACAAGTCATGGATCCGCAAGGACTTTTCTACCCCTGTGTCATCCTGGGGAGAGTAAAGGATTGTGGATTTTGATTGTGCTTCATGCAAATCAACATGTCAAGTTTGCAACTGGGGGACAATTGATGCCACTTAAGTGGTGTCTGTGGCCCAATTTTTGAAAAAAAGGGAGACTCAGGTTGGAGTCCTCTTGCTGTGTTTAAAATGATCCAAGATGAAGAAGTCATGGATCTGCCGTAGGACTTTTCTACCCATGTGTCATCCTGGGGAGAGTAAATGTGATGCCCTGGCCTATCAGTTCGTCACAAGGGTGCCGTGCAATTTGCCCTTCTGCATGGTACCCGATCCTCCTTGGTTATGGGTCCTGTTAATTTGGTGTTGCTACCAACAGGTGTATCAAAATCCTGAGGAACACTCTGCACCCCACCCACCAACCACCCATTGGGCAGCCTGAAGGGAATAGGGCCATCCAGATGGAGGGATGGAAGAGAGAGGGCAGAGATGTGAGTTGTACAGTTGTAGCAGGGCCGGCATACCCGGGCAAATGCCGGGGCCCTTTACAGCCGGGGGGCCCATTCGCGAGTTCTGGGAACCGCAGTCCTCTGCAGGAAACTGCGAGTGCTGTCCCTTTAAGGCACGCTGTCCAGTGTTCCCTGTAAACTCCTTGTCTGAACTTCATCTGTGGGCGGAGCTATCGCGCAGCGTCCTGCTCCAGTCACTGTCCCACAGATGAAGACAAGGAACCGTGCCAGCCAGCGACCCCCAGCACAACGCTGCCCTCCAGCGCTGTGTGGGCCCCCTCTCCACAGTGATTTGAGTGGTATGTTCTACAACCCTCCCCGCCCCCGATTTATGGGCCCCAGTGAGCTGCATGGGCTTTTCCCCCCCAGGAGATGTATATCCTGGCTCCCCCTCCCCCACAGAGATGTATGTCCTGGCCCCCAACTATGTGCTGTCCCCCAGAGCTGTGTGTGGGGCCCCCAGAGCCGCGTTTGCACATGTCTCAGATCATGTCCCATCATAATCTAAAACCCCTTGCATTAAAAGATAACTACAACACTAAGGGGTGCTTCACACACAGCGAGCTCGCTGCCGAGATCGCTGCTGAGTCACGCTTTTTGTGACGCAGCAGTGACCTCATTAGCGATCTCGCTGTGTGTGACACTGAGCAGCGATCTGGCCCCTGCTGCGAGATCGCTGCTCGTTACACACAGCCCTGGTTCGTTTTCTTCAAAGCCGCTCTCCTGCTGTGACACACAGATCGCTGTGTGTGACAGCAAGAGAGCGACAAATGAAGCGAGCAGGGAGCAGGAGCCGGCGTCTGGCAGCTGAGGTAAGCTGTATCCAAGATAAACATCGGGTAACCAAGGTGGTTACCCGATATTTACCTTAGTTACCAGCCTCCGCAGCTCTCACGCTGCCTGTGCTGCCGGCTCCGGCTCTCTGCACATGTAGCTGCTGTACACATCGGGTTAATTAACCCGATGTGTACAGCAGCTAGGAGAGCAAGGAGCCAGCGCTCAGTGTGCGCGGCTCCCTGCTCTCTGCACATGTAGCTGCATTACACATCGGGTTAATTAACCCGATGTGTACTGTAGCTAGGAGAGCAAGGAGCCAGCGCTTAGTGTGCGCGGCTCCCTGCTCCCTGCTCACACTGGTAACTAATGTAAACATCGGGTAACCATACCCGATGTTTACCTTAGTTACCAGTCTCCGCAGCTTCCAGACGGCGGCTCCGTGCAAGCGCAACGTCGCTTGCACGTCGCTGCTGGCTGGGGGCTGTTCACTGGTCGCTGGTGAGATCTGCCTGTTTGACAGCTCACCAGCGACCATGTAGCGATGCAGCAGCGATCCTGACCAGGTCAGATCGCTGGTCGGATCGCTGCTGCATCGCTAAGTGTGAAGGTACCCTAAGTGTGTGTCCGGGTGAAGCAGAGCCGAGTAGGTGTCCGGGTGAAGCAGAGTCGAGTAGGTGTCCGGGTGAAGCAGAGCCGAGTAGGTGTCTGGGTGAAGCAGAGCCAAGCCGAGTGGGTGTCCGGGTGAAGCAGAGCCGAGTGGCTGTCTGAGTGAAGCAGAGCCGAGTGGCTGTCTGGGTGAAGCAGAGCCGAGTGGCTGTCTGGGTGAAGCAGAGCCGAGTGGGTGTCTGGGTGGAGCAGAGCCGAGTGGGTGTCTGGGTGGAGCAGAGCCAAGTGGGTGTCTGGGTGAAGCAGAGCCGAGTGGGTGTCTGGGTGAAGCAGAGCCGAGTGGGTGTCTGGGTGAAGCAGAGCCGAGTGGGTGTCTGGGTGAAGCAGAGCCGAGTGGGTGTCTGGGTGAAGCAGAGCCGAGTGGGTGTCTGGGTGAAGCAGAGCCGAGTGGGTGTCTGGGTGAAGCAGAGCCGAGTGGGTGTCTGGGTGAAGCAGAGCCGAGTGGGTGTCTGGGTGAAGCAGAGCCGAGTGGGTGTCTGGGTGAAGCAGAGCCGAGTGGGTGTCTGGGTGAAGCAGAGCCGAGTGGGTGTCTGGGTGAAGCAGAGCCGAGTGGGTGTCTGGGTGAAGCAGAGCCGAGTGGGTGTCTGGGTGAAGCAGAGCCGAGTGGGTGTCTGGGTGAAGCAGAGCCGAGTGGGTGTCTGGGTGAAGCAGAGCCGAGTGGGTGTCTGGGTGAAGCAGAGCCGAGTGGGTGTCTGGGTGAAGCAGAGCCGAGTGGGTGTCTGGGTGAAGCAGAGCCGAGTGGGTGTCTGGGTGAAGCAGAGCCGAGTGGGTGTCTGGGTGAAGCAGAGCCGAGTGGGTGTCTGGGTGAAGCAGAGCCGAGTGGGTGTCTGGGTGAAGCAGAGCCGAGTGGGTGTCTGGGTGAAGCAGAGCCGAGTGGGTGTCTGGGTGAAGCAGAGCCGAGTGGGTGTCTGGGTGAAGCAGAGCCGAGTGGGTGTCTGGGTGAAGCAGAGCCGAGTGGGTGTCTGGGTGAAGCAGAGCCGAGTGGGTGTCCGGGTGAAGCAGAGCCGAGTGGGTGTCTGGGTGAAGCAGAGCCGAGTGTGTGTGTGGGTGAAGCAGAGCCGAGTGTGTGTCTGGGTGCAGGAGAGCCGAGTATGTGTCTGCAGCAGAGCTGTGTGTATATATACTCTTTGGGCAGCAGAGTGTGTATTTACTTTGGGCAGCAGAGCTTTATGACTGCGCTGTTTGGGCAGCGTAGCAGAGATGTGTGCAGCAAAGCTGTGTGTATATATAGTCTTCGGTCAGCAGTGATGTGTATATATGCAGCAGAGCTGTGGGTTTGTTTGTGTCTGTACATATGCAGCAGAGATGTGTGCAACAGTGCTATCAAGTGGTGTGTGTAGCAGAGCTGTGTGAGTGTGTATGTATGCATCAGAGCTGTGCATGCGGCCCCCCCATAGCCATGTGTGCAGCCCCCCAGAGCCGTATGTGCAACCCACCCCAGTAATGTCTATACCCCCTGCCTCTCCTGTGATGTATATACAGCAGTGTCACTGTGCCCTTGCCGCGGCTATGTCTGTTAGTGAGGACCATCATGCAGCACAGCCATATGTCCAGGAGGAGCTGGATGGAGACAAGCGGGAATGTGTCTGTATGCATGTATGATGTGTATCTATGTATGTCAGTGTATAGGACTATAGATTTGTCTGTTTATAAGTATTTTTGTGAGTTTGTCTTCAAATATGTATATGTGCGTGTGCCTGTATGTGTGTGTGTATGTGTCTGTATGTGCGTGTCTGCGTGTGGATGGGGCCACTGAAACTCTTCCGCCCGGGGCCCACAAAAACTTGGAGCCGGCCCTGAGTTGTAGAGTTGGAGAGTGGAAGTGGAGCAGTGAGCAGCAGTGACAGGACAAGTCACGCTATGGAGCTGGGCTCCTGTACCCGTCCCAGGTGCCAGCTGGAACCCCGGTCACAGGGGGTAGTGACAGGGGGCACGGTGCTACTACAGAGAGCAGGCCGGCTGCCTTGTGCTACAACCAGGCAGGGGCCAGGGAACGACGGGGTACGCGGACACTAGGCTGGGAAGTAGCTTCACCCAGCCCATTAATTCACCCGAAGGGAACGGAGTCTTCAGGAACCGTTCCCCACCCACTCCAGAATCTGGGTACTAGCGCAACGAAGGGGATAGGACTTCCCACAACCGTCCAGAAAATCCCAAGCGTGAACCCTGAGAGCAAGCTCACCCTGCTAGCCACGCAGGTGAGCGGGACCCGAAAAGTTTCATGTGAAAGGCATCCACAAGTATGACACACAGTGCCAAGGGACAAGGCTTCAGACCAACCTGGAACACCATAATGGCACGGACCCATCGTACTCACCCAAAGAGAGCAGGAAACTCAAGAGTTTGGTTTACCTGGTGTCAGCGTCAGTGACTTTGGAATGTGTGAGTACCCGATATCCCTTTTCACCCAACGGGTTCCCCACTCCATCCATCACCGGATCCCGGGACACCACTTCCCCTGCCTTCGGAGGGGTTAATATCTCGAGCAGCCACACACCATCGTCCCCGGGCTCACCCTTAAACGGCAGCGGTGGTCCCTCACGTTACCACACAACGTGGGTGGCGTCATGAACATTATCCCATCCACCACCCAAAACAATTCAACACTCCTTTTTATTTCCGAGGTAGCTGCACGACCCTGCCTCGGATCCGGAGACCCCTCAAGCCACTGTGGATCCGGGTCCGAGCAGCCCGTCGGCTGTAGCGGGGGCGGCACATAAAGTCTTGTGGATTTTGATTGTGCTTCATGCAAATCAACATGTCAAGTTTGCAATTGGGGGACAATTGATGCCACTTAAGTGGCGTCTGTGGCCCAATTTTTGGAAAAAATGGAGACTCTAGTTGGAGTCCACTTGCTGTGTTTTACATGATTTTAGAAGGGCATGACATGCCTATGTCTGTGTCGCCTCCTCCTTTTACTCGTCCAGCTCTTTTGTTTTCGCATGAGTGTGACGCCCCGGACTATTCGGGTCGTCCCAGGTAGTCACACACAACACCATACCCCCTTCCAGTTAGACACAAACAAAATTACTTTGTCCAGCTCACCTGCTTCTTGCCGGAGACCGCTTATCCAGGACCGTGCACGGAAAGGAAGGTAGCAGAACTCATTTCATGGTTAGAAAAAATTCCAGCAAACAAGTCCATGGAAAAATCTTCATTAAAAATTCATTTTTTATTTATCAATACTTATAAAACAGTCCATGTTATCACAACTGCCCCACTAGAGGACGCGTTTCGAACGACCAAGTTCTTAATCCGTCTCTAATTCTTTTGAGAAAAAAATGGACTCATTAAAAAGCAAAAGAGAAAATTCAGCTCACCGAATTGCTGTGATCCGCTGTATTTCCAGGGAGGCGCACGGAAGGCTAGGCTGCCATGAAGAATTCAGGAAAAGAAAATTTCCAGCGCAGTCCAACTTGTCATATAAAACTTCATCTTTATTAATTAATCCATAAAAAAGGGGGATTTACAAGCGGTCAGCAAGATATAGCATAGAAGTTATGCAGACCCCACAAAGCTACGCGTTTCGACGTGAGTCTTAATCATGCTCTGGGGAGGAAGAGATGTCGGCTTCCTATATCCTATAACACACACCCTCTCAAATTAAAAACACATGTTTGCATCAAGGGAACTTTCACAATGGAATACATCACATTATAAGTATATATGCACTGCGGTTTTTCCATGGTAGAAAGAAAGGAGGAAAAGAAGAAGAAAGAAAAAAAAAAAAAAAAAAAAAAGAAAAGAAGAATATGAAGAAGGGAAGAAGAAAAATAGAAGAGAAAAAGTAGAAAAAGATAGAGACATGAAAGAGAAAAAGAAGGAGAGGAAAAAAAAAAGAAAAAAAAAAAAAAAAAAAGGGGGGGAAGGAAAGAATGGAAATGTGCTAGTGAGAAAATAGGAGAGAGGTGAAAATAAAATGGTTAAAAACATGGTCATATAATATAATCATATGATATAATACACTGATGCATGATTATAGGGAACAGTCATTACACGATAATAGTAGAAAATATCAAATCCACATGGATATCTTTCATAACTCATTAATATTCCACAAGGGAGCATCGGTGGATTAGACCCCTGTCAATATGCATCGTATAGGAGAGAGGAAAAATATAGGAGAAGGTATTTCATCTTGTACAATTATAGTTAGAATCCCAAAGAATTTATAACGAGTAACAGTACCAATGCACAATCTATGTCTATGGAGCGAATATGTGAAACCTTGTATAAAAAAAGATGTGAATATAGATTAAATTTTTTGTGTAATCCACATTACAGAGGAAAAAAAAAAAAAAAAAAAAAAAAAAAAAAGGGTTTTTTGATTTAAAACTTTTTTTCTCTCTCTAATCCCTATAATTTTGCTATTATTTGCTTATTAATTATTATTGTAGATAACTGATATCAAGAACAAAATATTATATTCATAATGCTATCAATTTAAAAATTTCATCATGTATAAATTTTTCTATAAATAAAAATCCTTGAAGTTGAGAATATTTTATTAGTTTTATTTTTCTGTTTACTTATTGTGTATTTATTTATATATTATAAAAGGAAAAAGAGCAATTATATATAAATATAGTTATTCGACCAATTAAATATTCTTAAAGCTCGGGGCACTAGTTTTTGTACCAAAATTATTATGATGGATTGATCATGAGCTATTATAATGAATATTGTAAATCTTTTATAGTCTAATTACTGGTTGTAGTTCCAAATAATCGGATAATTTATCAAACATCATGATATATCATCCAGAAATTAAGGGGAGGGAATTAAACAAGAGGGAGAGGAGGAAAAAAAAAAAAAAAAGGGGAAATAATGAATTTGAAGATTAGTAATGTAAGATAAGGTCTTGTCGGTAATTCATGCCGTGTGGTATTCTACTCTCAAGGGTGAGGATCCAATATGTTTCCCTATTGAGGAGTTTCCTCCTATGATCCCCACCCCGGATCGGTCTGAAGACCTTTTCGATGCCTGTGAATTTGAAGTCATGCAGATCCCCTCCATGTATCGTTTGGAAATGCCGTGAAGCTGCTGATACTGAGACAGCTTGTGGATTAGTCGCATCAAGTAGGTGGCGTCTTATTCTAGTCTTCAATGGACCCACTGTACATCCCGTATATTGGAGTTTGCATGCATCGCATGAAATAAGGTATACTACATGGGTTGTATTGCAGTTGATAAATTGATTAATCGTGTGTTCTTTATGATTTTTATTGGATTTAAATGTGCTACTTTTTTGTGCATAAGAACAAGCTTTACATTTATTCGCCCCACATTTAAAGAAACCTTTTATATTAAGCCAATTTTGTGATGGTTTTTTCTCTGTACTAGAATAAAGGCTGGGAGACAGAAGGTTACCCAAGGTAGGGGCTTTTTTTGCTATAAATCCTACTCCAGTCTTAATGATATTTTTAAGTTTATAGTCTTCATTAAGGATAGGTAGATATTTTTTTATTATGTTTGAGACGAGGGAAAATTGGTTACTATAAGCTGTTACAAATGATATATTATTACAATATCGATCATTCCTTTTTCTCTCTTTAAATAATAAGTCTTTTCTATCCATTTTTGCTACTATATTTTTAGCCCTATTTAATTTCCAATTTTGATAACCTCTATTTGTCAATCTGTCACAGACTTTTCTTTCTTCTATTAGATATTGCTTTTGATCACTACAATTTCTCTTTATACGAATAAGTTCGCCAACAGGTATATTCAGTTTAGTGTGTGGGGTATGACAGGAATTAGCAGTCAGTATGGAATTACAGGCTGTAATTTTTCTGTAGGGTGTTATTGACAGATGTTGTGTATCATCAACTGACAGGGTTACATCCAGAAAATTAATTCTGGATGTATGGGTTTCTGTTGTAAATTTTAAATTAAATTGATTATTGTTAATATAATCAGAAAACAAGGTAATTTCTTCTGGTGCCCCAACCCATATCAGCAGCATGTCATCCAGGTATCTGCCGTACCACATGATACTGCTGCTGAATGGGTTGGTATCACCATACAAGAACTGCTCCTCCCATCTCGCCATGACAATATTTGCCAGCGAGGGGGAGAAGCGAGCTCCCATACTGACCCCCCTGCGCTGCAAATAATACTGTCCATCAAAAGAAAAATAATTGTGTTCCAAAAGGTACTGTGTAGCCATCAATATGAATTCTCTCAGTTCAATCTCATAATTGCTGAACCTATCCAAATGTTGTGATAGGGATCTTAAGGCAATATGGTGTGGTATTGATGGATACAAAGATACTACATCACAAGAGAGCCATTGATAGTTTTTTTGCCACTGAAAATTATCTAATGCTTTAACGATTTCCTTTGTGTCTTTAATAAATCCGGGGATATTATAGACAAGGGGTTGTAAAAATTGATCCACCCATCCACTTAATTTTTCCCCCAAAGACCCTATCCCCGAGACTATGGGTCTAAGGGGAGGTGGAAATTTATTTTTGTGTATTTTTGGTAGTGAGTGGTATATTGGTACAATAGGAAATGGGACAAATAGGTTGTCCTTTGTTTTACTATCAATAGCTCCCAGGCAAACTCCCTCCTCCAAAAGCTTTAACATGAGATTATTGTAGTGATCAGTAGGATCATTCTGCAGCAATACATAAGTGTCAGCATCCTGCAAATCCGCAAGTGTCAATTTTCTGTACAGACCAGAGTCTAGCAGAACAATCGCCCCACCTTTATCTGCTTGTCTGACTACCACTTGAGTATTAAGTAGCAGTTCAGAAAGTGCATTTCTTTCCCCTTTTGTAAGATTATCTCTATGGGGGGCGAGTGTTCTGCTTAGCTCTATTAGATCCTGTACTATCAGTTCCTGAAAAGTATCCAGTATCATAGGTCGTGATTGTACTGGATAAAATGCTTGGTTAGACAGTTGTATTTTACATCTGATTTCCTCAGAGTTCAAATTCCCATTCTGTTCAGATTGTAGTAAACGTAAGTCCATTAGGGCTCTTTGTTCCTGGAAAAGAGGAAAAGGGGCAGGATCTTGTGGAACATCAGCATCTGTTGTTTTCTGTATATCATTATCAGCTTCATTATAAAAATGTCTTTTTAGCGTGATATTCCTGGCGAATTTATTTAGATCTAGAATAGTGTGAAATACATCAAAATTGGTGTTGGGTGAAAAACCCAGACCTTTACTGAGTAATGAGATTTGATTTTCAGATAAGATGTAGGCAGACAGATTCCAAATAGGAACATCCTCAGGTTCTAATATTTTCGGGCTCCTCTTATGCTTTCTGCCTGCCCGCCTTTGTCGTTTTTTGGGGCTCCTTGTTTGTTGTAGGAGAGATTAAAGTTCTTATTTTTATTTTTATTTTTGTATGATTTTGATCTGGTTGTGACAAAGGAGATGTCATTTGAGGAAGCAGAAATATCCGATATATCTTCTGAGGTAGAAGCATTCGAAGTGGTTTGTTCATTATCCGTATGATCAAAGGTCACCCTGTTGTAAGAGGAATAGCGTTTTCTCCTTAATATGGAGCGTGGTCTATTGTTGTAGCTATAGACCTCATTTTTGGCATAATCCTCTGTATCTCGTGTGAATTTTTTCTTTTTTAGATCCATAATATCTGTTTCAAGTTTATCCAATTTGGCTTCTATTTTCGTATATGCCACTCTGAATTCATCAGGGTGATTCATTTTGGTAAGAGAGTCCTTGATATTGGAAATATTGTTTTTAATTTTAACCAATTCTGTCTCTTCCTGTTTTACTATTAATGCCATCAGTTTTAATGAACAATCCGTTAATATATTGTTCCAGGAGGTATTAAATTCATCATTGTATTTAGATGAAGCAAATTTCTTTATGCGTAGTCCCCTAGGGATCATGCTTTTTTCTAAATATGATTTCAATGATGTGGAATCCCACCATATTTTGAGTTCCTTGATCATACTACGCTCTAGATCAATAAAAAGTTCCTGAAACACATCCTTTTCAGCTGGTGGTATATGTGCAGTACTGTTAAAAATTTGTGCCACTTTATTCATTCTAGATGAATATTCCTCTACATCATGCATATGATTTGGGTCAGAGGCCGACATAATGGGGGTAGTAAAAAGTCCACAATTTATAGAAATGTCAGTAAGACGTTATCTCCTCGGGAGCAAGAAGCCAATTAATCCAAAAGCAAAAGAGAAAATTCAGCTCACCGAATTGCTGTGATCCGCTGTATTTCCAGGGAGGCGCACGGAAGGCTAGGCTGCCATGAAGAATTCAGGAAAAGAAAATTTCCAGCGCAGTCCAACTTGTCATATAAAACTTCATCTTTATTAATTAATCCATAAAAAAGGGGGATTTACAAGCGGTCAGCAAGATATAGCATAGAAGTTATGCAGACCCCACAAAGCTACGCGTTTCGACGTGAGTCTTAACCCCTTCACGACCGCGGGCAGTAAAATTACGTCCTATTTTAACGTGACTTAACGACCAGGGACGTAATTTTACTGCCTAAACTTCATTTGATTGCCGTGGCCATAGCAACGGCTTTCAAATGATGTCCCCTGCTGTTTCTTACAGCAGGGGACCTTTGCTTGACCCTAGGGGGGGCGGCATCGCCACCCCCTATCGACGATCGATGTGATTGGCTGTTCAAATCTGAACCGCCAACCACATCGATCGCACTAATTTCGGCAAAAATAATGCCCGAATTAGTGCGATCCTGTGAGATCCAGCTATGAGATGCCGCAGCTGCTGCAGCATATCATAGGTGGACCTCAAACATGTCTCCCCCAGCCCCTGCAGCACTGATTGGAGCGATCGTGCTATGACGCGCAATCGCTCCAATCAGTGTGCAGTGGGGCGGTGTGATTTGCCGGTGGCCGCCCTCCCCAGGCCTGTGCTGGCCTGCGAGCCCTCCCCCAACATGTCTGCAGCGTGCAGTGGCTGGTACTTGTGGTACCACGCCACCGCCGCTGCTGTCGCCGCCGCCGCCCTAGCTGTCACCGCTGCTGCACGTGAGTACTGTGCTCACTTTGCAGCCAGCCCGTGCGCGCTCCCGTGGTGCCCCTGCGCGCTCCCGTGGTGCCCCTGCGCGCTGCCATGGTAGCCCCTGCCGTGCCCCCCCCGCGATCTGCTCCCCCCAACCCCCCCCCCCCCCCCCCGACATCCCGATCTGCTCCCCCCGCGATCTGACTGCCTCCCCCATTATCTCTGTTCTGCAGCTCCCTCTCCGGTCTCCCCCTCTGCTCTACCCCCTCCCCCTCTGCTTCCCCCCCCCCTCTCTGCTCTCACTCCCCCCCCCTCTCCCCCTCTGCTCTCCCCCGACGTCCTCTTACCTGTCTTCACCGGCCTGATCACATCTGCGTCCATCGCTGGGTCCTTCCTGGGCATTCTGCTGATCTGCCTGCTGCTCCTGTAAAGCTGTCCATCTCTCTGCCATCTATTCCTCTGCAGCTCTTCTGGTCAGTGTTCCTCCTGCTAGTCCTCTGGGTACTGTGAGTATAACTTTTTTTTTTTTTTTTCCGTATCCCCTGTCCATTTTTACACCTCATCCGTCCGTGCGTCCCGCCAAGCGCTGATCAGGGATGCAGATAACGGATCGGCATCCCTGCTCAATTTTTGGCGTGACTTTTTTTTTTTTTTCCGTATCCCCGACGCTTTTTGTATCGCATCCGTCCGTGCGTCCCGCCAAGCGCTGAACAGGGATGCAGATAACGGATCGGCATCCCTGCTCAATTTTTGGCGTGACTTTTTTTTCCGTATCCCCGACGCTTTTTGTATCGCATCCGTCTGTGCGTCCCGCCAAGCGCTGATCAGGGATGCAGATAACGGATCGGCATCCCTGCTCAATTTTTGGCGTGACTTTTTTTTTTCCGTATCCCCGACGCTTTTTGTATCACATCCATCCGTGCGTCCCGCCAAGCGCTGATCAGGGATGCACATAACGGATCGGCATCCATGGTCAATTTTTGGCGTGACTTTTTTCCGTATTTGCGACGCTTTTTGTATCGCATCCGTCCGTGCGTCCCACCAAGCGCTGATCAGGGATGCACATAACGGATCTGCATCCATGGTCAATTTTTGGCGTGACTTTTTTTTTTTTTACGTATCCCCGACGCTTTTTTTTATCGCATCCGACCGTGCGTCCTGCAGCGGCCGATCAGTGCACTGCGTCTGTGCGTTTGAAAAGTCAAATGGCGCTCCTTCTCTTCTGAGCCCCGCCATGCGCTCAAACAATTTATTTCCACCACATATGAGGTATCTGCGTACTCAGGAGAAAATGCACAATACATTTTATGGTGCATTTTTTCCTGTTACCCTTGTGAAAAAAAAAGCTACCTAGTTGAAGCAACCGTTTTGTGGTAAAAAAAAAAATTTTTCTTTTCACGGCTCAACGCTATAAACTTCTGTGAAGCCCCCAGGTGTTCAAAGTGCACATCAAACATCTAGAAAAATTATTTGAGGGCTCTAGTTTCCAAAATGGTGTCACTTGTGGGGGAGCTCCACTGTTTAGGCACCATAGGGGGTCTCCAAACGTGACATGGCGTCCGCTAATGATTCAAACCAATTTTGCTGTCAAATGGCGCTCCTTCTCTTCTGAGCCCCGCCATGCGCCCAAACAATTACTTTCCACCACATATGAGGTATCTGCGTACTCAGGAGAAATTGCACAATACATTTTATGGTGCATTTTTTCCTGTTACCCTTGTGAAAAAAAAAGCTACCTAGTTGAAGCAACTGTTTTGTGGTAAAAAAAAAATTTTTTCTTTTCACGGCTCAACGCTATAAACTTCTGTGAAGCCCCCAGGTGTTCAAAGTGCACATCAAACATCTAGAAAAATTATTTGAGGGCTCTAGTTTCCAAAATGGGGTGACTTGTGGGGGAGCTCCACTGTTTAGGCACCATAGGGGGTCTCCAAACGTGACATGGCGTCCGCTAATGATTCCAACCAATTTTGCTGTCAAATGGCGCTCCTTCTCTTCTGAGCCCCGCCATGCGCCCAAACAATTACTTTCCACCACATATGAGGTATCTGCGTACTCAGGAGAAAATGCACAATACATTTTATGGTGCATTTTTTCCTGATAGCCTTGTGAAAAAAAAAGCTACCTAGTTGAAGCAACCGTTTTGTGGTACAAAAAAATTTTTTTCTTTTCACGGCTCAACGCTATAAACTTCTGTGAAGCCCCCAAGTGTTCAAAGTGCTCACCAAACATCTAGAAAAATTATTTGAGGGCTCTAGTTTCCAAAATGGGGTGACTTGTGGGGGAGCTCCATTGTTTAGGCACCTCAGGGGGTCTTCAAACCCGACATGGCGTCCGCTAATGAGTGCAGCTAATTTTGCATTCAAAAATTCAAATGGCGCTCCTTGCCTTCCGAGCACTGCCGTGTGTCCAAAGATTTGATTTCCACCACATATGAGGTATCTGCGTATTCAGGAGAAAATGCACAATACATTTTATGGTGCATTTTTTCCTGTTACCCTTGTGAAAAAAAAAGCTACCTAGTTGAAGCAACCGTTTTGTTGTAAAAAAAATTTTTTTTCTTTTCACGCTCAACGCTATAAACTTCTGTGAAGCCCCCAGGGGTTCAAAGTGCTCACCAAACATCTAGAACAATTATTTGAGGGCTCTAGTTTCCAAAATGGGGTCACTTGTGGGGGAGCTCCATTGTTTAGGCACCTCAGGGGGTCTTCAAACCCGACATGGCGTCTGCTAATGAGTGCAGCTAATTTTGCGTTCAAAAATTCAAATGGCGCTCCTTCCCTTCCGAGCTCTGCCGTGCGCCCAAACAATTGATTTTTACCACATATGGGGTATCAGCGTACTCAGGAGAACATGCACAATAAATTGTATTGTGTACTTTCTCTTTTCTCCCTTGTAAAAATGAAAATTTTATGGCTAAAGTAACATTTTTGTGTTAAAAAGTAAAATTTTCATTTTTTCCTTCCACATTGCTTTGGTTCCTGTGAAGCACCTAAAGGGTTAATAAACTTATTGGATGTGGTTTTGAGCAGTGTGAGGGGTGTAGTTTTTAGAATGGGGTCACTTTTGGGTATTTTCTGTCACCTAGGCCTCTCAAAGTCACCTCAAATGTAATGTGGTCCCTAAAAAAATTATTTTGTAAATTTTGTTGGAAAAATGAGAATTTGCTGATGACCTTTGACCCCTTCTAACTTCCTAACGGAAAAAAAATTTGTTTCGAAAATTGCGCTGATGTAAAGTACACAAGTGGGAAATGTTATTTAGTAACTATTTTGTGTGACATATCTCACAGATTTATGGGCATAAATTTTCAAAGTTTGAAAATTGCGAAATTTTCAAAATTTTCGCCAAATTTCCTAAATTTTCACAAATAAACGCAAAAAATATCGGCCTAAATTTACCACTGACATGAAGCACAATATGTCACGAAAAAACAATCTCAGAATCGCCAGGATCCGTTGAAGCGTTCCAGAGTTATAACCTGTCAAAGTGACACTGGTCAGAATTGCAAAAAATGGCCCGGTCATTAGGGTGTTTTAGTGGCCGGGGGTGAAGGGGTTAATCATGCTCTGGGGAGGAAGAGATGTCGGCTTCCTATATCCTATAACACACACCCTCTCAAATTAAAAACACATGTTTGCATCAAGAGAACTTTCACAATGGAATACATCACATTATAAGTATATATGCACTGCGGTTTTTCCATGGTAATCTATATTCACATCTTTTTTTATACAAGGTTTCACATATTCGCTCCATAGACATAGATTGTGCATTGGTACTGTTACTCGTTATAAATTCTTTGGGATTCTAACTATAATTGTACAAGATGAAATACCTTCTCCTATATTTTTCCTCTCTCCTATACGATGCATATTGACAGGGGTCTAATCCACCGATGCTCCCTTGTGGAATATTAATGAGTTATGAAAGATATCCATGTGGATTTGATATTTTCTACTATTATCGTGTAATGACTGTTCCCTATAATCATGCATCAGTGTATTATATCATATGATTATATTATATGACCATGTTTTTAACCATTTTATTTTCACCTCTCTCCTATTTTCTCACTAGCACATTTCCATTCTTTCCTTCCCCCCCTTTTTTTTTTTTTTTTTTTCTTTTTTTTTTCCTCTCCTTCTTTTTCTCTTTCATGTCTCTATCTTTTTCTACTTTTTCTCTTCTATTTTTCTTCTTCCCTTCTTCATATTCTTCTTTTCTTTTTTTTTTTTTTTTTTTTTTTTTCTTCTTCTTTTCCTCCTTTCTTTCTACCATGGAAAAACCGCAGTGCATATATACTTATAATGTGATGTATTCCATTGTGAAAGTTCTCTTGATGCAAACATGTGTTTTTAATTTGAGAGGGTGTGTGTTATAGGATATAGGAAGCCGACATCTCTTCCTCCCCAGAGCATGATTAAGACTCACGTCGAAACGCGTAGCTTTGTGGGGTCTGCATAACTTCTATGCTATATCTTGCTGACCGCTTGTAAATCCCCCTTTTTTATGGATTAATTAATAAAGATGAAGTTTTATATGACAAGTTGGACTGCGCTGGAAATTTTCTTTTCCTGAACTCATTAAAAAGGGGCTGAAACCCCAACATGAACGTCATTAACCAGTGAAAAATTTAGAAGGTGCAGCAAAGAAGTTCTCCTATTAACCCTACATGTCCAACGTCCTAGAGAAGACTTCCCACAGTCTCCTATAGCACTAATTCCTATATGTCCAACATTTAGTTTGTTTTATTATTTTTATTTATATTTTTATTTTTAATTTTTAATTCTCTCATTCTATCATTCTATCCCTCTATCACTAAATCTCCCAATCAAAAAAATCGGAAGCAAATTCAGAGGAAAAAAGTCCCCTTATAATAGAATTTATTTCTCTAGGGATTCTTTCTATAATATTTTTCATAAACTTCTAACAAACTTTTAATGAAGCCCTCTTTTTTTTTTTTCTCAATAAGAAAAAGGACACTGGAAAACACTGCACATCTTATTCCTGTCCGATTCTATATCCACCATGATATGAAAAAAATTATAAGCCCCGTTCATCACTTCGTTTGGTTTACCAGTGACTCCAGTGTCTTGTGAAAGAGTGAGTACACCAGTGCCATCAGGCACCACACCACGCTGCACCGCAACACTTCACCCTGCACCCCGGCCCTCGCCTATCGGGCCCCGGGACCAACACCCCCTACCCACAGAGGGGCCAACACCTAGCTGCGCCATTACATCGCTCCCGGGGGCCCCGCACCTTCACCGCAGCGGTAGTGTCCACAATCACCACAACCCGTGGGTGGCGTCATGAACTATCATCCCAAATCAAACACCCAAATCCCCGCGTGTGGCGCCAACTCCCTTGTAGAGCGACGTGACCCCCGGGTCCGTGAGAGGCTCGAGCCACCACCCGCAGTACGAGCACGGATCAGAGCGTCTCGGCGGTCACAGCCGAGCCCGCGGGGCGGTGCATGAGTATATGTACTTGTCACTTTTACATGTGTTTGTGGTGTCTTGTGAGTTGTTTGTCACCTTTTAGACACCTTAGAAGGTGTTTTCTATGTGTTTGTATGTGTTTGTGTTCGCCGAATACACCCGCCATTCGACGAACCGAACTCAAACACTAGGGGGGTGGCTCAACACTAGTAAAGAGCTTCTCGGAGTGTCCAATTCTGGAATAACTTGTCTACTAGGACTCATTATGGTTTGAGCATACCTCCCAACCGTCCCGGATTCTGCAGGACTGCCCCGATTTTTGAGGTCTGTCCTGCAGTCCTGTGGCTCACAGCTGATGTCCCGGCTCCTCCCCTCAGTGCAGTGAATAAATTAAATTAGATTCTCAACAAACCCATGGACCTTGAGCTCATTGTCCATAGGCAGCAGCTCTACCACTGAGCCACTGCCTGTAATGGAAAGCATAGGAAGATTTGGTTATCTTGACCTCTGTATTGCAGTTGAGAAACCAGAAGCAGATTATTCAGCTGTAAAGATGGATGGAGGGAGGAATGGAGGGAGGGATGGAGGGAGGAATGGAGGGAGAAATGGATGGGAGAGATGGAGGGATGAATGGATGGATGGATGGCGAAAGGGATGGAGGGAGGGATATATATATATATATATATATATATATATATGATAGATAATAGATACATACATGATAGATAGACATATAGATAGATGGATAGATAAATGATAGATAGATAGATAGCTAGATACATGATAGATAGATTGAGGGATAGATAAATACTGCATCTCTTTTTAGGTGAAGGAAAGAGTCAGATTCATTTGTTCCCATAAAACTACTATAAAGTGGTGAGGGAAAAAAAATACAAATATATATACGGTAACTTATTTTTTTCTTCATCACCTTGGATTCAAACCAGCAACTTTCAAACTATTTTCCAGCATCCCTCCTAGCTTTTCTAGCTGTTGAGCCACTAGGAAAGATGACATCAGAGGGAGGATTTTATATGAATAATGCCAGGGCGACACGGGACACTAGTGCAATGCTCGCATGACACTCGGCTCACGCTGGCAGCACAGCAGAGCTGAGTGTTATGCGTGTGTCCCTGCGACTGAGGTCCGACTGTGCGAGCGGACCTCAGCTGCGGGGGGTCGGGCTGGCTCTGCAGAGAGAAGGGAGGGATTTATCTCCCTCTTTCCTCTGTAGCCGGCTATTGCCATTCTCGCATTGCACTAGCAGTACACTGGTGTATCACGACTGCAGTGCGATTTTTTTTTTTTTTTCTCTCGCCCCATTCACTTGAATGGGTGCGAGAGAAAAGAGTCTCACAGTTTCAGCATGCTGCGATTGTTTTCTCGGTCTGATTAGAGCTGAGAAAATAATTGCTCATGTGCACTGACACACAGGCTAGAATTGGTCCGAGTGGAATGCGATGTTTTATCGCACTCCACTTGCACCGATTTTCTCGCCGTGTGGCTTAAGCCTAAACCTTCAATGCAGTCTCTCACACAGGACATTGAGCTCTATTGTACAGAGCAGCATCTTTATGTTCTGTGTTTTACAGGAAGAGGAAAAGAGATTATTTTTTTTCTGCTACTAAAATTACTAAAAATAACAAAAAAAATAGAATAATGTAATTTTATTACACTTTTTTATAAAATAACAAACATCACAAATAAGCAAAAAACATGGACATATTTGGTGTCCCTGTAATCGTAACGACCCGAACACAGCGATGGAATTATTTATGGGAATTGGTAAATGGTGGAAAAAAATGGCGCAATTTATTAATTTTTCTTTATTAAAACCCATAAAGAAATGTAATAAAAATGCATTGTTGAGGCCGTGTTCACACGTAGCATAAATGCTGCGTTTTTTCTTCAGGTGTCCGCACCACAAGCGCAATAACATTCTTCTCTAATTATTGCACGTGTGAGGTATTATGCAACGTGTGAACACGGCCTTATAGGCACAAATAAGCAACATGTCATATAGTGACACATATAAATATAAGAAAAATCTGGCTGCTATGACTATTAATGAACAGTCCGGGACATCTGTTGAATGACCCTTACTGCAAATGGGTGTTGCTTGGGGTGTGGCTGGGGGCGTGGTCAAAATTTGCCAAAATTCGCAGACTTTGTCCCTCTTTTCTTTCTTCAAAAGTTGGGAGGTATGTTTGAGGATGGAGGATCAGGGTTGGGATTATGTGGTCAGACTCTTGGCTAGTTAGAGTGGACCATGTGGAAGACAAGATGGTGCTGGTAAACAGACTGGAAGAATTATCTGCCATCCAGCCCACAACCTGCTTGCACTGTTCTGGCTTTAAGGGCGGCGTTACATGGTACGATATATCGTGCGATATGTCGCCGGGGTCACGGATTCCGTGACGCACATCCGCCATTGTTAGAGATGTCGTACGGTGTGACACCTCCGAACGACTGTTAACGAGCAAAAATACTCACCTTATTGTTGCTCGTTGACACGTCGTTCATTTCCATAATGTCGTTCCTCCTTCTGCCCGCCGGTTGTTTCTCGTTCTCGTGGCAGCACACATCGCTACGTGTGATACCCAGGGAACGATGAACATAGCTTACTTGCATCCCACCGGCAATGAGGAAGGAACGTGGGAGGGATGTTACATCCCGCTCATCTCCGCCCCTTCGCTTCTATTGGGTGGCCGCTGTGTGACGTCGCTGTGACGCCGAACGTCCCTCCCCCTTCAGGAAGAGGATGTTCGCCGCCCACAGTGAGTTCGTTAGGTAGGTAAGTACGTGTGACGGGGGTTTAACGACTTTGTGCGACACGGCAGTGATATGCCCGTGAGGCACAAATGATGGGGGCATGTGTGATCGCTCATGCGATCACACGATAAATCGTTGCGTGTAACGCCGCCCTTAGAGTGGTGTACTGCGCCCCTCTACAAATTTGGCCATGAACCTAGGAATTGATGAGGTCTAGGGTTCTTCCACAGAAGAAAGCACAGTTTGCCTTGTCACACGGCCAGGACCATGGTGTCCACCAACATGAGCCCCACAACCACTTCCCCATCCCTTAAAGCAGGGGTCTCAAACTCAGCTGGGTGAATGGGCCGCACATATAAAAAAAAAATTGAGAGGGCCGCATTCCTTGCAGGACAAAGAGACATCTTTAATGATTCCATGGTTTTTCCTATACACCTTTTGGATCACTATTTCGAACATTTTTTTGCTTGATTATAACAAACCTGCACTTGTTTGTTTAGTTAAGATTTTATATATATATATATATATATATATATATATATATATATATATATATATATATATATAAAAATATCATTTTTAATGGCAAAAAAGTCATGCTTTATTTTGAATATTTTTTTTACATTTTATCCCCTTCTAATATTGTTTTACAATTAGCTTCCTGTAGTAAAGTCCCCCATCCTGTAGTAAAGTCCCCCATCCTGTAGCAATGTCTCCCATCCTGTAGTAAAGTCCCCCATCCTGTAGTAATGTCTCCCATCCTGTAGTAAAGTCCCCCATCCTGTAGCAATGTCTCCCATCCTGTAGTAAAGTCCCCCATCCTGTAGTAATGTCTCCCATCCTGTAGTAATGTCCCACTTGTGTCCTGTATAATATACACATCCTTGTGTCCTGTAGTTATGTCCCCCATACTGTAGCAATGTCCCCATCCTTGTGCCCTGTAGTAATGTGCCCATCCTTGTAAAATGTAGTAATGTCTCCCATCCTTGTGCCCTGTAGTATTGTCCATACTTGTGCCCTGTAGTTGTTGAGATGAGACTAGAATGGGTCTCTTAAGGTCTGACTGCCGTGTTCAAATTATCTAGAATGTCGTGTGTGCACACGAGGTAGATAATAATTGAATAGACCAATTATGACTCTCTCTCTCACGACTGGCGCAAGAATCTCTACATTATTACCAGACAAAGCTTTTATAGGAGTAGGAAGTAAAGGGTGTAAACAAAAGTATAGTCCAATTAAGTATCGCAGGCTGAACTCAGGACGTATAGGAATTTGCATAGTCTCTGCTGGATTGGTTGTTCTGAACTGTAGGAATTCCTTTGTTCCTCAACTTCTTGGGAGTCGTCCAGGATGTAGGAACCATCTTTAAGTTACATGTGCTGGTATATTGTATTAATAAAAATCATATATATATATATATATATGGTACAGACCAAAAGTTTGGACACACCTCCTCATTCCAAGAGCTTTCTTTATTTTCATGACTCTAAAAATTGTAGATTCACATTGAAGGCATCAAAACTATGAATTAACACATGTGGAATTAAATACTTAAAGTGTGAAACAACTGAAAATACATAATTACTTACCGGTAATGTGTTTTTTCTGAACCCATGACAGCACCACGAGAGAGGGGATCCGCCCTCAAGGACAGGAAACCTCCAGGATAAAAAGGGGCGGCACCTCTCTCCGCATCAGTTGGTTTACAGAGCATGAAAGGACCTCCGGAGGAAACAACATTATAACATAACCAGCACCAACCTGAACCACGTGCAGCTAAAAGACAGCCAAATCATCCACATGCAGGGAGGGAATGTAAGGGTGCTGTCATGGGTTCAGAAAAAACACATTACCGGTAAGTAATTACGTATTTTTCCAGCACCCATGACAGCACCACGAGAGAATTACATAGATAGAGGAATAAGCCAAGGGGGGGAATCATAGAGCACAGAACCGATCTCCCCAGGTGAAGTCAGTAAGGATAAGACCAACCTATAGTGCCTATAGCGAGTGAAAGGGGAAGACCATGTGGCCCCTGACAAGCTGCTCAAAGGTGACATACGATCTAGCAGCCCAGGAGATGTCATTGCCCTTGTGCAGTGAACTTTCAGACCTGCAGGCACATACCTACCACAAGCCGAGCAGGCGAAGAAGTGGCTTCGCTGATCCACCCACCAAGTGGATTTAGAAGCCTTGAGCGTCTAGCTATTACCCTGAAAGAAAATAAACCAGACCTGCCTCTGCTGCATACAGATATTCCATAAGGAACCGCTAATGTTCAGGCAATGCCCCCCCTCCTCTTCCTGATCTTGCAGACTATCCAAAAGGATGGAAGACCAATTCCCTTTTGAATTAAGAAAATTATGACATCCTATCAGGAGGCAAGGAGGGGCAGGTTTCAGGACACCTTACCCTGGAAAGCCGAGGAATGGTGGAACTAAAATAGGGCCTGGAAGTCACTAACCCTACAAGCTGATATAAAGGTGTCAGGAAGTCTGTCTCAGAGACAGTAGTGAAATGACATGGACTCCAATGGATCAATGGGGCTCCGTCAGGGCAGATAGGACGAGAATAAGGTCCCATGGGGCAGGACACATCGCGCAGAGGGCTAGACCATAGCCGAACGAACCGGGAGTCAAGCGGACTCCAGACAGGACACAATGGAACCAGGTTGCAAGGGCCCATATGAGAACTGTCAGTGAACGAAATGACAGATCCAGTGTCAACCCCTTCTGGAAAAACTCTAAGATTACCGCAACAGTCGTCGGTCCATCAAGGCTCACCCCTTGGAAGACAAGAATATTGTCCAGGCCTTTTTTTTTTTTTTTTAACCGGCTTACTACTTCAAATAAGAGTAGGGACTAGAACAAGAGAAAAACCCTGATTCGTAAGGTGAACATTCAAAAAAGGCCACACGGCAAGATGCAATATGCCTGACCCCCGGCCTGGGGAACAACAAGAGACCAGGCAATAGAATCATGGTAAGTCTGGCAAAAAATCAGGATCATCACTGCCCTGTTCTCCAGGATTTTCTCCAACATGGCTGGAAAGAGGCTATGAGTGGGGAGGCATAAAAAGGTCACATCTCTATTCAAACAACCGGGCGTCCACCGCATGAGGTTGATCCCGAGGAGTTAGAGAACAGAACCAGTGAACCTTATATTAGGTCACAAGAGGTCTATTATCGGAACACAGGCAACGTATATCGAAGTGACGACGGACTGACGGAGGACCCATTCCCCGTCTCAACTGGCTGCTGCTGAAAAGTCCAAACCGATTCCCTTTCTCCATATAGGAACTGACGACCAGACAGGGAGGGTAGGACCCAGCCCACCGCTCATTCTACAGCCAGCCATATCCTGGTAATTCTAAGAAAAGAAAACAAAACAAAACATGGGATGCGCTTCCAGACCACACACCTCAGATCAGGTGACCCCCGAAGGCGGGCTCTTCTTTGAAGACTTGCGGCAAAAGTAAGCACCTTAGGATCTCAGGTCATACAAGCATGGCCTTCACTGTACTGGTTCAACCAGCAACGTAGGGATTCAAGTGTGCTGGAGTGCAATGCACTTGGGCAATGATCCCCAACAATTGCTCGAGTCTCCAATACGTCCCACTGAAGGTTACTTCAGTGTGCGCCTGGTCCCACCGAACCGTCACAATGGCGGATGTAAGGGAACCCTGTAGGGACATAGCACCTTTGAGAGACAACCTTCGTGCCTCTGGTGCCGGATCTATTAGGACCGGAAGATTCTCCAGCATGGATTCCAGAAGATGAAATAAATGAACTTCTGAATCTAAGTGAGCCCTAAAAAAAATTCTGACTTTCCTCGGACACAATCCTGATTCTTCCAGTGTAGGAGCCGTTCCCACGTGAGCAGGAAGAACGCCGTCCCGCCGAAAGGCGGCACGATGACAGGCAGGCCTGCCATCAAACAAGAAGTTGCCGAGGTAAGGGATGATAAGCACTTCGCTGCACTGCAACTTCTGAAAATCTTGCGAAGACTCCCAGACCATCGTCATCCCTTGGAAGGGTTGCATACTGGAAACGGCGAACGGTTCCTTCCATAAACAGGCTACTCTGAGGAACTCTGAACTACATCGAACTGGACATGATAGTATGCATCCGTCAGATTCACTACTGGTATGTGACCGCCTGGAATAAATGGTTCACACTGGACCTCCTTGACACTAGTCCGAACAAGTGTATGATGAGAGAACTGGTTGCCAGTCTGGTTGATGCCGCAGATGCGACTAAAAGGAACCCAGCCGCCCCTTGGTAGAAGAGGAGTGGGGACATGATCCGTCTAGGGGCTCTCTGGCATGGCCGATCCTTGATGTGGTCAACACGTACTGCCAGGGACTCCGTTGTGTAACCAGCTAGATTAGCTGGTTGCAAGCCCCAGCTGAAAATTCCCAGGTATTTGAGGAAGTGGCGTTATTTCCATCCTAGAATGCTGTAAGGCCTTACCTTCCTCCTTATTCACAGAACCGGGAATTGGCCGCCAATCCCTTCAGCTGTCACTTGTCCAGTCTCAAACTGTAGAGCCGCGGTGAGCTAACAAGGGCAGGCACAAGCAGCCTAGAGTGGCCGATGACTAATTGAAATCTTGATAGCAGCGACAGTCAGCTGAAGGGGCCCTGCAACAGAAGGAACAAGCTGCTTCCACAAAGGGCAGTCTGGGTTGGACTCTGCCTATCCGCTTGTGTCCCTTAAATAGCAATGAGGGACTATACATTATCAACAACCGGGAGGCATCACGGTTTCCCTCTTCGAGGCCACAAACATACGAACTTGAGACATTTTTTTTTTTTTTTTGGGTGCCACTTCAGGGATGCCCGTAGCGGGCCCGACCACAGTCACACTAGTGTCACATTGTTCCCCATCGAGAAGTCTGAACAACCTGAGATACTGTCGGACATTGATGTGGAAGCTGAAGAATTCCACGCACCCTCGGACCTGTCAGAGTCCCCATAAGCAGGGAAAGCAGGCCTGAATTTCTGAAGGCCATGATGCCGCAAAACTGGCAAACCAACATCGGGCTTGTCAGCACTAATCAAAGACCTCACCTGAGAGGTTTTGCCTAATACCCTTCTGGCACTGCTTCTGAGACCAGGTAACAGACAGCTCCCAATTAAAGGAAGCGTGGTCCAGTTATTGAAGTGTATCCATTGAGTCTGTCCCAAAAACAGGCAAGAGTGGCTCTGAACAAGCGAACGTACCACTCTGATGCAGAGGCGGAACCGGGGTAGAAGGAGGAATGATTGCAACTGATCAATCACCTCTGCAGGCTCTGGGCATCGGTCCTGCTGGAGTTCAGACTCCACTAATTGGACCAGGTGCCGATCCTCCCAAAGTATCACATGAGCTAGTATACCCGTCCACGTCGAGGCTTGCAATCTTGCTGCCCCATCAGCGTGCCAGCCTGCGCTGTGTGGTAGGAGCAGAGCTGGAGGTTGCCGCAGTGAGCCCCGTTGTTTGTTTTTGTTTTTTTGTTGTTTTTTTTTAATGCCATGAATGCTCACATCTAAAGGGTTATCAGCCATTTTAGCGCGACCGACAAGAGCCATATGAGTGCAGCAACTGCCAGCAACCAGCCCCCTCAGTCCCCCAGCAGTCAACACAGAGCTGATACCGTGTACATAGCAGTCTGCAAGTACGGACTCAAACTCATAACGTTATAGGAGCCATGTTGCTAACTGTGGAGGCCGACCCACACTAAGGGCATCCAATACCAGGCCGACAGGCCACATGCAACCCTGGAAGCTGCGTCCAAAAGCACTGGGACTTCTGTATTCCACCGGAGGGGGTGAAGCCTCAGTTCATCTCACTTCACCTGAGTCTCAGCACACAGCCGGTGTCTCTTCCGGGAGGTGACGTCAGCTGAGCGACATGCGAGAACCCGGAGAAGATCCCGGGCCTGCGCGCACACACACACACCAAGCGGCGGCGGCCATTCTCAAGATGGTGTCCCCCGTTGTCGCTCCAGCCCAATCGCACGGAGTGGCCGGGCAGATACATGTGAGGCCCCGCACTGCGGAAACACTCCCACTGACCTCTGGGCAGGTAAGACAGCGTCACTGCCCCTGTATCATTGGAGCGTAGGAGACACCGTCATTCACAGGCATAGCCCCCGTGGGCTGCTGTGGTGCGTCCTCAGACCAGCTGCTGGTAGGCGCCGCTACTCCCAGATGAGAGCAAAGAAACAGGCCGACTCCAACACACACAGGTACATCCCCCCTGCCTGCAGCCACGAGGACGCCACCGCAGGGAAGCGCAGCAGCAGCCACCTCCATCCCAGCCCCTGGCACCCTGCGGTGAGGAGAGGGGGGAGGGGGAGCCCACGCGCAGACGGAACCCCCGTTGGTTTGCTGCGGTGGGAGAGCACTTGCGGCCGACTGGCCCTTACCTGGTCCTCGCAGGCTCCACACCACGTCCTCGCGCCTGGAACCCGTCCTAGCGTCACCGGAGGACGATGTGCCGCACGCAGGCTTGAGCCCCGTGGGTCCGCTGCGGCAGCTCCACAGCACCTCGGCCGACCGCAGAGCTGGCCGGCCGGGCGCCGGATTTGAATCTTCGGCCCATCAGGACCATCCTGGATCTAGTGGATCCCTGGAGGCTCCCTGTTCAACGACAGGAAACCAACTGATGCGGGGAGAGGTGCCGCCCCTTTTTATCCTGGAGGTTTCCTGTCCTTGAAGGGCGGATCCCCTCTCTCGTGGTGCTGTCACGGGTGCTGGAAAAATATGTCTTATATTCTAGGTTCTTCAAAGTAGTCACCTTTTGCTTTCTTTACTACTTTGCACACTCTTGCCATTCTCTTGATGAGCTTCAAGAGGTAGTCACCGGAAATGATTTCCAACAGTCTTGAAGGAGTTCCCAGAGATGCTTAGCACTTGTTGGCCCTTTTGCCTTCACTCTGCGGTCCAGCTCACCCCAAACCATCTCGATCGGGTTCAGGTCTGGTGACTGTGGAGACCAGGTCATCTGGCGTAGCGCCCCATCACTCTCCTTCTTAGTCAAATAGCCCTTACACAGCCTGGAGGTGTGTTTGGGGTCATTGTCCTGTTGAAAAATAAAATATGGTCCAACTAAACGCAAACCGGATGGAATAGCATGCCGCTGCAAGATGCTGTGGTAGGCATGCTGGTTCTGTATGCCTTCAATTTTGGATAATTGATTATCATCACCAACAGTGTCAGCAGCAAAGCACCCCCACACCATCACACCTCCTCCTCCATGCTTCACGGTGGGAACCAGGCATGTAGAGTCCATCCGTTTGTTAGGTGTGGACAGGATGATGCCCATTTGATGCATGTTATGTGGGAGTGTGGACACATTGGTGATTTCTGGAAACAAACCCTGGGACTCATAGACCAAATATATCATATCACAATAGAGCCGTCACCTCGTTTATGTTTGTTGAGTCTGTGGGAGGGAGGAGTAGACCTGGACTCTCCAACAGCCCTGGGAATAGCCCGTATCCTGTATCAAGCAAGGAAGATACTGGCATACCATTGGTTAGATCCTCTACCTCCAACATTATCAGAGCTTAAAAATAAATTAAATAACATCATTAGATTGGAAAGGGGAGTTTATTTAAAAAGAAAAAACTGAGAAAGTTTTACAAAATCTGGCAGCCATGGATGGAGTCGCCGGGTCTCCCCTCTGGGGCACTAGTGCAGGGTGCAATGCTGGACCGGTTACTGTTGTGCTTGCAGTGAATGGAACGTTTGGGGAATAAAAGTTAAAACTAGTGTTTTACGTGGCGGAGGGGATTTTGAGCGGCGCTGTGGGAGGGGCCGGAAGGGTGTGATTGATGACTAAACGGGGAGAGAGAGGCAAGCGGGTATGGAAATATGATGCGGAGCGACACGGCTGATGGAGGAGACTTTTCTATTAGACTGAGGTATTATTGCATAATTTAAACCTTTGTTTATCTGTGGAGCCACGTTATTTGTAGGCTCAATTTATTTAACTGATCTGAGAATCCTTCTTTTTTTTTTTTTTTATACAGAGGAAGAACCTGATTTATAGACAACATATGTTTTTTCAATGTACGCCTTTACTAGTTATATAAGATGCAATATATTTTCTCTGTATTGATTGTTAGTTGTTTAATAAAAAAGATCTGATTTAAAAAAAAAGAGTCCATCCGTTCACCTTTTCTACAAAGACACGGTGGTTGGATCCAAAGATCTCAAATTTGGACTCATCAAACCAAAGCACAGATCTCCACTGGTCTAATGTCCATTCCTTGTGTTCTTTAGCCCAAACAAGGCTCTTCTGCTTGTTGCCTGTCCTTAGCAGTGGTTTCCTAGCAGCTATTTTACCATGAAGGCCTGCTGCACAAAGTCTCCTCTTAACAGTTGTTCTAGAGATGAGAAAGTGTGTCCAAACTTTTGGTTTGTACTGTGTGTATGCGTGTATATATATATATATATATATATATATATATTTTGTGTTAGTAAAAAACAAAAGCATTCATAAATACGTGTGTTAGATTACATTAACTAAACTACATACCTAAATCTATGAAATGGCTGAATTAAGTATTTTGGGTTACTCAATTCTTATCCTCAACAGTCCCCCCTAAAGACTTATTTCTGCCATTTCTGAATTCTAAGGGTACTGTGTTCCCTTAGTAAGAGAGGTAGAGATATCTGTGCGAAAGACCTGCCTAATTGAACGTTGAGGCATGGGCGGAGAGCGGAAAGGGTTTTCTTCACTGGTTTGAGACCAAGGATTCCTAGGCGAGTCCTCACCCTTTGTAGTGGGGCTTTCCCATGTCCCAAGGTTCTCTAAGTTCTCTCTTTTTCCGTTTATTCTAGCAGAGTCATTTTGTAACTGGGGGAAAGGGTCATGTTAAGGGCCTGTCACACACAGAGATAAATCTGCGGCAGATCTGTGGTTGCAGTGAAATTGTGGACAATCCGTGCCAGGTTTGTGGCACAACTGTCTGTCTGTGTACAAATGGAACAATATGTCCATGATTTCACTGCAACCACAGATCTGCTAAAGATTTATCTGTGTGTGTGAGAGGGCCTTAAGTCTTTATGGGCATATCGTCTGTCATACTTAGGTCTTCTGTTTCGACTAAAGGAAAGGTCCCTCCTAATGTAACTTCAGCTGTTTTGGAAAATATTTTCTTTAAACACGGAATTACACAAACCAGAATGGCGAGTAATATAACTAATACTATACTTATGGCGGTCCTTATCTGGATCAACCAGCCTTTAAAAGAACTCGTCCGCCCAAAATAGTCTCCCCAAGGGTCGGTTACTCCTGAATTCTTCTTTAATTGTTCGAGTGTAGTGAGTTTCTTTATAGCTAAAGTGACCTTCTCATCCACTCCAGTGTTATCTGGTATATATGTGCAACAAACATCCCCCACCATTTTACGGACTCCACCTTTCTCTGTGAGGATCATATCTAAGGCCATTCTGTTTTGATAAGCCATGATGGAGGTCGGGTCTAGTTGTTCTGCCAGTCCCTGTAAGGCGTCACATGTATAGTTAACGAAACGTTGCTGATTATAGTAGATATAATTAATCCAGTCTACATTTTTATTTACAGTGATTATGGGGATAATGGATTCGAACCCCGCCCTGACTTGGTCTCTAGCTTTATATTAATCAGGGACCCACCTGGGCACTTCGATAGCGTCAATGTAAACATATGGGACAAAAGAACCTTTCAGTGTTTTTCTACCGGTACGGTCATCATCTGCACTCCGAGTCCATAAGTTGATTTTGATGTGCGCTATAAAGTCATTTTCTTTGACAGTGTGGTCAGCGGGGGCTATGTGTATAGGCATAAGTGCCTTGGCTAAAGTACATTCTCCCGTCCAATTTCCTTCTACTCGTGATCGAATTTTCATATCCCCACAAATCCAAAACACATCTGCCACGGACTGTACCTGGTTAACTAAGTGATCACGGGTGAGATTGCTATAGGACCCACAGAATCCATCTCGAAATCTACCCATATCTCTCCCTTGACCACTCACATTATAACAGGTATAGTTGCCAGGAAATATAGTGATGCCTTTCCCAGGGGAGAAGGCCTTGGCTATTATCGGGTATCTCTTTTTCCATTCTTCACATGCATTTCCCTCTGTCATATTTGTAAATAGACTAACAAGACATAATTCAGCTTCGTAATCTAAATTTAGTGGGACAGTTCCTAAATGAGGTCTGGCTCCTGCACATACATAACAGTCTGACCTGTTGGCTTGGTGTACTGTATATTTCATCCATTCTAACCACAGGTTGGTGCCTGTATAACCCTGTTCAACTGCATATACATCTTCCATGGTGGGATTGGCTATGGCTACCATACTGTGAAAGGTCTGAATATGTGTAAGCATTCGAAATACTGGTAGTATTTATGTTATCTGTGATAACCTGAATTTTCCCAACGGTGTACAACCATTGTGTCCACCCATTATATGTGTACCCAGAAGGTATATACCTTCATCCTGTGGTTGGGGGTGTTCTATGTTGAGAAGTAAAGGGTTACACTGGTTAATCATAGTACATGTTCTAGTGACTGGTGCACGGGAGAGTGTCATCCTGGTAAGTAAAGATCTGCCCTTCTCATCCCGTTTATTTAAGGCTACACTTGGTTTGTATCCCCAATTTTCACCTGTATTCCACCCAACAGCCTTCCATGAGCTACATGTGTCTCCATATCCACCTCCTGTAACACATATGTACTGTTGTCCCTGTCTCAAGTGTGCCTGACATCCCATGTGGGGGACCCGTCCTATTTCACATTTCACAATATCACAGTAATCAAACTTGAATGTGACAACTTCAACTTGTGTCGTACTATTGTACCAAATCGTAACCACCTCATTTGTTTTGGTAATGATGGCCTGAGACCATAAAGGTTTTTTTGAAAAGGATAAATACAAACAGGACACTCAGTGCAGTTCTAGTGGATCGACCCTTCTGCAATGCGAGGCGTGGATCCATGTTGTCCTGCCTTTGAGTTTCACGGACATGGGAGTCACCAGGATTATCTGGAACGGGCCTTCGTATCTGGGCTCCAGACAATTATTCCTGCCGTGTTTCTTAACCACAACCCACTCTCCTGGTTTCAATGTGTGGGTGGCTAGATCTGTCTCAGGAACTGGAAGAGAAGAAAAAACTGCTGCATGTGTTTTTGATAACTCTCACTTAGTTCAATAACAAACTGCACCACCACCTCATGGTGGTCAGACAAATTTTGAGGGAAATAACATCCTAATCTGGGGACGGAACCAAAACGTATTTCAAAGGGGGTCAGGCCATGTTTTGCAACAGGGGTCTTTCTGACAAGGTACAGGACTATAGGGAGAAGTTTTGTCCAGGGCAGTGCACTGTCTTGTGAGGCATTGAGCAGTTTAGTCTTCAGAGTTGAGTTCATCCTTTCCACTTTCCCACTGCTCTGAGGATAAGGAGTATGCAGTCCTAGACTTGCTCCGAGCATATTCCACAGTTCTTGGTAAATGTTAGCTGTGAAGGCTTGGTCCTTGATCGCTTTCGATGACTTCTGGTATTCCGAACCTGCACACGGTTTCTGTGATGATTTTTTTTTAGCTGTGACCCTAGCAGTCATGTTGACTACCAGGTAGGCCTTGGGCCAACTGGTAAAGATATCAACAACTACCAAAACATACTCGTACTTCCCCACTTTAGGTAGCTGGATGTGGTCCACTTGTATCCTTTGGAATGGATAAAGAGGTTTCGCCAGATGTTTTTGTGGTGTCTTCTCTGTTCGTCAGGATTACATGTTATATCATACAATATACACCCAATACAGAAAGAAAGGACACCAAAATACATAAATTAAATAAATTGAATATATGCACACTACTGCAGAGAGTTGCACAGGATGTATTCACAGCATAAGCCCATATAAGATAAAAATTTGAAGGACGCATTTGGAGATGATGGATGTATACGCAGTAATTAGCAGCAAGATGAAAAACTGCTGAATGGTCCAAACCGAATGAGTAGCCACGAGTGAAACAAAAAAAATTAATGAAATACAAATATATTAAAAATATAATAATTACAATTAAAATACAAAAGGTGCATAAACAAAGTGAAGCATGGAAGGTCAACACAAAAGAGAGAACCAGATCACAAAAAACAGATCACAAAAAAGGGTCAAAACTAAGGGGCACTTTGCACACAACGACATCGCAAGCCGATGCTTGCGATGCCGAGCGCGATAGTCCACGCCCCTGTGGCGCCCCACGACCTGGTCGCCACAACAGCATTGCCCTCCCAAAGGGTTAATGCTGAGCCTGGAGGTAATTGGGAGGTCCATTGGAAAGCAAGTTTAACATCCAACGCAGTTCTCCCTCCGGCCAGCAGGGGGAGCTCTGAACCTGGGATTCCAGGGAGTATCCCCTTAAGTCTGATCTGGGGGAGGAAGTAGTGGTCAGTCTGTAGAGAGCAGTAGAAGTGAACAGACGCAGAGTGAGCTGTCCTGTGAATCTGGGGCCTAGAGCTAGAGTAGCTTGGCCCAGAGAAGCAGGAGTAGCTGAGAGGCAGCGGAGAGACTCGGACATCGGAGTCTGTGGCCACCAGGGCTTAAACATACTCCCTGGTAGCCGAATCCGAAGGGCAGGAGAGCTGCAAGCACCTGGCCCAAGAACATCCCAAAAGTACAGCTGTGGCATCAAGGCCCGGTGTGGACTCCAGCAGAGAAGCACCAGAGAGAGGGCCTGCGCAGCCTGCTACAGAGGGAAAGGGACGGACCATCAGTCCCAGCAGCAAAGAGGGCCATTGCTGGATTCAGAGAAGCAGGGTCCTATCATAACAAAGAAAAGTACAGGAGTAGGCCTCATACTCAGCTGGCCAGAAAGATCACCCCAAGTACTTCCAGGCCGACCGGATCCCCATCACCACCTGTAACGGTCTCCCAGGACTGGACTGTTTCCAAAGTAAAGAGAAAAAGGTAAAGAGACTGTTGTTTGTGCTTGGTTCTTTCATTGCCTGTCGGCCCTGCACCGTGTTAGCCACACAACCTCATAGACTTCCACGAGCACTAACAGTGTCCCCGGGGCTCCGCTCCACCTGTGGGGAGCAGTACCACCATTGCTGCTATAACATCACCCCGGAGGCCTCACACAGCAGCGGCGGCTTAATAGCCGCAGACCACAGGTGGCGTCACGAACACAAACTTTATTCACCAAGCCACATATTTTACTGACACCCACCAGGGCCACGGAGCCGGGCCCAGCCACCACTGACTACCTCCGGACTAGTCCGGCCTGGCACCGGGTGTCCCATAGCCCTAGGGTGGGCGAGTCAACTTTGGCGTCACGAACAGGATTTCATGCCCGGTTTCACCGGGTACTGTGCGCCTGCAGAAACTGTGCCTAAAAGATTGTGTCACTGTTTGAAAACTGCCGCCGCCATTAGCCCCGCTGAGCGCAGGAAGAAGGGGGGCGTGCCTGACAAAGAGCGCGAAGGGAGCGCGCCATCAGAGCAGAGCGCTGTTAACCCCGCGCGACCCAGAAGGGAATTTGAAAAGTGAACGGAGCCTGGTGAGGTTCACTAAGGGGGAGGAAGATGTCCGACTCGGAGGGAGAGCAGGTGGCTGCCATAGCCCGAGACGCCGCAGCACCAGCCGACGCGATCCCAGTCGCCGTCGCCCCAGCCCCCGCTGTAGCGCCGGTAATGCCGATCACAATGCCGTACATCCCGGGAGCGGAGTGGCTGCCGCAGTACTCCGGGGAGTCCCATACCTTGAGCGACTTCAGAGAAAGTCTGCACAGCTTGTTCCGGGTGTATCCTCTGACTGAGAGCCAGAAGGTGGGCATATTAATGGGGCAGCTAGCCGGCGCGGCCCAGCGTGAAGTGAAGTCCTGGCCTGATACAGATAAAGGGACAGTAACCCAGATATTGGCCAAGCTAAAGAGTACTTTTGACACCCGCACCGCAGCAGAGATAAAGATGAGATTCTTTCGGTGCAAACAACGGGCCACAGACAGCATAAGGGACTATGCATTAAACTTGCAGGAGGCCCTGAAAGCAGTTAAACAGGTGGACCCAGAGAGTGTACGTGAAGAACACAAACTCCTAACTGAGCAGTTCATAGAGGGGCTCCTGTCAGATGCCCACAGGACCCAGCTGCGTATCATGGTCCTGCAGAACTCTGCTCTGGACTTTGCAAAGTTTAAGGACCAGGCCATCCGGGTACTGAGAGAATCTACACCGAATGACCCAGTATCCCCCCGGCCTCTTGCTATCACGTACCCTGGGGTGGTGCCTGCAACACCAGCTGCTGCAGGGGCCGAGGCGCAGTCCCTGGAAAAGGATCCCACTGCCGAGCTCAGACAGCAGGTCCAGGAGCTGACCAAGACTGTAGCTGCCCTTGCCAAGACCATGCAGTCTCTACAAGTGACCCCATCACCTGCAAGAATCGAGTTGGCCTCCAGCCCAGATGACGTCCCATGGATGCGACAGAGGAGGATTCCGCCGACCCGAGGCAGAGACACAGACCGGTATGATTCAACGGGACAACCGATCTGCCGCCGCTGCAGCCAGGCGGGCCACATTGCACGACACTGTCCTTTAAATGGGCCGAGCCTGGGGCCAGGAGCCGACCCCCAGGTGTAAGGAAGCCCGGCTCAACCCCCAGCCGCAGCAAGTATGTGGGAGGACGACCGGTCCTTCCTATTGTGCTGGATGGGATCCCTTTGAATGCCCTCCTGGATACGGGGTCCCAGGTAACAACCATCCCCTATAAACTGTACAAAAGATATTGGGCTGATTCAGACATTGACCATGGCCCAGATGATGATTTAACAATTGTGGCCAGTAATGGTCAGCCCTTACCTCAAATTGGGTACAAAGAAGTAACCATTAAAGTGGGGCGGGTAGAATTGCCATGTCAGGGGATGATAATTGTAGATATTGATCGCAAAGAATCTGACCCACTGCTACCCATTGGTACAAATGTGATAGAAAATTGTATTGCCGAAGTGATAATTTTGTTGCAACAGGCGTCTGAAACTGCCAGCTCCGGGCAACAGCGTGCCCTACAGAGGGAGATCAGAGCCCTGATGAGGAGGCAGCAGGTAGAGCTGGCCGGAGGAGAAATTGGCAGTGTGAGGGTAAGTGACCACCTCCCCTTTGCAATACCCCCAAGAAGTGAAATGTTGATATGGTGTCGGGCAGCAATAGGCCTCAAGGGTCAGGACTACCATGCCTTGGTAGAACCGGTGTATTCAGATAGTAGACCCGGAGTCCTGATAGCCAGAGGGGTAGCAGACGTCCGCAAGGGGAGAGTGCCCGTCCGTGTCCTGAATTGTGGGGAGGAGGAAGCCAAATTGCCCCAGTACGCCACTGTAGCAAAACTGTACACTGTCAGCAACAATACCATCAAAGCAGTGGAACCCTTGATCCCGTCCGACCAGGCAGAAGACAATGGCTCCAAGGGGCAGCTGGAAGACTGGTGCCAAAAATTACATGTGGGCACCGACTCCACCCCCTCACACCAAAAGCATGGGGTTTACCGGGTGGTACAGGAGTACGAGCGGGTCTTCAGCAAACACCCCCTAGATTTTGGGCAGGTGAAAGGGGTTAAACATCAAATCCCCACGGGTGATCATCATCCCATTAAAGAGAGATACCGCCCTGTACCCCCCGCACAGTATCAACGTGCCAAAGAAATGTTACGGGAAATGAAGGAGGCTGGGGTTATCAGAGATAGTTGTAGCCCCTGGGCAGCTCCACTAGTGCTCGTAAAGAAAAAAGATGGTACAATGAGAATGTGTGTAGATTACAGGCAAATTAACCGCATTACACATAAAGATGCTTATCCACTGCCCAGAATAGAGGAGTCACTAACAGCCTTAAAATCAGCTAATTATTTCTCCACCCTGGATCTCACCAGTGGGTATTGGCAGGTTCCCGTGGCAGAGGCGGACAGGGAGAAGACTGCATTCACGACACCAATGGGCCTCTGTGAGTTCAACTGTATGCCATTCGGGCTCTGCAACGCCCCAGGGACATTCCAAAGGTTGATGGAGTGCTGCTTGGGCCACCACAACTTTGAAACCGTGCTGTTGTACCTGGATGACGTCATAGTCTACTCCAAGACTTATGAAGACCACCTGAGGCACTTAGCAGAAGTGTTTGAGTCCTTGTCGAAATATGGCCTGAAGATAAAGCCGTCCAAATGTCACCTCTTGAAGCCAAAGGTACAGTACCTGGGTCATGTGGTCAGCGCAGAAGGTGTGGCACCTGATCCGGAGAAAGTCACCGTAATCAAGGACTGGCCAAGACCCACCACGGTAAAGGAGGTGCGGCAGTTCCTTGGGCTGGTGGGCTACTACCGAAGGTTCATTGATGGTTTCACCAAGATAGCAGCGCCCCTTCAAGATCTCCTGGTGGGCCAGCCAAAGCAGGCTAAGAAGCAGAGCCCTCCATTTGAATGGAGCAGCCAACTAGAAACATCCTTTGTCCGGCTGAAAGGGGCTCTCACGGGAGAAGAAATTCTGGCCTACCCTGACTACAGCCAGCCGTTTGTACTGTATACAGACGCCAGCAACGTGGGACTGGGAGCAGTTCTGTCCCAGGTGCAGGGAGGCAGAGAGAGGGTGATAGCGTACGCCAGTAGGAAGCTTCGGCCCACAGAAAGGAATCCAGAAAACTACAGTTCCTTCAAGCTGGAGTTCCTCGCTATTGTTTGGGCAGTGACTGAACGCTTCAAGCACTATCTGGCATCGGCCAAGTTCACCATCTTCACGGACAACAATCCGTTGACACACCTGGCAACAGCCAAGTTAGGTGCGTTGGAACAGCGATGGATGGCCCGGCTGTCTAACTTTGACTTTACCATCAAGTATCGGGCTGGCAAGAAGAATAACAATGCTGATGCGCTGTCCAGAATGCCTCACTTACCCGAGTCTGGAGAAGACCTGGATGAACTCGAAGAGATAGAGTTACCGGCTTTCCATCACCAAGGTGTTTCCCAGTGTGAGCATGCTGTAGGAGTGAAGCGCTCGAGCCAGCACGAGGTCTCGGTCAACCCATTACTCCACCACAATTGGGAAGAGACACAGAACGGTGACCCGGCCGTGCGATTGGTCAAAGAAAAGCTAGCACAAGCTGAGACTCGTCTTGGCCCAGATGCTCCAGGAGAAGCCCAGCAGTTGTGGAAGGAGAGGGGACGACTGTTCACCTATCAAGGCAAGCTCTGCAAGAGATATGTCAACTGGCGAACGAATGAACTCGTCCGGCAGATTAGTGGTTCCACAGAGGGATGCTCCAATGGTCCTAGCAGCTTATCATGATAATGCAGGACACTTCGGGTGGAAGAAGTTGGAGACCCTACTCCGTGATCGGTTCTACTGGGTGCACATGAGAAAGACAGTCGAGAAGTGGTGCCGAGACTGTGGTCCGTGTAACCTGAGGCGGAAAGATGATGCCAGCCAGAGGTCTCCCCTACAGCCAATTGTCACGAAGCAGCCCCTGGAGTTGGTGGCCCTGGACCACGTGAAGTTAACACCAAGCCGGTCAGGCTATGTGTACGCCCTTACCATTGTGGACCATTACTCTCGATTCCTGGTAGTAGTGCCCGTGAAGGACCAGACAGCCAGAACAGCAGCGAGAGCATTTCAGGCATACTTTTGCCGACCTCACGGTTACCCTGAAAGGGTACTGACTGATCAGGGTCCTGCATTCGAGGCAGAAGTGTTCCAAGAGTTCTGTAACATGTACGGTTGTAAGAAAATCAGAACCACACCGTACCACCCCCAAACCAATGGATTGTGCGAGAAGATGAACCATGTGGTTATTGACATGCTCAAGACTCTACCTTTGGAAGAAAGAAACCAATGGCCAGAAAAGTTACCAGATCTGGTAGACTTGTACAATCATATCCCGGTAAATTCGACCAACTGCAGCCCTGCTTACCTGATGCGAGCCAGACCTGGCAAGTTACCTGTAGACTTTGAGATGGGGACTGTGTCACCTGAGGCGGTTCAGGAAATAGAGGATTGGGATACAGAGCGGCAGCAGCGGTACCGTAAGGTCCAGGAATGTGTAGAGAGGAGCCTGTCTCAAGCAAGAACGAGACAAGAGCAGCATTACAATCAAACAGCCCCAGCAACTCCCTTAGCACCTGGAGAACAAGTCCTCAAGAAGAAGCGGAGGACGCATAAATTGGATGATCAGTGGGAAAACGAGCCCTACACCATTATCCCCTCCAAGGTATAGAACATAGAAAGTAAAATACCTAACAGAATGTAAATGGTTATGTGAAATGTCTGTAATGTTGTGTATAAAATGCTTTTTTGTCTTAGGCGATTAAGTAAATGGACAATTGGGCCACTGGACTATGGGTGGTCAACACCTAAATTGTTCATAGTTAGCACACGTGTGCTCAACACCACTGAAGAAATACCCGTCCGGCGTGCATAGAGTGGGGTCATCAATGCTCTGACGCATGCCCAGAGCCTACTTTGGGGGTTTGATCGCGGCGGGTCCCCCATGGAGCAGTGTAATGGACACCCGGCAGGGAGCCACACTGGACTCTTATAGTAGTGTTTAAGTTTGTAACGTTTAAGTAATGCGCCTCCCATAATGGGATGAAATGTTGTAACATGTTATGTTTTGTTTCTACAGTCCGGGAGTACTGAATTTAACTAAGGGGGAGTGTGGCGCCCCAGGACCTGGTCGCCACAACAGCATTGCCCTCCCAAAGGGTTAATGCTGAGCCTGGAGGTAATTGGGAGGTCCATTGGCCAGCAAGTTTAACATCCAACGCAGTTCTCCCTCCGGCCAGCAGGGGGAGCTCTGAACCTGGGATTCCAGGGAGTATCCCCTTAAGTCTGATCTGGGGGAGGAAGTAGTGGTCAGTCTGTAGAGAGCAGTAGAAGTGAACAGACGCAGAGTGAGCTGTCCTGTGAATCTGGGGCCTAGAGCTAGAGTAGCTTGGCCCAGAGAAGCAGGAGTAGCTGAGAGACTCGGACATCGGAGTCTGTGGCCACCAGGGCTTAAACATACTCCCTGGTAGCCGAATCCGAAGGGCAGGAGATCTGCAAGCACCTGGCCCAAGAACATCCCAAAAGTACAGCTGTGGCATCAAGGCCCGGTGTGGACTCCAGCAGAGAAGCACCAGAGAGAGGGCCTGCGCAGCCTGCTACAGAGGGAAAGGGACGGACCATCAGTCCCAGCAGCAAAGAGGGCCATTGCTGGATTCAGAGAAGCAGGGTCCTATCATAACAAAGAAAAGTACAGGAGTAGGCCTCATACTCAGCTGGCCAGAAAGATCACCCCAAGTACTTCCAGGCCGACCGGATCCCCATCACCACCTGTAACGGTCTCCCAGGACTGGACTGTTTCCAAAGTAAAGAGAAAAAGGTAAAGAGACTGTTGTTTGTGCTTGGTTCTTTCATTGCCTGTCGGCCCTGCACCGTGTTAGCCACACAACCTCATAGACTTCCACGAGCACTAACAGTGTCCCCGGGGCTCCGCTCCACCTGTGGGGAGCAGTACCACCATTGCTGCTATAACATCACCCCGGAGGCCTCACACAGCAGCGGCGGCTTAATAGCCGCAGACCACAGGTGGCGTCACGAACACAAACTTTATTCACCAAGCCACATATTTTACTGACACCCACCAGGGCCACGGAGCCGGGCCCAGCCACCACTGACTACCTCCGGACTAGTCCGGCCCGGCACAGGGTGTCCCATAGCCCTGGGGTGGGCGAGTCACCCCCGTCGCAGGTGCGATATCATGCGATTGCTGCCGTAGCGAACATTATCGCTACGGCAGCTTCACATGCACTCACCCACCCTGCGACGTCGCACTGGCCAGCGAACCGCCTCCTTCCTAAGGGGGCGGGTCGTGCGGCGTCACTGCGATGTCACACGGCAGGCTACCAATAGGAGCGGAGGGGCGGAGATGAGCGGGACGTAAATAGCAAAATCGGATTGCACTCACACCAGTGTTAATCTATGTGACCATGCCATCCTGACCGTTGTTTCTCCACATGAATCACACTCAGGCCAGAGTCACACTTGTGAGAGACTCGTGCGAGTCTTGCATCACATCACCCGACATGGCCTGCAGCTCTCCGGACAGGAGCATCTCAGCTGCATAGAAATACATGCAGCTGACACGTTCCTGTCAGGAGAGTGAGTGGCCACGCCGGGTGATGCGATGTGAGACTCGTGCGAGTCTCTCGCAAGTGTGACTCTGGCCTAAGGCCCTGTGCGCACTGGAAAATGGAATTTTCTCAAGAAAATTCCGCAGGCTTTGAAAGATTACCGCACCCGCGGTAAAAAAACGCGGCAAACCGCACCCAAATACCGCATGCGGTTTGCCGCGGTTTTACCGCGGTTTTGTCGCATGCGGGTTGGTACATGTGCTTTATTGCATTCAATGCAATAAAGCACATTGAAAAAAAAAGTCATTTCATTCTGAGATAGATAGAGAAATAGACAGAAGAATAGATAGAAGAATAGATAGATAGACAGAGGGATAGATAGAAGGATAGATAGATAGAGTCCCTGTGAGCACTCTCTGCATTTCCCACGGTCGGCAGTGAGTTCACATTACCGGACGTGGGAAATGCCCTGTGGTTACCACTGCTGTCTCGCTGCGAGGCTGTATTCAGCAGTGTCTGTGTCAGTCGCGGCTGGATGAAAGCATCGGAGGACGTGGATTACGCCGGAGCTGTGGATTACGTCGGAGCTTTGTTTCGGGAGGGGTTAATAAAAGGGTGAACAAGGCTTATTTGTGTTTTATTTAAAATAAAGGATTTTTCATGGTGTGTTTTTTCACTTTACTTACGGGTTGATCATGTCAGCTGTCTCAAAGACGCTGCCATGATCAAGCCTGGAGTTAATGGCGGTGATCCGCCGCCATTAACTCCTTACATTACCTTGATTGCCACTGCATCACGGCAACAAGAAGAGCCGGGGACACGCCGGTGCTGCCGCATAATGCATGCGACAGTCCCGGGGCAGCTGCGGCTGATATTCTCGGCTGCGGGAGGTGGGAGGGAGGCGGGGGACATTAACCCTACCCCTCGCCCTCCCCAGCCTGAGAATACCGGGCCGCCGCTGTGTGCTTACCTCGGCTGGATGGTAAATATACAGCGGAGCCCACGTGTTTTTTTTTTCTATATTTCCGTTTGCTTTCTATGTGTGTTCTATGTGTCTGTGTGTGTCTGTGTGAGTGTGATGTGTGTGCTCCGCTTCCTCTTCCTGTCATAATGACATCACTTCCCTGCAAACCGCAGACAGCGATGTACATTACCGCAGGTAAACCGCGAAATACCGCAGGGAATAACGCAGGAAAACGCAGTGAACCGCACAGAATTTGCTGCCTGCGTTATTCCCTGCGGGATTTCACGATTATATTGCAGTCAATGGAGTGAAATCCCGCAGCGACGTGCGGAAAAGAATTGACATGCAATTGTTTTTGCTGCGGGAATCCTGCAGCAAAACATGCAGCTGTCAAATTCCGCCCAGTGCGCACAGCATTTTTTTTTCCCCATAGGTTTTGCTGGTGATTCACTGCAGAGATGTTATGAACATTTTCTGCAGCAAAACCGCAGGAAATCCGCGGCAAAATCCGGTAAGTGCGCACAGGGCCTTATAGTGAAATCGAAGCATTCTGCGATTGTCAGTGAGACTCAGCTCTCGCACCTCCATGCAACCCTATGGGAACGAGAAAAATATCACAATACGGATGGCATACGCATGTCACACGAATCCTTGGTATGAAAAATCTACAGACTCACATACCACTTGCACGGCACTTGCATGACACTCACATGTCATACGAATGCTAGGTGAGAAACAAACCGCACACCATACGCATGACACCCCACATTCTGGGCGAGTATCGCAGAGATTATTTAATCGCAGATGGAGACCAGCCCTTCCACTCAGGACGTGTGGAGATATGAGGCTGCTGGTCCTGTATGAGGCGGGCTGGGTCTGTATGAGGCGTGCTGGGTCTGTATGAGGCGGGCTGGGTCTGTATGAGGCGTGCTGGGTCTGTATGAGGCGTGCTGGGTCTGTATGAGGCGTGCTGGGTCTGTATGAGGCGGGCTGGTCCTGTATGAGGCGGGCTGGGTCTGTATGAGGCGGGCTGGGTCTGTATGAGGCGGGCTGGGTCTGTATGAGGCGTGCTGGGTCTGTATGAGGCGTGCTGGGTCTGTATGAGGCGCGCTGGGTCTGTATGAGGCGCGCTGGGTCTGTATGAGGCGTGCTGGGTCTGTATGAGGCGTGCTGGGTCTGTATGAGGCGTGCTGGGTCTGTATGAGGCGCGCTGGGTCTGTATGAGGCGTGATGGGTCTGTATGAGGCGTGATGGGTCTGTATGAGGCGTGATGGGTCTGTATGAGGCGTGCTGGGTCTGTATGAGGCGTGCTGGGTCTGTATGAAGCGGGCTGGGTCTGTATGAGGCGGGCTGGGTCTGTATGAGGCGGGCTGGGTCTGTATGAGGCGTGCTGGGTCTGTATGAGGCGGGCTGGGTCTGTATGAGGCGGGCTGGGTCTGTATGAGGCGGGCTGGGTCTGTATGAGGCTATTGGTCCTGTATGAGGCGTGCTGGGTCTGTATGAGGCGTGCTGGGTCTGTATGAGGCGTGCTGGGTCTGTATGAGGCGTGCTGGGTCTGTATGAGGCGGGCTGGGTCTGTATGAGGCTGCTGGGTCTGTATGAGGCGTGCTGGGTCTGTATGAGGCGTGCTGGGTCTGTATGAGGCGTGCTGGGTCTGTATGAGGCGTGCTGGGTCTGTATGAGGCGTGCTGGTCCTGTATGAGGCGTGCTGGGTCTGTATGAGGCGGGCTGGGTCTGTATGAGGCGGGCTGGGTCTGTATGAGCAGTGCTGGTCCTGTATGAGGCGTGCTGGTCCTGGTTGAGGCGTGCTGGGTCTGTATGAGGCGTGCTGGGCCTGTATGAGGCGTGCTGGTCCTGTATGAGGCGTGCTGGTCCTGTATGAGGCGGGCTAGGTCTGTATGAGGCGTGCTGGTCCTGTATGAGGCGTGCTGGGTCTGTATGAGGCGTGCTGGGCCTGTATGAGGCGTGCTGGTCCTGTATGAGGCGTGCTGGTCCTGTATGAGGCGGGCTAGGTCTGTATGAGGCGTGCTGGTCCTGTATGAGGCGTGCTGGGTCTGTATGAGGCGTGCTGGTTCTGTATGAGGCAGGCTGGGTCTGTATGAGGCAGGCTGGGCCTGTATGAGGCGGGCTGGGTCTGTATGAGGCGGGCTGGGTCTGTATGAGCAGTGCTGGTCCTGTATGAGGCTGCTGGTCCTGTATGAGGCGTGCTGGTTCTGTATGAGGCGTGCTGGGTCTGTATGAGGCGTGCTGGTTTTGTATGAGGCTGCTGGTCCTGTATGAGGCGTGCTGGTCCTGTATGAGGTGTGCTGGGTCTGTATGAGGTGTGCTGGGTCTGTATGAGGCAGGCTGGGTCTGTATGAGGCGGGCTGGTCCTGTATGAGGCGGGCTGGTCCTGTATGAGGCGGGCTGGTCCTGTATGAGGCGGGCTGGTCCTGTATGAGGCGGGCTGGTCCTGTATGAGGCGGGCTGGTTCTGTATGAGGCGGGCTGGGTCTGTATGAGGCGTGCTGGTTCTGTATGAGGCTGCTGGTCCTGTATGAGGCGTGCTGGTCCTGTATGAGGCGTGCTGGGTCTGTATGAGGCGTGCTGGGTCTGTATGAGGCGGGCTGGTCCTGTATGAGGCGGGCTGGTCCTGTATGAGGCGGGCTGGTCCTGTATGAGGCGGGCTGGTCCTGTATGAGGCGGGCTGGTCCTGTATGAGGCGGGCTGGGTCTGTATGAGGCGTGCTGGTCCTGTATGAGGCGTGCTGGTCCTGGTTGAGGCGTGCTGGGTCTGTATGAGGCGTGCTGGTCCTGTATGAGGCGTGCTGGGTCTGTATGAGGCGTGCTGGGCCTGTATGAGGCGTGCTGGTCCTGTATTAGGCGTGCTGGTCCTGTATGAGGCGTGCTGGGCCTGGTTGAGGCGGGCTAGGTCTGTATGAGGCGTGCTGGTCCTGGTTGAGGCGTGCTGGGTCTGTATGAGGCGGGCTGGGTCTGTATGAGGCGGGCTAGGTCTGTATGAGGCGTGCTGGTCCTGTATGAGGCGTGCTGGGTCTGTATGAGGCGGGCTGGTCCTGTATGAGGCGTGCTGGGTCTGTATGAGGCTGCTGGTCCTGGTGCTGGTCCTGGTTAAGGCGGGCTGGGTCTGTATGAGGCTGCTGGTCCTGTATGAGGCTGCTGGTCCTGTATGAGGCGGGTTGGGTCTGGTGCTGGTCCTGTATGAGGCGGGCTGGTTCTGGTGCTGGGTCTGTATGAGGCGTGCTGGTCCTGTATGAGGCTGCTGGTTCTGGTGCTGGTCCTGGTGCTGGTCCTGGTTCTGGTCCTGTATGAGGCTGCTGCTCCTGGTTGTCAGCTCTCTGTGCTTCAGGGGGAGGTGCTGGATGTAGACACAGACCCTCGGCTGCAGCCCCCCCTTCTCCTGTATGGCTGAGCTGAGTGGCTCTGCTTTATGTCTCTTCAGCCTCCCCTGTGTAACAAGCGCTGTGTCCCTGCCTCGTGGAGCTCGCGTGTGAGGGACGCTCCTCCTTATCCGGCTGCTGTTCCCACTCCTCACACTGGCTGTGGCTTGTACAGAGTCACCGTCCCCGCTGTCACCGTCCTCCTGCCTTGTGTGGAGCCGTCACTGCCTCTGCGTGGGTGAGTAGTCAGGCTTCTTCCCTGAGCGTCCACTGTTGGCTGGTGAGACTTACCCCTGGTACCTCCGGATCTCGGGAAAGCTGGGTCCCTGCAGCACGACCCTTGTCCCGACCTTATCCCGCTTTCCGGTGATTCACCGACCTTAGTGACCTGGATAGCAGACTATAGGGCAATATGCTGTGGGGAGCTCGTCTACAACGCGGCCATCATCAAACTCCACCACCCAGAAGTCGAAGCCCTTTTTTTTTCTGGCCAAAAACTAAAAAAAAAAAATATGACGTGGGCTCCGCCATATTTTTGTATGTTAGCCCACTTTTTGTGTCCTGCCAGGTACAACTAGGCAGCTGGGGATTGGAATCGACAGCGCAGGGTGGGCCAAACTTTCTGCCCCCCTCACTGCGAATTGCAGTCCGCAGCCGCCCCAGAAAGTGTCACTTTCATAGAAGTGCCATCTTCTGGCGCTATATCCAACTCTTCATCGGGCCTGGCACTGGGTGGCCTGCTGGGTAATAAACAGTTAATACCAGCTTTGTTTACTAACTGATATAAAGCCCGAGATTCTTAATGTCAGGCCACGTTTGACCCAACCATTAAGAATCTCCAATAAAGGGTTAAAAAAAAGACTACACAGAGAAAACATACTTTATTTGAAATAAATCCACAGACACACTTAGGGCCTCCATGTTTATTACTCCCTCTCACCCCTCCACGATCCTGGTCTTCTGTCTGAGAGAGAGATTTCGGTACTGACCATGCCAGGCTGCTTTCTGGGCATGCTCAATACAGACAACAGGATCCTGTGTATCAGGATCCGGCGACTTCCGGTACAGCAGGATCCGGCGCTCATTCAAATACACTGCAATATCACGGATCCATTGACATGCGGTATTATGACAGAGGACAAAAACACTAAGGGGGGGAAGTTGCATTTTTGACAAAAGATAAAATACCGCAAATCAACGGATCCAGTGTGTGACGCACACAACCGCATGTGACCGGATGTTGCCGCAATTCCATTGGAAATGCATTAAAATGACAACGCAATTGTAAAGGATCCGGTTTTGCGGCAAAAAATCCTTTCATGCCGCAGCTAAAATAACGCTGATGTGAAACCAGCCTTAGGCTGCTTTCACACTACGTTTTTTTAACATCCGTCATGAACGTTTTTTAACGCAAAAACGGATCCAGTGCAAATGCATTTTCATTTCAATGCATTTGCAATGGACTCGCGTCAACATGCGTTCACCTGCGTTTGCGTGCGTTATAGTGAGGATCCAGCGACTTGCAGTTTTTTAACATTTTTCAAAAATGCTACTTGTAGCGATTTTGAGCTGCGTCCCAATGCTGCAAATTGCTGGATCCGATTCCTGACTAAACAGCACGCAAACGCAGGTGAACGCTGGCATGCTGATAGACAGGATCCTGCTTGCTCTACTGAGCATGCACAGAAACCAGCCTCGCGTGATCACTCCCTCTCTCCACCTCCCTCTCTCCCTCCCCCTCTCTCTCCACCTCCCTCCCTCCCCCTCTCTCTCCACCTCCCTCCCTCCCTCTCTCTCTCCACCTCCCTCCCTCCCCCTCCCTCTCTCTCCACTCTCCCCCGCCTGAGAGCGGAGGATGCTCGTAACCAAGGTAAACATCGGGTAACCGCGGTCTTAGTTACCTGATATTTATCTTGGTTACGTGTGCAGGGAGCCGGCTCCTAGCAGCTGCAGACGCTCGTAACCAATGTAAATATCGGGTATCCAAGCAAGTTACCCGATGTTTACCTTGGTTATGAGCCTCCACAGCTGACAGAAGCCGTCTCCCAGTCTTTCACGTTCAGTTCCCCTCACTCCCGATCACATGACTCCAATGCCCGCCCATAAACTTAAAGTGACAGGATCCTGCAAAATAAAACATGTGTTTGCATACATTTTTTTGCTGTAAAAGCAGGATCCGCTTTTGCAGCAAAAAAACATTCATGTCGCATGGTAAAAAAACATAGTGTGAAAGCAGCCTTAGCAGTGTAGAGCAGCGCGGTCTGTAGAGATGTAATTTTTATGGCTTGAAAAAGGGCCTTTGTCAGCCGAAACGTTTTTGGGGTTTTTTTTTGCACTTTTTCCTTCTGTATGCTGGAACAAATACGGATTTATAAACGGAGTGGGGCTTCTCTGTGCCTTGGAATTGTTTTGATTCTTTACAAAATTGCAGCTGGTGGAGAGCTGCACCAACCAGCACAAGTGTGGAGCGGTGCATGGGATACTGTTGATTCAAGCCACTCTGTAGAGATGGTTATTTCTGTTGGGGTTGCGCTCTTTCTCGCGGGTTTCGGCGTGTGTGTGACCTGTGGGGAGTGCGCGGCCATCACTGAGAGGTTCCGGAGTGTGTGTGACCTGTGAGGGCAGCACGGCCATCACTGAGGGGTCCCGGAGAGTGTGTTACCAGCGGAGGGCCATCACTGAGGGCTGGAGCGCAGCCTGCGTCCCCGGCTCCCGCCCTGGCTGGAGCGCAGCCAGCGTCCCCGGCTCCCGCCCTGGCTGGAGCGCAGCCAGCGTCCCCGGCTCCCGCCGTGGCTGGAGCGCAGCCTGCGTCCCCGACTCCCGCCATGGCTGGAGCGCAGCCGGTGTCCCCGGCTCTCGCCGTCCTTCCTTCTGCTGTTATTCCTGTTATGTTGTTTGTCCTTGGATTAAGCCGGTGTGAGTCTTCTGCCTCGTCTGCTCTATTGTAGCCCGGTGGTTTCTCACTGGCTTTGAACAGGAAGGGGGCGCCGGGCCGCTCGGGTGCTGCGTCCATCACTGACGGGTCCCGGAGTGTGTGTGACCTGTGAGGGCAGCGCGGCCATCACTGAGGGGTCCGGGAGTGTGTGTGACCTGTGAGGGGTGCGCAGCCATCACTGAGGGGTTCCGGAGTGTGTGTGACCTGTGAGGGGTGAGCGGCCATCACTGAGGGGTTCCAGAATGTGTGTGACCTGTGGGGGGTGCGCGGCCATCACTGAGGGGTTTTGGAGTGTGTGTGACCTGTGGGGGGTGCGCGGCCATCACTCAGGGGTTTCGGAGTGTGTGTGACCTGTGAGGGGTGCGCGGCCATCACTGAGAGGTTCCGGAGTGTGTGCGACCTGTGAGGGCAGCATGGCCATCACTGAGGGGTCCCGGAGAGTGTGTTACCAGCGGAGGGCCATCACTGAGGGCTGGAGCGCAGCCTGCGTCCCCGGCTCCCGCTCTGGCTGGAGCGCAGCCTGCGTCCCCGGCTCCCGCCGTGGCTGGAGCGCAGCCTGCGTCCCCGACTCCCGCCATGGCTGGAGCGCAGCCGGTGTCCCCGGCTCTCGCCGTCCTTCCTTCTGCTGTTATTCCTGTTATGTTGTTTGTCCTTGGATTAAGCCGGTGTGAGTCTTCTGCCTCGTCTGCTCTATTGTAGCCCGGTGGTTTCTCACTGGCTTTGAACAGGAAGGGGGCGCCGGGCCGCTCGGGTGCTGCGTCCATCACTGACGGGTCCCGGAGTGTGTGTGACCTGTGAGGGCAGCGCGGCCATCACTGAGGGGTTCCGGAGTGTGTGTGACCTGTGAGGGGAGCGTGGCCATCACTGAGGGGTTCCGGAGTGTGTGTGACCTGTGGGGGGTGCGCGGCCATCACTGAGGGGTTCCGAAGTGTGTGTGACCTGTGAGGGGTGCGCAGCCATCACTGAGGGGTTCCGGAGTGTGTGTGACCTGTGAGGGGTGAGCGGCCATCACTGAGGGGTTCCAGAATGTGTGTGACCTGTGAGGGGTGAGCGGCCATCACTGAGGGGTTCCAGAATGTGTGTGACCTGTGAGGGGAGCGCGGCCATCACTGAGGGTTTCCAGAGTGTGTGTGACCTGTGGGGGGTGCGCGGCCATCACTGAGGGGTTTCGGAGTGTGTGTGACCTGTGAGGGGTGCGCGGCCATCACTGAGGGGTTTCGGAGTGTGTGTGACCTGTGGGGAGTGCGCGGCCATCACTGAGAGGTTCCGGAGTGTTTGTGACCTGTGAGGGGTGTGCGGCCATCACTGAGGGGTTCCGGAGTGTGTGTGACCTGTGAGGGGTGTGCGGCTCTCACTTCATACTTTGTCACTTTGAAGCTGCTGTGCAGGAATTGTGACACATCGGGGATTTCTTAACAAAACATTTACTCGCAGTCACCAGTTTCATGGCTTTCGGCATTTTCTCCTCCTCACTAGGATACTCTCTCCGCCATAAGCTCCCACAATGGGTGCAGCAATAGACCCTGCACTACACATGGGGGAGAGAGAGAGCGACAGACCCGACACTACACATTGGGGGGAAAGAGAGCGACAGACCCCGCACTACACATGGAGGAGAGAGTGCGACAGACCCCGCACTATACATGAGGGAGAGAGCGACAAACCCTGCACTACACATGGGGGAGAGAGAGCGACAGACCCCGCACTACACATGGGGGAGAGAGAGCGACAGACCCCGCACTACACATGGGGGAGAGAGAGCGACAGACCCCGCACTACACATGGGGGAGAGAGAGCGACAGACCCCGCACTACACATGGGGGAGAGAGAGCGACAGACCCCGCACTACACATGGTGGAGAGAGAGCGACAGACCCCGCACTACACATGGGGGGAGAGCGACAGACCCCGCACTACACGTGGGGGGGAGAGAGCAACAGACCCTGCTCTACACGTGGGGGGGAGAGAGCGACAGACCCCGCTCTACACGTAGGGGGGAGCGACAGACCCCGCACTACACATGAGGGAGAGAGAGCGACAGACCCCGCACTACACATGGGGGAGAGAGAGCGACAGACCCTGCACTACACATGGAGGAGAGAGAGTGACAGACCCCGCACTACACATGAGGGGAAGAGCGACAGACCCCGCACTACACGTGGGGGGGGGGAGAGACAGACCCCGCACTACACGTGGGGGGGAGAGAGCGACAGACCCCGCACTACACGTGGGGGGGGGAGAGCGACAGACCCCGCTCTACACGTAGGGGGGAGCGACAGACCCCGCACTACACATGAGGGAGAGAGAGCGACAGACCCCGCACTACACATGAGGGAGAGAGAGCGACAGATCCCGCACTACACATGAGGGAGAGAGAGCGACAGACCCCGCACTACACATGGTGGAGAGGGAGATCGACAGACCCTGCACTACACATGGGGGAGAGAGAGCGACAGACCCCGCACTACACATGAGGGAGAGAGAGCGACAGACCCCGCACTACACATGAGGGAGAGAGCGACAGACCCCGCACTACACATGGGGGAGAGAGAGATCGACAGAGCCCGCACTACACATGGGGGGGGAGAGAGAACGACAGAGCCCGCACTACACATAGGGGGGGAGAGAGAGCGACAGAGCCCGCACTACACATGAGGGAGAGAGAGCAACAGATCCCGCACTACACATGGTGGAGAGAGAGAGCGACAGACCCCAGACTACACATGGTGGAGAGACAGCGACAGACCCCGCACTACACATGTAGCGCCCTGGACAAGCCAGGTCGTCACAGGTACTACAACAACACACCCCACACCCCGGCTAGGCACACCGAAGTCAGACAAAAACCTTTGTTGCCTCCCTCCAGGGGCTGATGTCCACACCAGGGGGTGGAGCCAGGTGGTTGGCCCCACCCACCGAGGAGTTCACAGTCCTGGAGGCGGGAAAAAGAAAGTCAGATCAGTCTTGAGGGTGAAAGAGTGAAGTAGTAGAGGAGCAGACTGACCGTGTCCGGGTACGTGGCCCGGGCACATACAGCAAGGTTGGCAGACGGTGGTGACCATCTGCAGGAGAGGCCGATTGGAGTGAACCGTAAGGACCGGGGACGGGCGGTGGCCCGCCGGTACCAGACCGGGGAACGAAGAGAAGCCAGCACCGTTCGGCAGGGCCTACGGACCCCGACCAGGCTTGGAGTCGCCGTAAAACCGGTCAAATCCGTTAGCGAAGGGAACCTCCTGGGTTTCCCAGCAGTCAAGACCCGATAGAAGGCAACAGCTCACACCGTGAAGGTAAATACAGTCACCGCCAAGGCTACAGTTCCCAGGGCCAGAGCCTGCGGGCAAAAGGGGCTCTCTCAGCATCCATCTAAGCTGGGGAGCGGGTTACCGGTGGGAAGCCATCACTACCAAAAACATACTAAAGGTGCAGGGAAAGACAGTTACCATGAACCTACCGGGAGCAGAAACCACCGCAGCCGTCAGTGGGACCCGTCCATCCAGCCGTGTGTTTTACCAAGGACTTTGCATTCGTCATTGGCTGAGTGAGTACCACTGCGCCGTGCGGCACCGCGCTGCCCCTGCGACCCTGCACCTCGCCAGGTCCCGTAACCCACCTGCCACATCCCTCCCTCCCTGGGCCCCGGGACAACCAACCCCCTACCCACGGAGGGAAAACAACAACTACGCTGCTCCCTGTCATCGCTCCCTGGATCCCTGTCCAGAGCAGCGGTGGTGTCACAACCTCACCACAACCGTGGGTGGCGTCACGGACAATAAATCCCCAAAACCATTCCCCTTTTCACTCACGGGCGAGGAGCGCCGCTCGAGTCCCCGGGATCCGGCCCACCGCTCGAGCCACAGAGCAGCAAGCGAAGCAGCAGCAGTGCCGGACCCGAGCGTGGTGAGCGCAGCGTCCTCCTCCCCGCCCGCGACAACTTGGTGTCACTAACAGGATCTTACCGCTCTGCCGTCTGGTAGAGGTGCGCCTTGTGACCGCCAGAGGTGTCCGGCCGAAAATTTTGCAAAGCCGCCATTTTGGGCGCAAAAAGTCCCCGCTCGAGCGTCTCCTCGAGCAGTGGAGGCGCGAAAGCCGAAACCTCGCCCCTGTAGAGGAGGAGCCGGAAAAAGACTAAGGGGGACGGATGGCGCCTGGCCGCATGTAGCTCGTGGCTATAAAAGCAGGGACGCCGGGACTCTGCAGCGATCTTCTGGTTCCTGGAAAATACCGCTACCAACATGTCTGCCCCGTCCAACTACGCAGAGGTTACGGAACCGGTGCCCGGAACAGCGGAATGGCTCCGGGCCCGATCGGCGGGGATCTGCCGGTGCTACCGGAGTCAGATATGTCTCCTGATGGAGCAGTGGGCCGAGGAGGTGGAGAAGGTAGCTGCGGTCGCCCGGGTGTACGGAATGGAGGCCATGATGGAGGAGCTGGTGAGTGACCCACGCCCCTGTGTCCCCGAGGGACCGGCCGCTGCGTCTGAGGGACCCGGTCTACCTCTGGCCCCCATGCCGCCTCCGTCTTCCCTGCCCGTGCGTCCCGCTGCTGCTGATCCATCTGGCACACACCCCCTCGTAGCGGTAGCCGAAAGAGTGGCGAGCCCGGAGACTGCGGCAGCTGGCGGCAACCCGCCTGGCGCAGGGACGGATGATAGTGACTCCGGGCCTGACACAGAGCCGGTTTCGGAGGAGGACGAAGGAGTCGTCTCCCTGTATGGCATGGAGGCCACTTACAGCCCCCGGAGCGGAAACAGCGGATACCAGGCAGCCCTTCCTCGTCGCGCCTGCTATGCGCTGGAGGGGCTGGTGCCCGTGATCTTCCACCCAGGGCCGGGGGAGGAGGACGAGAATGAGCAGTGATGGCAGCGGAGCCCCGCTGCAAGTTGTCCCCGTTGGGACTACCAGTTTAAAAGTTTGAATGATAAGCAAAGAATGAATCAACCGAAGAAGTTACCTGATTGGCACCGTGATTGAACCGGCTGTTGCCGGCAACTAGTCCCCGTAGGGACTTTCTGCAACCGTTTGCGTAGGAACTGCTACGGACAAGCCCGAGAACTTGCAGGGCAACCACAAACTTGTGGCATGTAAATAAAAATGTCTGGCTTATACCGTTACCGCCTCCGGAGAGGCAGATTTGGAGGATGGGTGTTGTGAATGTTAGTTATGTTTTGGCTGCTGGGAGGCTCCCTCTGGTGGCCAGGAATGGTTTGGACTTGGACCAGGTGTGTTGTGCAGTGGGTGTTTCCTTTGCTAACTCTCTGCTTATTTAATCCTGGTCTGATTGCAGGCTGTTGCCGGATGTCAGTAGTTCTTTGTATCTCCAGCCTGCTTTATCCTGCTCTACACCACATCCTCCCCAGATAAGTGCTTGCTCTTTATTTATTGTCTGGTTCTTTTGCTTATCTGGGTTTGTCATTTGCTGTGGTTGGTTTCAGGTTATTTGCTTGTAGGGATTTTCACCCTCAGTGGATTGTTGGGGAACTCCCTGCAGTCCTGTGTGGAGTATAACTCCTTTGGGTCCATGTGTTTGTGGCTTGTTGACTTTGTTATGATTCTTGTTTTCTGTTCATTGGTATGACAAGGGCACCTGGTATAGGACGGAGTTCAGATCTAGTGATCTGAGGGCCTTTTTGTACTATCAGGAAGTTGGTATTTTGCAGGGTTTTTCTCTGGCCACCATCAGTCCCTTTCCTGTCCTTTCCTATTTTAGTCAGCTGGGGCCTCACATTTTGCTAATCCTGTCATCTACCTGTGTGTTGTGTTTTTCCTATATCACCGCAGTCTTTGAATGTGGGGGGCTTGCTATTCTTGTCTAGTTTCTGAGGCAGAGAGTTATTCATCTTTCCTACCTTTAGGATAGTTAGTTCTCCGGCTGGGTTCGCGGTGCACAGGATGTTAGTTCACCCCTCGGCTACTTCTAGTTGTGATGGTTAGTAAGGGGATGGCGGCCAGATTAGTTGAAAATGCTCTTGTCACCTTTTGCCAATGATTTGTGGTGGTCTTCCATGGTTCCGGATCATAACAGTACATCCGGCCCACAAATTTAAAGGGTACTCTTAAGAAGAAGAAAAAAAAAATCTGCTGAGAAAATTTTTTTTTTTTTGGTGTTTTTCCTCTTTTTCTTTGGGTTCTGTGGAAGATTTCTTTTTTTCTAGCATGGATGAATTAGATGAGCGTGTTGCTCATCTTGATGCTAAGGTTCGTCGTATAGAGTCTTATCTTGCACAGACTCCCCTTGCAGAGCCTAAGATTCCTGTTCCTGAATTTTTTTCAGGAGATAGGTCGAGATTTTTGAGCTTCAAAAATAATTGTAAATTATTTTATGACCTGCGCCCTAAGTCCTCAGGGAATCCCGTACAGCAGGTTAAGATTGTCATCTCCTTGCTGCGTGGTGACCTTCAGGACTGGGCCTTCTCTTTAGCGTCTGATGATCCGATTCTCAGTGATGTGGACTCCTTTTTTCAGGCCTTGGGTTTATTATATGACGAACCCAATATTGTGGACCAAGCAGAAAAGGTCTTGTTGTCCTTAATTCAGGGTTTGGATTCTGCAGAAACGTTTTGTCAGAAATTTCGAAAGTGGGCGGTCCTTACCAAATGGAATGATGATGCGCTTGTGTGTCGCCCTGGGCAAGCCAGGGGACACGAGTAACAACACCACCACACCCCACACTCCAGGTAGGCACATCAGCTAACCCAAAAATCCTTGTTGCCTTCCTCCAGTAGGCTGTTGATGCACACCAGGGGGTGGGCCAGGCGGTTGGCTCCGCCCACCAAGGAGCTCACAACTCTGGAGGCAGGAAGTAACCAGGCAGAGTAGCCCAGGCAGGGCTTGAGTGAACAGCAGATAGCCCCGGGCAGGGGAAGAGTGAAGTCGAGCTGAGGGCTAGAAAGGAGTAAACAACAGAGAAGTGAAAGTAAGAGAAGTGAAAGAGGAGAAAAGCAAGAAGTGGAGACAGCGCAGAGAGAGTGCAAAGCCTGAGAGCCCAGCTGTGTGTAGGGCTAGAACAGCAAGGTCAGCGACGGCGGTGACTGTCCGGAGTGGGACGGTTCGGAAGTTCCTGGAAGGACCCCGTTGGCTGTGTGCCCGGTGGTCTGGAGCAGTGTTCCGAAGGACAGTCAGCACCAGGGCAGGGGCCTCTCGGACCCCGGCAAGGCTAGGAGTCGCCCAATTTGCCGAATCCGTCAGTGAAGGGGACGTAGATCCCCCAGCAACAAAGTCCCGATTGACGGCAACAGCCCGACCATTACCGGGGAGACACCGCCACCGCCAAGGCACCAGTTTCCCCAGGGCCAGCGCCTGCGGGCAAAGTGTAGAGCTCCTCCGGCCCAGATTGCAGTCGGGGAGCGGGTAACCGGAGGGAATCCACCGATACCATCAGACAACACAGGTGCAAGGAAGAGAGACGTCACCGTCACCTACCGGGAGTGCAGGTGCAGCCGTCTGTGGGACCGTCCTACCAGCCGTTGGTTTACCGTACAAACTGTGTCCGTGTCTCAGGCTGAGTGAGTACCACAGTGCCGCAAGGCACAGCGCTGCCCCCGCGTCCCTGCGCCCTCCAGGCCCTACACTTAACATCTCTTCACCGGGCCACGGGATCACCAACCCCTACCCACGGAGGGGCAACACAACACCTGGCTGCTCCCATCACCATCCCCGGGACCCCCACACTGAGCAGCGGTGGTGCCATCACCACAACCGTGGGTGGCGTCACGAACTATAACCCCAACAAACACCCCCCCCTTTCACTCACGGGCGAGGAGTGTCGCTCGAGACACCCCGGGATCCGGCCCGCAGCTCGAGCCACCAGGAGCAACTGCCGGACCCGAGCAGAAGGGGTGAGCGCGGTGTGCTGACACCCTCCTCCCCGCCCGCGACACTTGCGGCTCTTTTTCGGAAGGGTATTGCCGATGCTGTGAAGGATGTAATGGTAGGATTTCCCGTCCCTTCTGGTTTTGATGCCACTATGACCTTGGCCATTGTGATTGATAAGCGTTTACGTGAGCGCAGGAAGATACCTGCTGGTTTTGTGCATGTGGAACAGCCTTTGGAGCCTATGGAGTGTGATAGGGTCCTTTCTAATGCTAGTCGGCAGGGGTTCAGACGGAAGAATAGACTGTGCTTCTATTGTGGAGACGCTTCTCATAACATCTGTCTGCCATAAACGTGAAAGGAGATTGGCTACTTCTGTTACTGTGGGTTCTTTGCAACCAAAGTTTCTTTTGTCTGTCACATTGATTTGCTCATTGTCTTCCTTTTCTGCATTTGCCTTTGTGGACTCAGGGGCAGCGCTCAATTTGATGGATTTTGGGTTTGCTAGGGATTGTGGTTTCCCCATGGTTCCTTTGCAAACTCCTATTCATTTAAGGGGCATTGATGCTACCCCTTTGGCAGAACATAAACCCCAATTTTGGACCCAGGTGCCTATGAGAGCTGCACCAGCGCATCAGGAAACTTGTACATTTTTAGTATTGCATAATCTACAAGATACCTTGGTACTGGGATTTCCGTGGTTGCAGACCCATAATCCGGTTCTTGACTGGAGATCTTTGTCGGTAGCTAGTTGGGGTTGTCAAGGTGTGCATCAGGACCTTTCTGTGTCATCCACGTCTGCTCAGGCAGTTGATGTTTCGGCCTTCTTGTCTGATTTCTGGGATGTATTTAATGACCAGGAATCTGATTCTCTGCCCCCACACCGGGACTGTGACAGTGCCATTGAGTTGGTGCCCGGTTGTAAATTTCCCAAGGGGCGGATTTTCAACTTGTCTGTGCCCGAACATGATGCCATGCGGTCATACATCAGGGAATCATTGGAGAAGGGGCACATTCGGCCCTCATCTTCTCCTTTGGGTGCCGGCTTCTTCTTTGTTGCTAAGAAAGATGGTTCGTTGAGGCCTTGCATTGATTACCGTCGTCTTAATAAAATTACGGTCAAATATCAGTACCCTTTGCCTCTGATGTCTGATCGGTTCTCTAGAGTGAAGAGAGCCAAATGGTTTACGAAACTGGATCTCAAGGGTGCGTATAATCTCATCCGTATTAAGGAGGGTGATGAATGGAAGACGGCTTTTAATACTCCTGAGGGGCATTTTGAGTACCTAGTGATGCCTTTTGGGCTCACTAATGCACCCTCCGTCTTCCAGGCCTTCATGAATGATATTTTTTGGGACCTTATTGGTAAATTTTTGATTGTGTATTTGGATGACATCTTGATTTTTTCTGATGATTGGGACTCTCATGTTGGGCAAGTATGGGATGTTTTTCAGATACTTAAGGATAATGCACTGTACGTTAAGGGGTCAAAGTGCCTCTTTGGGGTGCAAAGGATTTCCTTTTTGGGCTTCATCCTGTCTCCCTCCGCTATCGAAATGGACCCGGTTAAGGTTCAGGCTATTTACGACTGGGTGCAACCGACTTCTCTAAAATCCCTGCAGCGGTTTTTGGGGTTTGCTAATTTTTACCGTAAATTTCTAGCCAATTTTTCTGCCATTGTCAAACCTCTGACAGATGTGACACAGAAGGGAGCTGATGCTGAGCATTGGACCCCTGAGGCAATTGTGGCCTTCCAGGAGCTTAAAAGGCGATTCACTTCTGCCCCAGTTCTGCAGCAACCTGATGTGTCTCGCCCATTTCAAGTTGAGATCGATGCCTCAGAGATCGGAGCAGGTGCTGTTCTGTCTCAACGAGACGCTACTTCGGGTAAACGTAAGCCCTGTGCCTTTTTCTCTCGAAGTTTGCTCCTTCTGAACGGAATTATGATGTGGGGAACCGGGAATTATTGGCTATGAAGTGGGCATTTGAAGAGTGGAGGCATTGGTTGGAGGGGGCTAGGCATCAAGTTGTGGTGCTTACGGACCACAAGAATCTCATCTATCTGGAATCGGCCAAGAGGTTGAATCCTCGGCAGGCCAGGTGGGCTTTGTTTTTTTACCCGGTTTAATTTTGTGGTCTCTTTTTTGCCGGGCACCAAGAATGTTAAAGGGAACCTGTCATCAGAAATTTCGCCCAAAAGCTAAAAGATTCCCCCTCTGCAGCTCCTGGGCTGCATTCTAGGAAGGTCCCTGTTATTATTGTGCCCCATGTGAGACCAAAATAAAGCCTTTATAAAGTTCTACCTTTTTGTATGCAGCTTCTGTAAATCCGTCACGGGGGCGGGCTCTCTGCCGTCCGTTATTCTGCCCCCTGGTCCTGTATGCCGCCCCCATCGCTCCTTTCCATATCTGATGCACCGCCCACTGCTCCAGCCATCCCCACGCATGCCCAGTGCCAGTCTCACAGGACTGAGCAGTGTGATCGCTGGCGACGTGTGCGCAGGCAAGTGATTATGGACGGGACTGTGACTGTTATCAGCAAGTACCCGGCCATAATCTCTTGAGCGCGCAAACCTCTCCAGCATTCACACTGTGCTCAGTGTAAATGCTAGACTGTATGGGCTGCTTCCAGGAATGACGTCCCTTTGTCATGTGATAGTATTTCGAACACGCCCCTATCACATGACAAAGAATAACGGACGGCAGAGAGCCCGCCCCCGTGACGGATTTACAGAAGCTGCATACAAAAAGGTAGAACTTTATAAAGGCTTTATTTTGGTCTCACATGGGGCACAATAATAACAGGGACCTTCCTAGAATGCAGCCCAGGAGCTGCAGAGGGGGAATCTTTTAGCTTTTGGGCGAAATTTCTGATGACAGGTTCCCTTTAAGGCCGATGCCCTTTCCAGGAGTTTCTGCGCGGACTCTTTGGAGGTTGTCGAACCGTCTACTATCCTGAATGATGGTGTAGTTTTCTCGGCTATTTCGCCTGATCTGCGGTTGGCACTGGCGGAATTTCAGGGGGATAAACCTGAGAGATATCCTACAGGGAAACTGTTTGTCCCAGACCAATGGAGAGACCGAGTTGTCTCTGAGGTTCATTGCTCTGTTTTGGCGGGTCATCCTGGCATTTTTGGTACTCGGGATCTTGTGAGACGCTCTTTTTGGTGGCCTTCTCTGTCCCGAGATGTCCGTCGTTTTGTGCAGTCATGTGTAGTTTGTTCTAGGTCCAAGCCCTGTTGTTCACGTTCTAGTGGGCTATTATTGCCTTTGCCTGTACCGAAGAAACCTTGGACGCACATCTCTATGGATTTTATTTCAGAGCTTCCCGTCTCTCAGAAAATGACTGTGATTTGGGTGATCTGTGACAGATTCTCCAAGATGAATAAATATAGAGAACTGAGTTTTATATGGCCAAGCATAATTCCAGAAGGAAAATTAATAACTAGTACACCGCCCCCCGAGGAAGCAACTAAGCGAAACGCGTCGGGGCATTTCTCCCCCTCTTTACTGGACCCTGGACACGGCTACTGCATAGGAACCTGATATGGGTAAGCTGTTGCTCTAACCCCTGCACAACCCATGGGCTTTTCCCTGTGCCTCTAGACATAATTGGTAGGCCATACAATGTGACTTTTCCCTTTGGGGTGTGCGGTACATTCACCTATGCAGAATACTTGATTAACGCTGTCCGGGCCCTTGGAAGGGTGATCTCTGATTGTTCTTTAACCCTTCACCTTCTTATATTTGATAACCTGTTTTTTATTAACAGTACCCCTGCTTTGTATGTGGAATTTTGTAATAAATACCTGTTTATCTATATGGGTGTACTAGTTATTAATTTTCCTTCTGGAATTATGCTTGGCCATATAAAACTCAGTTCTCTATATTTATTCATTGCTATTTTGAGTGGCCCTCTATCTTGCATTGATTTTCCATCTGTCACCTTATCTTTTTGTTCATAGATTCTCCAAGATGGTCCACTTGGTTCCCCTATATAAGTTGCCGTCTTCATCAGAGTTGGTGCCTTTGTTTTTCCAACATGTTGTTCGTTTGCATGGTATTCCCGAAAACATTGTTTCTGACAGAGGGGTGCAGTTTGTATCCAGGTTTTGGAGGATTTTTTGCACCAAATTGGGTGTTCAGCTGTCTTTCTCCTCGGCGTTTCATCCTCAGACCAACGGTCAGACTGACAGGGCTAACCAGACCCTGGAGACCTATTTACGGGGTTTTGTTTCTGCGGATCAGGATGACTGGGTTTCGTTTTTGCCTTTGGCTGAATTTGCCCTTAACAATAGAGCTAGCTCTACCACGTTGGTGTCCCCCTTTTTCTGCAATTTTGGGTATCACCCTAGATTCCTCTCAGGGCAGCTTGAGGCATCTGACTGTCTGGGGGTGGATTCGGTGGTCAACAGAATGCAGCAGATATGGGGGCAGGTAGTGGATAAATTGTTTCGGTCCCAAGAAACTGCCCAAAAGTTTGCCAACCGGCGTCGGACTGTTGGTCCCCGGTTTAAAGTAGGGGACATGGTGTGGTTGTCCTCTAAAAATATTCCTATGAGAGTTCCATCTCCTAAATTTTAAGCCCAGATTTATTGGACCTTATAAGATTTCGGAGATTATTATCCCTGTATCTTTCCGTTTGACTCTGCCTGCGTCATTTAAGATTCATAATGTCTTCCATAAGTCCTTGTTGAAGAAACATGTGGAGCCAGCAGTTCCTGCAGCAGCGCCTCCTGACCCTGTTTTGGTACAAGGGAATCTGGAGTATGAGGTCGAAAAAATTCTGGATTCCCGTCGCAGTAGGCGTCAGCTTCAGTACCTTGTGAAATGGAAGGGTTATGGGCAGGAGGATAACTCTTGGGTTGTGGCTTCTGACATTCATGCGGACAGGTTGGTTCGCGCCTTCCATCATGCTCATCCCGAGCGATCCGGTGGCGTGGGTGAGGGTTCGGTGACCCCTCCTCAAGGGGGGGGGCACTGTTGTGAATGTTAGTTATGTTTTGGCTGCTGGGAGGCTCCCTCTGGTGGCCAGGAATAGTTTGGACTTGGACCAGGTGTGTTGTGCAGTGGGTGTTTCCTTTGCTAACTCTCTGCTTATTTAATCCTGGTCTGATTGCAGGCTGTTGCCGGATGTCAGTTGTTCTTTGTATCTCCAGCCTGCTTTATCCTGCTCTACACCACATCCTCCCCAGATAAGTGCTTGCTCTTTATTTATTGTCTGGTTCTTTTGTTTATCTGGGTTTGTCATTTGCTGTGGTTGGTTTCAGGTTATTTGCTTGTAGGGATTTTTCCCCTCAGTGGATTGTTAGGGAACTCCCTGCAGTTCTGTGTGGAGTATAGCTCCTTTGGGTCCATGTGTTTGTGGCTTGTTGACTTTGTTATGATTCTTGTTTTCTGTTCATTGGTATGACAAGGGCACCTGGTATAGGACGGAGTTCAGATCTAGTGATCTGAGGGCCTTTTTGTACTATCAGGAAGTTGGTATTTTGCAGGGTTTTTCTCTGGCCACCATCAGTCCCTTTCCTGTCCTTTCCTATTTTAGTCAGCGGGGGCCTCACATTTTGCTAATCCTGTCATCTACCTGTGTGTTGTGTTTTTCCTATATCACCGCAGTCTTTGAATGTGGGGGGCTTGCTATTCTTGTCTAGTTTCTGAGGCAGAGAGTTATTCATCTTTCCTACCTTTAGGATAGTTAGTTCTCCGGCTGGGTTCGCGGTGCACAGGATGTTAGTTCACCCCTCGGCTACTTCTAGTTGTGATGGTTAGTAAGGGGATGGCGGCCAGATTAGTTGCCAATGCTCTTGTCACCTTTTGCCAATGATTTGTGGTGGTCTTCCATGGTTCCGGATCATAACAGATGGGCCTGGAGGAAAGGGATGGCCCAGGCCCGCCACTGCCGTAACCAGTGGCGATCCTCCGGGGGTTCAGGGGTCCCCATGGACGCGGGTCCCCTGAAAGAGACCGTACCCGCTCGGGCAACTTGGTTCAGGACTGGGGTCAAGGGGTGTTGCCCACTTCTTAGGGGCAGCATCAGGGCCAGGTTGTTTGGGTGGGAGAAGAGCGGAAGCCGTAACCGTTTTAATAAAAATAGACAACCGTTAAGTAACGTTTAAGAATGTGCCTCCCGTTGTGGGATGATTGATGAAAAATGCTTGTTGTTACACATGTTTTACTCTTTTACAGTTAAGAAAAATAAAACCGGTGATGGACGGGCAGCCCGCGGACGGTCTGCATTTTACTAAGGGGGAATGTGGCGCCCTGGACAAGCCAGGTCGTCACAGGTACTACAACAACACACCCCACACCCCGGCTAGGCACACTGAAGTCAGACAAAAACCCTTGTTGCCTCCCTCCAGGGGCTGATGTCCACACCAGGGGGTGGAGCCAGGCGTTTGGCCCCACCCGCCGAGGAGTTCACAGTCCTGGAGGCGGGAAAAGGAAAGTCAGATCAGTTTTGAGGGTGAAAGAGTGAAGTAGTAGAGGAGCAGACTGACCATGTCCGGGTATGTGGCCCGGGCACATACAGCAAGGTTGGCAGACGGTGGTGACAGTCTGCAGGAGAGGCCAATTGGAGTGAACCGTAAGGACCAAGGACGGGCGGTGGCCCTCCGGTACCGGACCAGGGAACGAAGAGAAGCCAGCACCGTTCGACAGGGCCTACGGACCCCGACCAGGCTTGGAGTCGCCGTAAAACCGCTCAAATCCGTTAGCGAAGTGAACCTCCTGGGTTTCCCAGCAGTCAAGCCCCGATAGAAGGCAACAGCTCACACCGTGAAGGGAAATACAGTCACCGCCAAGGCTACAGTTCCCAGGGCCAGAGCCTGCGGGCAAAAGGGGCTCCCTCAGCATCCATCTAAGCTGGGGAGCGGGTTAACGGTGGGAAGCCATCAGTACCAAGAACATACTAAAGATGCAGGGAAAGACAGTTACCATCAACCTACCTACTAGCAGAAACCACCGCAGCAGTCAGTGGGACCCGTCCATCCAGCCGTGTGTTTTACCAAGGACTTTGCATTCGTCATTGGCTGAGTGAGTACCACTGCGCCCCTGCGACCCTGCACCTAGCCAGGTCCCGTAACCCACCTGCCACATCCCTCCCTTACCGGGCCCACCAACCCCCTACCCACGGAGGGGAAAACAACAACTACGCTGCTCCCTGTCATCGCTCCCGGGATCCCCGTCCAGAGCAGCGGTGGTGTCACAACCTCACCACAACCGTGGGTGGCGTCACGGACAATAAATCCCCAAAACCATTCCCCTTTTCACTCACGGGCGAGGAGCGCCGCTCGAGTCCCCGGGATCCGGCCCACCACTCGAGCCACCGAGCAGCAAGCGAAGCATCAGCAGTGCCGGACCCGAGCGTGGTGAGCGCAGCGTCCTCCTCCCCGCCCGCGACACACATGGGGGAGAGAGAGCGACAGACCCCGCACTACCCATGGGGGAGAGAGAGCGACAGACACCGCACTACCCATGAGGGAGAGAGAGCGACAGACACCGCACTACACGTGGGGGGGAGAGAGAGCGACAGACCCCGCACTACACGTGGGGGGAGAGAGCGACAGACCCCGCCCTACACGTGGGGGGGGAAGAGCGACAGACCCTGCACTACACGTGGGGGGAGAGCGACAGACCCCGCACTACATGTGGGGGGGGGGGGGCGACAGACCTTGCACTACACGTGGGGGAGAGAGAGCAACAGACTCCGCACTACACGTGGGGGAGAGAGCGACAGACTCCGCACTACTCATGAGGGAGAGAGTGCGACAGACACCGCACTAGACGTGGGGGGAGAGAGTGCGACAGACACCGCACTAGACGTGGGGGGAGAGAGTGCGACAGACACCGCACTACACGTGGGGGGGAGCGACAAACCCCGCACTACACGTGGGGGAGAGAGAGCGACAGACGCCGCACTACACGTGGGGGGGGAGAGAGACAGACCTTGCACTACACGTGGGGGAGAGAGAGCAACAGACCCCGCACTACACGTGGGGGGAGAGAGAGCGACAGACTCTGCACTACACATGGGGGGAAAGAGCGACACACCTCGCACTACACGTACACGTGGGGGAGAGAGCGACAGACCCCGCACTACACGAGGAGGAGAGAGAGCGACAGACCCCGCACTACACGAGGAGGAGAGAGAGCGACAGACCCCACACTACACGTGGGGGAGAGAGAGCGACAGACCCCGCACTACCCATGAGGGAGAGAGAGCGACAGACCCCGCACTACACGTGGGGGAGAGACGACAGACCTCGCATTACACGTGGAAGAGAGAGCGACAGGCCACGCACTACACATGGAGGAGAGAGAGCGACAGGCCACGCACTACACATGGAGGAGAGAGAGCGACAAACCCCGCACTACACATGGAGGAGAGGATGAGCGACAGACCCCGCACTACACATGGAGGAAATCATCTCATCCTCTTCACAATAAAGGATATTCTGTTGTTTTCTTTTCTAAATATTTTCTAATAACTAAAGATATTAAACCTGAGTCTGGAAATAATCTTCCATCTTACTGGAGATGTGAGAGGTTCTGATGTCATCACATTACATCATTATCTATGGGGATAAAAGAGGATATGACCGGGGAGGTGAGAGGTTCTGATGTCATCACATTACATCATTATCTATGGGGATAACAGAGGATATGACCGGGGAGGTGAGAGGCTCTGATGTCATCACATTACATCATTATCTATGGGAATAACAGAGGATATGACCGGGGAGGTGAGAGGTTCTGATGTCATCACATTACATCATTATCTATGGGAATAACAGAGGATATGACCGGGGAGGTGAGAGGTTCTGATGTCATCACATTACATCATTATCTATGGGGATAACAGAGGATATGACCGGGGAGGTGAGAGGCTCTGATGTCATCACATTACATCATTATCTATGGGAATAACAGAGGATATGACCGGGGAGGTGAGAGGTTCTGATGTCATCACATTACATCATTATCTATGGGAATAACAGAGGATATGACCGGGGAGGTGATGGACTCTGGAAATGTCTGTAGTGATATTATTAATGTCTCCACACTCAGGATTACACAGTAGTGAAGATCTCTAGTGATCGCTGTCAGGCCCCTGTGTCTGAAGGACGGGGAGGAACCCTGAGCCCAATCCCGGGGCCTCCACCTCATCCCCGGATACATGAGGACATCAGTGACCAGAAGATCCTAGAACTCATCAACAAGATCATTGAGCTGCTGACTGGAGAGGTGACACTGCTGGGAATGCTGGGACATTATACAGGACGGTACTGGAGGATTCTGGGTGATGACGGTATCATTGTGTTGTCAGGTTCCTATAAGGTGTCAGGACGTCACCGTCTATTTCTCCATGGAGGAGTGGGAGTATCTAGAAGGACACAAGGACCGGTACAAGGAGGTGATGATGGAGGAGCCCCAGCCCCGCACATCACCAGGTAATAGACAGGACTGAATACACCCGGCCTATAATTATCTGTATGTAATAATGATGTCCGTCCTGTCTGTGTCTCCTGCAGGTCTCTCCAGTACGAGGACGACCCCAGAGAGATGTCCCGCTCCTCCTCCTCCTCCACAGGATCCTCAGGTAGATGGAGATCTCCCCTATGAGGTGTAGACGGCTGTGACCTCCTTGTGTTCAGTCTTGTTTTCTCCTCCAGTATTAGATGTTTTATACTTGTGTAATGAGAGCGGTGGAGACGGCAGGATCACAGCTGACCACAGACCTCACATGTCCGGATCTTATCTCCATTATTCCCGGGGACGTTTACAATATTTTGTTTTGCAGCTTTTGGATCTGGATAAAGATCTGAACAATATTAATTCTCCAGAGAGAAATGTGAGGGGCGATCAGTGGAGTAACGAGGAGATTCCTACAGATCACCGCCCCGGTGAGTACAGACCACCCAATAACACACACAAGTCACACATTCCTATTTTCCGCTCTTTGCTGTGTCAGTTTCTCCAGCGGTATATTAACCCTTCATGTAAAATACACATGAAATGTGAATGAATCTGTGATCCCGGTGCAGGTGATAACACGGGATGTGCAGTTGTTATAGAGGAGAAATACAGCTGGACATGAATTCTGCCGATGTGAGCGAGGACCAGCTCCAGCTCTTTCCTATTATCCGCTGTCAGGGCTGATGAGGGGTTTCTCCAGTTTAGGGACTAAGAATCTGTCGCGGGCGGGGAGGGGACGCTGCGCTCACCACGCTCGGGTCCGGCTCGGGGCTGCTTTGCTTGCTGCTCGGCGGCTTGAGCGGTGGGCCGGATCCGGGGACTCGAGCGGCGCTCCTCGCCCGTGAGTGAAAGGGGAAGGTTTTGGGGGGGTTTGGAGGGTATTGTCCGTGACGCCACCCACGGTTGTGGTGAAGTTGTGACACCACCGCTGCTCTGGACGGGGATCCCGAGAGCGATGACAGGGAGCAGCTTGGATGTTGTTTTCCCCCTCCGTGGGTAGGGGTTGGTTGTCCCGGGGCCCGGTGAGGGTGAATGAAAGGTGGATGTCGGGGCTTGGTGAGGTGCAGGGTTGCGGGGGCAGCGCGGTGCCGCACGGCACAGTGGTACTCACTCAGCCAATGACGAATGCAAAGCCTCCGGTAAAACAAATGGCTGGATGGACGGGTCCCACAGACGGCTGCGGTGGCTTTTCTCCCGGTAGGTTGGCGGTGACTGCCTTTCCCTGCACCTGTAGTATGTTTCTGGTTCTGATGGCTTCCCACCGGTAACCCGCTCCCCAGCTTGGATGGATGCTGAGGGAGCCCCTTTTGCCCGCAGGCTCTGGCCCTGGGAACTGTAGCCTTGGCGGTGACTGTATTTCCCTTCACGGTTTGAGCGGTTGCCTTCGATCGGGTCTTTGCTGCTGGGAAACCCCGGAGGTTCCCTTCGCTAACGGATTTGACCGGTTTTACGGCGACTCCAAGCCTGGTCGGGGTCCGTAGGCCCTGCCGAATGGTGCTGGCTTCTCTTCGCTCCCCGGTCCGGTATTGGCGGGCCACCGACCGTCCCCGGTCCTTACGGTTTGCGTCAATCGGCCTCTCCTGCAGACGGTCACCACCATCTGCCAACCTTGCTGTATGTGCCCGGGCCACGTACCCGGACACGGTCAGTCTGCTCCACTGCTACTTCACTCTCTCCACTCCAGAACTGATCTCATCTCACTCCTTTCCCGCCTCCAGGACTGTGAACTCCTCGGTGGGTGGGGCCAACTGCCTGGCTCCACCCCCTGGTGTGGACATCAGCCCCTGGAGGGAGGCAACAAGGATTTTTGTCTGACTTTGATGTGCCTAGCCGGGGTGTGGGGTGTGTTCTTGCAGTACCTGTGACGTCTTGGCTTGTCCAGGGCGCCACAAATCCATTATCTCCTATTACACTCATGTCTGTGTGTGACAGATACAGAACATGGAGACATAAACCCAAATAACAGGAGCGGATGGAGATTACTACTCTGAGGGTCGGTAATGCTGCTCACCAGGGAGGAGGAAAAGACAGAGATGGCAGAGCGTTATTATCACATAACAAATATCATGGTTACATGAAAGACGAGCGTCACCTCTTATATATAACCCATTGTGTCCTGATAGGATGTCCGGGGTCCGGCAATTTAATCCTGATATTGGGGGGGGGATTCTTGAGCGATGCTTCTATTGACGTCATTTCGTCAGTGAATGTGCAGGATACGAGTTTAGGATAAAAGGATAAAACATTTCTAGATTCTGATTTTCTTCTAGGAGAGAAAATGTTCAGATTTATTTTCTTTTTAATCACAAGATGCTGAAATGTAACAAATATAGTGGAACTTTGGATTATGAGCATAATTCATTTCGGGGCTGTTTTCTTAAACAAAGTTACTCTTATATCAATGCGAATTTTCCCATAGAAAATAATTGAAAAGCAGACAATTCATTCCACAACCCAAATATAATTAGTATTTATATTAACTTATTACAGCAATACAAAATACTGTACATTATAAAACAAATTATACTGCTTTTTAGCTTAAATAGAATTATTAATTAACTTGAGGTGCACTATAGAGAGAAAACATTATGTATAAATATGATAATCTTTATTCTAGTACAATACACACAAAAAATACACCCCGAATCTATTCTTCCCAAAATAAGGACAGAAGTAAGCCTAGTGGGGGTAGGAATAGTGCCCAAGCAAGTAATTACATTACAAGCTTTGTGCTGTACTGGTTAGCAGAAAAGAAGTACAGTTCTGTATCCACAAATGCAAATTAATAGACATGCTATATAGTATGTTCTGTACAATGGTATACTGTATATAGTACTTATATACAGAAAGTTAACTGCAGAGCGGGTCAGAGCGCAGTGAATGGATGGAACCGGAAGTGTGTGCAGTGAGTATTTGCTCTTATTGCAAATCATTGTTCTTAAATCAAGTTATGCATTTTTAAAAAGCTTTGCTTGTTTTGCAAAACGCTGTCAAACCAAGTTACTATTAGGGTATGTGTGCATGTTGCGTTCTTCCGTGACACACATTCTGCAGCGGTTTTTCACTGCATGTGCATTTTAAAACGCAGCCAAAACGCTGCATTTTGGATGTATTTTGAATGCAGAATGGATGCATTCTGGAAGCTTGCACTCCCATGGACAGAGTGGGAAAAGCATCCAAAACGGACAAAAGAAGTGACATGTTGCTTTTTAGAATGCATCGATTTTGTAAAAAGTTTGGCATGCAAAACGCTGCACTTTAAAACGCAACGTGCGCATGGAATTTTCTAAATTCTCATAGACTTTGCTGTGGACACAGAACGCATGTACGCTGCAGTTTAAAACACTGCGTAAGCGCATGAAAAAACACAAGGTGCGCATATGGACTTGAGGGGGCTTTACACGCTGCGATATCACTAGCGATCTCGAGCGTGAAAGCACCCGCCCCCCATCGCACATGCGATATCGTGTGATCACTGCCACAGCGAACATTATGGCTACGGCAGCGTCACACGCACTTACCTGGTCGGCAACGTCGCTGTGACTGCCAAACAATCCCTCCCTCAAGGGGGAGGTGTGTTTGGCATCACAGCGACGTCACCGCGCCGTCACTAAGCGGCCAGCCAATCAAAGCGGAGGGGCAGAGATGAGCGGGACGTAACATCCTGCCCACCTCCTTCCTTCCGCATTGCCGGTGTAGGCAGTTAAGGAGATGTTCGTTGCTCCTGTGGTGTCACACATAGCGATGTGTGCTGCCGCAGGAGCGACGAACAACATCAATAATAAACAATTAACGATTTTTGCTTTTAGGACGACCTCTCCATGGTGAACGATTTTCACCACTTTTGAGGTCAGTAAAGGTCGCAGGTAAGTATCACACGCTGCGATATCGTTAATGACGCCGGATGTGCGTCACAAACAACGTGACCCTGACAATTCATTAACGATATTGTAGCGTGTAAAGTGACCTTTAATCCAAGATTCCACTGTATCTCCTTGGTTGCTCATGTCTATTGCTGACTCTTCCATCTTATAGAGGATTTATGGAAGGAAAGGGGCTGCAGAGCGGTATTCTGTAAGAATTGATTTCTCTTGCACTGGCTCGTCTTCTCTTTTTGCAGCGCCCGGATCCTCCCGCTCTGCAGCCCCTTTCCTTCCATGATCAACTCCCTGCCTTGGGCAGTCGGCGCAGCAGCTTCTGGAGGATTTTCTTGGGCTGTTCCCAGTGTTGTACCTGCTAGTACAATTTGTGGGGTGAGCGCTGTAGACCATATTTTGGTTGCTGTGCTCGGCCGATTCACACATGGAGCGCCGCTGTCCTCTGTCCTTTTCTTTTTATAGAATATTTAGACACTCAGTTTTATGGCATCATAAAGTATAATTCCTCTTATGTCGCGTTATATAAGGCAGCCATGGACACTGTGCATGTGGTGCCAGGTATGACATTCAGGATATAATTATTACCTAGTTTGCTATTCTTTTTGGACATGTTGTAGAGTTGTCTTGGTAATAAAACAATCATTATCTGGGCAGCACAATGATACTTCAGTCAGGGTGTAATGCTGCCACCAGGGGGAGCCTGAGCTCTGCAGCAGACGACACTACACAGAGCAATGAGAACCAGGAAGGAAATGCACAGCGTTCTCATGCACTGCCTAATCAGCACAGCTGAGAGGCAGAACTGCAGGGTATGTGAGGAATAGTGAGACAGGCTGGGTCAAACACAGTACGGGCAGAAGCAGGACCGGAGGAGCGAGCAGAAGCGAAGTCAAAGTCAGGCTAAGGTCAGTACCGGAGGAAGCAACCGAGTGGGGAAATAGGAGGGAGGACACAGGACAGGAGGGACGACTAGGGGACAGAACACAGACAAGGGCACGGGGGCACAGGAACAGACAGATCAGGATATCACTCACAGGACCAGCAATCACAGGCAAAGCAGAGCTAAGCTTATAGCCGGCGCCGCAGGTTCACTGGAAGTGTCAGCTTTTAAGGCATCCAGGGGCAGGAAGTGAGGCCCGAGATAAGGCTTCGCCCCCTAGCCATGTGTATAGGGAGGCGAATCATGACAGTACCCCTTCCTCAAGGGGGGGGCCACCGGACCCCCAGGCTTCCCAGGATACTTCCGGTGGAAAGCCACAATTAACCGATCGGCCCGCACGGATCGAGCCGGCACCCAGGACCGGTCCTCCGGACCGTAACCCTTCCAATGAATCAGATACTGGAGGGAACTACGAACCCAACGAGAGTCGATAATACGCTGAATTTCGTACTCCTCCTCACCGTCCACCAGTATCGGAGCCGGAAGGGTCTGAGAATCCACGACCGAAGGAACAAATGGCTTAAGCAAGGAGGTATGAAACACATTGGGAATACGCAAGGTCTGGGGCAGTTGCAACCGAAAGGCCACCGGGTAGATCACTTCGATGATCTCATAGGGCCCTATAAACTTAGGACCCAACTTAGCAGATGGAACCCTGAGCCTGGTATTCTGAGTGGACAACCACACTTTGTCCCCCACCTGAAAGGGAGGTCCCAAAGAATGGCGTTTGTCCGCTTGGCATTTCTGGGACTGTTGAGCCGTCACGATGTACCGCCGTACCTCCTTCCACACCTCCCCCAGATGCTGAATGATGGAGTCAGCCCCTGGACACCCCGAATCCACTCTAGAGAAGGTCCCAAAGTGAGGGTGAAACCCATAATTACAGAAGAAGGGAGAAGTACCCGTAGACTGATGGACTCTGCTATTGAATGTAAACTCCGCAAGGGGCAAAAACGTACACCAATCCTCCTGCTGAGCAGAAACCAAGCACCGCAGGATTTGCTCAAGGGTCTGATTCGTCCTTTCCGTCTGCCCATTGGACTCGGGATGATAGGCGGACGAGAAGGACAACTCAATTCCCAACTGCCTGCACAAGGCCCTCCAAAACCGAGAAATGAATTGTACCCCCCTGTCAGACACAATATTCAGGGGCAACCCATGTAACCGAACCACCTGGTCAATAAAGTGGTTGGCAAGGGCCGCAGCAGAAGGTAGACCGGAGAGGGGAACAAAATGTGCCTGTTTACTAAAACGATCCACCACCACCCAGATCACAGTCATACCATTTGAGACAGGGAGGTCCATAATGAAATCCATGGACAAGTGGGTCCATGGTCTTTCAGGAACAGGTAATGGAACCAGTTCCCCAGCCGGCCGGTTACGACATACCTTAGCACGGGCACATGTAGCACAGTCAGACACAAACCGAGCAACATCTGAGTGAAGAGATGGCCACCAAAACAGTCGAGCAACAGCCCTGCGAGTGGCTGTAACTCCAGGATGGCCACTAAGTACGGACTCATGGAACTCTTGAAGTACCCGTAACCGGAGGTGCAAAGGGACAAACAGTTTAGTGTCTGGAGCGGAAGATGGCGCTGAGGACTGGGCTTCCCTGACCTCAGCCTCTAACTCGGACGACAAGGCAGCGACCACCACCCCTCGTGGAAGAATGGAGGAAGGAGGCTCTGGAGGTGACACCGGGTCCAAACTACGAGACAGTGCATCTGCCCTCACGTTTTTAGACCCCGGCCGAAAAGTAATACAAAAATGAAATCTAGAAAAGAAAAGAGCCCACCTCGCTTGTCGAGGCGTCTATCTCTTGGCGGACTCGATATACCCAAGGTTTTTATGATCAGTGATGACAGTAATACGGTGAACAGCACCCTCCAAAAAATGCCTCCATTCTTCGAATGCCAACTGTACCGCCAATAATTCACGGTTACCCACATCATAGTTCCTCTCAGCCGGAGTGAATTTCTTGGAGAAGAACGCACATGGTCGCAGATTTGTCAGAGTAGCAGGGGCCCTGAGAGAGAACAGCTCCCACCCCCACCTCTGAGGTGTCCACCTCCACAACAAACAGTGCCTCGAGGTCAGGCTGTACCAGGACTGGGGCGGACATGAACCGGTCCTTTAACTCAAGAAAGGCCTGGACAGCCGTTTGCGACCAGTTCTGCAGATCCGCCCCTTTCCGTGTAAGGTCAGTCAATGGTTTGGCAATTTGAGAGAATCCCTTAATGAACCTTCGATAATAATTTACGAAACCCAAAAAGCATTGTAGCGCCTTGATATCCCTGGGTTGCACCCAATCCACGATAGCCTGCACCTTTCCTGGGTCCATTTAAAACCCATCACGAGAAAGGAGTAACCCAAGAAAGGCTATTTCCTGAACAGAGAAAACACATTTTTCAAGCTTGGCAAACAGATGGTTATCACGCAATCTCTGTAATACTGAGCGAACATGCATAATATGCGTATCTCTGTGGGCAGAATAAATGAAAATGTCATCGAGATAGATGACCACAAAACGACCAAGAAAATCAGAGAAGATATCGTTGATGAAATTTTGAAACACCGCAGGGGCATTTGTTAGATCAAAAGGCATCACCAAATTCTCGAATAACCCCTCTGACGTCAGAAAGGCCGTTTTCCACTCATCCCCTTCTCTAATACGGATAAGATTATAGGCCCCACTGAGATCTAGTTTGGTAAACCACCGGGCTTCAGAGAGTTGGTTGTAGAGATCAGGGATGAGTGGAAGCGGATACGTGTTTTTCACAGTAATTTTGTTTAATTCTCGGAAATCGAGACATGGTCTTAATCCTCCGTCCTTCTTCTTTACAAAAAAGAACCCAGCAGCCACAGGGGAAGAAGAAGGACGGATATGCCCTTTACGTATACTATCAGATATGTATGATTTCATAGCAGCCCTTTCTGGACCCGAAAGGTAATATAAACGGGCCTTGGGCAATTTGGTATTGGGAAGTAAATCGATGGCACAGTCATATGGGCGATGAGGCGGCAAAACCTCGGCCTCTGTTTCCGAGAATACGTCTCCGTAGTCCCTCAGGTATTCCGGAAGACCCTCAGGACTTACGGAGAACACAGGTACAGATTGTAAACACCTTTTATGACAAGCAGGACTCCATTTGACTATGGTACGACACTCCCAATCAATAACGGGATTATGTAACCTTAACCATAGATACCCCAACACTAATCCAGCAGGGAGATTGGCCATTACAAAACAAGAAATCGTTTCAGAATGCAGAGACCCGATCACCAGAGTAAATTTTTCTGTAGCAAACCGAATGAGGTTTTGAGGCAGCGGTGTTTTATCAATTGCCAGGAGTTGAATGGGTCCTTCTAACCTCACTGTCCCTAACTCTAATCTTTGGACCAACTCAGAGTCAATGAAGTTCATAGCGGACCCACAGTCAATAAAGGCAGTAGCAGACCAGACCAACTCCTTGACCCGGAGGTCGACATTCAGAAGTATCTTATTGGAGGATAGGAAAGGTAGCTGATAGTCTGGGCAACCTCCTCGACCGTTACCCAGACTTAGAAGTTTCCCGACAACTGTTTAGCGGAGGGGCAAGCCGGGCAGTATTTCCTCCAATATCCATGGTGTCCACAATAGAAGCACAGCTTGAGATCTCGGCGTCTTCTCCTCTCCTTCTCATCCGGACTGATGGCTCCAACTTCCATCCGTTCCATAGCTGGCAAAGAAGGTGCCCTAGGTAGAGGGGGCGGAATCTCACGCATGGTTCCCCTTCTTTCCCGTAATCTGCGGTCCATACGAACTGCCTCCGTCATCGCATCATCCAAGGTGCTGGGAGGAGGGTGCAGAGCCAATGCGTCTTTCAGGGACTCCGAAAGACCTCTCCAGAATTGGCACCTGAGTGCAGAATCATTCCACCGTACCTCAGTGGACCACTGCGGAAACTCAGAACAATATAGCTCAGCAGTGTGGTTTCCCTGAGTGAGACACATGATCCTGTCCTCAGCCACCCGTACACGGTCTGGTTCGTCATATATCACCCCGAGGGAGTCAAAGAAGAGGTCAACCGAATGCCGTTCCGGGGCCGAAGGGGGTAGGGAAAATGCCCAGGTCAAGGGACCCCCTCTAAGTAACGACATGATGATCCCCACCCGCTGGATCTCATTCCCCGAGGACCGAAGCCGGAGAGTGAAATGAAGCTTGCAACTCTCCCTAAATGTCCGAAATAGGTTTTTCTCCCCCGAGAATTTATCGGGGAGCATCACCGTGGGTTCAAGGGAGGTCAGTTGGACATCAGTGGGACTATGCTGTCCTACGGTTTGTGAGGTAACTGCCACTGAGGTGACCCTCGCAGAAGCAGAAACCTCACTCTGCAGAATGTTGTGTGAAGCTACCAGGGTGCGATGCTCTGCAGCCAAATCCTGCACCAGCTGCGTAAGGTTGGCTACTTGCTCGCACAAAGTACTGAGTGGATCCATTACAGTCTGGTATCCTGCAAAGTTGGATCCCACTACCAAGAATTAAATGGCTTTTTTCTTTTCTTCCTCCCTATGGGAGATAAAGCCTATTGGGGCCGGCTATACTGTAATGCTGCCACCAGGGGGAGCCAGAGCTCTGCAGCAGACGACACTACACAGAGCAATGAGAACCAGGAAGGAAATGCACAGCGTTCTCATGCACTGCCTAATCAGCACAGCTGAGAGGCAGAACTGCAGGGTATGTGAGGAATAGTGAGACAGGCTGGGTCAAACACCGTACGGGCAGAAGCAGGACCGGAGGAGCAAGCAGAAGCGAAGTCAAAGTCAGGCTATGGTCAGTACCGGAGGAAGCAACCGATGGGGAAATAGGAGGGAGGACACAGGACAGGAGGGACGACCAGGGGACAGAACACAGACAAGGGCACAGGGGCACAGGAACAGACAGATCAGGATATCACTCACAGGACCAGCAATCACAGGCAAAGCAGAGCTAAGCTTATAGCCGGCGCTGGTTCACTGGAAGTATCAGCTTTTAAGGCATGCAGGGGCCGGAAGTGAGGCCCGAGAGAAGGCTTCGCCCCCTAGCCATGTGTATAGGGAGGCGAATCATGACACAGGGGCCTAAGATTATCAGTGAAAACCAAGTTTTAGGATTCTATTTTTTTAAAATGACAAAATCTGTTTTATTCTTTTGACAGAAGATTTTGGCATTATACAGAATATAAATGAAGAGCAAGTCATTATCCCAGATAAACCCTCAGCTCTTCACACCCAAGATCCGTCAGCTGATGTGTCTAAACCATCTCCCGATTCACCACAGATTATTCAGCAAAATAAGAGCCACATGAGGGATGGTCAACAACAAAGAGCTCACACAGGGGAGAAGTTGTATTCATGTAATCAATGTGGAAAGTGTTTTACTCAAAAGTCTGCTCTAATTTTACATGAAATAATTCACAAAGGAAACCCATTTTCATGCTCAGAATGTGGAAAATGTTTTAGTTATAAATCACATCTTGTTGTACATCTAAATACTCACATGGGGGAGAAATCATATTCATGTCCAATATGTAAGAAACATTTTATTCAGAACGCAGATTTTTATGACCATATAAAAACTCACAGAAGAGAGAAGTCATTTTCATGTTCAGAATGTGGGAAATGTTTTATTGGAAAATCACAGCTTGATATGCATATAAAAACTCACACGGGGGAAAAGCCATTTTCTTGTTCAGAATGTGGGAAATGTTTTATTGAAAAATCACAGCTTGATATGCATATAAAAACTCACACGGGGGAGAAGCTATTTTCTTGTTCAGAATGTGGGAAATGTTTTATTCAGAAATCACAGCTTAATATGCATATAAAAACTCACACGGGGGAGAAGCCATTTTCTTGTTCAGAATGTGGGAAATGTTTTATTCAGAAATCACAGCTTAATATGCATATAAAAACTCACACTGGGGAGAAGCCATTTTCTTGTTCAGAATGTGGGAAATGTTTTATTGGAAAATCACAGCTTGATAGGCATATAAAATCTCACACGGGGGAGAAGCCATTTTCTTGTTCAGAATGTGGGAAATGTTTTATTCAAAAATCAAAGCTTGATATGCATATAAAAACTCACACGGGGGAAAAGCCATTTTTTTGTTCAGAATGTGGGAAATGTTTTATTGAAAAATCACAGCTTGATATGCATATAAAAACTCACACGGGGGAGAAGCTATTTTCTTGTTCAGAATGTGGGAAATGTTTTATTAAAAAATCAAAGCTTGATATGCATATAAAAACTCACACGGGGGAAAAGCCATTTTCATGTTCAGAATGTGGGAAATGTTTTATTGGAAAATCACAGCTTGATATGCATATAAAAACTCATACGGGGGAGAAGCCATTTTCTTGTTCAGAATGTGGGAAATGTTTTATTCAGAAAAGCGAGCTTAGTAGGCATATAAAAACTCACACTGGGGAGAAGCCATTTTCTTGTTCAGAATGTGGGAAATGTTTTATTGGAAAATCACAGCTTGATATGCATGTTAAAACTCACACTGGGGAGAAGCCATTTTCTTGTCCAGAATGTGGGAAATATTTTATTGGAAAATCACAGCTTGATATGCATATAAAAACTCATACGGGGGAGAAGCCATTTTCATGTTCAGAATGTGGGAAATGTTTTATTAGAAAATCACAGCTTGATATGCATATAAAAAATCACATGGGGGAGAAGCCATTTTCTTGTTCAGAATGTGGGAATTGTTTTATTAGAAAATCACAGCTTGATGGGCATATAAAAACTCACACAGGGGAGAAGCCATATTCTTGTCCAGAATGTGAGAAATGCTTTGTTCACAAATCCGCTTTTGTTAGACACATGACAGTTCACACAAGGTAGAAGACATTTATTTTTTTTTTTAGAAACTGGTAAATGTTATAGCAGTAAATGAACTCTTAGGCTATGTGTCCACGGTAGAATGTACCTGCGGATTTTTCTGCATGAAAATCCGCGACTTTTGCGGCAAATCCGCACCTTATTTTTGCCGCGGATTTACCGCGGATTTGCTACGGATTTTGATGCGGATTTTTTCTTTTTCCCCCATTCTATACCCAAAATCCGCACCAAAATCCGCAACAATAATTGACATGTTGCAGATTTTTCCGGATCAAAATCCGCGGCAAATCCGCCGCGGAAAAATCCGCAGCATGGACACAGCATTTCCAAAATGCCATTGAAATGGCTTGGAAGTGCCGCTGCTGCAGATTTTCAGGAAATCCGCGGTAAATCCGCGGTAAAATCTGCGCGAAATCCGCAGCATGGGCACATAGCCTTAGGCTGGAAACACATCTATGCGAGTAAAATCGGTCCGACTGGGCTGAAAAAAACTCGTCTGATTTTAGTTCAGATTAGGTCCAAGTGCAACGCAAAGTGCGATGCTTTTTCTGAATAAATTAATGATTTTACTAGCGTGTGTAATGCGTGTGTAATGCGTATTTTTTACTATGTCATCTGCCATTCAGCTCTGCTACATGGCCGCTGACAGCAGACACAGACAGCCATGTAGCAGAGCTGAATGGCAGATGACAGCAGACACAGACAGAGCCGCACGATCAGAATGAACTCGGGTGAACTTCACCCGACTTCATTGTAATGCTGCAGCTCTGTCTGTGCCGCGTCGTGATTAGCGGTCACCTGTGAAGGGCTCACCGGTGACCGCTAATCCCCTGAGTGACTGAAGTTAGCAGCCCTCTCTCATACTCACCGATCCCCGGAGCGGTGCTGCACGGCATTCACACTGCTCCGGCGGCTTTTACGATTTTGAAAAAGCCGGCCGCTCATTAAACAATCTCGTATTCCCTGCTTTCCCCGCCCACGGGCGCCTATGATTGGTTGCAGTGAGACACGCCCCCACGCTGAGTGACAGGTGTCTCACTGCACCCAATCACAGCAGCCGGTGGGCGTGTCTATACTGTGCAGTGAAATAAACAATTAAAAAAAAACGGCGTGCGATTCCCCCCCAATTTTAATACCAGCCAGATAAAGCCATACGGCTGAAGGCTGGTATTCTCAGGATGGGGAGCTCCACGTTATGGGGAGCCCACCAGCCTAACAATATCAGCCAGCAGCCGCCCAGAAGTGCCGCATACACTGTACCCGGTTCTTCCCGATTTGCCCTGGTGCGTTGGCAAATCGGGGTAATAAGGAGTTAATGGCAGCCCATAGCTGCCCCTAAATCCTAGATTAATCATGTCAGGCATCTCCCCGAGATACCTTCCATGATTAATCTGTAAGTTACACTAAATAAACACACACACCTGAAAAAGTCATTTATTAGAAATAAAAAACATAAACAAATTCTCTGATTCACCAATTTAATAAACCCCAAAAAGCCCTCCATGTCCGGCGTAATCCAGGATGGTCCAGCGTCGCTTCCAGTTCTGCTGCATGAAGGTGACCGGGGCTGCAGAAGACACCGCCGCTCCTGTCAGCTCCATGCAGCAACTGAGGTGAGTAGCGCGATCAGCTGAGGTGTCACTGAGGTTACCCGCTGTCACTGGATACAGCGGTGGCCGCGGGTGACCTCAGTGACAGCTCAGCTGATCGATGATCCGGCTGTGCGCGCTGGACCGCATGCATGGAGCGCACATAGATCCATTCGGCACAGAGTTAGAAAATCGAGAGGCATTGAACCACGCATGCATTGAGCCTGTCAAAGATATCTATACATAGCTAGTGCATATTCAGTCAGCTTACAGGCATTTTTCATTTATACTGGTATATATTAATTAATCACGCTTAATGCATAATGATAAATTGTATGAAGTTATATCTTATAGCATCAAATAAATATTGATAATAAATATTAATATACAGCGTGTGTACACACCAATTTTATGTTCAATCTTTTTTATTAAGTATTTTTTCATAATTACAATAAACATCATGAGCATATATTGAAAACATTTACAAATTTCCAACACAAAAATGTACTGAACTGTTTAGTTATGTCCTTATGTGTCCTAAGACACAACTCCCTCTGTCCATTCCAAACAGTGCCCCCGTATCCCCATGACCTTCTGTAGCTGAGTTCATGCAATACAAGGAATGTAGCCACAAACGACTACATTTGGACTTCCTGGGTCACTAGGTGTACACACCAATTTTGACGTGATCAGCAGACACCAATATATATACAATTTAAGCACTGAATAAATATAATTTCATTCTCTTTTATTCTTTTTCTCTTCTATTCAATGGTCATCCATGGTCCAAAGTAAAAAAAAGCGAAGTCTTGAGGAAACCTTCTTTACATCATAAAGACAATGAATCATTCTGGGGGCCCAAATTGCAGCAGGACAAAAATATAAATTATCTAGAAATAGAATTGTATATATTAGAAACCTAAAACCAAAACATCTGAAAACATAACCCCCCATAAAAAAAACCTCATCCCGAAAGGTCGTCATAAACAAGGAATAAATGCATTTTGATAACCTATGCTGTGGAAAAGGACATTGTACCCATAATAAACATTCTTTTTTATATACTGAATTGAATGTCCAATAGGACAGTAACCTTAATTTAGTCATTCAGGAAAGACACAAACCCATTACTCTCCTTCAAGCCCTGAGGGGTCATGGAACCAAGGCGATAAATCTATTTGCATTCAACCTTGGCCAATAGATGACCCAAATTGCCCCCTCTTGGGCCCAAGCTTAATGGGGGCTTGAATGAGAGTAATGGGTGTCAGGTTTCCGGGTTTTCCAGTTCTCTTTTGAATGAGCTTGCCCTCAGTTAACATGGAGTTTACTGTTCTGTTGCCCTACTTCCTGTCCAGCTGCTTAAAAGGCCGCCTCTAAGCCTAGTCCAGTGCCTGAGTATACTGCTTGCTGTGTGCTCCTGCTTTGCTGCTTCCAAATCCTGATTGCCTCTGGATCCTCCTGAAAGACTACCGACCGACTCTGGACCATACCCGGTTTCTTCAAGCTGTGCCTGGATTCCGTCTGCCATCTTCGGTCAGCACTCTGCCCGGTTTCCCTCCGGTTCGTAACCACTCTGGACTATCATCCCGTACGGACACTTCTGGACCTTACCACTTGCCCCTTGTGTCCCGGCTGCTGCGCATTTAGGCCTTCCGGGGTGATTGCTGGACAGTCCCTGTATAGGGGTTCGCTCTGGTGGTCTCCCTGGGGGAGTCCGGTGCGTGGTCCCGGGAATTCCCTTCGCTCCGTTTCGGGAAGGTATTTTGTGTGTTTGTTCTACTGTGTTTGTTCCGTTGTGTATCTACCGTGGTTACATATTATAAACATCTTGTACCCAGAACTCGTCTCTGGTTGTCATTGCCCTAACGCTATCGAAATCCTCAGAACATACAATAAGTATTACAATGGGTTTGGGTCTTTCCTATGACTAAATTAAGGTTACTGTCCTATTGGACATTCAATTCAGTATATATATATACAGTTAGGTCCAGAAATATTTGGACAGTGACACAAGTTTTGTTATTTTAGCTGTTTACAAAAACATGTTCAGAAATACAATTATATATATAATATGGGCTGAAAGTGCACACTCCCAGCTGCAATATGAGAGTTTTCACATCCAAATCGGAGAAAGGGTTTAGGAATCATAGCTCTGTAATGCATAGCCTCCTCTTTTTCAAGGGACCAAAAGTAATTGGACAAGTGACTCTAAAAGCTGCAGTTAACTCTGAAGGCATCTCCCTCGTTAACCTGTAATCAATGAAGTAGTTAAAAGGTCTGGGGTTGATTAGAGGTGTGTGGTTTTGCATTTGGAAGCTGTTGCTGTGACCAGACAACATGCGGTCTAAGGAACTCTCAATTGAGGTAAAGCAGAACATCCTGAGGCTGAAATAAAAGAAATAATCCATCAGAGAGATCGCAGACATGCTTGGAGTAGCAAAATCAACAGTCGGGTACATTCTGAGAAAAAAGGAATTGACTGGTAAGCTTGGGAACTCAAAAAGGCCTGGGCGTCCACGGATGACAACAGTGGTGGATGATCGCCGCATACTTTCTTTGGTGAAGAAGAACCCGTTCACAGCATCAACTGAAGTCCAGAATACTCTCAGTGAAGTAGGTGTATCTGTCTCTAAGTCAACAGTAAAGAGAAGACTCCATGAAAGTAAATACAAAGGGTTCACATCTAGATGCAAACCATTCATCAATTCCAAAAATAGACAGGCCAGAGTTACATTTGCTGAAAAACACCTCATGAAGCCAGCTCAGTTCTGGAAAAGTATTCTATGGACAGATGAGACAAAGATCAACCTGTACCAGAATGATGGGAAGAAAAAAGTTTGGAGAAGAAAGGGAACGGCAGATGATCCAAGGCACACCACATCCTCTGTAAAACATGGTGGAGGCAACGTGATGCCATGGGCATGCATGGCTTTCAATGGCACTGGGTCACTTGTGTTTATTGATGACATAACAGCAGACAAGAGTAGCCGGATGAATTCTGAAGTGTACCGGGATATACTTTCAGCCCAGATTCAGCCAAATGCCGCAAAGTTGATCGGACGGCGCTTCATAGTACAGATGGACAATGACCCCAAGCATACAGCCAAAGCTACCCAGGAGTTCATGAGTGCTAAAAAGTGGAACATTCTGCAATGGCCAAGTCAATCACCAGATCTTAACCCAATTGAGCATGCATTTCACTTGCTCAAATCCAGACTTAAGACGGAAAGACCCACAAACAAGCAAGACCTGAAGGCTGCGGCTGTAAAGGCCTGGCAAAGCATTAAGAAGGAGGAAACCCAGCGTTTGGTGATGTCCATGGGTTCCAGACTTAAGGCAGTGATTGCCTCCAAAGGATTCGCAACAAAATATTGAAAATAAAAATATTTTGTTTGGGTTTGGTTTATTTGTCCAATTACTTTTGACCTCCTAAAATGTGGAGTGTTTGTAAAGTAATGTGTACAATTCCTACAATTTCTATCAGATATTTTTGTTCAAGCCTTCAAATTAAACGTTACAATCTGCACTTGAATTCTGTTGTAGAGGTTTCATTTCAAATCCAATGTGGTGGCATGCAGAGCCCAACTCGCGAAAATTGTGTCACTGTCCAAATATTTCTGGACCTAACTGTATATGAAAGAATGTTTATTATGGGTACGATGTCCTTTTCCGCAGCATAGGTCTATCAAAATGCATTTATTCCTTGTTTATGACGTCCTTTCGGGATGAGGTTTTTTATGGGGGGTTATGTTTTTAGCTGTTTTGGTTTTAGGTTTCTAATATATACAATTCTATTTCTAGATAATTTATATATTTGTCAACAGATGTGTCATTTGGGTTGGAGATATTGTGTGCTACTATAGACAAGCGGGATCTGACCAATACAAACTGGTCCATATGATGCATGGAACAATATGCCCGTCTTTTATATGGGTATGTTTAGTTAAAACCAATATTATACACTTGCGGTATTATACCGGTAGTTTTCTGTGTATATTGTGGGATATGCACTAGCCGTAGTGATATTTTCTATTTAGATTACACCAGCGGTACTGCATCTATAAAAGATTTTCTATATTCTATCCAACGTATGAGGAACATTTTTAGATCCTTGCATTACCGCTTATGCTAACCACCTGTACAAATAGTTTTAACAAGAGACATAGATAGTGTCTATCGGATATGCACTAGTTGTATTTACTTAATGGCGGTACTGTGCCTATAAGGAGATTTTTCTGCATCTTACTGACGAGCATTTTTTGATCCATGCATCTCCCGTTTTTGAGAAGTATTTGTATAAACAGCCTTAGGCCCGTTTCACACGTCAGTGAAAAACAGTGACGTTTTTCACTGGCGTGTAAAACACGCACATGTCCCTGCGTGTGCCGAAAATCACGGCACACGTGGGTTGTCTAAGTGCAATCCGGGCTCCGTTCTCCGTGGCCCGTGATTGCACTTAGAGATTCACTCACCTGTGCCCGCTCCCGCTGTCCATGGTGCTGATCACTCCCGCGACGCAGCATCCGGCCGGCGGTGACCCCTGCAGCAGCTGCTTCCGGGTCGGCTGTGTCGCGCATAATGAATATGCGCGACAGTAATCAGCCGGCATAGAAGGAGCAAGCTGCACGGGCTGCAGAGGACATCGCTGGACGCCGGGTGAGTTAAAATGTTTTTTTATTTTAAAAGTACGTTTTTTTCTGGCACGTGTTTCACGGACCACACCACTGCGTGGTCCGTGGAACATCAGTGATGCCAGAAAAAAATGGACATGTCTCCGTGCAGCAATCACGCACACGCGGGTACGCCGCACGGAGACACGTGCAGTGACAAATCACTGACGTGTGAGCAGACCCATTCATTATAATGGGTCTGCGTATGTCAGTGATTCTGGTACGTTTAAAAAAAAGCACAAACGTCCCAGAATCACTGACGTGTGAAAGGGGCCTTATTCAGTGACTGAGTGAACTTGCAATCTAGGTGCGTTAGTTTCGCCAGCTTGCCGGTTATCTGAACCTTCTCACATCAATATTTTAGTGACAGACTATAATCTGAGAAATAACACTGATTTACATTTGGATGATGGTCTGATTTTGGAATTGATGTATTTCCGACACTATAGACTTTACGAATCAGGAGATCTGAAACAGTGATTGAACAGACTGGATAATTACTAAATATTTTGATACCTATATCATTGTTGCAAACTTCCTCAAAAAAACCTTTCATATAATAAATAGTCAGTCTGTCATTTAGTGACTATTAGTGATGAGCGAGTATGCTTGTTACTACTCGGTACTCGCACGAGTATCACTGTACTCGGGCTACTCGGCGGGTACCGAATAATTTCGCGATACTCGTGCTGTTCTCGTGGTCATCATCCCTGCATGTTGGCGCTCTTTTGAGAGCCAGCCCTCATGCAGGGATTGGCTGGCAGACCACTGCTATGCCACAGCCCTGTTAGTTGTGGAATTGCAGTGATTGGCCGGCCCGCACAGCGTGACCGAGCCTTTATACCGGCGGGCACGCTGTGCTCTGCACACAGCCATCTCATATTCCCTGCTTTCCCCGCCCACAGGCGCCTATGATTGGTTGCAGTGAGACACGCCCCCACGCTGAGTGACAGGTGTCTCACTGCACCCAATCACAGCAGCCGGTGAGCGTGTCTATACTGTGCAGTAAAATAAATAAATAATTAAAAAAAACGGCGTGCGGTCCCCCCAATTTTAATACCAGCCAGATAAAGCCATACAGCTGAAGGCTGGTATTCTCAGGATGGGGAGCCCCATGTTATGGGGAGCCCCCCAGCCTAACAATATCAGTCAGCAGCCGCCCAGAATTGCCGCACACATTATATACGACAGTTCTGGGACTGTACCCGGCTCTTCCCGATTTACCCTAGTGCGTTGGCAAATCGGGGTAATAAGGAGTTAATGGCAGCCCATAGCTGCCACTAAATCCTAGATTAATCATGTCAGGCGTCTCCCCGAGATTCCTTCCATGATTAATCTGTAAATTACAGTTAAAAAATACACACACCCGAAAAAATCCTTTATTAGAAATAAAAAACAATAACAAAGTCCCTCATCACCAATTTATTAACCCCGACAAAGCCCTCCATGCCCGGCGTAATCCACGGACCTCCAGCGTCGCGTCCAGCTCTGCTGCATGCAGGTGACAGGAGCTGCAGAATACACCGCCGCTCCGGTCAGCTTCACACAGCAACTGAGGTGAGTAGCGCGATCAGCTGCTGTCAGTCAGGTAACTCACGGCCACCGCTGGATCCAGCGGTGGCCGCGATTAACCTCAGTGACAGCTCAGCTGATCGCTATACTCACCTCAGTTGCTGCGTGGAGCTGACCGGAGCGGCGGTGAGTAGCGCGATCAGCTGAGCTGTCACTGAGGTTACCCGCGGCCACCGCTGCATCCACCGCTAGATCCAGGTAACCTCAGTGACAGCTCAGCTGATCGCGATACTCACCTCAGTTGCTGTGTGGAGCTGACCGATGCGGCGGTGAGTAGCGCGATCAGCTGAGCTGTCACTGAGGTTACCCGCGGCCACCGCTGCATCCACCGCTAGATCCAGGTAACCTCAGTGACAGCTCAGCTGATCGCGCGGCTGTCTTCAGTTGCTGTGTGAAGCTGACAGGAGCGGTGGTGTATTCTGCAGCTCCTGTCACCTTCATGCAGCACAGCTGGATGCGACGCTGGAGGACTGTGGAGTACGCCGGACATGGAGGGTTTGTCGGGGTTAATAAATTGGTGATGAGGGACTTTGTTAGTGTTTTTTATTTCTAATAAAGGATTTTTCGTGTGTGTGTGTTTTTTAACTGTAATTTACAGATTAATCATGGAAGGAATCTCGGGGAGATGCCTGACATGATTAATCTAGGATTTAGTGGCAGCTATGGGCTGCCATTAACTCCTTATTACCCCGATTTGCCAACGCACTAGGGTATATCGGGAAGAGCCGGGTACAGTCCCAGAACTGTCGCATCTAATGTATGCGGCAATTCTGGCCGGCTGCTGACTGATATTGTTAGGCTGGGGGGCTCCCCATAACGTGGAGCTCCCCATCCTGAGAATACCAGCCTTCAGCCGTATGGCTTTATCTAGCTGGTATTAAAATTGGGGGGACCGCAAGCCGTTTTTTTTAATTATTATTATCCAAATTTCTGAATAAAATAAAAAATATCCCCTAACTGTGCTAGTGGTCGTGACAGGAACAATATGATGTCATCTGCAAAAAGAGCAATTTTGACTATATCCTTGCCTACTTTAATTCCGTCAAATAGATCAGTCTCCTCCACATATCTAGCAAAGGGTTCCATGGCCAGGTTAAATAGCAATGGCGACATTGGGCAGCCCTGTCTGGTCCCTTTGTGTAGGTGAAAAGGAGCAGAGAGGAATCCAGGAGTATGTATTCTGGCTGTAGGGCTGTTATATACTCCGTCCAAGTATGTTCTAAATTTGCCTTTTAAATTGAAAGTGTCCAGTGTCGCCCCCAACCATTCGCAACTGACATTATCAAATGCTTTCTCTGCATCTAGAGTTAGGAGAGCTGGTCTGTCACCTGAGTGTTGCTGTCATCCTACCTCGTCCAACACTGTCAAAACCTTCCTTATGTTCTTAACTGCAGCCCTCCCTTTAGCAAACCCCACCTGAGCCAGTTTCACCAACTGAGGAAGCACCCCTGCCAAATGTTCAGCCATTATTTTAGACATAATATTTTGGTGTTGGTCAATTAGTGAAATAAGTCTATAGGAGCCTGTCTCTAGGGTGTCCTTTCCTTGTTTCCTTTGGGAACAATGGTGATAATGTTTGTAAACCTGCAGAGTTAACGGCGCTAGATAAGTAAAATAAATAAATTGAGTTATATGCCTGAAGAAGGCTGGTTCACAGCCGAAATGCATTGTATTTTATTAATTTTAATAAATATTTTTTATTGAAATCTGGGACATTGATCCTCTTAATTCCACTACTAAATTGCCATTGGAGACAAAACGTTATTACTGATCTATTTTTCTGGAGCATTTCCTCTGTGTGGATCCCCACACCAAAATCTTTGGTGGAAGTTGAAGAAAATGGTCCATGACAAGGCTCCAACCTGCAAAGCTGATCTGGCAACAGCAATCAGAGAAAGTTGGAGCTAGATTGATGAAGAGACTGTTTGTCACTCATTAAGTCCATGCCTCAGAGACTGCAAACTGTTATAAAAGCCATAGGTGGTGCCAGAAAATACTAGTGATGTATTTGAGTGTCTTTTTGTTTGTTTTTAATGACTCCATAATTTCCTCATAATTGAGAGATTCCATAATTTTTTACCCTGTTTGGTCTTGAAAAGTAACCGTTACTGGCTGCACATTATGTTTTCATGATTTTTTTTTTAGTGTTTCTTAATGCCAGAAAGTTGCCATTTGAAATGAATTTAGTTTGTGCTGTCTGTGATTTGCTTTTTATAAACAAAACTAAACAACTGAATGAACATCGTCAGAGCCAGGTGATTCCATAATTTTTTGCCAGGGGTTGTATAAATTAGATCTCTGAGACGTCTTTTTTCTAAGCTAAATCAATCTAACTTTATCAACCTGTCATCATATGGGAGGCCTCCAGTCCTTGTAATAGTCTAGTTAACTGCCTTTAAACTGGCTGTAACTTCTGAATGTCCTTTTTAAAATGTGGAGCCCAAAACTGGATCCCATATTCTAGATGTGGCCTTACAAGTGATTTATAGAGGGGTAACAATACGTTGGGATCACAGGATCTAATCTCTCTTTTTATACACCCTAAAATCTTGTTTGCTTTTGCAGTTGCTGCTTGACATTGAGTGCTGCTGCTTGACATTGAGTGCTGCTGCTCAGCTTATTTGTAATGAGAATACCTAAGTCCTTCTCCTGTTCTGTAGTCCCGAGTTTACATCTCTTATTGTCTTTACCTTTGTGTGTGCATGCTTGGAGACAGTTGTAGTTTTGTCTTGTCTGACTTTATCTGTGGGTTTCATCACTCTCATGTGCTGGGGGGAGGGGGAATCGGATCAGAAACGGTCAGGAGCAGAGACAGGAAGGAAACTCATGCCTGTCTACCATCAGGCGTATCCCTGAGATTAGGGATAGCATAAAGACTCCTAGTTTCAGCTCAGGTGCCCTGGTTCCCCATTATCCAATAGTCAACATGACAATAAGTGAGTAAAATAAAAACAAAAAATCGAGAAATTCATGAAATAATTAAAAAAGGGCTTCCTTATATTTTTGGTTCCCAGTTGGGTACAAATAGGCATCTGGGGGTTGGGGATAGCCCGTAGCTGTCTGCTGTACCTGGCTAGCATACAAAAATATAGCAAAGCCCATGTCTTTTTTTTTTTTTTTTTTTTTACTTTTTTGGAAAAAAACTTTAAGGGCTTCCCTGGATGGAAACATTGCCAGTGAAGATAACACCAAGCAGTGGGGGTTAGCAGCCAGTAGCTGCTTGGGTTAGCCTTAGCAATAGAAAATGCAGCGGTAGCACACACATTTATTTTTACCCCTAACCTTTGGGTTAGGGTTATGTGTTTTGTTTTTTTTTTAATTATTTAAAAAAAAAAATAAAAAAAATCGAAATGGGCTTCACCATATTTTTGTATGCCAGCCAGGTACAGCAAGCAGGTATGGGCTGCTCCCAACCCCCCAGCTACCTATTTGTACACAGCTGGGCATTAAAAATATAGGGAAGCCCATTTTTTAATTATTTCATAAATTTCATTAAATAATTAAAAAAAAAAAAACTACGTGGGCTTTGCCCAATTTTTGTGTACAGTCATGTAAGACTAGGCAGCTGGAGACTGGAATCCTCATTACAGGGTGGCCCAAGCTTTCTGGGCCCCCCACTGCGAATTGCAGTCCGCAGCCACCCCAGAAAATGGCGCGTTCATAGAAGCGCCATCTTCTGGCGCTGTATCCAACTTTTCCAGCGACCCTGGTGCCGGCTGGCTCGCTGGGTAATAATGGGGTTCCGGACAGCTGTGTATTATCAGCTGGCCCTAAGCCCGGAATTCATGGTGTCACGCCAATAGTAGACATGGCCACCATGAATTTCTAGTAAAGATAAAAAAACACAACACACAGAAAAATATTTTTTTTAGAAATAAAACACAGCACAATTAGTGACGCCATCTTTATTGAACTAAATCTCCCCTCCCCTCTCCGCCGTAGTCCTGGGTCGAGGGTCCCACGATGTCCAATCCGGATCCAATATCATCTGATCTGTTTGCCAGGAGTAAGGCAAAGCGATCAGATGAGTGTGAGGTTCAAGGACCTGAATCACATGACATCACCTGGTTGTTTAAAAGCCGTTTATACAATCAGCTGATGCATCATTAGAAAAAAAAACTATACTCACCTGTCTACAGACTCCCGTCCAATCACTCCAGGATCTGCCGGTAATCAGCTGATGCGGTCACCTGACAGCATCAGCTGATGTTTAAACTGGCTGGGTGGTAAAAAGCCAACCTGCACTGCTGGCCTTAAATGATCAGCTGATGCCGTCAGGTGACCGCCTCCAAACACCTTATGTTACAGATAGAATACCAGCTGCCTGCTTCTTCCCTAAATTGTTCATGCATAATTTGGAGGTGTGATTTGGGTCATTGTCCTGTTGTAGGATGAAATTAGCTCTAATCAAGCGCTGTCCACAGGGTATGGCATGGCATTGCAAAATAGAGTGATAGCCTTCCTTATTCAAAATCCCTTTTCCCTTGTACAAATCTCCCACTTTACCAGCAGCAAAGCAACCCCAGACCATCACATTACCTCCACCATGCTTGACAGATGGTGTCAGGACCTCTTCCAGCATCTTTTCAGTTCTGCATCTCATAAATGTTCTTCTGTGTGATCCAAACACCTCAAACCTCAATTCGTCTGTCCATAACACTTTTTTCCAATCTTCCTCTGTCCAATGTTTGTGTTCTTTTGCCCATATTAATCTTTTCCTTTCCTTAGCCAGTCTTAGATATGGTTTTATCTTTGCCACTCTGCCCTGAAGGCCAGCATCTTGGAGTCGCCTCTTCACTGTAGACGTTGACAATGGCGTTTTGCAGGTACTATTTAATGAAGCTGCCAGTTGAGGACCTGTGAGGCGTCGATTTCTGAAACTAGAGACTCTAATGTACTTGTCTTGTTGCGAAGTTGTGCAGCACGGCCTCCCACTTTTCTTTCTACTCTGGTTAGAACCTGTTTGTGCTCTCCTCTGAAGGGAGTAGTACACACCGTTGTAGGAAATCTTCAGTTTCTTGGCAATTTCTCGCATGAAATCATCTTCATTTCTAAGAACAAGAATAGACTGTCGAGTTTCACATGAAAATTCTTTTTTTCTGGCCATTTTGAGAGTTTAACCCCATAACGACCGCGGGCCGTAAAATTACGTCCTAGAGGTCATAGGGTCTCCCGCCGGCAGTAGCGGGAGATCGCTGCACATTTCAGCTGATTTATACAGCTGACATGTGTGCCTGCTAGGTAGGAGTGGAATCGCTATCTGCCCGTGCCGTTTAACCCCTTAAATGGCGCTGTCAATATGTGACAGCGCCATTATAATGGTGATCGCGGTAAACGTTTACTTACAGGCCAAACGTGATCACGTGACTTCCGGTGGTTGTCATGGTAGCACAGGGTCATGTGATGACTCCTGTAGCTCACATGAGTCACTTATTGTTTCACCCGGCTGAGAACCGCACACTTTTAAAAAAAACTACAAAAACCTAAAACTTCAAATCACCCCCCTTTCACCCACACTGAAAATTAAAGGGTTAAAAAAAGTTACACACATTTGGTATTGCCGCGTACAGAAATGCCCGATCTATCAAAATATAAAGTTAATTAATCTGATCGGAAATGGCGTAGCGTAAAAAAAATTCCAAACACCAAAATTATGTTTTTTGGTCGCCACAAATTTTGCGCTAAATGCAATAACAGGCAATCAAAATGTAACATCTGTGCAAAAGTGGTACCGTTAAAAATGTCAGCTCGAGACAGAAAAAATAAGCTGTCACTTAGCCATAGATCCCGAAAATTGAGAACGCTACGGGTCACGGAATATGGTGTAAAACGTGCGCCACTTTTTTCGGACAAACTTCTGATTTTTTCTAACCCCTTAAATAAAAGTAAACCTATACATGTTTGGTGTCTACGAATTTGCACTGACCTGAGGCATCACAATGACACATCAGTTTTACTGTATAGTGAACACAGTCAATTAATTATCTCAAAAACAATCGTGCCATCGCACTTTTTTTGCAATTTTTCCGCATTTGGAATTTGTTTGCTGTTTTCCAGTGCACTATATGGTAAAACTCAGGGTTTCTTTTAAAAGTACAGCTCGTTTCGCAAAAAACAAGCCCTCACATGACCATATTGACTGAAAAAAAAAAGTTACGTGTCTCAGAAGAAGAATGGTGGAAAAAAAAACCCAGCGCAAAATTGGCCGGTCGTGAAGGGCTTAATGGAACCAACAAATGTAATGCTCCAGATTCTCAGCTAGCTCAAGGTAGGTCAGTTTTATAGCTTCACTAATCAGCATAACTGTTTTCAGCTGTGCTAACATACTTGCATAAGGGTATGTGCGCACGTTGCTTTTTACCTGCTTTTTTGCTGCTTTTTCTTCTGCGCTGTTTAATGCCAAAATGGATGTGTTCTTCTATTCAAGCAAAGTCTATGGGAATTTGGGTTTCTTGTTCACACTATGTTGTTCAAAATGCTGCCTTTTTGAGGCAGAACTTTGGTCAAAAACTCAGCTTTTCAAAGAAGCAACATGTCAATTGTTTTTGCTATTTGGGTTTTGCACTGCAAAGCTGAGTTTTTGACCAAAGTTCTGCCACAAAAAGGCAGCATTTTGAACAACATAGTGTGAACAAGAAACCCAAATTCCCATAGACTTTGCTTGAATAGAAGAACACATCCATTTTGGCATTAAACAGCGCAGAAGAAAAAGCAGCAAAAAAGCAGGTAAAAAGCAGGTAAAAAGCAACGTGCGCACATACCCTAAGGGTTTTCAAGGGATTTCTAAACATCCATTAGCCTTCTAACACAGCAAACACAACATATCATTAGAACACTGGAGTGGTGGTTGTTAGAAATGGGCCTCTATACACCTATGTAGATATTGCATTAAAAACCAGATGTTTGTAGCTAGAATAGTCATTTACCACATTAACAATGTATAGAGTAGATTTCTGTTTAATTTAATGTTGGCTTCATTGACAAAAAAGGGTATTCTTTCAAAAATAAGGAAATATCTAAGTGACCCCAAACGTTTGAACTGTAGTGTGTGTGTGTGTGTGTGTGTACATATATATATATATATATATATATATATATATATAATATATACACACAGTATATAATATACCATCACAGGCAGTCAGGAGATTCTCAGGCAGAGATCATGTGATCAGAAGAACAGATCATTTTGTAGCTGGATTTGGGAAAGTATTTACAGAAGAGCTTATGTATGGCAGTTACTGCTCATGAACAGTATAAAGTAACGGCCAACCCTTTTAAAGAATATTTTGACTATTGTTCTTCTGTTGGTCACGGACATTTCACACAAGGTGTTCTCATGTAATAAAGCTGGTGATGAGCATGAAATGTGTAAATCATTGTATTTGCTGTTTTACCCCTGTGAATCCTTCTATAGTGGCCCCCCACTAGTCGTCTCCCTTCCTCCTGACCTCCGGCTGTTAGTGACTCCGCGGCCTCCCCGGCATTACATGGAAGGTCATAGATCCTCTATCTTTCTAGAACCTCTTTCTTGTCAGCCCGTGTGATGATTTCTGGTGTTTTCTTATTATATCACTGGTCGAGCTTTTCACGCTTTTTTAGGTTGGAGCTATTATTCTACTATTTGTCAGGGTTAGTGGGTCACTCTGAGCCTGTACACATTACAGACAGGGCTGTATTTGGCCTTCGTGCTGCCCTTGGCACTTTAAGTGGTCGCGCCCCTTACTGACAACTCACGCTATGATTATGGGCGCACGACATCTATTTAAGGCGGATCTACTCTGTAACACACTTGAAAAAGTGCTAAACGCTAGAAGAATGAAATCAGCACTTGCCGCACATACCTTCAGTTTTATTTAGCTTATTTTAACAGCTTCAGGTTTTCAAAGATACTAAAGGGGGCTTTACACGCTGCGACATCGCTAATGCATAGTCGTTGGGGTCACGGAATTTATGACGCACATCCGACCGCATTAGCGATGTTGCTGCGTGTGACACCGATGAGCGATTTTGCATCGTTGCAAAAACGTGCAAAATCGCTCATCGGTGACGTGGGGGTCCATTCTCGATTATCGTGACTGCAGCAGTAACGATGTAGTTCGGCGCTCCTGCGGCAGCACACATCGCTATGTGTGATGCCGCAGGAACGGGGAACCTCTCCTTACCTGCCTCCCGGCCGCTATGAGGAAGGAAGGCGGTGGGCGGGATGTTACGTCCCGCTCATCTCCGCCCCTCCGCTTCTACTGGGCGGCCGCTCAGTGACGTTGCTGTGACGCCGAACGAACCGCCCCATTAGAAAGGAGGCGGTTCGCCGGTCACAGCGACGTCGCCGGGCAGGTAAGTACGTGTGACGCATCTGCGCGATGTTGTGCGCCACGGGCAGCGATTTGCCCGTGTCGCACAACAGATAGGGGCGGGTACCCACGCTAGCGATATCGGGACCGATATCGCAGTGTGTAAAGTAGCCTTAAGTGGTTAAAACCAGTAACTGAACAATTTTCAGGCTGCTGCCACCAGGAAGTTGCTGACCAGCACTTCATACAATTTCAATTTAAAAGAAGATGCCAGTGTTTCCTAACCTGTCCTCCACCTGAAAACTCAATAGATTCACAGATGTAATAAATTATAAAGAACAAGAAAACAGGGACCTGACCTGAATCTCATATCATGTGTCAAGCAACAACTTCAAGGAACATCAAAACACAGAACAAAAAAAGAAGTCTTTAAATTTTGCAAGCTAGTGAAATAGCCATCTCATGAAGCCAAAATTCATGCAATATAAATATTTATTATAACAATGCTTCAAGATAGTGTAAATCAGACAAACAAGGATCAACGGGTATATAGAGTGCAGAGGAGAAATAGAAAAGACCCCACGTGCCCCTGGATAGATGTTTAAATGATAGGATGGGTAAGTCATGCTGTATACAAGGCAGAGGAAAAAGGCAGGTGCAGAAATTTGCCCTAGTTAACCCCTTCAGCCCCCGGGCACTTTCCGTTTTTGCGTTTTTGTTTTTTGCTCCCCTTCTTCCGAGAGGCGTAACTTTTTTATTTTTCCATCAATCTTGCCATATGAGGGCTTGTTTTTTGCGGGACGAGTTGTACTTTTAAATGAAACCATAAGTTTTACCATATAGTGTACTGGAAAACGGCAAAAAAATTCCAAGTGCGGAAAAATTGCAAAAAAAGTGGGATTGTACAATAGTTTTTGGGATATTTTATTCACCGTGTTCACTCTATGGTAAAACTGATGTGTGGGTATGATGCCTCAGGTCGGTGCGAGTTTATAGACACCAAACATGTATAGGTTTACTTGTATCTAAGGGGTTAAAAAAAATTCACAAGCTTGTCCGAAAAACGTGGCGCACGTTTTGCGCCATTTTCCAAAACCCGTAGCGTTCTCATTTTTCAGGATCTGAGGCTCAGTGATGGCTTCTTTTTTGCGTCTTGACCTGACGTTCTTAACGGTACCATTTTTGTGCAGATGCTACGTTTTGATCGCCTGTTATTGCATTTTGCGCAAAATTTGCGGCGACCAAAAAACGTAATTTTGGCGTTTTGGAATTTTTTTGCCGCTACGCCGTGTACTGATCAGATTCATTGATTTTATATTTTGATAGATCGGGCATTTCTGAACGCAGCGATACCAAATATGTGTGTATTTTTTATTTTTTTAACCCTTTAATTTTCAATGGGGTGAAAGGGGGGTGATTTGAACTTTTAGGTTTTTTTATTTTTTTTTAATTTTTTAAAACTTTTTTTTTTACTTTTTTTTTTTATTTTACTAGTCCCCTTAGGGGGCTATTGCGATCAGCAATCCGATCGCTTTGCACAATCTGCAGATCTCAGCTACAGAGCTGAGAACTGCAGATTTGCTGCTTCACTTTCAATGCCGGCTGTATTCCGGCATTGAGAGGAAGTGACTCATGTTAGCCACAGGCGTCATCACATGACCCTGTGCTACCATGGCAACCGCCGAAAGTCACGTGATCATGTCACGTGACTTCCGGCGGGGGCGGGGTAAGTCACTGTCATGACGGCGGCCATATACATATCGCTGCCAAGACCTTGGCAGCGAAATGTAAGGGGTTAATGGCCGCGGGTGGAAGCGATTCCACCCGCGGCTAGCAGGCACACATATCAGCTGTTGATAACAGCTGATATGTGCGCGTCTCGCCGCCGCCTGCCGGCGGCAGGGGGCGGGGCTTACCGGAACACGATCCATGACGTATCTAGTACGTCATGGGTCGTTAAGGGGTTAAATAGCCATGCCAAAACAGTCAATTACAGTGTAAAAACTCACCCATATTTAGTAATCATAGGACCAGGGGTGCACATGGGGACCAGCATCCCGACACGTGTTTCACATCTCAACGCTTCTTCTTCTGTCCCCCGAGCTTTTCAGCTGTGGTTGGGGGTCTCAGGACCAGATTCCCCACCAATCTGCTCAGAATTATTGGGCATAAAACAAAAATTTCTCGCGACAGTTTAGTTACTCTTTAAGGTTCATTTACAACGCTTCCAATAATCGGAAACCGATTGATCTATCTAAACCGGCTGTCAGATCACCCGATGCATAAGCAAAATGTTTGTTTGTCGGGTGAAATGATTTTATCATTTACATAAATAAACATATATATAAGTGACGATTCCCCTACAAAAATCACACACAGTTTAGCTTAAAAGGGTTGTCCAGTCTAGAATGACAAGTCTGCAGTCAGTCTGTGTGACTCTATGACTGCAGACTTGTGAATCCTCCCAGTGCACTCACAATGGTCAAGTATGCGATATGCAGACTCGCAGTCAGAACTTGTCTAGTGGGTACGGCCTCACTTAATGCACTTATATTGAGCGAGGTGGCGCCCCCTAGACTGGTTCTAGCTTGGACTCTGCATATCGCATACTTGACCGCCGTTCCCTGTGCAGACACCGGAGAATCCTCGCACACAGTGAGTGCACTGGGAGGATTCACAAATGTGCAGTCACACAGAGGGACACACGAAGTGACTGCAGACTTGTCATTCTCGACTGGACAACCCCTTTAATATTTGCTTCAAAATCTATTTTTTAAAATGCAAATGAGGGGTTTTCGGTGCACCCTTGGCGTGACCTATGCCTTTGTGCACTCTTATATTTGCATATGAAAGCCAGGCCCTTGTCTTGATTGACAGCACTCACTCAACCGGGCTTTACATGCTACAATATATCTAACGATGTGTCGGCGGGGTCACGTCGTAAGTGACGCACATCCGGCATCGTTAGTGTTGTTGTAGCATGTGAAACCTACGTGCGACCAAGATTGTACGTTAAAACGTTGGTCGCATACACGTCGTTCAATTTCTAAAAATTGAACGTCCGATTGTTCAATGCTCCCGAGGCAGCACACATCGCTGTGTGTGACACACCAAGGATGATGAACTCAGTTTACCTGCGTCCCGCGGCTCCCGCAGGCTATGCGGAAGGAAGGTGGTGGGCGGGATGTTTACGTCCCGATCATCTCCGCCCCTCCGCTTCTATTGGCCGGCTGCCGTGTGATGTCGCTGTGACGCCGAACGTCCCTCCCACTCCAGGAAGTGGATGTTCGCCGCCCACAGCGAGGTTGTATGGAAGGTAAGTACGTGTGACGGGGATTACTCGTTTGTGCGACACGGACAACAAATTGCACGAGCCGCACAAACGATGGGGGCGTGTGCGATCGCATACGAGATCACATATCAAATTGAAACGTGTAAAGCAACCTTCAGCAAGAGCGGTAAAAATCAGACATACAACCTGATATTAGACAGCACTCACTTTTACTATTGGAGCGCTGTCAATAAAAACAAAATACTTTAAAATACAAATATGAGGTGCACCAAAGCAATGACCTCACCTACCGTGCACCGACACAAAGACCACACCAATGGTGCACCAAAGCAAAGACCACACCTACCGTGCACCGACACAAAGACCACACCAGCGATGCACCAAAGCACAGACCACACCAACCGTGCACCGACACAAAGACCACACCAATGATGCACCAAAGCAAAGACCACACCAATGGTGGACCGACACAAAGACCACACTGTTAGAGAAGCCATTTTGTCTCCTTATTACTTAGTTCGAAGTTCATTATATTCGTGCACATATGGGTTTTTGACCGGTTGTGCAACCAGGAAATGAGTAATTGATGTTCTATTCCACATCTGCTATTTGCTATGATTATCACTAAGTCTCTTAGAATTGTTATTCTTTTGTTTATGTACTCCTCTTTGAATACGCAGTTTGTATTACAAGGTTTGATTGATCACATCCCTTGAACGCTTTTTGTTATGATAAACTATATCTCTGTTGGCTTCGAGACATTATGCTTCCATATGTGGTAATATCTTCCTTGGAGCCTAAAAATGACTATATTTGGTATCTATCTAAAGTTGTGTAACCATATCACATGTCTCATATTGTGTAATCAATTTGAAAGGTATAAGAACCTTCCTATATCCACTATTAAACCAGAGTATGTGAGTATTTGATACACTACGGACGTGTCTTGTCTTGGTGTTTTAAACAGTTACTCTCAGAATCGGCCGATCTCCATCATCTACCTGTGAAGGTATAGAGCGGCGGCTCTAACAACACCAACGGTGCACCAAAGCAAAGACCACACCAACGGTGCACCAAAGCAAAGACCACGCCAATGGTGTACCAAAGCACAGACCACACCAACGATGCACCAAAGCAAAGACCACACCAATAGTGCACCAAAGCACAGACCAGACCAACGGTGCAACAAAGCAAAGACCACACCAACGGTGCACCAAAGAAAATACCACACTAACGGTGCACCGACACACAGACCACACCATTGGTGCACCAAAGCAAAGAACACACCAACGGTGCCCCAAAGTGCCCTCATTTGCATATTAAATAAAAGTAGATTTTTCTGCAAATCTTAAAAGGGAACCTGTCACCAGATTTCATGATTATAAGCTGCAGCCCCACTAGTGAGCGCTTATATACTGCATTCTAACATGCTGTATATAAGAGCCCAGGCCACTGTGTAGAACATAAAAATCCATTTATAATACTCACCTAAGGGGCAGTACGGTGCAGACTGGTCGGATGGGTGTCTCCGTTCTCCGGTACCGGCGCCTCCTCTTTCGGCCATCTTTGTCCTCCTTTTTCTGAAGCCTGGGTGCATGGCGCGTCCTATGTCATCCACACTAGCCGGCATTCCTTCGCAAGCGCACTTTGATCTGCCCTGAGCATGGCAGATCAAAGTTTTGTAGTGCCCCTGCGCAGGGCCTCAATGCCGGCTACTGCGGATGACGTACGATGTGTCATGCACACATGTGCCGCCCCCGTTCCAGCAGCCGAGCTGCTCAGATCCGGATCCGCGGTGGCTCGAGAGGTCTCCAGACCTGGGGGTCGTGCGGCCACTCAAATGAAGGGGGGTATTTACAGGGGATTGTATTAGAGTTCATGACGCCACCTGTGGTATTTGGTAATTTGGAGTACCACCGCTGCAGTTAGGCGTACCCAGGGGTGATGGAATGGGGCAGCCAGGTGTTGTTTACCTCCACGGGTAGGGGGAATACCCCGGGACTCTGTTATGGGGAGAGGGGAGTGCCGTTGGATGCAAAGGGGGTCACTTGCGTACTCACTCAGTCCATTAAGCTGACACCAACAACTGGATAAACCAAATTTCTGTATACCGCTGCCGCTGAGGGGAGCAAGTTCGGGTCCCGTCCCCAATGGTGCTGACTGGTGATCCGTGACCTGCCTACTGGCACTAAGTTTATTTCTCTGTTGGTCCCGGTAGTATGGAACTTGCTGGGTCCCACTCCCCACTATGGCTAAGTGTGGGAGCTTGCTCTCAGGGTTCACACTTGGGATTTTCTGGACCGTTTGAGTGGAAAGTCCTATCTCCCTTGTTGCGCTAGTACCCCGATTCTGGAGCGGGTGGAGAGCAGATTTTGAAGGCTCCGTTCTCGTCGGGTAAATTGTCAGGTTGCCTGAAGCTACTCCCTGACCTAGGGTCAACGTACCCCGTCGTGCCCTGGTCCCAGCCCGGTGATGGTGCAACGCTGCTGACTGTCTTCCTCGAGAGATCCGTCCCGCTTGCCATGATCCCCTGTGACCAGGGGTCCAGCTCCTCTAGGTCCAGACCACCGTCTGCCACCTAGATAGCTTCCTAGGAGCCCTGCTCCTGACCTCCTTTCTCCTTCACTTCCAACACCGTTTTTTTTTGCCGCGGATGCGTTTTTGTGCATTTTTAGCAGCCAAAACCGCACAAAAATGCAGCGTCAAAAAAAGCAGCATGTGCATGTGGTGCCCCTGACCTGGTCAGGCACCACTGAGTACTGCACCCATGCTGGGGGCAGTGCAATACAGGTAATCCAGAAGGCTGACCGAGGTGTGACTACACAGGCGCATAGTGATCAGGTCTCACACATTTACCTTTGAGAGGACTCCTGAGAGCTTCCAGGAGGGGGCGTGCCCTCCATGTCCACTCAAGGGGTGTGGTAGAGAGCCTGGTTGCTAGGTGGCGTAGGCAGTCACAGTGGGAAAAGAGGAAGAGAAGGAGGAACAAGCAGTCTGGAGCAGAGTGTTGAGGAGTATGGAAGTGGAGCTCAGACAGAGAAGACGTGCAGAACCCACGAGTGAGCCAGTTTAGTGAGTGCAGCTCAGGGAGAGCAGTTGTAGGCAACAGAACCTGGAGTCTGTCACAAGCTGACAGCGTACGCGCAGTGACTACTGACGGGGGGAGATCGGTCACCTGGTATTGCCGCCCGAAATCCACCCAAGGCTAAAGAGAGCAAAGGGGTGCAGAGTAAGGGGACTGCCAGGGAGGTACCAGGCCCGCACGGGTAACAGGTCCCAGTGCAGAGATAGATTCACCTTTCTTCTGCCAAACCTGCCTGAGGGGGCAATTTAGACCCTCAAGACAACACCACAGAGTCCGCAGCCACGTAGCAAAGTGAGGGCCCATAGTTCACAGGGGGCAAGCAGCCGGAGTGACCTGGTCCAGGCTACAAGCAAACGGGCCGAAACGAGGGGAGCAGCAACTTCCCTGGGTGACCCCCGTAGGGACTGCAAGTCGGGGTCATCACAAACAACAGAAGGGCTAGAGAAAGTGAGTCAGTAGCCACCCTCACAAGTCAGCCTGAAGGACGCCTGGTTCCAGCCTGGTTCATCCCAGCTACGCCCGGGTTACTCACCCTGCCACCATCAGTGAGTAAAATCCCTGAAAGACTGTTTGGATTCTGCGCCTTGTGGTTCCACACACTTACACAGGGCCCTGGGGCTTGCCTCACTCTCGGGAGGCCACTACATCTGACTGCACCCACCATCAGCCCCAGGCACCCCTTAATCTGCAGTGGCGGTCCCCACTGACCGCAATACCGAGAGTGGCGTCACGACAATCCTAAAGAAGATTCCCTGCCTGTGACCAGACCGTCCCACCACGTGGAGTCCCTGAAGGTAATGCACCGACACAACACCTGTGGGGCTTCACATCTGGCATCACGAACAGGATAAGGACTAGACCTGTTAAGACAGGTGACCATGTGCCTGGGCGGTCCGCTTGAAAAATTGGAAGCGCTGCCATATTACCACCATGAAAAGCGCGCTGAAAAACAACAGAAGCCCGCGCTGGAATAAGTTACCGCCCACGAAGAGGTGTGGCTACCCAGAGAAGCCCTGGAGTGTGCTGACCTTGCAAGAGAGGATGAGAGGCGGATATGTCCTGAGACGGCGGGAAGAAGCGCTGCAAGAAAAAGCCTGCTATTAAAAGAAAAACTACAGGAAGCGACAGGCCGGTTGCTGAAAAGAGAGTTGAAGGAAGAAGCAGAGGAGATGGCATCTGAATGCAGAGACCCAGAGCCAGGCTCCGCTGCCTGGTGGGACCGGGAGCTTGCCCAGTTCTGCGACCGACTGGAGTCCAGGATCGTACGGCAGATCAGAGAGAGACGCACGGAGCTTCTGGAGATGGCTACAGCGGTTCGGGCCTACGAGAGGTGTTCCGCGCGACAAGTGCCACACCGGGCGGCAACGACTCAGACCTCGATGATGCTACCGATGGGTGAGTCCCGTGTTGCCACTGCCCGCTCTAGTGCCCCGACCCCCGCTGCCATTCCCACGGTTCCTGGAGGGATGCCCGGCGACACTGAATCAGGCCGCAGCCACGCTAGGTGCGGCCCGCCAAGCCCCGGCCGCCACAGCGATGCCCTGCCGGGCTCACCAAGAGTCAGTCACAGCAGCGACTCCAATCCAGGCTGCCGCCATGCCAGGCGCGGCGCGTCAAGACCAGGCCATCGCCATGCCAGGCGCGGCTCGCCAAGACAAGACAGCAAGGTCATCTACCCTGGCCTGTAAGGCCAGAGCAGACACCGCTCCCCAGCCCAAGGAATTGGACCTCCCGCTCACGCTGGGCAAGGACCCCGAATACTGGAAGCTGAAGGCTGATGTAGAGGCTCATTTCCCAAAGGAGATTGTGGACCGGTATCTGCTCCCTCCACATGCCCACAGGAAGACTCCCGTAACCTCCGCGGCAAAGAGCCCACCGCCCTGGCCTGCTGATGAAAATCCATCCCCAGCGCTGCTACTAGAGGAGTGCTCAGAAGAACTAAGGGGGAGGGGAGGCCAGGAGGCTGAGAAGCTGACCCCAGAGCCATCAGCAGGGGATGCAGCACCAGTCCCAGAGCCAGAGATGCTGCCGTATTCTCGCTGGGAGGTGAGCCCGACACCCTCTACTGAAGAAGAGCTGACTGTCTTCATGCCCAGTAAGTACATCACCTAGGAGCCTGCAAGCAGTGAGGTGGCAGCCCAGCAGAACCCAACCCGCAAGACACGGCGCCGCAGCAGAACGAAGTTTTCCCCTACACAGCAGTCTCCAGATAGGAAGGACGAAGTAACAGCCAGAGACTTGGAGGAGAAGCAGTCATTAAGGAGAGCTAAATCTCAAGTCAGAGGCCCCCTTTGTCATGGAGTTGTAGAGGAATTTAGTTTAAAATCTGGATATGGCTTCATAGTTGCACCTGGCCTGAAAGAAGGCATCTTTGTAAGCAGGAGAGACATTAGAGCACACTTGCCTAGAGGACATCCAAGAAGAAACCTGTACATGGGAGACCTGGTAGAATTCACCAAACACCAAGGAGAACGCGGATGGTACGCAGTAGATGCCACACCATGCCCCAGAAATCCCTACAGTAACCCTGCTATCTCAACACTACCAGATAAAGGAAGATAAAAAGAAACAGATACAGAAAATGAAGACAAAGCAAAGAACCCATTGATGAAACCACTACGGATGATGACAGAGATGGAGAAAGCAACAGGTGCCGCAGCTCTACAGGCCCAAGCCCTGGTGAAACAGAGGAGTAGAGAAAAGTAAAGAAAGTACAGCAAGTTACTGTTTTTGACAAGTTTTGCAACGTTCACAAGTTTAAGCACGTACCCACATGAACTAATGTGAGAAACCCTTTGCACTTTGCCTATGAACCTTAAGGCTATAGCCACAAACTCTCGCAGTGTATATAGTTACCCCAGAGGTACCACCACCAGAGGACGCCTGTTTATGGGGCCTGGCTCTCCACCACAAGAGGGTACCTGGTCAGCACCAACTGTGGAGGCCGCCTCTACATCCTGCCAGAAGAGGCTGAAGGTGCGGCTCCACCAGGCCAGGTATACCCTGAAACCACCAGACCACGAAAGCCGCCTCTACATCCTGCCAGAAGTGGCTGAAGGTGCGGCCAACGGGAGAGGAAGATTGGAGGAAAGGTCTGGGGAAGCGGATGGCCCAGACCTGGTTGCCAAAGGGACCGGTGACCTGCCTCCTGAGAGGGTTTTGGGGTTTTGGGTGGGTTAACGGACTTGTGGGTGGAGGGTGGTGATACCTGGTGGTTTTAAAATGTTTTAAATGTTTTACAGTTTTATGCATTTTAATATGTTGTCTTGCAGCCCAAGGACGTGCTGGTGATAACTAAGGGGGAATGTGGCGCCCCTGACCTGGTCAGGCACCACTGAGTACTGTACCCATGCTGGGGGCAGTGCAATACAGGTAATCCAGAAGGCTGACCGAGGTGTGACTACACAGGTGCATAGTGATCAGGTCTCACACATTTACCTTTGAGAGGACTCCTGAGTAGAGTTGAGCGCGGTTCGCGGTTCGAGGTTCTCCAGTTCCAGGCTCGAGTGATTTTGGGGGCTGTTCTAGAACTCGAGCTTTTTGCTAAAGCTCGATAGTTCTAGATACGCTCGAGAACGGTTCTAGCAGCAAAAAGCAGGGCTTTTTACAGCTACAGTGTGCAGGAGCCATCGCTGGCAGCCTGCCACAAGCTGGTAACCAAGATAAACATCGGGTATCCAACCAAAGCGCTTTGGTTAGTAACCTGATGTTTATCCTAGTTACGCGCAGGAAGCCCACACTTCCCCGCTCAGCTCTCTCCGCCCCCTCCTGCCCGCGGCATGTACATACACACACACACACACACACACTCTGCACACACACTCTGCACACATGGTCCCGCTCGTCTTACCTGCGGTGATGAAGGCCCGCTATCCTGACCTCAGCGCTGTCACTGTCCTCCATGGCCGCCGCTTGTCACATCACCTTCTCTCGCTTCCGACCCGAGACTGACTAGCGGTGACGTCACGGGCCTCTCGCGATACTTGGCTGTGAAGGCGGCGGTCATTGAACTCAGTGACAGGTGCTGTCAGTGTGCAGGAGATCAGCGCAGGTAATGTACCTCGCTGACAGCAGCACTTGTCATGCCCTGCAGTGACCTGGGCTGACCCATTGATGTTAGCTCAGGTCACTGCATTGCTCTCCCAGCCAATGGGGAACATTCTGCTCTTCATTGACTGGGACAGTGTGGATCGTCATGGCAACCCCTTGGATTACACCAGACCTGGATTTGTTTTTCTTTCTAATAAATTGGTTAAAGAGGGAATGTTTTGGGGAGTGTTTTTTCAAATAAAAATGTGTTTGTCGTCTATTTTTTTTTTATTACTGACTGGGTTGGTGATGTCGGGTATCTGATAGACGCCTGACCTCACCAACCCCAGGGCTTGATGCCAGGTGACATTACACATCTGGTATTAACCCCATATATTACCCCGTTTGCCACCGCACCAGGGCGCGGGATGAGCTGGGGCAAAGCACCAGGATTGGCGCATCTAATGGATGCGCCACTTCTGGGGCGGCTGCGGCCTGCTATTTTAAGGCTGGGGAGAGTCCAATAACCATGGACCTCCCTAGTCTGAGAATATCAGACCCCAGCTGTCTGCTTTACCTTGGCTGGTGATCCAATTTTGGGGGGACCTCTACGTGTTTTTTTTTTTAATTATTTATTTAATTTAAAATAACAGCGTGGGGTGCCCTCAGTTTTGGATTACCAGCCAAGGTGAGGTTGCCAGCTGTGGTCTGCAGGCTGCAGCCGTCTGCTTTACCCTAGCTGGCTACAAAACTAGGGGGAACCCTACGTCATTTTTTTTTTTTTTCATTTTTTTGGCTAAATACAAAGCTAAGCACCCCTTAGTGCCACATGAAAGGCACCAAAGGGTGCAAAATTACAAAATGCAGGAGAGTGGGACATTATGTGTCTTTCTGCCATTATAATGACAGAAAAGACTGATATGCAGTGTACAAACACAGGAAAATCACCAGAGCGCTCTACGCTGTGAAAAGCAGTAGAAAATGGCACTGGAGGGAACATTTGACCGCCTCAAGTAGGATGAAGCTATGGATCCTGGGTAAATTTATGCATTTACCCTCCTTCAGTTTTTTTGCAGTACACAAAAAAAACGGAAGGCACACGGATGACAAACAGATGACATATGGACCGTCTACGGAACGGAAACGGATGCCACACGGATGTACCCGTGAAAAAAACGGACTGTTTTTTGCAGACCGCAAAAATGGATCGGTCGTGTTAATGTAGCCTTATTCTGATCTGCCGTTTATAAACAGCAGGCAGAAATAAGAGAATAGCGCCCCCCAGCGTCAGAAAATCTCCGGGGTTTCAGGGCTAGCTGAGACCCTGGAGATCATGATTCAGGACGGTTTTTCCGGTCCCCGCTCACGTGATCACAGGTATACACCGTACACCGATGATCACGTTACAGTAAATGACAGCGCCGGTAAAAAATTATTTATCTCCCATCTGGCATGAACAAACACTTCTTCTCCACTTCTTCTCCACTTCTTCTCCACTTCTTCACTTCTTCTCCACTTTTTCTCCACTTTTTCTCCACTTTTTCTCCACTTTTTCTCCATTTTTTCTCCATTTTTTTCTGCACTTTTTCTCCACATTTTCTCCACATTTTCTCCACTTCTTCTCCACTTCTCCACTTTTTCTCCACCTTTTCTCCCTTTTTTTCTCCACTTTTTCTCCACTTTTTCTCCACTTTTCCTCCATTTTTTCTCCATTTTTTTCTCCACTTTTTCTCCACTTTTTCTCCGTTCTTTTTCTATGGTCGGTCTACCCATTAGCTCTGCCATGCATAGTGTAGCTCTACACCTACTGCACATGTTACTTTATGATTGACATCTCTTTCGTACCAGAGCTGTCTAAGCCTACTCTGACCCCATATTTGTCATTACTATATTGTCCTTGTACTGTATTATGACATTTGTATCATGTGTTTCATTTCTTGCTGTGTTGCAATTTTTTTGCTGCATCCCAATTGTACCTCTACATTGTTCGAGTTTATGTTATTGTTCTCTTACTCTTATGTGATACTGATTATTGTCATTTTTCATGATTACATGCAGATAAGTCCAATCTGACGAAGGCTCAGGCCGAAACGTCATTTGTAACTTGTTTTGGACAAAAACATATATGCTTATGAAAAAAAATTTTTTCTTAATACGGACCAATAAAGAGTGATTTTGCATTACTATCCGTTGTGACTTACTGACTTAGTCTGGGAGATTTAGAGTGCCGAGGTTACTCACTCATTTTATCTATTATTACCTCTGAGCACCTATATACCAGTGAGCAGAGCTTCCTCTACAGTAGTTCTCCTGATTAGGCATGCCCTTACCTCATGAACAGGGCATTGCAGCTTTGGTAGCAACCATTACGACATGGACTCTGCTGCTGTGGACCCGGGAGAGTGAGTGCAGATTCATTGCACCCACACTCCTCACATGAAGGGTCCGCATTCCTAGAAAATGGGGGATATGTTCCCTGAGTGTCTCCCCCCCATATTCTAGACGGTCCAGAGTCGTCGTGGGACCCCTTTATTTTTTTTCTTACAATAAATTGGTGAAAGAGGAAATGTTTTGGGGACTGTTTTTTCAAATAAATTTCTTTTGTCGATTTTTTTTTTTTTTTGTTAGTACTGACAGTTTATGATGTTGGGTATCTAATAGACGCCATGACATCACAAACTGCTGGGCTTGATCTCAGGTGACTTTACAGCTAGTATCAACCCGATTTATTACCCCGTTTGCCACTGCACCAGGGCACGGGATGAGCTGGGGTGAAGCGCCAGGATTGGCGCATCTAGTGGATGCGCAACGTCTGGGGTGCCTGCGGCCTGCTATTTTTAGGCTGTGAAGGCCCAATAACTATGGACCTTCCCACCCTGAGAATACCAGACCACAGCTGTCCGCTTTACCTTGGCTGGTGATCCAATTTGGGGGGGACCCTACTTTTATTGTGTAATTATTAATATTTATAAAATAATTATAAAAAAGAGCCTGAGGGGACCTCCACATTGGATCCCCAACCACGGTAAAGCTGCCAGCTGTGGTTTTCAGGCTACAGCCGTCTGCTTTACCCTAGCTGGCTATCAAAAATGGGGGGACCCAACGTCATTTTTTTTTTTAACTATTTTTTAAATAGAAAAAATTAATGGGCTTCCCTGTATTTTGATTGCCAACCAAGGTAACGGCAGGCAGATGGGGGTGGCAACCCATAGCTGTCTGCTTTATCTGCGCTGAGAATCAAAAATACCGCGGAGCGCTACGTCATTTTTTTAAAGATTTATTTTTACAGCACTGTGATGTCCAGCAATCAAAATTTGTTTTTAGTTATTTAAATAAATAATTAAAAAAAATATATATGGGCTCCCGCTGCATTTTTTGTATTGCTAGCTAAGGGTAATCCAAGCAGCTACTGGCTGCTAACCCCCACTGCTTGGTGTTACCTTCACTGGCAATGGAAAATCCAGGGAAGCATTTTTTATTTTTTTTGCCAAAAAACTACAAAAAAAGGACGTGAGCTTCGCCATATTTTTGTATGCTAGCCAGGTATAGCAGGCAGGTGCTGGAAGAGTTGGATACAGCGCCAGAAGATGGCGCTTCTATGAAAGTGCCATTTTCTGAGGCGGCTGCAGACTGCAATTCGCAGCAGTGGGGCCCAGAAAGCTCAGGCCAACCTGTGCCGCGGATTCCAATCCCCAGCTGCCTAGTTGTACCTGGCTGGACACAAAAATGGGGCGAAGCCTACGTCATTTGCTTTCTAATTATTTCATGAAATTCATGAAATAATAAAAAAAGGGCTTCCCTTTATTTTTGGTTCCCAGCCGGGTACAAATAGGCAACTGGGGGTTGGGGGCAGCCGTACCTGCCTGCTGTACCTGGCTAGCATACAAAAATATGGCGAAGCCCACATAATTTTTTCAGGGGGCAAAAAACTTCTGCATACAGTCCTGGATGGAGTATGCTGAGCCTTGTAGTTCTGCAGCTGCTGTCTGTCTGTATGGAGAAGAGCAGACAGCAGCTGCAGAACTACAAGGCTCAGCATACTCCATCCAGGACTGTATGCAGAAGTTTTTTGCCCACCAAAAAAATGACGTGGGCTTCGCCATATTTTTGTATGCTAGCCAGGTACAGCAGGCAGCCACGGGCTGCCTCCAACCCCCAGTTGCCTATTTGTACCCGGCTGGGAACCAAAAATATAGGGAAGCCCGTTTTTTTTAATTATTTCACTTATTTCATGAAATAATTAAAAAACAAATGACGTGGGCTTCGCCCCATTTTTGTGTCCAGCCAGGTACAGCTAGGCAGCTGGGGATTGGAATCCGCGGCACAGGTTAGCCCGAGGTTTCTGGGCGCCTCTGCTGCGAATTTCAGTCCGCAGCCGCCCCAGAAAATGGCGCTCTCATAGAAGCGCCATCATCTGGTGCTGTATCCAACTCTTCCAACAGCCCTGGAGCCGGGTGGCTTGTTGGGTAATCATGAGTTAATACTGGCTTTGTTTTACTAGCCAGTATTAAGCCAGAGATTCTTAATGTCAGGCACGTTTGACCCGGCCATTAAGAATCTCCAATAAAGGGTTAAAAAAAAGACACCACACAGAGAAAAAATACTTTAATAGAAATAAATACACAGACACATTAGAGACTCCATCTTTATTACCCCCTGTCAGCCCAATAAATCCCCAATAAACCAGCGCTGATAAGAGTTTTTTTTATTAATATTTTATACTTTTTATTGCTATCCTTGTTTTAGACACAAATTTATTCAAAACAATTCACACAATAGAACAAGGAAAAAGAAAGAAGAATAAACCACATATGGTAGAAATAAAAGTAAAAATAAAGAATAAGTAATTGATAGTGCAGCAAACAGATACCAGGTGTCTGGTTGCAGTACCCCGGCCGGTAGTAGAGCAATTATTAAATCTAGTATAGTATATTAAGTGATGCTTCAAGGCATATGATATTTAATGCCAATTGAAACTATCACTGCAATATGATTTTTCAGATACCTGGAGAGTTTTTTTCAATCCATAAGCAAAAAGGTTTTTAATAGAGGCTTAAATTATAAGCAGCTATTTCAGCGTTCCAAGTGCCTTTAAATGAATTTGAAGAAACTGCACTTCAGGATTGTAGTGAGGATTGTAGTGAGGATGAGGTTCCCCAGCCCATCACTTGATGAGCTGGGGCACCTGATCCTCACTACAATCCTCACTAGTGTAGTAGTAGTGAGGATTGTAGTGAGGATGAGGTGCCCCAGCTCATCACTTGATGAGCTGGGGCACCGCATCTTCACTACAATCCTCATTACAATCGGGAAGCAGCGTGCAGCCTTCACTCCGTGAGAGATCAGTGCTGCTGGCTGTCAGCGGTAACAGCGGTAACGCTGACAGACGCGTTACCATAGCAACGGTGCTCTCAGAGCCTCGGTTAGCGGTGACGTCACCGCTAACTGCGTTGCTATGGCAACGGTGATCTCCGTTAATGACCGGCTGTGTCAGCCGGTCCCTAACGGAATGGGGAGTCGACCGTGTGCTAGAGCATGTCGCCGGTACACGGTGATACACAAATGTGCACCGTGTACCGGAGAGATGCACTCGCAGGTCCTACATGACACGTCATAGTCATGTGACCAGTCTGTAGCCAATGAGATAATAGCCACGTGACTGGTCACATGGCTATTTTGACGTCACGATAGGTCCTGCATCTCTGCTGGCAGTGCCGGTCACCGGGAGGATTCAGCGATCATCGGATGGAATAGCGGCAGGAGACAGAGTGCAGGAGGGATCGCAGGGACCGGTAAGTGTTATGGCAATGTTTATTAACTGTTTGTGTACATTTATCATGCATTTTTATGTGTTTGTGAATGCCTCCCATTATAGCCTATTGGTTCGAGTTCGGTTCGTCGAACGTTCGACGAACCGAACTCGAACGGGAGCTCCGTTCGGCGAACCGACCTCGAGCCGAACCGCGACCGGTTCGCTCATCTCTACTCCTGAGAGCTTCCAGGAGGGGGCGTGCCCTCCATGTCCACTCAAGGGGTGTGATAGAGAGCCTGGTTGCTAGGTGGCGTAGGCAGGCACAGTGGGGAAAGAGAAAGAGAAGGAGGAACAAGCAGTCTGGAGTAGAGTGTTGAGGAGTGAGGAGTATGGAAGTGGAGCTCAGACAGAGCAGACATGCAGAACCCACGAGTGAGCCAGTTTAGTGAGTGCAGCTCAGGGACAGCAGTCGCAGGCAGCAGACCCTGGAGTCTGTCACAAGCTGACAGCGTACGCGCAGTGACTACTGACGGGGGAGATCGGTCACCTGGTAGTGCCGCCCGAAATCCACCCAAGGCTAAAGAGAGCAAAGGGGTGGCAGAGTAAGGGGACTGCCAGGGAGGTACCAGGCCCGCACGGGTAACAGGTCCCAGTGCAGAGATAGATTCACCTTTCTTCTGCCAAACCTGCCTGAGGGGGCAATTCAGACCCTCAAGACAACACAGAGTCCGCAGCCACGTAGCAAAGTGAGGGCCCATAGTTCACAGGAGGCAAGCAGCTGGAATGACCTGGTCCAGGCTACAAGCAAACGGGCTGAAACGAGGGGAGCAGCAACTTCCCAGGGTGACCCCCGTAGGGACTGCAAGTTGGGGTCATCACAAACAACAGAAGGGCTAGAGAAGGCGAGTCAGTAGCCACCCTCACAAGTCAGCCTGAAGGACGCCTGGTTCCAGCCTGGTTCATCCCAGCTACGCCCGGGTTACTCACCCTGCCACCATCAGTGAGTAAAATCCCTGAAAGACTGTTTGGACTGTGCCTGAGTCATTCTGCGCCTTGTGGTTCCACACACTTACACAGGGCCCTGGGGCTTGCCTCACTCTCGGGAGGTCACTACATCTGACTGCACCCACCATCAGCCCCAGGCACCCCTTAATCTGCAGTGGCGGTCCCCACTGACCGCAATACCGAGAGTGGCGTCACGACAATCCTAAAGAAGATTCCCTGCCTGTGACCAGACCGTCCCACCACGTGAAGTCCCTGAGGGTAATGCACCGACACAACACCTGTAGGGCTTCACATCCTCACTTATGTCCTCAAACATCCTAGACATTTATCTATCAGACCATGCACCAGTCATATTCAAATCCAGTTTGGGAGGGGCAGTAATTAGAGAGCGGAAATGGAGATTCCCATCGTATCTTTATCAGTCAGAGGACTTTAAGAAGTCTTTACAGACCTTTTGGGACACATACAAAATAGACAACCAGAAACATAGCGAGGACGTTCATCTATTCTGGGCGGCCTCTAAAGCACTGGTAAGGGGGCAAATACTTGCATATGTTATCTACAGAAAGAAAAAGCTAATGAAGCGTACTCTGGAAGCCCAGAAACATTTAACCCAGACATACAAGGCGTTTAAACTTTCTAATACACCCGCGGCATAACAAAAATTCCTAAAAGCCAAAGAGGCTGCAGACAGGTTGGCTCACGAAGCAGCACTGAACAATATTGATTACTTGAAACACAAATGCTTTAAATGGGGCAACAAACCGGGAAGACTTTTGGCTTCCATGACAAAACCATTCAAACAGGCCACTTGAATCCAAAATATTAAAAAAAGGGATGGGACAATCACATCCAGAGACGATGAGATAACAGAGGAGTTTAGGGCCTTTTTTGGGTCACTTTACTCATCTGAGACTGGAAATACTACTGATGGGGCTGGTTTTCTTCGGCCTGAGGTAACTCCACCCCTGTCTGAGGAACAGAAAGCCATACTGGATGCACCCCTTGTTACGGTGGAGGTAATGCAAACTATTAACACCCTCAAGGTCGCTAAAGCACCGGGACCTGACGGGTTTAGCAACGAGTATTATATATTGTTAGAACCCTCTGTAGGACCGCATCTATGTGCAATGTTCAATGAAATAGTGAGAGCTAAGAAGCTTCCAGACGGTTTCAATGAAGCGTGTATTATTGTCCTGCCCAAGCCGGGTAAAGATCCGTTACAAGTTGAAGGGTATAGGCCAATTTCTTTACTCAACTCAGACTTTAAAATCTTCACTAAAATATTAGCTAATAGATTACAACAAATTATCCCGGATTTGATATTGCCTTGCCAAAATGGGTTCATTCATGGAAAGTCAATTACCTATAATATTAGGACGGCAATAGGAGCTATCTCATACAGCAGACGGCACCGACACACCAAGAACATCATTGTAGGATTAGATGTGGACGAGGCCTTCGATAGGGTCTCCTGGGGCTATCTGTATGGCCTTCTTGATAGACGAAAATTTGGTCCCTGGTTTGGCGAGGCAATCCAAATGATTTACAAGGACCCAAGATCTTATCTGTCCATAAACAATGCGCCATCTCAATCTTTTAATATACAGAGGGGAACGCGTCAGGGATGCCCACTTTCACCGTTATTATTTAACCTGGCATTAGATCCACTTCTACGAGCATTACAAAATTTGCCAGAGTTCCAGGGAGTGAAGGTCGGACATGCTATGATCAAAATGTGGGCCTTTGCAGATATTGTATTGCTATTTAGAGCCAACCCTGCTCAAGCAATCACGGCTATAATGAATACACTAAACAGATTTGGGGAAATCTCAGGCTTTAAAATTAACTACAACAAATCGGAGGCATTGGCGATATTTAGAACTGGTAAAATTAATGATGCCTCATTTCTATTTCAATGGTGTTCAGAGTCTATTAGGTACCTGGTGTCACGCTCCCCGGTCCCCGTGCTGCGCTCCCCGGTCCCCGTGCTGCGCTCCCCGGTCCCCGTGCTGCGCTCCCCGGTCCCCGTGGCAGGCCTCCCGGTTCCCGACGGCGCGCTCCGCTCACCACTCCCGCTCCCGGTTCTCCTGCTCCCTCTTCCTCGCCGGGATCCTACAGGCGTTCCCGCTCCAGGCGTCCCTCTGCATCACAGGACACCCTGCCCGGCACTCCTGTTTCCTCAGCGCTGCTTCCTTCCCTGGTATCTGGCACTCAGGCCTCGCGCATGCGCGTTAGGGCGCGCGCGCGGTCATTCACCCTTTCTTAAAGGGCCAGCACCCAGAAACAGGATATTGGCTTGCAGGTACAGGGTATAAGAGGATTCTTATTCCAGGTGGGCAGGGCCTGTTCTACGTGTTTAGCAAGCTAGTGTTCAGGTCCCCGTATTGCTTTGCCCTGTGCTTTGCTTTATATTAATCCTGTCTGTCTCGCAGAGCCTGCCCTGCCACGCCAGCCGCTCCGAACCAAGTCCATCCCTGGACCCTGACGGTGACTTCGGCGGATGTTCCACCACCTCTGCAGCTCCGCCAGTCTCCAGTCCCTGGCTCCGTTCGGTGACCCGTTCCATCGCTCAGCAGGTTCCGGATCCCGCCTGACCCTACAACCCGGCCTCGGACCCTGAGCTTCGTCACCCGGACTACCGTCCAGAACTTCGTGTGCTCAGCGCCATCCACCTTTCCTGCTTCCCTACGGACTGACCAGCTACCAATAGTGCTTCGGCTGCCGTACATCAGGACCCTCTGGTGGGGTGACCCGCCTGGCTGCCTCCTCAGGGGAAATCGGTGTACGGTCCAGTGTTTCCACCACCCAGACGTAACACCTGGGCATCCAACTTCCAGCCAACCAGTCACTGATGTATAAATTAAACTATAGGCCTTGTATAGCCTCCTTGCTTCAGCTCCTGCAGTCATGGGACAGATTTAAACTATCTTTCTCAGGCCGGTGTCATCTCATAAAAATGATAGCGTTTCCTAAATTGATGTATCGCTTCCAATCTCTTCCATTGCTGCTAACCAACTCTGATATAAAGATGCTAAATACGGGATTCAGGAAATTCATCTGGGGACGTGTGGGGTGTTCCAGGATAAGCCTCTCTAAACTTAAGGTCCAGTCACACTAAGCAACTTACCAGCGATCCCAACAACGATAGGGAACGCTGGTAAGTTGCTAGGAGGTTGCTGGTGAGATGTCACACTGCGACGCTCCAGCGATCCCACCAGCAACCTGACCTGGCAGGGATCGCTGGAGCGTGGCTACACGAGTTGCTGGTGAGCTCACCAGCAACCAGTGACCAGCCCCCAGCGCCGCGTGGAAGATGCTGCGCTTGGTAACTAAGGTAAATATCGGGTAACCAACCCGATATTTACCTTAGTTACCAGTGCACGGAGCTACACGTGCAGAGAACAGGGAGCAGCGCACACTGAGCGCTGGCTCCCTGCTCTCCTAGTTACAGCACACATTGGGTTAATTACCCGATGTGTGCTGCAGCTACATGTGCACAGAGCAGGGAGCAGCGCACACCGCTTAGCGCTGGCTCCTTGCTCTCCTAGTTACAGCACACATCGGGTTAATTACCCGATGTGTGCTGCAGCTAAATGTGCACAGAGCAGGGAGCAGCGCACAATGCTTAGCGCTGGCTCCCTGCTCTCCTAGCTACAGCACACATCGGGTTAATTAACCCGATGTGTCCTGCAGCTACATGTGCACAGAGCAGGAGCCGGCACTGACAGTGAGAGCGGCGGAGGCTGGTAACAAAGGTAAATATCGGGTAACCAAGGACAGGGCTTCTTGGTTACCCGATGTTTACTGTGGTTACCAGCCTCCGCAGAAGCCGGCTCCTGCTGCCTGCACATTTAGTTGTTGCTGTCTCGCTGTCACACACAGCGATCTGTGCTTCACAGCGGGACAGCAACAACTAAAAAATGGCCCAGGACATTCAGCAACAACCAACGACCTCACAGCAGGGGCCAGGTTGTTGCTGGATGTCACACACAGCAACATCGCTAGCAACGTCACAAAAGTTGTTCGTTAGCAGCGATGTTGCTAGCGATGTTGCTTAGTGTGACGGGGCCTTTACCCTTCCCAAAAAGGAGGGGGAATTAATCTTCCAGATATTGGTAGATATAATCTTGCAGCAAATTTCAGATATGTCTTGGATTGGGTGCGAGGCACCTCCCATTTTGCCAATGTCCAACTGGAAGGACAGTTATACACACACTTATCTTTGATGACCTTGTTACACCTGAGAGGAGATGAGCTTCCAGGCGACATCACAGAGCATCCCACACTTTGGGCTACAATAAAAATATGGAGGAAGGTAAGAAAGATTTGCGGTGCTATCTGCTATGTAACACCATTCCAGACATTTAGGGGGAACTCACACTTTCTAGAGGGCAGGCCCACAGTGGAGTATGAGATTCTGGCCACGCAAAAATGTCAGATGGCGGTGGATATGCTGGATTCCGGCTTTTCTTTACTAACTTTTGAGGAATCGACACGCCGCTTTCCAGCATTCACGCACAAACCTTTCTAAGGCTTTGTGCGCACTTTCAGTTTTCACCTGCATTTCAGCTGCTTTTTAGGTCCGTTTTGAACTGCAGCGTTTTCATGCCAAAATGCATGCGTTTTGGTTTTCCAGCAAAGTCTATGGAAAATGTGAATTTCTTGTCCGCACTTTGCGTTTCCAAACGCAGCATTTAATTTGCATAATTTTGGGCAAAAACTCTGCGTTCAAAGAAGCAGCATGCCAATTGTTTTTGCCATTTGGGCTGCGTTTTGATAACATTGAAGTCAATGAGAAGTTGCAAAAAGCAAGAAACATCAAAATTGCAGCGTTTTTCCTGCTTCTTAGCTGCAGAAACGATGCGTTTTGGGCTATCAAAACGCATGCTTTTCTGACATCAAAATAATGGAATCATATGTCCCTTTACAGACAGACATAGTCCGAAAATTAAATTAATCAAAAATATTAAACTAATGATATTTTCCCCAAAAATATTATAAAACCGCTATAATTATATTAAATATAACTTTTTTCTTTATGATTTAAATAATTATATTTGTTTGCTTTTTTTCCCCTTTTATCATAGTGTTTGTATGTTTAAACTTTATTTTGTTGTGTCTTTGTGATCCAAACGCATCTGACTTTCGGCAATGGAAAAGCAAGTAAAAAGCGCTAAAAACGCAGCTAAAACGCGGTAAATACGCACATGTATTTACCGCGTTTGGATGGTCAAAAGCAACTTTGGCAAAAGCAATTTGTGCCAAAACATGCGTTTTGCAAAGCAAGTAGGACGTCGCAAAGTGCGGACATAGCCTTATTCCTTCAAGCTTATAGCTTGGCACTAAAAAATATTGCTCAACGAGCAGGAGTAGGGCCAAGTAGAAAATTGTACACTTTTATCCGTAACGCTAGGACGTAGGCCACCTCCACTAGCCAGATATAGTCGTTGCTACGTCCTCACTGGAACTGGGAGGAGGAGAAGGCGGGCCCGGCCAAATGGAAAACAGAGTTCCCGGAATATGAGATAGCAGATATACTGGGAGCTACCCTGTCTCTAGTAAAATTAGTGCCATATGCTAGTTACACAGACATGGCTTTGCGGGTCTTTCATAGGGCGTACATATCACCTCTGGTTCGGTCCAGAATGTCATCTACAATATACGCTTGCGCTAAGTCGGGTCTGGCAAAAGCTACACTATACCATCAGTTTTGGGAATGCACGCAAATTTTGGAACTGTGAAAACAAGTACATCTAAGAATTCAAAGCACATACAAGATTAAATTCCAGTTAACCCCTCAATGGGCCCTCTTTAATATCCTAGGGGAGACTCAGTGTGAGGTTTTCTGACTTTTTGCCTTGTTTTGTCATTTTGCTTTAATCTGTTTTTTCTTCATTGGCCATCTTGCTTCCTGTTCTGTTGCCCTCACCTTTGCCCTCAGTCAATATGGATTCCTCAGCTTCTATGTTCCCGCCCTGTTCCCTGCCAATTACCTGTTAAGCCATCTCAGCTGATGGACCAGTGCTTCTGAATCCTGTTTGCAGTCTGCCTGTAACCTGGTCTCCTGAAGTCTTTGGAAGAACTACTTTTCTGCCATCCTCTGTTTTGGATCCGTGGAACTCGTGTCCACACAGGAACTGCTCGGCCATGGACGTTTACAAGTACAGTAAGGCTAGTTTCACACTTGCGTTGGACGGGATCCGTAGCATTGCGTTGTGTGACGCATGCAACGGATGCGTTGCATATAGTGGCACAACAGATGCTACGGATTGTACAAAATAACGCAATCCGTTATAGGTTTTTTTTCTTGACTTTACACATCTGAGCATGCGCAGTTGTGTAAAGACGGATGCGTTAACGGAATACTTCAAATGACGGATTCTAACGGAATCTGCCACCATAGGCGTCCATTATAAAAACAACGGACGCCGACGGAATCCTGCAGGTTGCGTTTTTTTGAAGTGCAGAAAAACGCTACATGCAGCGTTCCATCCGTCCGACGGTCACTGACGGTCAGCGTCAAAACAACTGATGCGCCGCGGGGCGGATGCAATGCAAGACCATCCGTTGCTATCCGTAGCTAATAGAAGTCTATGAGGCATATAACGGTTTCCTGCAACGGTTACCGTAATTCCTCAAGGCTGCGGATAGCAACGGAAGCCGTCCAACGCAGGTGTGAAACTAGCCTAAGAGAGACTGAATTATACTTTGACACTTCTGCTGAACTTTGAGGATCTATTCCTGCTTAATTTGTTCCCAGCCTCTGCATCCTGCAACTGTTTAACCCTTCATGTTTTGTGCACTTACTTGTATGAAGTAATACAAGAACTGTTTAGCAAACCTGTGTCTCTGTGTTTCCCTTGTACCCTTGCACTAGACTCTATACAAACAGTATTTAACACCTTACAAGATTCAGAAGCCAAGAATAGAGTCTGCAGGGTCTGGGAATATGGAAGCCCGTATTAGCAATCTGTGTGAAGTGACAGACAATTCTTACTGAGATACAGGCTTTAAAGACCAGCATTGCAAGTGTGCAGGATCGTAATGAACACAATCTGCAGCTTTTTGGACAAACCATTCGTGATTTACAGACCCGGATTGAGGCCCTAGAGGGGCGACTCCAAGCACCATCTTCACCCCTGGTTTCTGGAATCCCCAAGTTGCCACCATTCCACTTTGGTGGTGAACGGGAAAAATTCAGGGGATTTATTAACCAATGCAAACTGTTTTTTGCTGCTCATGCATCACAGTTCCTCAGTGAGCTATCGAGAGTGCTAACAATAATCATGCTGCTCACCAACAAGGCTCTTGCATGGGCTAATCCCCTGATTGAGACTGATGATGATTGTTTGAATAATCTGAATGATTCCATTTCAGCCATGGGTCAGGTGTTTGATGACCCGAACCGAGGTGCTACAGCAGAAGCAGCCATGTTGACTTTGCCTCAGGATAAACGTTTTGTAGCAGAGTATGCCTTGGAGTTCAGAAGATGGGCCCTCGACACTATTTGGGATAGTTCCGCCAAGAAGTCTGTCTTCTGGAAAAGATTGTCTTCTGTGATTAAGGACGAACTTGCTCGTGCAGATCCTCCCTCTGCCTTCATTACTTTCTGCATTCAGATTGATGGCTCGTTTTACTGAGCACAGACAGGAGAGAGTATCTGAAAATTACCGTATTAACAATTTCCTTCCTTCTCCAGTTAAGGAGTCTCTTGGTAGGAGAACTCGAGACCCTGAACCTGAACCCATGTAGGTGGAGTCTCTACAGAGACGGATCAGTGATGCGTGCAAGGAACATCGACTGAAGGAAAATTTATGTTTCTATTGCGGTAAGTCAGGGCATTTCCTTACAAACTGCCCCAGCCGATACCGTAAGACTACCGCAGCTGTCGTACACTGTGAAAGGAGATCTGTAATATCTGAATCACGGGCTCCAGAGAGATCAGCAGCTATAAACATTGATTATTCGGACTTGAACTCCGTTATTTCTGACTCCGATTCCCACATCAATGCTGCAGTTTTTCAGGGTTCCTCAGCAGTGTCTCAGCCGAGTTGTAAGAAGAACAATTCTCATATATTTCTCTCCATCAAGCTCTGGGTTAACACAGTCAGGGTGTCTAGCTCTGCTATGATTGATTCTGGAGCAAGCGGCAATTTTATGGACATTTCCTTTGCCCAGAAACATGGGATACGTTCTGTGAAGAAGGCTGCTCCTGTACAGATGGAGACTGTGGATGGTTCACTGTTAACCTCTGGACCAGTGGATCAGGAAACAGAGCCCCTGAAGGTTCTCCTGGGCAACAATCATCAAGAGCAACTGTCTTTTATGCTCATCTCTTCTCCCCATTTTCCCATCATCCTAGGATTGCCTTGGCTGCAGGCTCAGAACCCTACAATAAACTGGGAAACCAAGGAGCTGCATTTTCCAGAGAACCAGAAGCAGATAAGTCCTGGGGTTTCAGTCTGTTCAGTCCCTAAGATATCCCCACCAGTCTCCGAGCTACCAGCAATATACTGTGAGTATGCGGATGTGTGTGATAAGTGGAACGCTGACAAGCTTCCCCCCCCCCACCATCCCTATGACTGTCCAATTGAACTTTTACCTGGTGCTGAGATACCCTTTGGCAAAATTTAACCCCTGGCTGGACCAGAGTTAAAAGCATTGAAGGACTATATAGATGAAAATTTAGCCAAGGACTTCATTCGCCACTCTTCATCTCCTGCAGGCGCACCCATCTTTTTTATGAAAAAGAAAGAAGGCTCTCTTAGTCTATGCAGGGCCTATCGGCAGCTCAATAAGGTCACAATCAGAAACCGCTACCCACTACCTTTGATCCCTGAATTATTAGAGTTCGGCATGCAAAGATATTTTCTAAATTGGATCTCCGTGGGGCCTATAATTTGGTCCGCATTAGACCTGGGGATGAATGGAAGATGGCATTTAGGTCACGCTATGGACATTTTGACTATCTAGTTATGCTGTTCGGCCTGTGTAACGCCCCAGCTACCTTTCAACATCTAGTTAATGATATTTTCAGGGATCTCTTGGATACATTTGTGGTGATTTATCTAGACGATATTTTAATTTTTTCTAACTCCACAGATGAACATCATAGACATGTGAGGATGGTATTGGAGCGCCTTTGACAGAACCATCTTTATATCAAACTGGAAAAGTGTGAATTCCATCGGATTGAGATTCAATTTTTGGGGTACGTAATGTCTTCACAGGGAATAAGCATGGATGAAAGCAAGACTCAAGCCATCAAAGACTGGCCAGCTCCCAAGAATGTAAAGGAGGTTCAGCGCTTCATCGGGTTTGCCAATTTCTATCCGCGTTTCATCAGGAACTTTTCTGAGGTAGTGTCACCTATCACACAACTTACCCGTAAGAAGTCTACTTTCACCTGGACGCCTCAAGCCCAAGAAGCGTTTTCCCTTTAGAAGAATAAATTCACCTCAGCGCCTATTTAGTGCATCCTAACCCTGAATTTGCCTTTATAGTAGAGGTGGATGCCTCGGACTGCACCATTGGTGCCATACTCTCACAGAGGACAGGTGAGAAGAATGTTTTACATACCTATGCTTTATTTTCCCAGTGGTTGTCTTCAGCGGAAAGAAACTATGACATGGGAAATAGAGAATTGCTGGCCATTATTGCTGCCTTCAAGGAATGGAGACCCCTTCTTCATCGAGCGGCACAGCAGATAATCGTCCTGACTGATCACCGCAATCTGGAATTTATCAGGTCGGCCAAATGCTTGACTCCTCGTCAGGCTCGTTGGAGCCTTTTCTTAAATCAATTTAGTTTTGTAGTTTCCTATAGGCCTGGGTCACGCAATGGGAAGGCTGATGCATTGTCTAGGATCTTCTCGACTGACACCATTTCATTCACGCCTCCTAAGACAATTCTTCCCAATTCCAGATTCCTGGGAGTGATTCATAATCAAGACTTACTCAATGACATCAAGGAGGCATATTCAGATTCCTTGCTAGCAAATCGATCTGATGAAGTAAGTCTGGTCTTCAAAAATGGTATGTGGTTTCAAGGGCAACGTATGTACATACCTGAGGCAGTCAGATTGAGAGTACTGCAACTCGTTCATGATTCAAAAATGGCTGGACACAGAGGAATTCTAAAGCCTCAAGAGTTCCTTTCTCATTTCTTTTGGTGGCCCACTTACAGAAGAGACGTTCAAAATTATGTTACTTCATGTGAAGTCTGTGCGAGATTCAAGACTCCCCGTTCTTCACCTACAGGTCTATTACAGCCCCTACCTATTCCATCCCGTCCATGGGGTTCCATTGCAATGGACTTTATTGTAGAATTGCCAACCTCCCAAGGGAAGAACACTATTTTGGTGGTGGTGGACCGTTTAACGAAAGCAGCTCATTTTATCCCCTGTGTCGGCTTACCCACTGCAAAACAGACATCTGACCTAATTATTCAAAATGTGTTCCGTCTGCATGGTGTACCAGATGAGGTTATTTCTGATCGAGGGGTTCACTTCAAAGTTCTGGCAGAATTTTTGTAAGACATCAAAGTTAATCTTTCTTCTGCCTTTCACCCCCAGACAAATGGACAAACTGTGCGGACCAACCAGACCTTGGAAAAGTATCTCCGCTGTTTCATCTGCCATCTACAAGATGACTGGGTGGATCTACTCCCACTGGATGAGTTTTCATATAACAACTCTCAGAGTGCCTCCACTAAACAGTCTCCTTTTTATGCTAATCTGGGCTATCACCCTAATATTCTTCCTCGCCTTCCCATAGATTCGCCCTTACCAGCTGTGGCTGACAGAATCTCTTCGCTACAGCAGAATCTTGATCTTCTAAAGGAGAACCTTTGATCGGCTCAAGAGAGGTATAAGAAAGCAGCTGATAAGTTTCGTAAGCCTGAACCAGCCTTCAATGTAGGAGATTTGGTCTGGCTATCAACCAGAAACCTTAAGTTGAGAATTCCAAATTGGGACAAAAGTGAGAGCTGTGGCTTGTCGTCTTCAACTGCCCAGAACCATGAGAATCCATCCTGTGTTTCACGTTTCTCTCCTAAAGGCAGCAGTACCTAATACATTTCCTGGACGTTCTTCTTCCCCTCCTGATCCAGTGTTAATTGATGGTCAGGAAGAATTTGTAGTGGAGAAAATCCTGGACTCAAGGTTGCACAGAAATCAGCTACAGTACCTTATTAAGTGGCAGGGCTACTCATCGGAAGACAACTCTTGGGAACCAGTCGACAACATCAATGCTCCCCGCTTACTCCGCCAGTTCCATCAGAGGTACCCAGACAAGCCTGGTCTGGGGTCGTCCAGTGGCCGTTCCTAAGGGGGGAGTAATGTGAGTTTTTCTGACTTTTTGTTTTGTCATTTTGCTTTAATCTGTTTTTTCTTCATTGGCCATCTTGCTTCCTGTTCTGTTGCCCTCACTTTTGCCCTCAGTCAATATGGATTCCTCAGCTTCTATGTTCCCGCCCTGTTCCCTGCCAATTACCTGCTTAAGCCATCTCAGCTGATGGACCAGTGCTTCTGAATCCTGTTAGCAGCCTGCCTGTAATCTGATCTCCTGAAGTCTTTGGTAGAACTACTTTTCTGCCATCCTCTGTTTTGGATCCCTGGAACTCGTGTCCATACAGGAACCTTTCTGCTCGGCCATGGACGTTTACAAGTACAGTAAGAGAGACTGAATTATATTTTGTCACTTCTGCTGAACTTTGAGGATCCATTCCTACTTAATTTGTTCCCAGCCTCTGCACCCTGCAACTGTTTAACCCTTCATGTTTTGTGCACTTACTTGTATGAAGTAATACAAGAACTGTTTAGCAAACCTGTGTCTCTGTGTTTCCCTTGTACCCTTGCACTAGACTCTATACAAACAGTATTTAACACCTTACACTCAGCAAAGTATCCCCAGGGGAACAAAGGCATAGGAGATACTGTATCTGTAATTTTGTAGTTTAACATAATCAGAATGTATTGTATTATATGATTATTGATTATGTTTTTGTTAATAAAAACTAATAAAAAGAAGGTTAAAAAAAAAAGTGCAGGCAGTTCCTTGGGGCATAGTTTCGTTTGTTTGTTTTAATGTTTTGTTTATTGAATCAATATTAACAGAGTATATGCACATAACAAAAATCAAAGGCATTTCTAGCATCACCATCAATCTAGTTTGCATTCAAATGCATTAAATCGCCTTCCAGATACAATATCCTCCGTGGGACAGGATCCCAGATCAATTAAAAGTCGTTATATCAATCGAGAAGTGGAGGACAAGCCCGATCTTGCTATACTCTCATAACATTATAAAGAGAAAAACCAGTTTTATCCTTTTTCTTATTTACCGGAGAAAAAACAAAGAAAGAAAGAACACATAACTACAACAAGAAAATAGAGGTGGGGGGGGGGGGGGAGGGGGGAGGAGGGGAGGGAATCACTGAGGAATCTGAAAAACCTTCCGGCTTCTATAACTCAGCTTTGGGGAAGGAGGTAAAGGGTCTAAGAGATTAGAGAGAGGGAGAGAAGATGAGGGGGGGGAGGGGGGAATGGAGTAGGGGGAAGGTGTTGGTCTTAGGTCCACTCATCATATGTCTATAGTAATCAGGACTAGGTTATCTGCTCACTCAATCCCCTAATGGGGAGGAGGAGACGACCTAGGTTTCTTTATGTCATTTCCTGCGCAATCGCCGTCGGAAAGGAAGGTTTGGATTTATAGACTTTCCAGGCCCTCCAGACTTGCCCAAAGAAGAGCAGTTGTTGTCGTGAGAGGGCAGAGAGCTCCTCCGCGTGGTACAATTGGTCAATTTTCTGTAACAGCTGCGAGAAGGAGGGTATCATAGTCGTACGCCACAATTGAGCAATCAGCAGTTTACAGGCTGAGCTCACAAAGGACACCAGTTTCGAGTTAGCCTTATCATTAGGCCACAGTGGAAAATTTAATAATAGATGCATGGGATCTGGGTCCTCCTGCTTGTTTGTAAGGTCAAAAATCAACTGGATTGCCATCCTCCAGAATATCTGGAGGCGGGGGCACGTCCACCAAATGTGCATATATGTTCCTCTATCCCCCTCACATCTCCAGCAGAGATCCGAGGAGGCAGACTGCCAAGCCGCGGCCGTGTCCGGAACTATGTACCATCTCGTCACCACTTTGAAGGAACTCTCTTGAACCCTCACGCAACATGATGGTCCATGTGAGGCACCATAAATTTGGCTCGTTTGAGCGTCAGTAAATGTGATGTTCAAATCTTTTTCCCACTTCAATATGTAAGCTCTTTTTACTACTAATTCTTTTGTAAGTAGAGTGTTATACAGGCGAGCTAAGATTTTTTTGGGAGACCTTGTTTGCGAGCAAAGTGATTCAAATGTGGTTAAGGGTCTAGCGAGGCTGGACTGTAACAGTAATGGTTGGATTGTGCGTTTTATTGTCATGTAATGGAGAAATGTGAGTTTAGAAAGTAGGGGGATCTCACCCACCTCCTGCCTCGAAACCAAAGAACCATCTTTTAGAAGATCTACAGCTGGGATCTTTGCATTACTTGAGTGTGGAGTCTTCGCGGTGTTGGCTAGATTCAGGCTGGAGTCTAGTATATCGGAGATTAGGGCAAGTGGTGAGAGAGGAGGGGCCAAGAGCTCTATGTTACGACTCCAATTTTCCAGAAGTGTTCTAGTCAGTTCGTTAGTACAAGATCTTTTATTTTCCTGACAAGAGGGGGTAAATAAAAGAGCACGCAAGGGTGAGGGGGCCAGGTATTCCTCTATTGTCGTCCATAGCTTATTCGGAGGGCGCCGGACCCAGTCTACTGCTCTAGAGAGGACTGCAGCTTTATAATATGTGGATATGTTGGGGAGTCCCATTCCTCCTTTGTCCTTTGGGAGGCTTAGAGTGTGAAAATTAATTCTTGGTTTTTGTTTGCTCCAGATATAATTAGAAATTAAAGAATTACACTTAGAGAGGAAAAATTTAGGGACTAGTATAGGTAACATTTGAAAGAGGTATATGAATTTTGGAAGCACGATGCTTTTGATTAGGTTTTTCCGACCTATCCAAGAGATGAAGGGCGCTTTCCAAGAGGCTATTTGCGTAGTAAGTTTGGGGAGGAGAGGCTTATAATTTAGATCAAAAAGTGATTTGGGGGTTTTCCCTATTTTGATGCCGAGATAGGTAATGTGGCTTTTTGGCCATTTGAATGGGAACGACTCCTGGAGGCGGTTGATGACCTTACTCGGGATGTTTAGACTCAGTGCTTCCGACTTGGAGAGATTAATTTTAAAGTTAGACCATTGGCTATATTCTTCTAGGGCGTTCATGAAGGCAGGGAAGCCTCTTTCGGGTCTGGACATTACTACCAACAAGTCATCCGCAAAGGCGGCGGACTTGTGGTGAATCCCCTGAAGGTTAATCCCCTCAATTCCCCGGTTTTGTTGGATGGAGCGTATCAAGGGCTCCATTACCATGACAAAAAGTAGGGGGGACAAGGGACATCCCTGCCTAGTTCCATTCTTAATATCGAAGGGGTCAGTCAGCGTGTTATTTATTTTAATTCTGGCTGTGGGGGATGTATACATCTGTAGTATTGCATGTACGACAATCTGAGGAAACTGAAATGCCTCCAACGTGCCCCGCAAAAAGGTCCAGTCCACCCTATCAAACGCCTTTTCGGCATCCGTTCCCAAAAGCACCAGGGGCAAGCTCCGGGTCCTAGCATATTGCATTAAATGGAGTAAGCGTAGTGCATTGTCCTTCCCTTCTCTTCCCCGTATAAATCCAGATTGCTCCGGAGATATAAGGTCAGGGAGGATTCCCGCAATCCGATTGGCGATTAAGCTAGCGTAGATTTTCAAATCCACATTCAAAAGCGAGATGGGCCTATAACTTCCACAGCTTTCAGGGTCTTTCCCTTCCTTATGTATCAATGATATATGGGCTTCCAGAGTTTGTTTGGGAATAGGATCGCCCAAAAGTAGGGCATTGCATGCTGCCAGGAGGTGGTCCCCCAGGATATCAAAGAACTTTTTATAATATATGGTTGGTAGGCCATCCGGACCTGGTGCTCTTCCCATGGGGCATCTGGATAGGGTGGACAGAACCTCAGCACGAGAAAAAGGTTTTGTCAGGGATTCTTGTTGTGCTTTGGAGAGTGTTGGGAGGTTTAAATTGGCTAGGTAGTTATGTATGCCGCGTTTTCTCTCGTCCGTTTCTGCTGTTGATTCTTCTGGCCGGGATTGGTATAAACCCTTATAGAATTGTAAAAATTCATTTGAGATTTGTGAATAATCCTGAGTGCGATGTCCCTGTGGTGTTTTAAGTGTATGTATGAACGTGCGGGCCTGTCTTGTTTTAATTAATGACATCATGAGTTTGGAGGCTTTGTCCCCATGTACAAATATGCGGTTTTTCCAGCTCAAGTGTAACTTGGCCGATTGTTTGTTGAGTATGTCTCTCAATGCCACCCGTTTGGCAGTCAATAATATTAGAGTCTGTTGGGACAGAGATTTTTTATGTTGGGTTTCCAATGTGTTTATCTCTTCATATAGATTTTGTAAAAATAGTTTCCTTTGTTTATTAAGGTGTGAGGAAATGGAAATCAGTTCTCCCCTTATGACCGCTTTGTGTGCCTCCCACAGAAGTGGTGGTTTAATGTCTTGCGTCTTATTCTCCGCAAAGTAATTGCGGAGACGATCGGAAATACGTTTCCTGTTGTCTTCTGAGGAGAGAACTGACTCATTTAACCTCCATGTACGGTGAATCAGATATGCCCTCTGAAGTGTGAAATTTGCTGTGACATAGCTATGATCAGAGTGTGGCGTGGCTTGTATTGTCGTGTCAATAACATTAGATAACAGAAACCTGGGTAAAAAAATGTAATCTATCCTGTGATATGATTTATGGGGGTGAGAAAAGAAAGTGTAATCTTTGGTTGTTGGGTGTTGTAGTCGCCAGATATCGGTCAGGGATAGAGAGAGAAGAGCAGTTTTGACTCGAAAGAGGTCTCTAAGTGATATGTGGCTCTTCTTTGCTGTTGAGTCTAATGTTGGTTCTAGAGCTACGTTAAAGTCTCCACAGAGTATTGGAATGCCCTCCGAAAATGTCTTGAATTTTTTGAGTGTGGAAAGCAGCCATCTCACCTGTCTGATATTTGGAGCATAAATATTTCCCATAGTTACCATTGACCCTGCTAATAGGCCTTTAACAAAAATGTACCGGCCCTCCGGATCAATTACTTCACTTTGGGGTAAAAAGGGTATGTCTTTGGCAAGTGCTATCGATACCCCTTTAGTTCGTTTATTTGGAGAGGGAGCATGAAACCACGTATTGTAGTGTGCTTTTTCAAAGCTTGGAATTTTGCCTTTACAAAAGTGTGTTTCTTGTAGAAAAATTATGTCCGTACACTTTTTGCGAAAATTAGATAGGGTTTGTGCCCTTGGTATAGGAGAATTCAACCCGTGAGCGTTAAAACTTGTCACATTAAATACCTTATGTTGTGTCTGCATGATGGCGATAGCAGGTGGACGACTCTATTTCCGGTGGGATGAGTGGACCAGACCCACGACCTTGCTGGGGGAGAGGGGAGCGGAAGAGATGGGGGATAGAGAAAAGATCAGATAAAGAACAAAATGTTAAAGTCAACAATAACATCATTTTCAACACTTAGATAAGAGTAAATACATATCTAGAGGGAGCAGAAAGTGTGGAACACCTAAAGAGACTTCATGCTTTTAACATGCATAAACATTGATTGGCAATAATAGGCCTGAGCCTAGGCCTTCTCATGGGGCTTGTTTTCTGAGTTCGCCTGTTGCTTCTGTGCCGCATTGCGTCTAGGCCTTTGGGCCTTCGGGTTGACGCTGTGCCAGGGTGACGGCTCTGGAAGTTGCCGTAACGCAGTTGCTGAACTATGGATCTCTAATTCAGGATACTTTTCCAGAGTAATCCCCAGATCTTCGCAGATGTGCTTAATTTCGCCTGATGTTTTGCCTTGATAGTGTTTCCCTTTCGCTGTTACTGCAATGCCGAATGGATATAGCCAGCGGTATGGGAATTGGCGTTGGCGTAGCTCCTCTGTGAAGGGTTTCAGTATTCGCCTCTTGGTCAGAGTGGTGGCAGCTAGGTCTTGGAAAATCTTAACTTCGGAATCTTCATATTTTATGGTGCCGGCCTCTCTTGCTTTTTTGAGGATGAGCTCCTTAATACGGTAGTCCATGAAACGGCAGATGACATCTCTTGATGGTTCCCCATGCCTGGGACGGGGTCTCAAGGATCTATGGGCTCTGACCAGTTCTATCAATGGTGCAGGGTCAGTGTCTATCAAGTTGGTGAAGATGCTTAATAGAGCTGGGGTCAGGGCTTCATTTACTACCGTTTCCGGTAGTCCTTTTATTCTGAGATTGTTCCGTCGCTCCCTATTTTCATGATCCTCCAGAATAGTATATATTTGGTTGATATTATCTTCTTGTTGGTGAAGACAAGAGATGATGGCATTGGATGTTGTGGTGATCGTGGCCTGGGAAGCTTCCAGTGATTCCACTCTGTGACCTATCTGGCCAATATCCTGTTTGATATGAGAGAGTTCCTTCACCACCGGTTCCAAGGCTTTGTTGAGAATCCGTTTGATAAAGGACCTGGAGATTGGGAGGCTCTTACTAGAATCCATGTCTTCTGCGTCACTGGCATCTTCCTCCATTTCTTGTGTGGTATTAGCAGATGAGTTTTGAGGGCACTCAGCCCCCCCCCTCTGCTGGCAAGAGATGTTTTTTAAGGAACTTGTCCACATCTGCTTGGGTCGTGGTCACCGCTGTTTTAGGCAGAGCACTAGCCATTTTATTACCAAATTTGACCATGTCGAAGTCAGCTCTTTTGGTATTATCTTATATCCAGTATAGTGGGGGTCCGGTCACTTCGCTCCCTCTATGTTGTGTGGGGTGCACCGCTTTACATGCCCCTGTGGGGGGGGGGGGGAGAATATCAGATGGTTTGTGCTTTTTTATATATTGTAGGACTATTTGGATGTCCTCTATGCTCCTTCTTCTGCGTTTTCCCGTCAGCTGCCCCTGGGACAAGGAAGATGTATAACTCCAGGTCTGGGAAGGTTACTTATGGACCCCTCTTGAGACCCCAGATGCATATGTCACACACCTGGCAGACCCTCAGGTAACAAATAGAGGAGTGGGGTATCTCTGGATATGCTGTTAATGCAGTCCTTATGCTGTGAGGGGGGGGAGGTGTGGAGGGGGCTCCCGTTTCAGGCCTTCCCCAGGTTCCCCTATCCGGTGCTTAAGTGCAGCTTCACCCCAAACCTGGGCCTGGCAGCCCACTAACTTCCAGGCAGCCGCCTATCTTGCTGCTGTGGGAGCGGGGAGGGGGTGGGGGAGGTTGGTAGAAGAAGGTCGCCAACCCGCTGTATGAGGGTCGTGGTGGGGTATCTGGGGCATAGTTTCATTATCTGGGATAGTAAGTGAGGGTTCCTCTGCTGACAAGAAAGCTAGACTACCTCTGCATTGTACACCACATCTCCATTTTTGCTAAGCCATTTTAAGTGCAACAAACAGTGTCCAATTTATTCACAAACAAAATGAGTGGGAAAAGGACAGATGCTGGTGGAAAGGGGAACAGGCGTGTTGGAAAGGGGAAAAAAAAGTTTGTGTCCGTGGGTAGGTGGTAAAGCTACAGTAAAGGGGGCTTTACATGCTACGATATCGTTAATGTTTTGTCGTCGGGGTCAAGTTGTTAGTGACGCACATCCGGCGTCATTAACGATGTCGCAGCATGTGACATTTACCAGCGACCTTAAGCGACCTCAAAAATGGTGAAAATCGTTCACCATGGAGAGGTCGTTCCAAAACCAAAAATCGGTAAGGGTTGTTTATCCAGGTGGTTCATCGCTCATGCGGCAGCACACATCGCTATGTGTGACACCGCAGGAGCGAGGAACATCTCCTTACCTGCCGCCGGCCACAATGCGGAAGGAAGGAGGTGGGCGGGATGTTATGTCCTGCTCATCTCCGCCCCTCCGCTTTGATTGGTCGGCCACTTAGTGACGTGGCAGTGACGTCGCTGTGATGACGAACGTCCCTCCCCCTTGAGGGAGGGATTGTTCGGCAGTCACAGCGACTCCGCCGACCAGGTAAGTATGTGTGACGCTGCCGTAGCGATAATGTTCGCTATGGCAGTGATCACAAACAATCGCATGCGCGACGGGGGCGGGTACTTACACGCTCGCTATCGCTACAAATTGTTAGCGATATCGCTACCGTGTAAAGCCCTCTTTACATCTGCTGAAAAAAGGCTATTTTCCAGCAAAAGTAAGATGCTTCCCGTGGATAATCTGATATTATCCCTTTGTTATGGAAATGACCATTGCTACCAAAGGTAGATGAGGCACAAAAACCGCAGATGCTTGAATGGATCTCAAGTGCTCCATCAAGTGGCCTCTCTTCCATCTCTATTTCAACATCCCAAAGACTCCAGTCCTCTGAATTGACACCCCTATCACACTTGCTTTCTACCAGCTCTCAAGTCTCCACCCGCCCTGCAGAGTATGGGGTAATAGAGATGGTTGAGTCTGCAGAGCTGTTCAGTCACACTATGGCCTGGGAATCAGAGGTCTGCTCCAAAGCTACAGTGAGTCCAGCCAAGGAAATGATCTGCAGAAATGCCCAGAAGCTTTGTGAGTCAGAATCAGGCCCAGATGAAGAAGGTTCTGAGCATAATGTAGACCCTCATTCCCAAACTGTAACTTCTCTTGGTGGAGACAATGAGGAATATGCTGATGACGATGAGACTCAGATACCAGATTGGAATGACAACTTAACTATTCGGTCAGGGCAGGAAGAGGATGGCTCTGAGGATGAGGGGAGTGCAAACACACAGGGTGATGATGAGGTTGTAAATCCCACTTACTGTCAACCCACAGTCAGGCACTCGATGAGGTCAGCAGAGGCGGTGGAGGAGGTTGCGACTGATGACGAGATTACCTTGCGCTTTCCTCGACACAGACGGAGTACTGGAAGCACGTCAACAACTGCATCCTCAGCCACAACTCTGCCTCTAGGCACAAGTAGAGGTGGCTCTGCAGGTCGCATGGGCTCTAAGCCTTGCCTAGCCTGGTCCTTTTTTTTTTACATCGCAAAGGATCTCCCAACTCATGTCATCTGTAAGGCGGACTTTGCACGTTGCGACATTGCAAGCCGATGCTGCGATGTTGCATGCGATAGTCCCCGCCCCCGTCGCAGGTACGATATCTTGTGATAGCTGGTGTAGTGAAAATTATCGCTATGCCAGCTTCACATGCACTCACCTGCCCTGCGACCGTCGCTCTGGCCGGCGACCCGCCTCCTTCCTAAGGGGGCGGGTCGTGCGGCGTCATAGCGACGTCACACGGCAGGTGGCCAATAGCGGTGGAGGGGCGGAGATGAGCAGGATGTAAACATCCCGCCCACCTCCTTCCTTCCGCGTAGCCGCCAGCAGCAGGTAAGCTGATGTTCCTCGCTCCTGCGGCATTATACACAGCGATGTGTGCAGCCGCAGGAGCGAGGAACTACATCATACCTATCGCTGCAGCATAATTATGAAAAAGTTGGAGCCTGCACTTTAATCGTATCATCTAGCATTTACACACTACGATCTCGAAAGTGACGCCGGAAGTGTGTCACTTTCGATTGTTGGGACACCAGTCACACATGCTTTTCAACGCAGACCTTCCACCTCTTTAACTGCAACAGGCAGTGTGATTGGCAGGTCATCATTTGTTTTGGAAGTGAAAACAGCTGCTGGTGTTGAGCTCTCTCAGACATCGAGAGCACCACCTTTGGATGAAGGCAACATTATGTCTCCGTCTGCACTTTCCTCACAGACCAGCAGTTTTCCAGGGACACCCTACTCAACGCCATCTCAGCACAGCAGCCAGCCCTCGGTCCCTCAGATGTGGACAAGTAAAAGACCATTTCCTCCTAGCCATGACAAAGCTAAGAGCTTGAACTTCACCATCTGCAAGCTGTTGGCTACAGAAATGCTGCCTTTCCGCCTGGTGGACACAGAGGATTTTCGAGACCTTATGTCCGTCGCAGTGCCCCAGTACTAGATGCCCAGTCGCCACTACTTCTCCAAGAAAGGTGTGCCTGCGCTGCACCAGTATGTCGCACACAACATCATTGCTTCCTTGAGAAACTCTGTGTGCGACAGGGTGCATTTCACCACAGATACTTCGACCAGTAAGCATGGACAGGGGCATTACATGTCGCTGACTGGGCACTGGGTAACTATGGTGAGAGATGGAGAAGGGTCTGCTGTACAAGTCTTAGGTGGCTTTGCACATTGCGACATCGCAAGCCAATGCTGTTGTCGCGGGCGGGGAGGATGATGCTGCGCTCACCACGCTCGGGTCCGGCGCTGCTGCTGCTTGCTGCTCGGTGGCTCGAGCGGTGGTCCGGATCCCGGGGACTCGAGCAGCGCTCCTCGCCCGTGAGTGAAAGGGGGTTTGGTTTTGGGGATTTATTGTCCGTGACGCCACCCACGGAGAAGTTGTGACACCACCGCTGCTCTGGACGGGGATCCCGGGAGCGATGACAGGGAGCAGCTTGGATGTTGGGTCTCCCCTCCGTGGGTAGGGGGGTTGGTTGTCCCGGGGCCCCGGTGAGGGTTTGGGGATAGCAGGCGGGTTACGGGGCCTGGTGAGCTGCTTGGTCGCGGGGGCAGCGCTGTGCCGCACGGCACGGTGGTACTCACTCAGCCAGTAATTCACACAGAGTCTCTGGTCAAACAAACGGTTGGATGGACGGGTCCCACAAGCGGCTGCGGTTGTTCTCCTCCCGGCAGGTTGATGGTGACTGCCTTTCCCTGCACCTGTGTTATGGTCCCAATGACTTCCCACCGGTAACCCGCTCCCCAGCTTGGATGGGTGCTGAAGGAGCCTCTTTTGCCCGCAGGCTCTGGCCCTGGGAACTGTAGCCTTGGCGGTGACTGTGTTTCCCTCTACGGTGTGAGCTGTTGCCTTCAAACGGGTCTTGGCTGCTGGGAAACCCCGGAGGTTCCCTTCGCTAACGGATTTGACCGGTTTTACGGCGACTCCTAGCCTGGTCGGGGTCCGTAGGCCCTGCCGGATGGTGCTGGCTTCTCTTTACTCTCCGATCCGGTACCGCCGGGCCACCGCCCGTCCACGGTCCATACGGGTTGCTCCAATTAGCCTCTCCTGCAGACGGTCACCACCGTCTGCCAACCTTGCTGTCTGTGCCCGGGCCACTACCTGGACACGGTCAGTCTCTTTGCTCCTCTACTATTTCACTCTCCTACTTCCTCAACTCTCCAACTCTATCTGACTTACTTTTTCTGCCTCCAGGACTGTGAACTCCTCGGCGGGTGGGGCCAACCGCCTGGCTCCACCCCCTGGTGTGGACATCAGCCCCTGGAGGGAGGCAACAAGGATTTGTGTCTGGCTTCGGTGTGCCTAGCCGGGATGTAGGGTGTGATGGTGTAGTACCTGTGACGACCTGGCTTGTCCAGGGTGCCACATTCCCCCTTAGTAAAATGCAGACCGTCCGCGGGCTGCCCATCCATCACCGTTTTTATTTTTGTTAACTGCAAAAGATAGAAAAACGGTAAAAACATATAAAAACATAAGCATTTTTCAATCTTCCCACAACGGGAGGCACATTCTTAAACGTTACTAACGGTTGTCTGTTATTAAACGGTAACGGCTTCCGCTCTTCTCCCACCCAAACAACCTGGCCCTGATTCCGCCCCTAAGAAGTGGGCAGCACCCCTTGACCCCAGTCCTGAACCAAGTTGCCCGAGCGGGTACAGTCTTTGTCAGGGGACCCACATCCATGGAGAACCCCTGAACCCCCGGAGGATCGCCACCGGTTACGGTAGTGGCGGGCCTGGGCCATCTCTTTCCTCCAGGCCCATCCTCCAAACCTGCCTCTCCGGAGGCGGTAACGGTTTAGCCAACATTTTTATTTACATGCCACAAGTTTGTGGTTGCCCTGCAAGTTCTCGGGCTTGTCCATAGCAGTTTCTACGCAATGGTTTGCAGACAGTCCCTACGGGGATAACTGTGCTTCGTAGCCAACGGGCTACCACAAACAAAACTGTAGGGTCCCAACGGAGACTTGCCGTAGGGTCCCGACGGGGACTGTCAGCTGGGTCCCAGGGACCATCCACAACACTTTGCTCCGCTACAGCTTCCTCCTGCAGCTTTCCCACAGTCCACCACCGAACAGCACGAGCCCCCAACGCCACCCTCACACAGGGGTGACACTGTCCCACAGGACTCCATTTTCAGTTGCCGATGATGCGGGTACGACTGCTCCTCCAACCGGACTCCTAGCCTTGAGAGTCGTCTGGAACGTCAGTAGAGTCCCAATGGGGACCGACAGCAAGGTAACCGGGAACCGCTACCATGCTTTAACTTTTCTTACTCAGCAATCCCGCGGCGCAGCTGCCCTTGCTGCCGCTCCCGGTGCGGAGCACTTTCTGCTTGCTCCGGTTCAGGCGGTGTGGGGGATGGGCCCAGCCAGAGTCCCTCCGTGCCGGCTACGACCGGTTCCTTCGGTAATGAGGGACCCCACTGTGACATGGCCTGCTCTGCCTCCTGGCAGCTGCATCCCCGCCGTGCCTCAGCCGAGGCCGGGTGTCTGGGAGCGGTCAGTGGGACTTGCAGTGCTGGCTTCTGGGCGAGGGTCGCCTCCGTTACGGCCGGAATGGAAGCCGGGACGGGTGCCAGGGTGGTGGTAAAGGTAGGGTCCGGGGGCCGCAGGTCTGGGCCCTCTCCCACAGACACTGCGGGCTCCGCTACCGGTGGCAGGGGTAACGGGTCGATCGGGGCGTTGGCCGCGGGCATGGGCAGTGAGGGAGGTAGCATGGTGGACGTCAGCAGGCCGGGCCCCTCAGCCGTATCGACCGATCCCTTGGGGACATAGGGGCGTGGGTCGCTTACCCGCTCCTCTTAGACCACCTCCACTTCGGATGCCCAAACGGTTGCGGCCAGGCCCTTCATCTCCGACGTCCACTTCGCCAGCATGAAGTGGACTTGGGCCGGGAGCTTCTGGCACATCTTGCTTCTGGGTCCAGGAATGTGTTTCAGCAGAGTCCTGGCGTCCCTGCACGCTGCAGCGCTAGTTACATGCGGCTGCGACCGCCGCACCTCTAGCAGCTCCGTCGGCCGCAGACATCTTGTTTCCGTCCCCCTTAGTCTTTTTCCGGCTCCTCCTTTACAGGGGCAGGGTTTCGGCTTTCGCGCCTCCACTGCTTGAGGAGACGCTCGAGCGGGGACTTTTCGCGCCCAAAATGGCGGCTTCTGAAAATTTTCAAGGCGCACCTCTACCAGACGGCAGAGCGGTAAGATCCTGTTTGTGATGCCAACTTGTCGCGGGCGGGGAGGATGACGCTGCGCTCACAACGCTCGGGTCCGGCGCTACTGCTGCTGCTTGCTGCTCAGTGGCTCGAGCGGCGGGCCGGATCCCGGGGACTCGAGCGGCGCTCCTCGCCCGTGAGTGAAAGGGGGTTTGGTTTTGGGGATTTATTGTCCGTGACGCCACCCACGGTAGTGGTGAAGTTGTGACACCACCGCTACTCTGGACAGGGATCCCGGGAGCGATGACAGGGAGCAGCTTGGATGTTGGGTCTCCCCTCCGTGGGTAGGGGGGTTGGTTGTCCTGGGGCCCCGGTGAGGGTTTGGGGATAGCAGGCGGGTTACGGGGCCTGGTGAGGTGCAGGGTCGCGGGGGCAGCGCTGTGCCGCACAGCACGGTGGTACTCACTCAGCCAGTAATTCACACAGAGTCTCTGGTCAAACAAACGGCTGGATGGACGGGTCCCACAAGCGGCTGCGGTTGTTCTCTTCCCGGCAGGTTGATGGTGACTGCTTTTCCCTGCACCTGTGTTGTGTTATGGTCCCAATGACTTCCCACCGGTAACCCGCTCCCCAGCTTGGATGGGTGCTGAAGGAGCCCCTTTTGCCCGCAGGCTCTGGCCCTGGGAACTGTAGCCTTGGCGGTGACTGTGTTTCCCTCTACGGTGTGAGCTGTTGCCTTCAAACGGGTCTTGGCTGCTGAGAAACCCCGGAGGTTCCCTTCGCTAACGGATTTGACCGGTTTTACGGCGACTCCTAGCCTGGTCGGGGTCCGTAGGCCCTGCCGGATGGTGCTGGCTTCTCTTTACTCTCCGATCCGGTACCACCGGGCCACCGCCCGTCCACGGTCCATACGGGTTGCTCCAATTAGCCTCTCCTGCAGATGGTCACCACCGTCTGCCAACCTTGCTGTCTGTGCCCGGGCCACTACCCGGACACGGTCAGTCTCTTTGCTCCTCTACTACTTCACTCTCCTACTTCCTCAACTCTCCAACTCTATCTGACTTCCTTTTCCTGCCTCCAAGACTGTGAACTCATCGGCGGGTGGGGCCAACCGCCTGGCTCCACCCCCTGGTGTAGACATCAGCCCCTGGAGGGAGGCAACAAGGATTTATGTCTGGCTTCGGTGTGCCTAGCTGGGATGTAGGGTGTGATGGTGTAGTACCTGTGACGACCTGGCTTGTCCAGGGCGCCACACTGTGATGTCGCACGCGATAGTCCCCGCCCCCGTCGCAGCAGCGATATATTGTGATTCCTGGCGTAGCGAACATTATCGCTACGCCAGCTTCACATGCACTCACCTGTCCTGCGACGTCGCTCTGGCCGGTTTCCCGCCTCCTTCCTAAGGGGGCGGGTCGTACAACATCACAGCGACGTCACACGGCAGGCGGCCAATCAAAGCGGAGGGGCGGAGATGAGCAGGATGTAAACATCCCGCCCACCTTCTTCCATCCGTATAGCCGCCGGCGGCAGGTAAGGTGATGTTCCTCGCTCCTGTGGCTTCATGCAAAGCGATGTGTGCTGCCGCAGGAACGAGGAACAACATCGTACCTGTCGCTGCAGCGTAATTTTGAAAAAGTCAGAGCCTACACCGATGATACAATAACGACGCTTTTGCGCTCGTTAATCGTATCATCTATGATTTACACACTACGATGTCGAAAGTGACGCCGGATGTGCGTCACTTTCGATTTTACCCCACCGACATCGCACGTGCGATGTTGCAACGTGCAAAGCCGCCCTTACCCCACGAGTTGTGCGTCAATCCTCTGTACGTAGAAGTTCCTCAACTGCTTCTGCCTCTTCCACCTCGTCTGGGTCCTCCACTTCCGCCCAAAGCCTGTCCGGTCAGGCCACCCACGTTGTAACTGCGCACAAGGAATCCCGCACACCTCCTTACTATACTCGCAGCAGAGCTCAACGGCATCAGGCGGTCTTCACGTTGAAATGTCTGGGAAATGTGAGTCACTCAGCTGCCCAGTTGTGGTCAGCTCTGGATACCGAGTTTCATCAATGGTTGTCTCCACTCAACCTGCAGCCAGGGAAGACCGTGTGCGACAATGCTGCAAACCTGGGTGCGGCCCTTCGCCGGGGCAAGGTGACACACGTGTCTTGTATAGCTCACGTGTTGAACCTTGTTGTCCAGCAATTTTTAACCCACGATCCCGGCCTAGATGAGCTTCTGCACAGGGCACTGTCACTATGTACTCACTTCCGTGGTTCACACTGTTAGGGTGAACTCTTAATCAGAGATCACTAGTTGCCTCCTGCCTGGCCTAATTGGTGTGGATCGAGTGCATGCTTGAAAAATGAGATCAGACACAGTCGGATATTCATCTTTCCTCGACAGAAGTCAACCCATGCTCTCCTTTATTACAACTGAGCTTGCTCTGATATAACCTTGCAAAGGGGCATGGTCAGCCCCACAGTGAGCATACTTGGATGTGTTCATTGGTCAGTGGGTTGAACAATGTGTTAGTCCATGAGCTGATTGGTGGGCGTCATTGTAGGCGGGTCTATGACATCATTGGATGGATCCATGGTGATGGTGATGGGAGGGACGTCATCTGGTGGATCCATGCTGATGGTTTGGTCTGTGATGTCTTCTAGCTTGACCAGGGGTCTTCCCTTATATGGTATCTTCTTACACCTGGACATTCCTTGCATTCCAGGCAAGGTGTGGAGAAACAGGCAATGACAGCCACCTTTATATCTGTGTCATGTATATGATCTGAAACCTGAATTATGTAAGGCAAATCGACATATTTCCCACAATCCCTTGTCAAGAAGTTAATTAAGTATTTCATCTTATGGCTCTCCTCAACAACACGGCGCAGCTGAACGACTTGCATCGCTCCAGAAGTCTTTCGGCCTGCCGGTTCACCGCCTGAAATGCGATGTGTCGACACGCTGGAATTCGACTCTCCACATGTTGCAGCGACTGGCAGCACCGCCGAGCCCTGGTGCAATACGTTTTTACGTATAGCCTGGGCCAACGAGATCCAGAGGAGGGGCAGATCACGCTGCTGGAGTGGTCTCAGATCAAGGACCTATGCACCCTTTTGCACAGTTTCGACATGGCGACGAATATGTTTAGTGCTGAAAATGCCATTATCAGCATGACAATTCCAGTCATTTACATGCTGGAGCACACTCTAAACAGTATTCGGAGTCAGGTGGTGGGACAATAGGAAGGGGAGGAAGTACAGGTGGATTCATATGCGGAAGGGATAACAAGATCTACAAGGTCCAGACATTCAGCATCACCAAGGCGGCAGGCATGGGACGGTGGGGGAGAGGGAATAACAAGGGTGCATGGTAGCAGCCAAACTGTTGAGGAAGGTGCAGGAGCCCAGGAAGAAATGGAAGACGAATTGGCGATGGCCATGGAAGATTCAGTAGATGAGGGAGAGCTTGATCACATTTCTGTTGTTCGAGGTTGGGGGGAGAGGGCAGAGAAAGGAAGCATGATTCTTATCTCGCCGCCACAAACACACCAAGGACTTTGTCCTCCTGGATGCGCAAGACACATGAGTGCCTTCTTGCTGCACTACCTACAACATGACCCTCGGATTGTCAGAATTAGATGTAATGCTAACTACTGGGTTGCCACACTATTAGAGCCCTGGTACAAGTCAAAATTTGGCGAAATAATTCCAGCCATAGAAAGGGACGCACGTATGCAGGAGTATCAGCAGAAGCTGGTATGCAATCTTAGCTCGGCTTTTCCACTAAACACCAGTGCTGCACAGAGTGAATCTCACAGTTCTAACTTGCCAACCATGGGACTGTTGAGTCATCATCAGTCAAACCGTACCAGCAGCACCGTATCTGGTGGTAACAGCAATTTTATGGAATCGTTTCATGAATTTTTTAGACCATCCTTTGCAAGGCCACAAGACACAAGAAGTCTGATACATAGTCAACGCCTGGAGAGGATGATACAGGAGTATCTCCAAGTGAATATCGATGCCATGACTGCAACTGGAGCCTTGCTCATTTTGGGCTTCCAATCTGGAAAAATGGCCTGAGCTCGCCACTTACGCCTTGGAGATCTTGTCATGTGACGTGTCTCGCAGCCAGCGTTCTCTCGCTCCACACTCCAATGCTGCTGGGTGTGTGCTGACAGATAAGCGCATGCGTCTGTCCAGTGACAATATGGACAGACTAATGTGGCGCCCTGGACAAGCCAGGTCGTCACAGGTAACAACAACATCACACCCTACACCCCGGTCAGGTACACCTAAGCCAGACACAAACCCTTGTTGCCTTCCTCCAGGGGCTGATGTCCACACCAGGGGGTGGAGCCAGGCGGTTGGTCTCCGCCCACCGAGGAGTACACAGCTCTGGAGGCGGGAAAACAGAGCAGATTATTTTGGACAGTGAAGTGGAGTAGAAGTGAAGTGGCAAGAGAGCAACTGACTGACCGTGTCCGGGTGTGTGGCCCGGGCACTCAGCAAGGTTGGCAGACGGTGGTGACCGTCTGCAGGAGAGGCCGTTTGGAGCCTGCCGTAAGGACCGTGGACGGGCGGTGGCCCGGCAGTACCGGACCGGTACGCAAAGAGAAGACAGCACCATTCGGCAGGGCTTTTCGGACCCCGACCAGGCTTGGAGTCGCCGACAGTTGGTCAAATCCGATAGCGAAGGGAACCTCCTGGGTTTCCCAGCAGTCAAGTCCCGAAAAAGGCAACAGTCCAACCGTGAAGGGGAGCACAGCCACCGCCAAGGCTACCGTTCCCAGGGCCAGCGCCTGCGGGCAAAAGGGGCTCCTTCAGCACCCATCAAGCTGGGGAGCGGGTTACCGGTGGGAACCCATTGGGACCATTTAAACTACAAAGGTGCAGGGAAAGGCAGTCACCACCAAACTGCCAGGGAGAGAACAACCGCAGCCGTCTGTGGGACCCGTCCATCCAGCCGTGTGTTTTACCGAGAACTGTGTCATCATCTTTGGCTGAGTGAGTACCACCGTGCCGTGCGGCACAGCGCTACCCTCGCGACCCTACACCTCACCAGGCCCCGTAAGCCGCCTGCTATCCCCAAACCCTCACCGGGCCCCGGGACCACCAACCCCCTACCCACGGAGGGGAGATCCAACAACCAAGCTGCTCCCTGTCATCGCTCCCGGGATCCCCGTCCAGAGCAGCGGTGGTGTCACAACCTCACCACAACCGTGGGTGGCGTCACGGACAATCAATCCCCTACCCAATCAACCCCCTTTCACTCACGGGCGAGGAGCGCCGCTCGAGACCCCGGGATCCGGCCCACCGCTCGAGCCACCACCGAGCAGCAAGCAGCAGTAGCCGGACCCGAGCAGTGGGTGAGCGCAGCGTCATCCTCCCTGCCCGCGACACTAACGTTCATCAAGATGAACAAGTCATGGATCCGCAAGGACTTTTCTACCCCTGTGTCATCCTGGGGAGAGTAAAGGCTTGTGGATTTTGATTGTGCTTCATGCAAATCAACATGTCAAGTTTGCCACTGGGGGACAATTGATGCCACTTAAGTGGTGTCTGTGGCCCAATTTTTGAAAAAAGGGAGACTCAGGTTGGAGTCCTGTTGCTGTGTTTAAAATGATCCAAGATGAACAAGTCATGGATCCGCAAGGACTTTTCTACCCCTGTGTCATCCTGGGGAGAGTAAAGGCTTGTGGATTTTGATTGTGCTTCATGCAAATCAACATGTCAAGTTTGCAACTGGGGGACAATTGATGCCACTTAAGTGGTGTCTGTGGCCCAATTTTTGAAAAAAGGGAGACTCAGGTTGGAGTCCTCTTGCTGTGTTTAAAATGATCCAAGATGAAGAAGTCATGGATCCGCCGTAGGACTTTTCTACCCATGTGTCATCCTGGGGAGAGTAAATGTGATGCCCTGGCCTATCAGTTCGTCACAAGGGTGCCGTGCAATTTGCCCTTCTGCATGGTACCCGCTCCTCCTTGGTTATGGGTCCTGTTAATTTGGTGTTGCTACCAACAGGTGTATCAAAATCCTGAGGAACACTCTGCACCACACCCACCAACCACCCATTGGGCAGCCTGAAGGGAATAGGGCCATCCAGATGGAGGGATGGAAGAGAGATGGCAGAGATGTGAGTTGTACAGTTGTAGCAGGGCCGGCGTCACCACCCGGCATACCCGGGCAAATGCCGGGGCCCTTTACAGCCGCTGGGGCCCATTCGCGAGTTCTGGGAACCGCAGTCCTCTGCAGGAAACTGCGGGTGCTGTCCCTTTAAGGCACGCTGTCCAGTGTTCCCTGTAAACTCCTTGTCTGAACTTCATCTGTGGGCGGAGCTATCGCGCAGCGTCCTGCTCCAGTCACTGTCCCACAGATGAAGACAAGGAACAGTGCCAGCCAGCGACCCCCAGCACAACGCTGCCCTCCAGCGCTGTGTGGGCCCCCTCTCCACAGTGATTTGAGTGGTATGTTCTACAACCCTCCCCGCCCCCGATTTATGGGCCCCAGTGAGCTGCATGGGCTTTTCCCCCCCAGGAGATGTATATCCTGGCTCCCCCTCCCCCCCAGAGATGTATGTCCTGGCCCCCAACTATGTGCTGTCCCCCAGAGCTGTGTGTGGGGCCCCCAGAGCCGAGTGTGTGGGGCCCCCAGAGCCGCGTTTGCACATGTCTCAGATCATGTCCCATCATAATCTAAAACCCCTTGCATTAAAAGATAACTACAACACTAAGTGTGTGTCCGGGTGAAGCAGATCCGAGTAGGTGTCCGGGTGAAGCAGAGCCGAGTAGGTGTCCGGGTGAACGTCCCTCCCCCTTCAGGAAGAGGATGTTCGCCGCCCACAGTGAGTTCGTTAGGTAGGTAAGTACGTGTGACGGGGGTTTAACGACTTTGTGCGACACGGCAGTGATATGCCCGTGAGGCACAAATGATGGGGGCATGTGTGATCGCTCATGCGATCGCACGATAAATCGTTGCGTGTAACGCCGCCCTTAGAGTGGTGTACTGCGCCCCTCTACAAATTTGGCCACGAACCTAGGAATAGATGAGGTCTAGGGTTCTTCCACAGAAGAAAGCACAGTTTGCCTTGTCACACGGCCAGGACCATGGTGTCCACCAACATGAGCCCCACAACCACTTCCCCATCCCTTAAAGCAGGGGTCTCAAACTCAGCTGGGTGAATGGGCAGCACATAGAAAAAAAAAATTGAGAGGGCTGCATTCCTTGCAGGACAAAGAGACATCTTTAATGATTCCATGGTTTTTCCTATACACCTTTTGGATCACTATTTCGAACATTTTTTTGCTTGATTATAACAAACCTGCACTTTTTTGTTTAGTTAAGATTTTATATATATATATATATATATATATATATATATATATATATATATATATATATATAAAACAATATCATTTTTAATGGCAAAAAAAGTCATGCTTTATTTTGAATAGTTTTTTTACATTTTATCCCCTTCTAATATTGTTTTACAATTAGCATCCTGTAGTAAAGTCCCCCATCCTGTAGTAATGTCCCCCATCCTGTAGTAATGTCTCCCATCCTGTAGTAATGTCCCACTTGTGTCCTGTATAATATACACATCCTTGTGTCCTGTAGTTATGTCCCCCATACTGTAGCAATGTCCCCATCCTTGTGCCCTGTAGTAATGTGCCCATCCTTGTAAAATGTAGTAATGTCTCCCATCCTTGTGCCCTGTAGTATTGTCCATACTTGTGCCCTGTAGTAATGTGCCCATCCTTGTAAAATGTAGTAATGTCTCCCATCCTTGTGCCCTGTAGTAGTGTCCATACTTGTGCCCTGTAGTTGTTTAGATGAGACTAGAATGGGTCTCTTAAGGTGCCGTGTTCAAATTATCTAGAATGTCGTGTGTGCACACGAGGTAGATAATTGAATAGACCAATTATGACTCTCTCTCTCACGACTGGCGCAAGAATCTCTACATTATTACCAGACAAAGCTTTTATAGGAGTAGGAAGTAAAGGGTGTAAACAAAAGTATAGTCCAATTAAGTATCGCAGGCTGAACTCAGGACGTATAGGAATTTGCATAGTCTCTGCTGGATTGGTTGTTCTGAACTGTAGGAATTCCTTTGTTCCTCAACTTCTTGGGAGTCGTCCAGGATGTAGGAACCATCTTTAAGTTACATGTGCTGGTATATTGTATTAATAAAAATCATATATATATATATATATATATATATATATATATATATATATATATATATATATATATGGTACAGACCAAAAGTTTGGACACACCTCCTCATTCCAAGAGCTTTCTTTATTTTCATGACTCTAAAAATTGTAGATTCACATTGAAGGCATCAAAACTATGAATTAACACATGTGGAATTAAATACTTAAAGTGTGAAACAACTGAAAATACGTAATTACTTACCGGTAATGTGTTTTTTCTGAACCCATGACAGCACCACGAGAGAGGGGATCCGCCCTTCAAGGACCGGAAACCTCCAGGATAAAAAGGGGCGGCACCTCTCTCCGCATCAGTTGGTTTACAGAGCATGAAAGGACCTCCGGAGGAAACAACATTATAACATAACCAGCACCAACCTGAACCACGTGCAGCTAAAAGACAGCCAAATCATCCACATGCAGGGAGGGAATGTAAGAGTGCTGTCATGGGTTCAGAAAAAACACATTACCGGTAAGTAATTACGTATTTTTCCAGCACCCATGACAGCACCACGAGAGAATTACATAGATAGAGGAATAAGCCAAGGGGGGAATCATAGAGCACAGAACCGATCTCCCCAAGTGAAGTCAGTAAGGATAAGACCAACCTATAGTGCCTATAGCGAGTGAAAGGGGAAGACCATGTGGCCCCTGACAAGCTGCTCAAAGGTGACATACGATCTAGCAGCCCAGGAGATGTCATTGCCCTTGTGCAGTGAACTTTCAGACCTGCAGGCACATACCTACCACAAGCCGAGCAGGCGAAGAAGTGGCTTCGCTGATCCACCCACCAAGTGGATTTAGAAGCCTTGAGCGTCTAGCTATTACCCTGAAAGAAAACAAACCAGACCTGCCTCTGCTGCATACAGATATTCCATAAGAAACCGCTAATGTCCAAGCAATGCCCCCCCTCCTCTTCCTGATCTTGCAGACTATCCAAAAGGATGGAAGAACAATTCCCTTTTCAATTAAGAAAATTATGACATACTATCAGGAGGCAAGGAGGGGCAGGTTTCAGGACACCTTACCCTGGAAAGCCGAGGAATGGTGGAACTAAGATAGGGCCTGGAAGTCACTAACCCTACAAGCTGATGTGAAGATGTCAGGAAGTCTGTTTCAGAGACAGTAGTGAAATGACATGGACTCCAATGGATCAATGGGGCTCCGTCAGGGCAGATAGGACGAGAATAAGGCCCCATGGGGCAGGACACATCGCGCAGAGGGCTAGACCATAGCCGAACGAACCGGGAGTCAAGCGGACTCCAGACAGGACACAATGGAACCAGGTTGCAAGGGCCCATATGAGAACTGTCAGTGAACGAAATGACAGATCCAGTGTCAACCCCTTCTGGAAAAACTCTAAGATTACCGCAACAGTCGTCGGTCCATCAAGGCTCACCCCTTGGAAGACAAGAATATTGTCCAGGCCTTTTTTTTTTTTTTTTTTAACCGGCTTACTACTTCGAATAAGAGTAGGGACTAGAACAAGAGAAAAACCCTGATTCGTAAGATGAACGTTCAAAAAAGCAACACGGCAAGATGCAATATGCCTGACCCCTGGCCTGGAGAACGACAAGAGACCAGGCAATAGAATCATGGTAAGTCTGTCAAAAAATGGTGCTATCAGGATCATCACTGCCCTGTTCTCCAGGATTTTCTCCAACACGGCTGGAAAGAGGCTATGAGTGGGGAGGCATAACAAGGTCACATCTCTATTCAAACAACCGGGCGTCCACCGCATGAGGTTGATCCCGAGGAGTTTGAGAACAGAACCAGTGAACCTTATATTAGGTCACAAGAGGTCTATTATCGGAACACAGGCAACGTATATTGAAGTGACGACGGACTAATGGAGGACCCATTCCCCGTCTCAACCGGCTGCTGCTGAAAAGTCCAAACCGATTGCGTTTCTCCATATAGGAACTGACGACCAGACAGGGAGGGTAGGGACCAGCCCACCGCTCATTCTACAGCCAGCCATATCCTGGTAATTCTAAGAAAAGAAAACAAAACAAAACATGGGATGCACTTCCAGACCACACACCTCAGATCAGGTGACCCCGAAGGCGGGCTCCTCTTTGAAGACTTGCGGCAAAAGTAAGCACCTTAGGACCTCAGGTCATACAAGCATGGCCTTCACTGTACTGGTTCAACCAGCAACGTAGGGATTCGAGTGTGCTGGAGTGCAATGCACTTGGGCAATGATCCCCAACAATTGCTCGAGTCTCCAATACGTCCCACTGAAGGTCACTTCAGTGTGCGCCTGGTCCCACCGAACCGTCACAATGGTGGATGTAAGGGAACCCTGTAGGGACATAGCATTTTTGAGAGACAACCTTGGTGCCTCTGGTGCCAGAGCTATTAGGACCGGAAGATTCTCCAGCATGGATTCCGGAAGATGAAATACCTGAACTTCTGAATCTAAGTGAACCCTAAAAAAAAATTCTGACTTTCCTCGGACACAATCCTGATTCTTCCAGTGTAGGAGCCGTTCCCACGTGAGCAGGAAGAATGCCGTCCCGCCAAAAGGCGGCACGATGACAGGCAGGCCTGCCATCAAACAAGAAGTTGCCGAGGTAAGGGATGATAAGCACTTCGCTGCACTGCAACTTCTGAAAATCTTGCGAAGACTCCCAGACCATCGTCATCTCTTGGAAGGGTTGCATACTGGAAACGGCGAACGGTTCCTTCCATAAACAGGCTACTCTGAGGAACTCTGAACTACATCGAACTGGACATGATAGTATGCATCCGTCAGATTCACTACTGGTATGTGACCGCCTGGAATAAATGGTTCACACTGGACCTCCTTGACACTAGTCCGAACAAGTGTATGATGAGAGAACTGGTTGCCAGTCTGGTTGATGCCGCAGATGCGACTTAAAGGAACGCTGCCGCCCCTTGGTAGAAGAGGAGTGGGGACATGATCCGTCTAGGGGCTCTCTGGCATGGCCGATCCTTGATGTGGTCAACACGTACTGCCAGGGACTCCGTTGTGTAACCAGCTAGATTAGCTGGTTGCAAGCCCCAGCTGAAAATTCCCAGGTATTTGAGGAAGTGGCGTTATTTCCATCCTAGAATGCTGTAAGGCCTTACCTTCCTCCTTATTCACAGAACTGGGAATTGGCCGCCAATCCCTTCAGCTGTCACTTGTCCAGTCTGAAACTGTAGAGCCGCGGTGAGCTAACAAGGGCAGGCACAAGCAGCCTAGAGTGGCCGATGACTAATTGAAATCTTGTCAGCAGTCAGCTGAAGGGGCCCTGCAACAGAAGGAACAAGCTGCTTCCACAAAGGGCAGTCTGGGTTGGACTTTGCCTATCCGCTTGTGTCCCTTAAATAGCAATGAGGGACTATGCATTATCAACAACCGGGAGGCATCACGGTTTCCCTCTTCGAGGCCACAAACATACGAACTTGAGACATTTTTTTTTTGGGTGCCACTTCAGGGATGCCCGTAGCGGGCCCGACCACAGTCACACTAGTGTCACATTGTTCCCCATCGAGAAGTCTGAACAACCTGAGATACTGTCGGACATTGATGTGGAAGCTGAAGAATTCCACGCACCCTCGGACCTGTCAGAGTCCCCATAAGCAGGGAAAGCAGGCCTGAATTTATGAAGGCCATGATGCCGCAAAACTGGCAAGCCAACGTCGGGCTTGTCAGCACTAATCCAAGACCTCACCTGAGAGGTTTTGCCTAATACCCTTCTGGCACTGCTTCTGAGACCAGGTAACAGACAGCTCCCAATTAAAGGAAGCGTGGTCCAGTTATTGAAGTGTATCCATTGAGTCTGTCCCAAAAACATGCAAGAGTGGCTCTGAACAAGCGAACGTACCACTCTAATGCAGAGGTGGAACCGGGGTAGAAGGAGGAATCATTGCATCTGATCAATCACCTCTGCAGGCTCTGGGCATCAGTCCTGCTGGAGTTCAGACTCCACTAATTGGACCAGGTGCCGATCCTCCCAAAGTATCACATGAGCTAGTATACCCGTCCGCGTCAAGGCTTGCAATCTTGCTGCCCCATCAGCGTGCCAGCCTGCGCTGTGTGGTAGGAGCAGAGCTGGAGGTTGCCGCAGTGAGCCCCGTTGTTTTTTGTTTTTTTTTTGTTTGTTTTTTTTTTAATGCCATGTGTGAGGTAAATCCGGAGATATGACGATAAATCATGATATTCAAGTATGTCAGGAAGCCCTCTCCTGGTGTCACCCCCCCTTTCCTTCACACAACTGGTTTAGCAACAAATCCCATGGCCATGTCCTGTGATATGGAAATTAGGTGGCTTAGGGACAATGGACACAGGATGACTCCCTGCCGTCACCCTGTAACAAGAGTTGTATCTCATTAGCAAGGCTATGGAAATAGCCAGACAGAACGACTCCAGTAAAAAATGGTTCATATCTCGCGAGCCATATTTCCGATAAATATGGCAACCATAAAAATGGTGTCTCCGCATGTGGACGATGCCGGCACCCCCTTTTTATGGGAGCAGGACATTGGGAAATGCCCCAGGCGTGATATCAGCCAATGGGGAACTGGCAGACAGGTCATGAGTCCCCTCGTTCTGTAGCTAAATTCATAACTGTCACAATGAGAGCATTGGCGTCCGCCTACGACGCTCCCAGGCAAAGTTATGGCCAATATCCCCTTTGCTGGATAATTCTGATCCATGCAGGGGGAGTGGCAGTGCTTCCCTGTGAGGTCACTAAGGTAGGAGGGGACCTGGATCTGCCCAGGTTGATAACCCTACTTCGGCCATTTTCTAGTGTTCTTCTGCTCGGGGGCCTGGTTGGGAAAGACCTGTGAGGGAGTTCCTGGAAACCTGGTCTACAGCGCCCCCCTGTGGCCAGACGCAACAAGGTAACTGCTGGAACTGTGTATGCCTGTTTGTAACCCATGCTTTGATTGTAACTGTACTCTGACATAACTGTATATTCTGTAGATTCCCTATTGTATATATTGTAGTTCTAGTGTGCTTTAGGCTGATTAAATTATATAATTAATCTTGGGCTGTTCTGTTATCTCGATCTTGAATCCCACGTCTGTGTGTTCGGCTAATAGTTACCGTAAATCGGTTGGTGGCAGCGAATTGTGCCAAGGATTATTGTGGGGAGGCCAGTGAGATTCGGGGAGATTTTATATATTCCGCCCGCGGAGGTCGGGGGAATATATACCTTACTCTCACCGGGGACCCTTCAATAATCGGCATAAGTAGTATAGCGGCCTCCTTGCTTATGGTCGGGCAATTCCATAATTGGCCTGACTATAAGAGGGGCGCTAGAGAGCGCGTCACGTGCTCTGTCTGTCGGTCGGGAGGTATAAAGGAGGGGTGACCCCCACTTGTTACCCCCCGATTGTGACGTACTGGTAGCCAGCGCGGGGGATTTCTGAGTGACCCCCCCGGTGGTTTGTGACATATTGGTGGCATAGCGGTGGGATCGAGATAATAGTGTGTGTGAGTGTGAGACCCATACTCCCAGACACTAAAGACTGCCTGCAGCAGCTGTGGCTGCTGGGGTCTTCAGACTAGCTCAACACTAGAGTGTCAGAGTGCAGATACTGTAAGGTGTGTGGAGGCATCAGGTGTCAGTTCTGTGTCAGTGACCAAAAGTCTGCAAGAATGGCTGATGGCACCAGGAGCAGAGCTATGCAACTGGCCAATGCTAAAGCAGGAGCCGAAGAGAGGGAGGACGGTGCTGTGGGCAGTAATGAGGAGGTTGCCCACGAGTCCTCCAGGAGCTCGACGCCAGAAAACCGTTCTGCAGAGGACAGCGCACAAGCTGGCAATTATGGACAAGATGAGGAGCAGCTCACCCAAGGTTCCTCAACGAGCCAGATGCCAGCCCTCCGCTCTGAAAGGGACAGTGAATCACCAGGCTCCGCAGCGTGCCGCAGATCACCACGTGCCATTCCACCGAGCCTGGGAGGCTCGGATAGCCTTCTTCAAATGGCTATGGCCCTTCTCCAGGCTGGAGACCAGAAGGGCTACAAGGAACTCCTGGCAGAGCGCAGGGCAGAGCGGCACGCAGAGCGTGAGGCTGCGGAGCGAGAGCGGCAGGCAGCGCGTGAAGAGCGAGAGCGACAGGCAGACCGTGACTACCAGCTGCAGCTAGCTCAGCTCCGGCCCTCATCAGCCACATGTGACCTTCGAGACACCAAACTTCCAAAGGTCCGTGTTGAGGACTTCCCAGTGCTGGAGAAGGATGGAGACTTGGACTCTTTCTTGACTGCTTTTGAACGGACTTGCTTGCAGCACCATCTGGACAAGGACCAGTGGGCCAAATACCTGACCCCCCGTTTAAGGGGTAAGGCCCTGGATGTCCTTGGGGACTTGCCTGCTGAGGCAGATCAGGGCTACGACACCATCAAGCGGGCCCTGATCCAACAGTACAACCTCACCCCGGAGTCCTACCGCAAGAAGTTCCGGAGCCTACAGAAGGGACCAAAGGACTCCTGGGCTGACCACAGGCGGGCACTTGCCCGAGCTGCCGACCACTGGACCCAAGGCCTGCAGCTTTCCACCGGACCGGAGATCCTGGACTTGTTCATCACGGAGCAACTCTTGTGGAACTGCCCTGAGGATCTCCGCCAGTTCATCCGAGACCAGAAGCCAAAGGGGTCCACGGCTACAGCTGCCCTGGCCGATGACTACACCAACAATCGGGCTCCTGAAGCCAGGAGAGCAGCCACCAGCAGCACCTGGAGAGGGGGTAAGATGAATTCTGCGACTGCCCCACCTGCCCCTAGACTGCAGGGGGTGTCCCCCTCAACTCCCCTCTCCAGGCCCGTGGCGGAACCAAGACGGTGCCACCAGTGCAACCTACCTGGACACTTCAAGGCCATGTGCCCTCAGCGTCCCAAGGCCCCGGCTCCGTCCCCGTCCCAAGGGCCGCCCAAGGTGTATTGTGTGGGTGGGGGTGGTGGTAGGTCCCTGGACAGCTTCCAACCTGTCACCGTCGGCCGGTCTGTGACCATAGGACTGCGAGACAGCGCCTCGGAGGTGACTCTGGTGCGGCCTGAGATGGTGTCCCCCCAAGACTTGATCCCTGGAAAAACCCTCGCTGTCTCCGGGATTGGAGGCATTGACCCGGCGCTGCCTGTTGCTGACATTTATGTGGACTGGGGCGCAGGGCGAGGGGTGAGGGAGGTGGGGGTAACTGATCGGATCCCTGCAAACGTGCTACTTGGGACAGATTTGGGGCAGATAACCTCCCAGTTCGGGCCCCAACCAAGGGCTGAACCTTCAGCCAGTACTGACATGACTCCTGACAATGTTAATGTGTTATCTATGAATGATGTAAGGGAGGAGGGAGTGAACTCTGATATTTCTGCTTGCATAGACACCATAGACACACACGCAGCTGCAGCTGTGACAGGAGGGGAGGGGGTCAGAGAAAGGTGTGACAATGCCTCTACAAGTAATCAGCCTGTGAGCTGGGATCTGTTGCCCTCTGCAGGGATAAGCAGAGAGCAGGGTGCTGCAGGGGGAGGACCAGTGTGTGGGGTGGGGGCTACCACAGCAAATGTGGGGTCCCCAGAGATTTCACAGCGGGGTTCTGTTGCTGCAGGAGGGGAACAGGCAGGTGAGATTGGGGCCGGTCCAGGAGCGGAAGTGCTCCCAGGTAAGATCTCGGTGCATGGTTCCCCCACAACCGGGGTGTCAGGAAGCCAGGTAGGTCTGCCTGAACCGGCGACTTGGTCAGGAACGGAGGAGGAGCAGGCACGACCCACGGTCGCAGCGGCTGTGGCCGCTGTCACCCGCAGTGGGAGTGCTGGAAGCCAAGGGGCCTCCCGGAGGTCCGATAGCTCTTCCCCTTCTGACCAAGTGGCAGCCGAGTCAGGTGGAGGCCAGGACACAGGTCCCGGGGTACTGACTGAAGATGTGACAGTCTCGTCGATTCTGGCCACATCTAGTCAGGGGTTTCAGGCAGCGTTAGAAGCTGACGACAGCCTGAAAGCTCTTAAGGAGCAGGCGGCACAGCCTCCCTCGGACTCGGACCCGGAGCGAGTGGTCTGGGACCAAGGACGGCTCTACCGGGCCACGGTCCAGCAGGGTTCACCGGAGGCGTGGCCCAGGGACCGACAGTTGGTGGTACCCTATCCGTTCCGGACGGAGTTGTTGCGGATCGCACATGAGATTCCGATGGCCGGACACCTAGGGATCGCTAAGACCAAGGCCAGGTTAAACCAGCATTTCTACTGGCCAAAAATGGGGGCCGATGTGGCTGCCTACTGCCGTTCGTGTGAAACCTGTCAGAGAGTGGGGAAGGCGGGGCCACGCCCCAAAGCCCCACTGGTATCTCTGCCCATCATCGATGAGCCTTTCAGGAGGGTGGCTGTGGATCTGGTCGGCCCGCTGGCCATCCCCAGCAGCTCCGGGAAACGCTTCCTACTGACGGTAGTGGACTATGCCACCCGGTACCCAGAAGCAGTGGCCTTGTCGTCCATTCGGGCTGACAAGGTGGCCACCGCATTGCTGGAGATTTTCTCCCGAGTGGGTTTTCCCCAGGAAATGCTCACTGACCGGGGGACCCAATTCATGTCCCAGCTGATGGAGGCCCTCTGTAAGCAAGTCCAGGTGCGACATCTGGTGGCCAGCCCGTACCATCCACAGACTAATGGCCTGTGCGAGCGGTTCAATGGCACCTTAAAGCAGATGCTTAAGATGTTGGTCGACTCCCATGGGCGTGACTGGGAGCGGTATCTCCCACACCTGTTATTTGCTTACCGGGAGGTTCCACAGGCCTCAACAGGATTCTCACCGTTTGAGCTCCTGTACGGGCGACGTGTGCGGGGCCCCCTGGCTCTGGTGAAAGAGGCTTGGGAAGGGGATTTGGCCACCCCTGGAGTGTCGGTTATCGAGTATGTCATGCGCTTCCGGGACAAAATGCAGGCCTTGACGCAACTGGTACACGACAATATGGCTCAAGCCCAGGCCGATCAGAAGCGTTGGTACGACCAGAACGCTTGTGAGAGGACCTACCAAGTGGGTCAAAAGGTGTGGGTACTGGTCCCCGTACCACAGGACAAGCTTCAGGCAGCCTGGGAAGGCCCATACCTCGTGTACCAGCAGCTCAACCCTGTAACGTACCTGGTCACCCTGGACCCTGCCCGTGGAAGGCGGAAGCCCTTCCATGTGAACATGATGAAGGCACATCATGAGCGGGAGGCATGTGCGCTCCCCGTGTGCAACCTGCCCGAGGAGGGAGAAGCGGAAACCCTCTTGGATATGCTAGCCCAGGTTAGGGCAGGCGGATCCATTGAGGATGTGGAGGTTGGCCACCAGCTCTCGGAAGACCAACGGTCCCAGCTGTGGGCCACCCTCCTCCCCTTCCGGGGGTTGTTTACCAACCAGCCCGGAAGGACTGACTTGGCTGTCCATCACGTGGACACTGGGGATCATCCCCCGATCCGGCGTTCAGCATATCGGGTCTCCCTGGAGGTGCAGCAACACATGCGCCAGGAGATTGACGAGATGCTGAAGCTGGGGGTGATCCAGGCATCCAACAGCGCTTGGGCCTCGCCTGTAGTCCTCGTCCCTAAGAAGGACCGAACCACTCGGTTCTGCGTGGACTACAGGGGGCTCAATGCGGTCACGGTCGCCGATGCGTACCCAATGCCACGCATCGATGACCTGCTCGATCAGTTGGCCGGGGCTCAGTACCTGACCATCATGGATCTGAGCCGGGGATATTGGCAGATCCCCCTGACTCGCAAGGCCAGGGAACGCTCTGCCTTTATTACCCCATTTGGACTATACGAGTCCACGGTGATGCCATTCGGGATGAGGAATGCCCCTGCCACTTTCCAGCGGATGGTCAACACCCTGCTCAAGGGACTTGAAGGGTACGCGGCCGCGTACCTAGATGACATTGCCGTCTTCAGTCCCACCTGGGAGGACCACCTAGAGCATCTAGCACAGGTGCTCAGGCGGATCCACCGGGCAGGTTTGACCATCAAGCCGGGAAAGTGTCAGCTGGCCATGAGCGAGGTCCAGTACCTCGGTCACCGGGTAGGTGGGAGAACACTGAAGCCCGAGCCTGAGAAAGTGGAAGCCATCGCATCCTGGCCCACCCCCAGGACCAAGAAGCAGGTGATGTCCTTCCTGGGGACCGCTGGGTACTATAGGAGGTTTGTTCCATGCTATAGTAGCCTGGCAAAGCCCTTGACGGACCTCACCAAGAAGAAGCTGCCCTCTGCAGTCGATTGGACAATGGACTGCGAGACAGCCTTCCGGGCCCTAAAGGACGCCCTGTCCAGCCCGCCCGTGCTACAGGCAGCCGACTTCACGCGGCCGTTTGTAGTACAGACCGACGCCAGTGACTTCGGCCTCGGTGCGGTGCTCAGCCAGGTGGACTCTGCGAGCCAAGAGCACTCAGTCTTGTACCTGAGCAGGAAGCTGTTACCAAGGGAAGTTGCCTATTCCACGATGGAGAAGGAGTGCCTGGCCATAGTGTGGGCCCTGCAGCGTCTGCAACCCTATCTATACGGGCGCCACTTCATCGTGGAGACGGACCACAATCCCCTCAGCTGGTTGCACACCGTCTCTGGGACGAATGGGCGATTGTTGCGATGGAGCCTTGCGCTCCAGCAATACAACTTCACCATTCGCCACAAAAGGGGCCGTGACCACGGTAACGCAGACGGGCTGTCCCGACAAGGAGAGGTCGCGGACGGGCGCACGGGGGAACACCGGAGTGTGCTGCCCCCTAGCGCCCTCAAAAGGGGGGAGGTGTGAGGTAAATCCGGAGATATGACGATAAATCATGATATTCAAGTATGTCAGGAAGCCCTCTCCTGGTGTCACCCCCCCCTTTCCTTCACACAACTGGTTTAGCAACAAATCCCATGGCCATGTCCTGTGATATGGAAATTAGGTGGCTTAGGGACAATGGACACAGGATGACTCCCTGCCGTCACCCTGTAACAAGAGTTGTATCTCATTAGCAAGGCTATGGAAATAGCCAGACAGAACGACTCCAGTAAAAAATGGTTCATATCTCGCGAGCCATATTTCCGATAAATATGGCAACCATAAAAATGGTGTCTCCGCATGTGGACGATGCCGGCACCCCCTTTTTATGGGAGCAGGACATTGGGAAATGCCCCAGGCGTCATATCAGCCAATGGGGAACTGGCAGACAGGTCATGAGTCCCCTCGTTCTGTAGCTAAATTCATAACTGTCACAATGAGAGCATTGGCGTCCGCCTACGACGCTCCCAGGCAAAGTTATGGCCAATATCCCCTTTGCTGGATAATTCTGATCCATGCAGGGGGAGTGGCAGTGCTTCCCTGTGAGGTCACTAAGGTAGGAGGGGACCTGGATCTGCCCAGGTTGATAACCCTACTTCGGCCATTTTCCAGTGTTCTTCTGCTCGGGGGCCTGGTTGGGAAAGACCTGTGAGGGAGTTCCTGGAAACCTGGTCTACAGCGCCCCCCTGTGGCCAGACGCAACAAGGTAACTGCTGGAACTGTGTATGCCTGTTTGTAACCCATGCTTTGATTGTAACTGTACTCTGACATAACTGTATATTCTGTAGATTCCCTATTGTATATATTGTAGTTCTAGTGTGCTTTAGGCTGATTAAATTATATAATTAATCTTGGGCTGTTCTGTTATCTCGATCTTGAATCCCACGTCTGTGTGTTCGGCTAATAGTTACCGTAAATCGGTTGGTGGCAGCGAATTGTGCCAAGGATTATTGTGGGGAGGCCAGTGAGATTCGGGGAGATTTTATATATTCCGCCCGCGGAGGTCGGGGGAATATATACCTTACTCTCACCGGGGACCCTTCAATAATCGGCATAAGTAGTATAGCGGCCTCCTTGCTTATGGTCGGGCAATTCCATAATTGGCCTGACTATAAGAGGGGCGCTAGAGAGCGCGTCACGTGCTCTGTCTGTCGGTCGGGAGGTATAAAGGAGGGGTGACCCCCACTTGTTACCCCCCGATTGTGACGTACTGGTAGCCAGCGCGGGGGATTTCTGAGTGACCCCCCCGGTGGTTTGTGACACCATGAATGCTCACATCTAAAGGGTTATCAGCCATTTTAGCGCGACCGACAAGATCCCTATGAGTGCAGCAACTGCCAGCAACCAGCCCCCTCAGTCCCCCAGCAGTCAACACAGAGCTGATACCGTGTACATAGCAGTCTGCAAGTACGGACTCAAACTCATAACGTTATAGGAGCCATGTTGCTAACCGTGGAGGCCGACCCACACTAAGGGCATCCAACACCAGGCCCGCAGGCCACATGCAACCCTGGAAGCTGCGTCCAGCAGCACTGGGACTTCTGTATTCCACCGGAGGGGGTGAAGCCTCAGTTCATCTCACTTCAGCTGAGTCTCAGCACACAGCCGGTGTCTTTTTCGGGAGGTGACGTCAGCTGAGCGACATGCGAGAACCCAGAGAAGATCCTGGGCCTGCGCGCACACACACACACCAAGCGGCGACGGCCATTCTCAAGATGGCGTCCCCCGTTGTCGCTCCAGCCCAATCGCACGGAGTGGCCGGGCAGATACATGTGACGCCCCGCACTGCGGAAACACTCCCACTGACCTCTGGGCAGGTAAGACAGCGTCACTGCCCCTGTATCATTGGAGCGTAGGAGACACCGTCATTCACAGGCATAGCCCCCGTGGGCTGCTGTGGTGCGTCCTCAGACCTGCTGCTGGTAGGCGCCGCTACTCCCAGGTGAGAGCAAAGAAACAGGCTGACTCCAACACACACAGGTACATCCCCCATGCCTGCAGCCACGAGGACGCCACCGCAGGGAAGCGCAGCAGCAGCCACCTCCATCCCAGCCCCTGGCACCCTGCGGTAAGGAGAGGGGGGGGAGAGCCCACGCGCAGACGGAACCCCCGTGGGTTTGCTGCGGCGGGAGAGCACTTGCGGCCGACTGGCCCTTACCTGGTCCTCGCAGGCTCCACACCACGTCCTCGCGCCTGGAACCCATCCTAGCGTCACCGGAGGACGGTGTGCCGCACGCAGGCTTGACCCCCGTGGGTCCGCTTTGGCAGCTCCACGGCACCTCGGCCGAGCGCAGCAGGACCCGTGCCGCCGCCAGAGCCGGCCGGGGCGCCAGATTTGAATCTTCGGCCCATCAGGACCATCCTGGATCTAGTGGATCCCTGGAGGCTCCCTGTTCAAGGACAGGAAACCAACTGATGCGGGGAGAGGTGCCGCCCCTTTTTATCCTGGAGGTTTGCTGTCCTTGAAGGGCGGATCCCCTCTCTCGTGGTGCTGTTATGGGTGCTGGAAAAATATGTCTTATATTCTAGGTTCTTCAAAGTAGCCACCTTTTGCTTTCTTTACTTTGCACACTGTTGACATTCTCTTGATGAGCTTCAAGAGGTAGTCACCGGAAATGATTTTCCAACAGTCTTGAAGGAGTTCCCAGAGATGCTTAGCACTTGTTAGCCCTTTTGCCTTCACTCTGCGGTCCAGCTCACCCCAAACCATCTCGATCGGGTTCAGGTCTGGTGACTGTGGAGACCAGGTCATCTGGCGTAGCACCCCATCACTCTCCTTCTTAGTCAAATAGCCCTTACACAGCCTGTAGGTGTGTTTGGGGTCATTGTCCTGTTGAAAAATAAAATATGGTCCAACTAAACGCAAACCGGATGGAATAGCACGCCGCTGCAAGATGCTGTGGTAGGCATGCTGGTTCTGTATGCCTTCAATTTTGAATAATTGATTATCATCACCAACAGTGTCAGCAGCAAAGCACCCCCACACCATCACACCTCCTCCTCCATGCTTCATGGTGGGAACCAGGCATGTAGAGTCCATCCGTTTGTTAGGTGTGGACAGGATGATGCCCATTTGATGCATGTTATGTGGGAGTGTGGACACATTGGTGATTTCTGGAAACAAACCCTGGGACTCATAGACCAAATATATCATATCACAATAGAGCCGTCACCTCGTTTATGTTTGTTGAGTCTGTGGGAGGGAGGAGTAGACCCGGACTCTCCAACAGCCCTGGGAATAGCCCGTATCCTGTATCAAGCAAGGAAGATACTGGCATACCATTGGTTAGATCCTCTACCACCAACGTTATCAGAGCTTAAAAATAAATTAAATAACATCATTAGATTGGAAAGGGGAGTTTATTTAAAAAGAAAAACACTGAGAAAGTTTTACAAAATCTGGCAGCCGTGGATGGAGTCGCCGGGTCTCCCCTCTGAGGCACTGGTGCAGGATGCAATGCTGGACCAGTTACTGTTGTGCTTGCAGTGAATGGAACGTTTGGGGAATAAAAGTTAAAACTAGTGTTTTACGTGGCGGAGTGGATTTTGAGCGGCGCTGTGGGAGGGGCCGGAAGGGTGTGATTGATAACTAAACGGGGAGAAAGAGGCAAGCGGGTATGGAAATATGATGCGGAGCGACACGGCTGATGGAGGAGACTTTTCTATTAGACTGAGGTATTATTGCATAATTTAAACTTTTGTTTATCTGTGGAGCCACGTTGTTTGTAGGCTCAATTTATATAACTGATCTGAGAATCCTTTTTTTTTTTTTTTTTTTATACAGAGGAAGAACCTGATTTATAGACAACATATGTTTTTTCAATGTACGCCTTTACTAGTTATATAAGATGCAATATATTTTCTCTGTATTGATTCTTAGTTGTTTAATAAAAAAGATCTGATTTAAAAAAAAAAGAGTCCATCCGTTCACCTTTTCTACAAAGACACGGTGGTTGGATCCAAAGATCTCAAATTTGGACTCATCAAACCAAAGCACAGATTTCCACTGGTCTAATGTCCATTCCTTGTGTTCTTTAGCCCAAACAAGTCTCTTCTGCTTGTTGCCTGTCCTTAGCAGAGGTTTCCTAGCAGCTATTTTACCATGAAGGCCTGCTGCACAATGTCTCCTCTTAACAGTTGTTCTAGAGATGAGAACTTTTGGTTTGTACTGTGTGTATGTGTGTGTGTGTATATATATATATATATATATATATATATATATATATATATATATATATATATATATATATATATATATATATATATATATATATATATATATATTTTGTGTTAGTAAAAAACAAAAGCATTCATAAATACGTGTGTTAGATTACATTAACTAAACTACATACCTAAATCTATGAAATGGCTGAATTAAGTATTTTGGGTTACTCAATTCTTATCCTCAACAGTCCCCCCTAAAGACTTATTTCTGCCATTTCTGAATTCTAAGGGTACTGTGTTCCCTTAGTAAGAGAGGTAGAGATATCTGTGCGAAAGACCTACCAAATTGAACTTTGAGGCATGGGCGGAGAGCGGAAAGGGTTTTCTTCACTGGTTTGAGACCAAGGATTCCTAGGCGAGTCCTCACCCTTTGTAGTGGGGCTTTCCCATGTCCCAAGGTTCTCTAAGTCCTATCTTTTTCCGTTTATTCTAGCAGAGTCATTTTGTAACTGGGGGAAAGGGTCATGTTAAGGGCCTGTCACACACAGAGATAAATCTGCGGCAGATCTGTGGTTGCAGTGAAATTGTGGACAATCAGTGCCAGGTTTGTGGCACAACTGTCTGTCTGTGTACAAATGGAACAATATGTCCATGATTTCACTGCAACCACAGATCTGCTAAAGATTTATCTGTGTGTGTGATAGGGCCTTAAGTCTTTATGGGCATATCGTCTGTCATACTTAGGTCTTCTGTTTCGACTAAAGGAAAGGTCCCTCCTAATGTAACTTCAGCTGTTTTGGAAAATGTTTTCTTTAAACACGGAATTACACAAACCAGAATGGCGAGTAATATAACTAATACTATACTTATGGCGGTCCTTATCTGGATCAACCAGCCTTTAAAAGAACTCGTCCGCCCAAAATAGTCTCCCCGAGGGTCGGTTACTCCTGAATTCTTCTTTAATTGTTCGAGTGTAGTGAGTTTCTTTATAGCTAAAGTGACCTTCTCATCCACTCCAGTGTTATCTGGTATATATGTGCAACAAACATCCCCCACCATTTTACGGACTCCACCTTTCTCTGTGAGGATCATATCTAAGGCCATTCTGTTTTGATAAGCCATGATGGAGGTCGGGTCTAGTTGTTCTGCCAGTCCCTGTAAGGCGTCACATGTATAGTTAACGAAACGTTGCTGATTATAGTAGATATAATTAATCCAGTCTACATTTTTATTTACAGTGATTATGGGGATAATGGATTCGAACCCCGCCCTGACTTGGTCTCTAGCTTTATATTAATCAGGGACCCACCTGGGCACTTCGATAGCGTCAATGTAAACATATGGGACAAAAGAACCTTTCAGTGTTTTTCTACCGGTACGGTCATCATCTGCACTCCGAGTCCATAAGTTGATTTTGATGTGCGCTATAAAGTCATTTTCTTTGACAGTGTGGTCAGCGGGGGCTATGTGTATAGGCATAAGTGCCTTGGCTAAAGTACATTCTCCCGTCCAATTTCCTTCTACTCGTGATCGAATTTTCATATCCCCACAAATCCAAAACACATCTGCCACGGACTGTACCTGGTTAACTAAGTGATCACGGGTGAGATTGCTATAGGACCCACAGAATCCATCTCGAAATCTACCCATATCTCTCCCTTGACCACTCACATTATAACAGGTATAGTTGCCAGGAAATATAGTGATGCCTTTCCCAGGGGAGAAGGCCTTGGCTATTATCGGGTATCTCTTTTTCCATTCTTCACATGCATTTCCCTCTGTCATATTTGTAAATAGACTAACAAGACATAATTCAGCTTCGTAATCTAAATTTAGTGGGACAGTTCCTAAATGAGGTCTGGCTCCTGCACATACATAACAGTCTGACCTGTTGGCTTGGTGTACTGTATATTTCATCCATTCTAACCACAGGTTGGTGCCTGTATAACCCTGTTCAACTGCATATACATCTTCCATGGTGGGATTGGCTATGGCTACCATACTGTGAAAGGTCTGAATATGTGTAAGCATTCGAAATACTGGTAGTATTTATGTTATCTGTGATAACCTGAATTTTCCCAACGGTGTACAACCATTGTGTCCACCCATTATATGTGTACCCAGAAGGTATATACCTTCATCCTGTGGTTGGGGGTGTTCTATGTTGAGAAGTAAAGGGTTACACTGGTTAATCATAGTACATGTTCTAGTGACTGGTGCACGGGAGAGTGTCATCCTGGTAAGTAAAGATCTGCCCTTCTCATCCCGTTTATTTAAGGCTACACTTGGTTTGTATCCCCAATTTTCACCTGTATTCCACCCAACAGCCTTCCATGAGCTACATGTGTCTCCATATCCACCTCCTGTAACACATATGTACTGTTGTCCCTGTCTCAAGTGTGCCTGACATCCCATGTGGGGGACCCGTCCTATTTCACATTTCACAATATCACAGTAATCAAACTTGAATGTGACAACTTCAACTTGTGTCGTACTATTGTACCAAATCGTAACCACCTCATTTGTTTTGGTAATGATGGCCTGAGACCATAAAGGTTTTTTTGAAAAGGATAAATACAAACAGGACACTCAGTGCAGTTCTAGTGGATCGACCCTTCTGCAATGCGAGGCGTGGATCCATGTTGTCCTGCCTTTGAGTTTCACGGACATGGGAGTCACCAGGATTATCTGGAACGGGCCTTCGTATCTGGGCTCCAGACAATTATTCCTGCCGTGTTTCTTAACCACAACCCACTCTCCTGGTTTCAATGTGTGGGTGGCTAGATCTGTCTCAGGAACTGGAAGAGAAGAAAAAACTGCTGCATGTGTTTTTGATAACTCTCACTTAGTTCAATAACAAACTGCACCACCACCTCATGGTGGTCAGACAAATTTTGAGGGAAATAACATCCTAATCTGGGGACGGAACCAAAACGTATTTCAAAGGGGGTCAGGCCATGTTTTGCAACAGGGGTCTTTCTGACAAGGTACAGGACTATAGGGAGAAGTTTTGTCCAGGGCAGTGCACTGTCTTGTGAGGCATTGAGCAGTTTAGTCTTCAGAGTTGAGTTCATCCTTTCCACTTTCCCACTGCTCTGAGGATAAGGAGTATGCAGTCCTAGACTTGCTCCGAGCATATTCCACAGTTCTTGGTAAATGTTAGCTGTGAAGGCTTGGTCCTTGATCGCTTTCGATGACTTCTGGTATTCCGAACCTGCACACGGTTTCTGTGATGATTTTTTTTTAGCTGTGACCCTAGCAGTCATGTTGACTACCAGGTAGGCCTTGGGCCAACTGGTAAAGATATCAACAACTACCAAAACATACTCGTACTTCCCCACTTTAGGTAGCTGGATGTGGTCCACTTGTATCCTTTGGAATGGATAAAGAGGTTTCGCCAGATGTTTTTGTGGTGTCTTCTCTGTTCGTCAGGATTACATGTTATATCATACAATATACACCCAATACAGAAAGAAAGGACACCAAAATACATAAATTAAATAAATTGAATATATGCACACTACTGCAGAGAGTTGCACAGGATGTATTCACAGCATAAGCCCATATAAGATAAAAATTTGAAGGACGCATTTGGAGATGATGGATGTATACGCAGTAATTAGCAGCAAGATGAAAAACTGCTGAATGGTCCAAACCGAATGAGTAGCCACGAGTGAAACAAAAAAAATTAATGAAATACAAATATATTAAAAATATAATAATTACAATTAAAATACAAAAGGTGCATAAACAAAGTGAAGCATGGAAGGTCAACACAAAAGAGAGAACCAGATCACAAAAAACAGATCACAAAAAAGGGTCAAAACTAAGGGGCACTTTGCACACAACGACATCGCAAGCCGATGCTTGCGATGCCGAGCGCGATAGTCCACGCCCCTGTGGCGCCCCACGACCTGGTCGCCACAACAGCATTGCCCTCCCAAAGGGTTAATGCTGAGCCTGGAGGTAATTGGGAGGTCCATTGGAAAGCAAGTTTAACATCCAACGCAGTTCTCCCTCAGGCCAGCAGGGGGAGCTCTGAACCTGGGATTCCAGGGAGTATCCCCTTAAGTCTGATCTGGGGGAGGAAGTAGTGGTCAGTCTGTAGAGAGCAGTAGAAGTGAACAGACGCAGAGTGAGCTGTCCTGTGAATCTGGGGCCTAGAGCTAGAGTAGCTTGGCCCAGAGAAGCAGGAGTAGCTGAGAGGCAGCGGAGAGACTCGGACATCGGAGTCTGTGGCCACCAGGGCTTAAACATACTCCCTGGTAGCCGAATCCGAAGGGCAGGAGAGCTGCAAGCACCTGGCCCAAGAACATCCCAAAAGTACAGCTGTGGCATCAAGGCCCGGTGTGGACTCCAGCAGAGAAGCACCAGAGAGAGGGCCTGCGCAGCCTGCTACAGAGGGAAAGGGACGGACCATCAGTCCCAGCAGCAAAGAGGGCCATTGCTGGATTCAGAGAAGCAGGGTCCTATCATAACAAAGAAAAGTACAGGAGTAGGCCTCATACTCAGCTGGCCAGAAAGATCACCCCAAGTACTTCCAGGCCGACCGGATCCCCATCACCACCTGTAACGGTCTCCCAGGACTGGACTGTTTCCAAAGTAAAGAGAAAAAGGTAAAGAGACTGTTGTTTGTGCTTGGTTCTTTCATTGCCTGTCGGCCCTGCACCGTGTTAGCCACACAACCTCATAGACTTCCACGAGCACTAACAGTGTCCCCGGGGCTCCGCTCCACCTGTGGGGAGCAGTACCACCATTGCTGCTATAACATCACCCCGGAGGCCTCACACAGCAGCGGCGGCTTAATAGCCGCAGACCACAGGTGGCGTCACGAACACAAACTTTATTCACCAAGCCACATATTTTACTGACACCCACCAGGGCCACGGAGCCGGGCCCAGCCACCACTGACTACCTCCGGACTAGTCCGGCCTGGCACCGGGTGTCCCATAGCCCTAGGGTGGGCGAGTCAACTTTGGCGTCACGAACAGGATTTCGTGCCCGGTTTCACCGGGTACTGTGCGCCTGCAGAAACTGTGCCTAAAAGATTGTGTCACTGTTTGAAAACTGCCGCCGCCATTAGCCCCGCTGAGCGCAGGAAGAAGGGGGGCGTGCCTGACAAAGAGCGCGAAGGGAGCGCGCCATCAGAGCAGAGCGCTGTTAACCCCGCGCGACCCAGAAGGGAATTTGAAAAGTGAACGGAGCCTGGTGAGGTTCACTAAGGGGGAGGAAGATGTCCGACTCGAAGGGAGAGCAGGTGGCTGCCATAGCTCGAGACGCCGCAGCACCAGCCGACGCGATCCCAGTCGCCGTCGCCCCAGCCCCCGCTGTAGCGCCGGTAATGCCGATCACAATGCCGTACATCCCGGGAGCGGAGTGGCTGCCGCAGTACTCCGGGGAGTCCCATACCTTGAGCGACTTCAGAGAAAGTCTGCACAGCTTGTTCCGGGTGTATCCTCTGACTGAGAGCCAGAAGGTGGGCATATTAATGGGGCAGCTAGCCGGCGCGGCCCAGCGTGAAGTGAAGTCCTGGCCTGATACAGATAAAGGGACAGTAACCCAGATACTGGCCAAGCTAAAGAGTACTTTTGACACCCGCACCGCAGCAGAGATAAAGATGAGATTCTTTCGGTGCAAACAACGGGCCACAGACAGCATAAGGGACTATGCCTTAAACTTGCAGGAGGCCCTGAAAGCAGTTAAACAGGTGGACCCAGAGAGTGTACGTGAAGAACACAAACTCCTAACTGAGCAGTTCATAGAGGGGCTCCTGTCAGATGCCCACAGGACCCAGCTGCGTATCATGGTCCTGCAGAACTCTGCTCTGGACTTTGCAAAGTTTAAGGACCAGGCCATCCGGGTACTGAGAGAATCTACACCGAATGACCCAGTATCCCCCCGGCCTCTTGCTATCACGTACCCTGGGGTGGTGCCTGCAACACCAGCTGCTGCAGGGGCCGAGGCACAGTCCCTGGAAAAGGATCCCACTGCCGAGCTCAGACAGCAGGTCCAGGAGCTGACCAAGACTGTAGCTGCCCTTGCCAAGACCATGCAGTCTCTACAAGTGACCCCATCACCTGCAAGAATCGAGTTGGCCTCCAGCCCAGATGACGTCCCATGGATGCGACAGAGGAGGATTCCGCCGACCCGAGGCAGAGACACAGACCGGTATGATTCAACGGGACAACCGATCTGCCGCCGCTGCAGCCAGGCGGGCCACATTGCACGACACTGTCCTTTAAATGGGCCGAGCCTGGGGCCAGGAGCCGACCCCCAGGTGTAAGGAAGCCCGGCTCAACCCCCAGCCGCAGCAAGTATGTGGGAGGACGACCGGTCCTTCCTATTGTGCTGGATGGGATCCCTTTGAATGCCCTCCTGGATACGGGGTCCCAGGTAACAACCATCCCCTATAAACTGTACAAAAGATATTGGGCTGATTCAGACATTGACCATGGCCCAGATGATGATTTAACAATTGTGGCCAGTAATGGTCAGCCCTTACCTCAAATTGGGTACAAAGAAGTAACTATTAAAGTGGGGCGGGTAGAATTGCCATGTCAGGGGATGATAATTGTAGATATTGATCGCAAAGAATCTGACCCACTGCTAACCATTGGTACAAATGTGATAGAAAATTGTATTGCCGAAGTGATAATGTTGTTGCAACAGGCGTCTGAAACTGCCAGCTCCGGGCAACAGCGTGCCCTACAGAGGGAGATCAGAGCCCTGATGAGGAGGCAGCAGGTAGAGCTGGCCGGAGGAGAAATTGGCAGTGTGAGGGTAAGTGACCACCTCCCCTTTGCAATACCCCCAAGAAGTGAAATGTTGATATGGTGTCGGGCAGCAATAGGCCTCAAGGGTCAGGACTACCATGCCTTGGTAGAACCGGTGTATTCAGATAGTAGACCCGGAGTCCTGATAGCCAGAGGGGTAGCAGACGTCCGCAAGGGGAGAGTGCCCGTCCGTGTCCTGAATTGTGGGGAGGAGGAAGCCAAATTGCCCCGGTACGCCACTGTAGCAAAACTGTACACTGTCAGCAACAATACCATCAAAGCAGTGGAACCCTTGATCCCGTCCGACCAGGCGGAAGACAATGGCTCCAAGGGGCAGCTGGAAGACTGGTGCCAAAAATTACATGTGGGCACCGACTCCACCCCCTCACACCAAAAGCATGGGGTTTACCGGGTGGTACAGGAGTACGAGCGGGTCTTCAGCAAACACCCCCTAGATTTTGGGCAGGTGAAAGGGGTTGAACATCAAATCCCCACGGGTGATCATCATCCCATTAAAGAGAGATACCGCCCTGTACCCCCCGCACAGTATCAACGTGCCAAAGAAATGTTACGGGAAATGAAGGAGGCTGGGGTTATCAGAGATAGTTGTAGCCCCTGGGCAGCTCCACTAGTGCTCGTAAAGAAAAAAGATGGTACAATGAGAATGTGTGTAGATTACAGGCAAATTAACCGCATTACACATAAAGATGCTTATCCACTGCCCAGAATAGAGGAGTCACTAACAGCCTTAAAATCAGCTAATTATTTCTCCACCCTGGATCTCACCAGTGGGTATTGGCAGGTTCCCGTGGCAGAGGCGGACAGGGAGAAGACTGCATTCACGACACCAATGGGCCTCTGTGAGTTCAACTGTATGCCATTCGGGCTCTGCAACGCCCCAGGGACATTCCAAAGGTTGATGGAGTGCTGCTTGGGCCACCACAACTTTGAAACCGTGCTGTTGTACCTGGATGACGTCATAGTCTACTCCAAGACTTATGAAGACCACCTGAGGCACTTAGCAGAAGTGTTTGAGTCCTTGTCGAAATATGGCCTGAAGATAAAGCCATCCAAATGTCACCTCTTGAAGCCAAAGGTACAGTACCTGGGTCATGTGGTCAGCGCAGAAGGTGTGGCACCTGATCCGGAGAAAGTCACCGTAATCAAGGACTGGCCAAGACCCACCACGGTAAAGGAGGTGCGGCAGTTCCTTGGGCTGGTGGGCTACTACCGAAGGTTCATTGATGGTTTCACCAAGATAGCAGCGCCCCTTCAAGATCTCCTGGTGGGCCAGCCAAAGCAGGCTAAGAAGCAGAGCCCTCCATTTGAATGGAGCAGCCAACTAGAAACATCCTTTGTCCGGCTGAAAGGGGCTCTCACGGGAGAAGAAATTCTGGCCTACCCTGACTACAGCCAGCCGTTTGTACTGTATACAGACGCCAGCAACGTGGGACTGGGAGCAGTTCTGTCCCAGGTGCAGGGAGGCAGAGAGAGGGTGATAGCGTACGCCAGTAGGAAGCTTCGGCCCACAGAAAGGAATCCAGAAAACTACAGTTCCTTCAAGCTGGAGTTCCTCGCTATTGTTTGGGCAGTGACTGAACGCTTCAAGCACTATCTGGCATCGGCCAAGTTCACCATCTTCACGGACAACAATCCGTTGACACACCTGGCAACAGCCAAGTTAGGTGCGTTGGAACAGCGATGGATGGCCCGGCTGTCTAACTTTGACTTTACCATCAAGTATCGGGCTGGCAAGAAGAATAACAATGCTGATGCGCTGTCCAGAATGCCTCACTTACCCGAGTCTGGAGAAGACCTGGATGAACTCGAAGAGATAGAGTTACCGGCTTTCCATCACCAAGGTGTTTCCCAGTGTGAGCATGCTGTAGGAGTGAAGCGCTCGAGCCAGCACGAGGTCTCGGTCAACCCATTACTCCACAACAATTGGGAAGAGACACAGAACGGTGACCCGGCCGTGCGATTGGTCAAAGAAAAGCTAGCACAAGCTGAGACTCATCTTGGCCCAGATGCTCCAGAAGAAGCCCAGCAGTTGTGGAAGGAGAGGGGACGACTGTTCACCTATCAAGGCAAGCTCTGCAAGAGATATGTCAACTGGCGAACGAATGAACTCGTCCGGCAGATTAGTGGTTCCACAGAGGGATGCTCCAATGGTCCTAGCAGCTTATCATGATAATGCAGGACACTTCGGGTGGAAGAAGTTGGAGACCCTACTCCGTGATCGGTTCTACTGGGTGCACATGAGAAAGACAGTCGAGAAGTGGTGCCGAGACTGTGGTCCGTGTAACCTGAGGCGGAAAGATGATGCCAGCCAGAGGTCTCCCCTACAGCCAATTGTCACGAAGCAGCCCCTGGAGTTGGTGGCCCTGGACCACGTGAAGTTAACACCAAGCCGGTCAGGCTATGTGTACGCCCTTACCATTGTGGACCATTACTCTCGATTCCTGGTAGTAGTGCCCGTGAAGGACCAGACAGCCAGAACAGCAGCGAGAGCATTTCAGGCATACTTTTGCCGACCTCACGGTTACCCTGAAAGGGTACTGACTGATCAGGGTCCTGCATTCGAGGCAGAAGTGTTCCAAGAGTTCTGTAACATGTACGGTTGTAAGAAAATCAGAACCACACCGTACCACCCCCAAACCAATGGATTGTGCGAGAAGATGAACCATGTGGTTATTGACATGCTCAAGACTCTACCTTTGGAAGAAAGAAACCAATGGCCAGAAAAGTTACCAGATCTGGTAGACTTGTACAATCATATCCCGGTAAATTCGACCAACTGCAGCCCTGCTTACCTGATGCGAGCCAGACCTGGCAAGTTACCTGTAGACTTTGAGATGGGGACTGTGTCACCTGAGGCGGTTCAGGAAATAGAGGATTGGGATACAGAGCGGCGGCAGCGGTACCGTAAGGTCCAGGAATGTGTAGAGAGGAGCCTGTCTCAAGCAAGAACGAGACAAGAGCAGCATTACAATCAAACAGCCCCAGCAACTCCCTTAGCACCTGGAGAGCAAGTCCTCAAGAAGAAGCGGAGGACGCATAAATTGGATGATCAGTGGGAAAACGAGCCCTACACCATTATCCCCTCCAAGGTATAGAACATAGAAAGTAAAATACCTAACAGAATGTAAATGGTTATGTGAAATGTCTGTAATGTTGTGTATAAAATGCTTTTTTGTCTTAGGCGATTAAGTAAATGGACAATTGGGCCACTGGACTATGGGTGGTCAACACCTAAATTGTTCATAGTTAGCACATGTGTGCTCAACACCACTGAAGAAATACCCGTCCGGCGTGCATAGAGTGGGTGTCAGGTTTCCGGGTTTTCCAGTTCTCTTTTGAATGAGCTTGCCCTCGGTTAACATGGAGTTTACTGTTCTGTTGCCCTACTTCCTGTCCAGCTGCTTAAAAGGCCGCCTCTAAGCCTAGTCCAGTGCCTGAGTATACTGCTTGCTGTGTGCTCCTGCTTTGCTGCTTCCAAATCCTGATTGCCTTTGGATCCTCCTGAAAGACTACCGACCGACTCTGGACCGCACCCGGTTTCTTCAAGCTGTGCCCGGATTCCGTCTGCCATCTTCGGTCAGCGCTCTGCCCGGATTCCGTCTGCCATCTTCGGTCAGCACTCTGTCCGGTTCCCTCCGGTTCGTAACCACTCTGGACTATCATCCCGTACGGACACTTCTGGACTTTACCACTTGCCCCTTGTGTCCCGGCTGCTGCGCATTTAGGCCTTCCGGGGTGATTGCTGGACAGTCCCTGTATAGGGGTTCGCTCTGGTGGTCTCCCTGGGGGAGTCCGGTGCGTGGCCCCGGGAATTCCCTTCGCTCCGTTTTCGGGAAGGTATTTTGTGTGTTTGTTCTACTGTGTTTGTTCCGTTGTGTATCTACCGTGGTTACATATTATAAACATCTTGTACCCAGAACTCGTCTCTGGTTGTCATTGCCCTAACGCTATCGAAATCCTCAGAACATACAATAAGTATTACAGTGGGGTCATCAATGCTCTGACGCATGCCCAGAGCCTACGTTGGGGGTTTGATCGCGGCGGGTCCCCCATGGAGCAGTGTAATGGACACCCGGCAGGGAGCCACACTGGACTCTTATAGTAGTGTTTAAGTTTGTAACGTTTAAGTAATGCGCCTCCCATAATGGGATGAAATGTTGTAACATGTTATGTTTTGTTTCTACAGTCCGGGAGTACTGAATTTAACTAAGGGGGAGTGTGGCGCCCCAGGACCTGGTCGCCACAACAGCATTGCCCTCCCAAAGGGTTAATGCTGAGCCTGGAGGTAATTGGGAGGTCCATTGGCCAGCAAGTTTAACATCCAACGCAGTTCTCCCTCCGGCCAGCAGGGGGAGCTCTGAACCTGGGATTCCAGGGAGTATCCCCTTAAGTCTGATCTGGGGGAGGAAGTAGTGGTCAGTCTGTAGAGAGCAGTAGAAGTGAACAGACGCAGAGTGAGCTGTCCTGTGAATCTGGGGCCTAGAGCTAGAGTAGCTTGGCCCAGAGAAGCAGGAGTAGCTGAGAGACTCGGACATCGGAGTCTGTGGCCACCAGGGCTTAAACATACTCCCTGGTAGCCGAATCCGAAGGGCAGGAGATCTGCAAGCACCTGGCCCAAGAACATCCCAAAAGTACAGCTGTGGCATCAAGGCCCGGTGTGGACTCCAGCAGAGAAGCACCAGAGAGAGGGCCTGCGCAGCCTGCTACAGAGGGAAAGGGACGGACCATCAGTCCCAGCAGCAAAGAGGGCCATTGCTGGATTCAGAGAAGCAGGGTCCTATCATAACAAAGAAAAGTACAGGAGTAGGCCTCATACTCAGCTGGCCAGAAAGATCACCCCAAGTACTTCCAGGCCGACCGGATCCCCATCACCACCTGTAACGGTCTCCCAGGACTGGACTGTTTCCAAAGTAAAGAGAAAAAGGTAAAGAGACTGTTGTTTGTGCTTGGTTCTTTCATTGCCTGTCGGCCCTGCACCGTGTTAGCCACACAACCTCATAGACTTCCACGAGCACTAACAGTGTCCCCGGGGCTCCGCTCCACCTGTGGGGAGCAGTACCACCATTGCTGCTATAACATCACCCCGGAGGCCTCACACAGCAGCGGCGGCTTAATAGCCGCAGACCACAGGTGGCGTCACGAACACAAACTTTATTCACCAAGCCACATATTTTACTGACACCCACCAGGGCCACGGAGCCGGGCCCAGCCACCACTGACTACCTCCGGACTAGTCCGGCCTGGCACCGGGTGTCCCATAGCCCTAGGGTGGGCGAGTCAACTTTGGCGTCACGAACAGGATTTCATGCCCGGTTTCACCGGGTACTGTGCGCCTGCAGAAACTGTGCCTAAAAGATTGTGTCACTGTTTGAAAACTGCCGCCGCCATTAGCCCCGCTGAGCGCAGGAAGAAGGGGGGCGTGCCTGACAAAGAGCGCGAAGGGAGCGCGCCATCAGAGCAGAGCGCTGTTAACCCCGCGCGACCCAGAAGGGAATTTGAAAAGTGAACGGAGCCTGGTGAGGTTCACTAAGGGGGAGGAAGATGTCCGACTCGGAGGGAGAGCAGGTGGCTGCCATAGCCCGAGACGCCGCAGCACCAGCCGACGCGATCCCAGTCGCCGTCGCCCCAGCCCCCGCTGTAGCGCCGGTAATGCCGATCACAATGCCGTACATCCCGGGAGCGGAGTGGCTGCCGCAGTACTCCGGGGAGTCCCATACCTTGAGCGACTTCAGAGAAAGTCTGCACAGCTTGTTCCGGGTGTATCCTCTGACTGAGAGCCAGAAGGTGGGCATATTAATGGGGCAGCTAGCCGGCGCGGCCCAGCGTGAAGTGAAGTCCTGGCCTGATACAGATAAAGGGACAGTAACCCAGATATTGGCCAAGCTAAAGAGTACTTTTGACACCCGCACCGCAGCAGAGATAAAGATGAGATTCTTTCGGTGCAAACAACGGGCCACAGACAGCATAAGGGACTATGCATTAAACTTGCAGGAGGCCCTGAAAGCAGTTAAACAGGTGGACCCAGAGAGTGTACGTGAAGAACACAAACTCCTAACTGAGCAGTTCATAGAGGGGCTCCTGTCAGATGCCCACAGGACCCAGCTGCGTATCATGGTCCTGCAGAACTCTGCTCTGGACTTTGCAAAGTTTAAGGACCAGGCCATCCGGGTACTGAGAGAATCTACACCGAATGACCCAGTATCCCCCCGGCCTCTTGCTATCACGTACCCTGGGGTGGTGCCTGCAACACCAGCTGCTGCAGGGGCCGAGGCGCAGTCCCTGGAAAAGGATCCCACTGCCGAGCTCAGACAGCAGGTCCAGGAGCTGACCAAGACTGTAGCTGCCCTTGCCAAGACCATGCAGTCTCTACAAGTGACCCCATCACCTGCAAGAATCGAGTTGGCCTCCAGCCCAGATGACGTCCCATGGATGCGACAGAGGAGGATTCCGCCGACCCGAGGCAGAGACACAGACCGGTATGATTCAACGGGACAACCGATCTGCCGCCGCTGCAGCCAGGCGGGCCACATTGCACGACACTGTCCTTTAAATGGGCCGAGCCTGGGGCCAGGAGCCGACCCCCAGGTGTAAGGAAGCCCGGCTCAACCCCCAGCCGCAGCAAGTATGTGGGAGGACGACCGGTCCTTCCTATTGTGCTGGATGGGATCCCTTTGAATGCCCTCCTGGATACGGGGTCCCAGGTAACAACCATCCCCTATAAACTGTACAAAAGATATTGGGCTGATTCAGACATTGACCATGGCCCAGATGATGATTTAACAATTGTGGCCAGTAATGGTCAGCCCTTACCTCAAATTGGGTACAAAGAAGTAACCATTAAAGTGGGGCGGGTAGAATTGCCATGTCAGGGGATGATAATTGTAGATATTGATCGCAAAGAATCTGACCCACTGCTACCCATTGGTACAAATGTGATAGAAAATTGTATTGCCGAAGTGATAATTTTGTTGCAACAGGCGTCTGAAACTGCCAGCTCCGGGCAACAGCGTGCCCTACAGAGGGAGATCAGAGCCCTGATGAGGAGGCAGCAGGTAGAGCTGGCCGGAGGAGAAATTGGCAGTGTGAGGGTAAGTGACCACCTCCCCTTTGCAATACCCCCAAGAAGTGAAATGTTGATATGGTGTCGGGCAGCAATAGGCCTCAAGGGTCAGGACTACCATGCCTTGGTAGAACCGGTGTATTCAGATAGTAGACCCGGAGTCCTGATAGCCAGAGGGGTAGCAGACGTCCGCAAGGGGAGAGTGCCCGTCCGTGTCCTGAATTGTGGGGAGGAGGAAGCCAAATTGCCCCGGTACGCCACTGTAGCAAAACTGTACACTGTCAGCAACAATACCATCAAAGCAGTGGAACCCTTGATCCCGTCCGACCAGGCAGAAGACAATGGCTCCAAGGGGCAGCTGGAAGACTGGTGCCAAAAATTACATGTGGGCACCGACTCCACCCCCTCACACCAAAAGCATGGGGTTTACCGGGTGGTACAGGAGTACGAGCGGGTCTTCAGCAAACACCCCCTAGATTTTGGGCAGGTGAAAGGGGTTAAACATCAAATCCCCACGGGTGATCATCATCCCATTAAAGAGAGATACCGCCCTGTACCCCCCGCACAGTATCAACGTGCCAAAGAAATGTTACGGGAAATGAAGGAGGCTGGGGTTATCAGAGATAGTTGTAGCCCCTGGGCAGCTCCACTAGTGCTCGTAAAGAAAAAAGATGGTACAATGAGAATGTGTGTAGATTACAGGCAAATTAACCGCATTACACATAAAGATGCTTATCCACTGCCCAGAATAGAGGAGTCACTAACAGCCTTAAAATCAGCTAATTATTTCTCCACCCTGGATCTCACCAGTGGGTATTGGCAGGTTCCCGTGGCAGAGGCGGACAGGGAGAAGACTGCATTCACGACACCAATGGGCCTCTGTGAGTTCAACTGTATGCCATTCGGGCTCTGCAACGCCCCAGGGACATTCCAAAGGTTGATGGAGTGCTGCTTGGGCCACCACAACTTTGAAACCGTGCTGTTGTACCTGGATGACGTCATAGTCTACTCCAAGACTTATGAAGACCACCTGAGGCACTTAGCAGAAGTGTTTGAGTCCTTGTCGAAATATGGCCTGAAGATAAAGCCATCCAAATGTCACCTCTTGAAGCCAAAGGTACAGTACCTGGGTCATGTGGTCAGCGCAGAAGGTGTGGCACCTGATCCGGAGAAAGTCACCGTAATCAAGGACTGGCCAAGACCCACCACGGTAAAGGAGGTGCGGCAGTTCCTTGGGCTTGTTGAGGATAAAGAATTGAGTATCCAAAAATACTTAATTCAGCCATTTCATAGACTCAGTTATATAGTTCAGTAGATGTGAACTAACACACATATTTGTGAATGCTTTTGTTTCTTACTAACATGTATATATGTATATTGCATATTCAGTGTATTTTCCTTAAACTCAGTATATACTAGGATATATATGTATAGCTTGAATATGGCCACCATTTCCTGGTTTACACCCAAGACATGGACAAAAGAAATTCCTGAAGCCTTGGATTGACCAATCAACGGAGAATATGCAGATCTCTCTACGTCATGAAGCCCTGACCTACGATACTTGATTGGACTAGAACTTTTGTTTACACCCCTTTTACTTCGTGGTTTAAGTGTCCGAGAATAAAGATTTTCAGTCTTGCCTCAGCCTTGGTCGTGAGAGGAAGAGTTTTAATTGATTTCCAATTAATTATTATTCTTTTTCGCCGTGCACAAACGACATTTTAATTCGGAACAACGATCAGATCGGAAATGGGATCACTTGTATCTCATCCCCAACAACTGGAGGCACTGCTGAGATAAACCGTAAGAAAGATTGGCCGAACTTCTATCTCGGATCCGAGGGATCGTTTCCTAGTACCCACAGGCCACCGAAACAGGAGCTGATCACTCAAAATCGCAGGTAAGTGTCATATATAATGTATATGAGATTTGCCTGCGGTTTCGGAGACTTGTGGCGAACGGTCTGATCCCTGAACTGAGGAAGGGGTTGACGCTATTGACCCTTAGCGGGCTTGAATCTTTCGCCGGTAGTCTAAGAACAAAGAGACGGACCCAGACCCCATAGCGTCATAGGGTCCGTGGGTCATACGATCTGATCGTTTGTTTGTTTTTTTTTTATTGCTAATTGTGAACGGTGTTTTTAGCTTCATAGATAGCTTGTAGATTCTACGCTCTGATCTAGTTTTCAAAGAGTTAATTGCCTGTAGTTTTTTTCTTCTTCGCTGTGAACAAAGAAAGCAGGGGGGTTGTCGATCGCCCACTGCCTGCAGTTTTTTTTTCTTCTTCACTGAGAGCGAAGAGGCAGACTGCGGGGGTCTGGTTAAGCCCAGGGATATCCATGACAGTCTTTCTATTGAGAACAAGGAATGCGAGAGGGGGGAGCACATCCTTACATTCTTACACTCAGAGGAAGCAAAAAGGTGGGGGCTATATGTCCACCAGCTGCTTGAGGCAGAGCGGAGATCAAGTTACACAGCTCCGCAGTCTTTGTATAGTACATAAAGTTGTAATGATTTGAAAGAAAAACAAGTGTTATTTCGGTTTGTATTAGAGAGAAATTAACGGGTTCATGCATTTTTCAGTTTTTTTAACTTGTTTGTTTTTGAACAGAAGTATGAGAACTAGCGATTCCCCTGTGTTGCGGTTAACACAGCCACTGTTTGTTAGATATTAAACATCAGATATTAAATATTGAATATTAAATATTAAATATTGAATATTGAATGTTGGATAAATAATAAACGAGGCGGGAAGGGTTCTGTTAACTTAAAGTGGATTTAGCGTATTCCTCTGCGTTTTAAACGTTAGCCACTGTTATGAGCAGGTAGGTCTTCATAACGAGGCAGGAAAGGAACTCACTTTAGTTGAGGTAAGGGTGCTGGAGTTAGCGGATTCTCATGCGTATTAGACGCGAGTCACTGTCAGCGTGTTACAAACGCGGACGAGACGAGAAAGGACTCCATTGGAACGGCCGATCCAATTAAGCACTGTATACTCTGTTCAAAAGATAAATATGTTGTTTTTTAGTAGGAGCTGAGAACGCTGTCGCCCTAGTTACAAAAAACGGAAAAAATATAAAAGATTGCAAAAAGTTGTGTAATATCGTTGGACTACCACTAGATGGCAGGCTGCAACCCATGTATTGAAGTTCAGATTAATCTGTAGTGAGTTTATAATGAAGAACAAAGACCTCATTCACTGTCTGTTGCTGTTTGTAGAATCACTAAATGTGTTTCTCTAGCGATGCCTTATTGTTCTTCTCTAGAAGTCATTATATCTGGTGCTAATCATATCTCTCCTTTGTATGCTGGAATGCAAATTTACAGGCACTAAAGTATCCCGGGTTTACTACGTAGTTCCAGACACTCCCAGTACACCCAGGGAGTCACAACATGGATGCTGCACCCGGAAGTCAGGTGCCTGGAATTTCCTGTGGCAGCCGTCTTGCTACACCCACTGATGGCAGTACACCTCATAAGCCACACCCCTCGCAATGGCTCTTTGTTCAAAGCTCTCCACCCATCCCCGGTGGGAGGTGTTCTCTGGTATGACTAACACATTTGAATAAGCATAAATAGTATATTTGTTTACTCAGTTATCCCATAAGTGCAAGTCAAAGATAAGTAAGTGAAACTTTTACAGAAATGATGTGGAAATAGATCTGTTCACATAAAATTAATTGGTATTTTAAAAGTCCTGCAGCATTATATCATAAAATAAAATAGAGGAAGGTAGATATATATATCTTTGTACTGTTAGTTAATTTAAAACAAAAATTGTAAACGACTTACCCCTACTGATGTCAAAATATATCAAATCCATTTGTAAAAAAGGAATTAGGAAAAATGTATAATGCATTCAATGTAGATATGGGTAATGAATGTGTTCACTGCTACGTCTTTGTTATAACAAAGGATGAGGTTTTTTTTCTTCTTCCTGTCTCGCTTTTAAAGAGACAGGGATGGAATGTGTCTTGATGGAATGTGTCTCTCTCCAATAGTGACGTGAGTTTGGTTTAACCCTTAGAGTTCAGGATTTCACATTTTTAGTTTGCTGTTTATACCGGAATAGGGAATATTAAATTTTATGGGATGTGCGATATAATTTGTGTTGTTTTGTGTTTAATGGCGATTTATTTGAACAATATATTTTTATTTTGTGACTCTATCACCTTTTCTGTTTTTACGATTATTTCTAAACCATTCATATATTTTTTGCCAGTTAGTCGCCCAGTCACAGCTGTCATTTCATCATGTCTCAGTCGTTTCTACTATGAAAGGTTTTTCTTTTCTTTATGGATACAGTGTTGTTTATTGTAAAGTTTTTACAATTTCCCAGTAATGTATATTGTTGTGAGATATACGTTATTTTCAGTGTTTGTTCTTTTTAGGTTTTAGTATGTGGCTAATTTATTACCTGCTGTTTTATCTTTTCTTTTAGGGAATACCAGTATAAAAATGCTGAATTTTGCCATATTGGTAAATAAACAATTAAACAAGGGGGGAATAAGGTATTAATTATATTCTCCAGTTTCTTGGAGAGCGCAGCAGGCATATTAGATAGGTTTTGAAGTTGACCTTGGTTTTGAAGCTGACCTTTTTCCCATAGGTTATGTTTATTAGATTACTATGAGGTATATCTGTTAACTGAAATAGGAAAGTCTTGTCTTATATGTTTATTTGTTTATTTATTTGTTTGTTTATTTATTAAGTATTCTCAGTCATGTGAAGTATAGATGACCACTAACTGTATTATGATCAGAGATGAAGTTATAAGAATGATCTAATGTATATTTTTAAGTTTTTGTTTTTATAGATGAAACCAGATGGTGGTCGATTCTGCACTGGATATGTTGCTGTTTACACCACATGAGGTAGATCTAAATTCGACCACTCCCTCCGATCCTATTGATACAGGAGACAGTGATGCATTAATGCCTCTCTTGATGGGTAGAACAGGAGTGGGTAAGAGTCTTTAGAGGTGTATGTAGGTTGTAGATTTTTTCCTGTTGTCAAATGAATTAGGTATGCCGAAAAGAAAGTCTAGATCTGAGCTGATGGATTCGGATGGAGATCCTTGCACAGGTGCAGCTGACCAAGAAGCAGTGAACGGGCCTAGAGTTGAGAGTCTTTCACCAATACCGACCATGCCTTGGTGACATTGGTCACGTCAGTGACTTCTGTCACTCCTTGTGTTCTTAAATCCCTACAGGAACAAGCAAAACAACAAGGAATGGACTGTGACATGCAGGGAGCCAGCTGACTGAGGAAGGTCTGTGGATAAAGGGTGGTAAGCTTTCTCTGCCATGAGAGCTCTTCTTAATGATGGCCCAGGTAACATCTGTGAAAGACAATTGTCAGCGTGTGCTTTGGTGACACCGGGTTCAGTACCCAGGTGGGCAGATTCACCCAGTCTTGTGAGACAAGTGCCTAGAACGAAGTGAGAAAAAAACTGTAAAGAGTCCGTAGAAACACCCTGCACCTACTCTACCCATTCTTAGAGACTGCAAACTGATTATAGATGTATATCATGAGCACGTTGTATGCAAGTCTGTGCGTGTTGTGTAAATTTCTCTCCAGGTTTGGTCAGAGGCATTCCAGTGCAGACAACGACATTATTGTTGAGAAGCACATGAAGGTGGTATGTAAAGAAAAATGTGTTTACAAAAAGTGTATATTTTATAGAAAAGTGGAAACTAGTAAATCGTGTACAAAATGTATATGTTTTGTTTCCTTTTTGCAATAAACAGGTCTTTATGTAAGATGTTTTTGGTTTAGCATAGACATATATATTTTTATATAATTGATTGAATAGTGTGATAAACAGGTGTATTCTCTAATTCCAGATCTTAAATCAGAGCTATTAGCATATGGTCTCCAGTCAGGACACTGATTGATCCTAAAGGACAAGCGAGAAAGAGCCATGAGTCAACACTAGAGGAGCTGATCCAACCACAGAAACATCTATGGATCCATACCTCGCATTGTAGAAGGGTTAATCGACTGGAGCTGCACTGAGCGTTCTGCTCATACTTATCCTTTCCAGAAAACCCTGTACAGTCTTAGACCAGCATTGCCAGAACAGTTAGAAGAGAGGACTTAGAGAACCTTGAGACATGGGAAAGTCCAACTACAAAGGGTGAGGACTCGCCTAGGAGTCCTTGGTCTCAAACTGGTGAAGAAAACCCCTTTCCCCTTTCCGCCCATGTTTCAACATTCAGTTAGGCAGGTTTTTCAACAGATCTTTCTACCTCTCTTCCTAAGGGAACACAGTACCCTTAGTTTTTAGAAATGGCAGAAGTAAGTCTTTAGGGGGGACTGTTGAGGATAAAGAATTGAGTATCCAAAAATACTTAATTCAGCCATTTCATAGACTCAGTTATATAGTTCAGTAGATGTGAACTAACACACATATTTGTGAATGCTTTTGTTTCTTACTAACATGTATATATGTATATTGCATATTCAGTGTATTTTCCTTAAACTCAGTATATACTAGGATATATATGTATAGCTTGAATATGGCCACCATTTCCTGGTTTACACCCAAGACATGGACAAAAGAAATTCCTGAAGCCTTGGATTGACCAATCAACGGAGAATATGCAGATCTCTCTACGTCATGAAGCCCTGACCTACGATACTTGATTGGACTAGAACTTTTGTTTACACCCCTTTTACTTCGTGGTTTAAGTGTCCGAGAATAAAGATTTTCAGTCTTGCCTCAGCCTTGGTCGTGAGAGGAAGAGTTTTAATTGATTTCCAATTAATTATTATTCTTTTTCGCCGTGCACAAACGACATTTTAATTCGGAACAACGATCAGATCGGAAATGGGATCACTTGTATCTCATCCCCAACAGGCTGGTGGGCTACTACCGAAGGTTCATTGATGGTTTCACCAAGATAGCAGCGCCCCTTCAAGATCTCCTGGTGGGCCAGCCAAAGCAGGCTAAGAAGCAGAGCCCTCCATTTGAATGGAGCAGCCAACTAGAAACATCCTTTGTCCGGCTGAAAGGGGCTCTCACGGGAGAAGAAATTCTGGCCTACCCTGACTACAGCCAGCCGTTTGTACTGTATACAGACGCCAGCAACGTGGGACTGGGAGCAGTTCTGTCCCAGGTGCAGGGAGGCAGAGAGAGGGTGATAGCGTACGCCAGTAGGAAGCTTCGGCCCACAGAAAGGAATCCAGAAAACTACAGTTCCTTCAAGCTGGAGTTCCTCGCTATTGTTTGGGCAGTGACTGAACGCTTCAAGCACTATCTGGCATCGGCCAAGTTCACCATCTTCACGGACAACAATCCGTTGACACACCTGGCAACAGCCAAGTTAGGTGCGTTGGAACAGCGATGGATGGCCCGGCTGTCTAACTTTGACTTTACCATCAAGTATCGGGCTGGAAAGAAGAATAACAATGCTGATGCGCTGTCCAGAATGCCTCACTTACCCGAGTCTGGAGAAGACCTGGATGAACTCGAAGAGATAGAGTTACCGGCTTTCCATCACCAAGGTGTTTCCCAGTGTGAGCATGCTGTAGGAGTGAAGCGCTCGAGCCAGCACGAGGTCTCGGTCAACCCATTACTCCACCACAATTGGGAAGAGACACAGAACGGTGACCCGGCCGTGCGATTGGTCAAAGAAAAGCTAGCACAAGCTGAGACTCGTCTTGGCCCAGATGCTCCAGGAGAAGCCCAGCAGTTGTGGAAGGAGAGGGGACGACTGTTCACCTATCAAGGCAAGCTCTGCAAGAGATATGTCAACTGGCGAACGAATGAACTCGTCCGGCAGATTAGTGGTTCCACAGAGGGATGCTCCAATGGTCCTAGCAGCTTATCATGATAATGCAGGACACTTCGGGTGGAAGAAGTTGGAGACCCTACTCCGTGATCGGTTCTACTGGGTGCACATGAGAAAGACAGTCGAGAAGTGGTGCCGAGACTGTGGTCCGTGTAACCTGAGGCGGAAAGATGATGCCAGCCAGAGGTCTCCCCTACAGCCAATTGTCACGAAGCAGCCCCTGGAGTTGGTGGCCCTGGACCACGTGAAGTTAACACCAAGCCGGTCAGGCTATGTGTACGCCCTTACCATTGTGGACCATTACTCTCGATTCCTGGTAGTAGTGCCCGTGAAGGACCAGACAGCCAGAACAGCAGCGAGAGCATTTCAGGCATACTTTTGCCGACCTCACGGTTACCCTGAAAGGGTACTGACTGATCAGGGTCCTGCATTCGAGGCAGAAGTGTTCCAAGAGTTCTGTAACATGTACGGTTGTAAGAAAATCAGAACCACACCGTACCACCCCCAAACCAATGGATTGTGCGAGAAGATGAACCATGTGGTTATTGACATGCTCAAGACTCTACCTTTGGAAGAAAGAAACCAATGGCCAGAAAAGTTACCAGATCTGGTAGACTTGTACAATCATATCCCGGTAAATTCGACCAACTGCAGCCCTGCTTACCTGATGCGAGCCAGACCTGGCAAGTTACCTGTAGACTTTGAGATGGGGACTGTGTCACCTGAGGCGGTTCAGGAAATAGAGGATTGGGATACAGAGCGGCAGCAGCGGTACCGTAAGGTCCAGGAATGTGTAGAGAGGAGCCTGTCTCAAGCAAGAACGAGACAAGAGCAGCATTACAATCAAACAGCCCCAGCAACTCCCTTAGCACCTGGAGAACAAGTCCTCAAGAAGAAGCGGAGGACGCATAAATTGGATGATCAGTGGGAAAACGAGCCCTACACCATTATCCCCTCCAAGGTATAGAACATAGAAAGTAAAATACCTAACAGAATGTAAATGGTTATGTGAAATGTCTGTAATGTTGTGTATAAAATGCTTTTTTGTCTTAGGCGATTAAGTAAATGGACAATTGGGCCACTGGACTATGGGTGGTCAACACCTAAATTGTTCATAGTTAGCACACGTGTGCTCAACACCACTGAAGAAATACCCGTCCGGCGTGCATAGAGTGGGGTCATCAATGCTCTGACGCATGCCCAGAGCCTACTTTGGGGGTTTGATCGCGGCGGGTCCCCCATGGAGCAGTGTAATGGACACCCGGCAGGGAGCCACACTGGACTCTTATAGTAGTGTTTAAGTTTGTAACGTTTAAGTAATGCGCCTCCCATAATGGGATGAAATGTTGTAACATGTTATGTTTTGTTTCTACAGTCCGGGAGTACTGAATTTAACTAAGGGGGAGTGTGGCGCCCCAGGACCTGGTCGCCACAACAGCATTGCCCTCCCAAAGGGTTAATGCTGAGCCTGGAGGTAATTGGGAGGTCCATTGGCCAGCAAGTTTAACATCCAACGCAGTTCTCCCTCCGGCCAGCAGGGGGAGCTCTGAACCTGGGATTCCAGGGAGTATCCCCTTAAGTCTGATCTGGGGGAGGAAGTAGTGGTCAGTCTGTAGAGAGCAGTAGAAGTGAACAGACGCAGAGTGAGCTGTCCTGTGAATCTGGGGCCTAGAGCTAGAGTAGCTTGGCCCAGAGAAGCAGGAGTAGCTGAGAGGCAGCGGAGAGACTCGGACATCGGAGTCTGTGGCCACCAGGGCTTAAACATACTCCCTGGTAGCCGAATCCGAAGGGCAGGAGATCTGCAAGCACCTGGCCCAAGAACATCCCAAAAGTACAACTGTGGCATCAAGGCCCGGTGTGGACTCCAGCAGAGAAGCACCAGAGAGAGGGCCTGCGCAGCCTGCTACAGAGGGAAAGGGACGGACCATCAGTCCCAGCAGCAAAGAGGGCCATTGCTGGATTCAGAGAAGCAGGGTCCTATCATAACAAAGAAAAGTACAGGAGTAGGCCTCATACTCAGCTGGCCAGAAAGATCACCCCAAGTACTTCCAGGCCGACCGGATCCCCATCACCACCTGTAACGGTCTCCCAGGACTGGACTGTTTCCAAAGTAAAGAGAAAAAGGTAAAGAGACTGTTGTTTGTGCTTGGTTCTTTCATTGCCTGTCGGCCCTGCACCGTGTTAGCCACACAACCTCATAGACTTCCACGAGCACTAACAGTGTCCCCGGGGCTCCGCTCCACCTGTGGGGAGCAGTACCACCATTGCTGCTATAACATCACCCCGGAGGCCTCACACAGCAGCGGCGGCTTAATAGCCGCAGACCACAGGTGGCGTCACGAACACAAACTTTATTCACCAAGCCACATATTTTACTGACACCCACCAGGGCCACGGAGCCGGGCCCAGCCACCACTGACTACCTCCGGACTAGTCCGGCCCGGCACAGGGTGTCCCATAGCCCTGGGGTGGGCGAGTCACCCCCGTCGCAGGTGCGATATCATGCGATTGCTGCCGTAGCGAACATTATCGCTACGGCAGCTTCACATGCACTCACCCACCCTGCGACGTCGCACTGGCCAGCGAACCGCCTCCTTCCTAAGGGGGCGGGTCGTGCGGCGTCACTGCGATGTCACACGGCAGGCTACCAATAGGAGCGGAGGGGCGGAGATGAGTGGGACGTAAATAGCAAAATCGGATTGCACTCACACCAGTGTTAATCTATGTGACCATGCCATCCTGACCGTTGTTTCTCCACATGAATCACACTCAGGCCAGAGTCACACTTGTGAGAGACTCGTGCGAGTCTTGCATCACATCACCCGACATGGCCTGCAGCTCTCCGGACAGGAGCATCTCAGCTGCATAGAAATACATGCAGCTGACACGTTCCTGTCAGGAGAGTGAGTGGCCACGCCGGGTGATGCGATGTGAGACTCGTGCGAGTCTCTCGCAAGTGTGACTCTGGCCTAAGGCCCTGTGCGCACTGGAAAATGGAATTTTCTCAAGAAAATTCCGCAGGCTTTGAAAGATTACCGCACCCGCGGTAAAAAAACGCGGCAAACCGCACCCAAATACCGCATGCGGTTTGCCGCGGTTTTACCGCGGTTTTGTCGCATGCGGGTTGGTACATGTGCTTTATTGCATTCAATGCAATAAAGCACATTGAAAAAAAAAGTCATTTCATTCTGAGATAGATAGAGAAATAGACAGAAGAATAGATAGAAGAATAGATAGATAGACAGACAGAGGGATAGATAGAAGGATAGATAGATAGAGTCCCTGTGAGCACTCTCTGCATTTCCCACGGTCGGCAGTGAGTTCACATTACCGGACGTGGGAAATGCCCTGTGGTTACCACTGCTGTCTCGCTGCGAGGCTGTATTCAGCAGTGTCTGTGTCAGTCGCGGCTGGATGAAAGCATCGGAGGACGTGGATTACGCCGGAGCTGTGGATTACGTCGGAGCTTTGTTTCGGGAGGGGTTAATAAAAAGGGTGAACAAGGCTTATTTGTGTTTTATTTAAAATAAAGGATTTTTCATGGTGTGTTTTTTCACTTTACTTACGGGTTGATCATGTCAGCTGTCTCAAAGACGCTGCCATGATCAATCCTGGAGTTAATGGCGGTGATCCGCCGCCATTAACTCCTTACATTACCTTGATTGCCACTGCATCACGGCAACAAGAAGAGCCGGGGACACGCCGGTGCTGCCGCATAATGCATGCGACAGTCCCGGGGCAGCTGCGGCTGATATTCTCGGCTGCGGGAGGTGGGAGGGAGGCGGGGGACATTAACCCTGCCCCTCGCCCTCCCCAGCCTGAGAATACCGGGCCGCCGCTGTGTGCTTACCTCGGCTGGATGGTAAATATACAGCGGAGCCCACGTGTTTTTTTTTTCTATATTTCCGTTTGCTTTCTATGTGTGTTCTATGTGTCTGTGTGTGTCTGTGTGAGTGTGATGTGTGTGCTCCGCTTCCTCTTCCTGTCATAATGACATCACTTCCCTGCAAACCGCAGACAGCGATGTACATTACCGCAGGTAAACCGCGAAATACCGCAGGGAATAACGCAGGAAAACGCAGTGAACCGCACAGAATTTGCTGCCTGCGTTATTCCCTGCGGGATTTCACGATTATATTGCAGTCAATGGAGTGAAATCCCGCAGCGACGTGCGGAAAAGAATTGACATGCAATTGTTTTTGCTGCGGGAATCCTGCAGCAAAACATGCAGCTGTCAAATTCCGCCCAGTGCGCACAGCATTTTTTTTTCCCCATAGGTTTTGCTGGTGATTCACTGCAGAGATGTTATGAACATTTTCTGCAGCAAAACCGCAGGAAATCCGCGGCAAAATCCGGTAAGTGCGCACAGGGCCTTATAGTGAAATCGAAGCATTCTGCGATTGTCAGTGAGACTCAGCTCTCGCACCTCCATGCAACCCTATGGGAACGAGAAAAATATCACAATACGGATGGCATACGCATGTCACACGAATCCTTGGTATGAAAAATCTACAGACTCACATACCACTTGCACGGCACTTGCATGACACTCACATGTCATACGAATGCTAGGTGAGAAACAAACCGCACACCATACGCATGACACCCCACATTCTGGGCGAGTATCGCAGAGATTATTTAATCGCAGATGGAGACCAGCCCTTCCACTCAGGACGTGTGGAGATATGAGGCTGCTGGTCCTGTATGAGGCGGGCTGGGTCTGTATGAGGCGTGCTGGGTCTGTATGAGGCGTGCTGGGTCTGTATGAGGCGTGCTGGGTCTGTATGAGGCGTGCTGGGTCTGTATGAGGCGGGCTGGTCCTGTATGAGGCGGGCTGGGTCTGTATGAGGCGGGCTGGGTCTGTATGAGGCGGGCTGGGTCTGTATGAGGCGGGCTGGGTCTGTATGAGGCGGGCTGGGTCTGTATGAGGCGTGCTGGGTCTGTATGAGGCGCGCTGGGTCTGTATGAGGCGCGCTGGGTCTGTATGAGGCGCGCTGGGTCTGTATGAGGCGGGCTGGGTCTGTATGAGGCGGGCTGGGTCTGTATGAGGCGGGCTGGGTCTGTATGAGGCGGGCTGGGTCTGTATGAGGCGTGCTGGGTCTGTATGAGGCGTGCTGGGTCTGTATGAGGCGTGCTGGGTCTGTATGAGGCGGGCTGGGTCTGTATGAGGCGGGCTGGGTCTGTATGAGGCTGCTGGTTCTGTATGAGGCGTGCTGGGTCTGTATGAGGCGTGCTGGGTCTGTATGAGGCGTGCTGGGTCTGTATGAGGCGTGCTGGTCCTGTATGAGGCGGGCTGGGTCTGTATGAGGCGGGCTGGGTCTGTATGAGGCGGGCTGGGTCTGTATGAGCAGTGCTGGTCCTGTATGAGGCGTGCTGGTCCTGGTTGAGGCGTGCTGGGTCTGTATGAGGCGTGCTGGGCCTGTATGAGGCGTGCTGGTCCTGTATGAGGCGTGCTGGTCCTGTATGAGGCGGGCTAGGTCTGTATGAGGCGTGCTGGTCCTGTATGAGGCGTGCTGGGTCTGTATGAGGCGTGCTGGTTCTGTATGAGGCAGGCTGGGTCTGTATGAGGCGTGCTGGGCCTGTATGAGGCGGGCTGGGTCTGTATGAGGCGGGCTGGGTCTGTATGAGCAGTGCTGGTCCTGTATGAGGCTGCTGGTCCTGTATGAGGCGTGCTGGTTCTGTATGAGGCGTGCTGGGTCTGTATGAGGCGTGCTGGTTTTGTATGAGGCTGCTGGTCCTGTATGAGGCGTGCTGGTCCTGTATGAGGTGTGCTGGGTCTGTATGAGGCAGGCTGGGTCTGTATGAGGCGGGCTGGTCCTGTATGAGGCGGGCTGGTCCTGTATGAGGCGGGCTGGTCCTGTATGAGGCGGGCTGGTCCTGTATGAGGCGGGCTGGTCCTGTATGAGGCGGGCTGGTTCTGTATGAGGCGTGCTGGGTCTGTATGAGGCGTGCTGGTTCTGTATGAGGCTGCTGGTCCTGTATGAGGCGTGCTGGTCCTGTATGAGGCGTGCTGGTCCTGTATGAGGCGTGCTGGGTCTGTATGAGGCGTGCTGGTCCTGTATGAGGCGGGCTGGTCCTGTATGAGGCGGGCTGGTCCTGTATGAGGCGGGCTGGGTCTGTATGAGGCGTGCTGGTCCTGTATGAGGCGTGCTGGTCCTGGTTGAGGCGTGCTGGGTCTGTATGAGGCGTGCTGGTCCTGTATGAGGCGTGCTGGTCCTGTATGAGGCGTGCTGGGCCTGTATGAGGCGTGCTGGGCCTGTATGAGGCGTGCTGGGCCTGTATGAGGCGTGCTGGGCCTGTATGAGGCGTGCTGGGCCTGGTTGAGGCGGGCTAGGTCTGTATGAGGCGTGCTGGTCCTGGTTGAGGCGTGCTGGGTCTGTATGAGGCGTGCTGGGTCTGTATGAGGCGTGCTGGGCCTGTATGAGGCGTGCTGGGTGTGTATGAGGCGGGCTGGTCCTGTATGAGGCTGCTGGTCCTGGTGCTGGTCCTGGTTGAGGCGGGCTAGGTCTGTATGAGGCGTGCTGGTCCTGGTTGAGGCGGGCTGGGTCTGTATGAGGCGTGCTGGTCCTGTATGAGGCGTGCTGGGCCTGTATGAGGCGTGCTGGGCCTGTATGAGGCGGGCTGAGTCTGTATGAGGCGTGCTGGTCCTGTATGAGGCGTGCTGGTCCTGTATGAGGCGTGCTGGTCCTGGTTGAGGCGTGCTGGTCCTGTATGAGGCGTGCTGGTCCTGTATGAGGCGTGCTGGTCCTGTATGAGGCGTGCTGGTCCTGTATGAGGCGTGCTGGTCCTGTATGAGGCGTGCTGGGCCTGGTTGAGGCGGGCTAGGTCTGTATGAGGCGTGCTGGTCCTGGTTGAGGCGTGCTGGGTCTGTATGAGGCGTGCTGGTCCTGGTTGAGGCGTGCTGGGTCTGTATGAGGCGGGCTGGTCCTGTATGAGGCGTGCTGGGTCTGTATGAGGCGTGCTGGGTCTGTATGAGGCGGGCTGGTCCTGTATGAGGCGTGCTGGGTCTGTATGAGGCGTGATGGGCCTGTATGAGGCGGGCTGCTTCTGGTGCTGGGTCTGTATGAGGCGTGCTGGTCCTGGTTGAGGCGGGCTAGGTCTGTATGAGGCGTGCTGGTCCTGTATGAGGCGTGCTGGGTCTGTATGAGGCGGGCTGGTCCTGTATGAGGCGTGCTGGGTCTGTATGAGGCGGGCTAGGTCTGTATGAGGCGGGCTAGGTCTGTATGAGGCGTGCTGGTCCTGTATGAGGCGTGCTGGGTCTGTATGAGGCGGGCTGGTCCTGTATGAGGCGGGCTGGTCCTGGTTGAGGCGGGCTGGGTCTGTATGAGGCGTGCTGGGTCTGTATGAGGCGTGCTGGGTCTGTATGAGGCGTGCTGGGTCTGTATGAGGCGGGCTAGGTCTGTATGAGGCTGCTGGTCCTGGTGCTGGTCCTGGTTGAGGCGGGCTGGGTCTGTATGAGGCGGGCTGGGTCTGTATGAGGCGTGCTGGTCCTGTATGAGGCGGGCTGGGTCTGTATGAGGCGGGCTGGGTCTGTATGAGGCGGGCTAGGTCTGGTTGAGGCGGGCTAGGTCTGGTTGAGGCGTGCTGGTTTTGGTGCTGGGTCTGTATGAGGCGTGCTGGTCCTGTATGAGGCGTGCTGGGTCTGTATGAGGCGGGCTGGGTCTGTATGAGGCGGGCTAGGTCTGTATGAGGCGTGCTGGTCCTGTATGAGGCGGGCTGGTCCTGTATGAGGCGTGCTGGGTCTGTATGAGGCTGCTGGTCCTGGTGCTGGTCCTGGTTAAGGCGGGCTGGGTCTGTATGAGGCTGCTGGTCCTGTATGAGGCTGCTGGTCCTGTATGAGGCTGCTGGTCCTGGTCCTGTATGAGGCTGCTGGTCCTGTATGAGGCGGGCTGGTCCTGTATGAGGCTGCTGGTGCTGGTTCTGGTGCTGGTCCTGGTTAAGGCGGGCTGGGTCTGTATGAGGCTGCTGGTCCTGTATGAGGCTGCTGGTCCTGTATGAGGCGGGCTGGTGCTGGTTCTGGTCCTGTATGAGGCTGCTGGTCCTGGTTGTCAGCTCTCTGTGCTTCAGGGGGAGGCGCTGGATGTAGACACAGACCCTCGGCTGCAGCCCCCCCTTCTCCTGTATGGCTGAGCTGAGTGGCTCTGCTTTATGTCTCTTCAGCCTCCCCTGTGTAACAAGCGCTGTGTCCCTGCCTCGTGGAGCTCGCGTGTGAGGGACGCTCCTCCTTATCCGGCTGCTGTTCCCACTCCTCACACTGGCTGTGGCTTGTACAGAGTCACCGTCCCCGCTGTCACCGTCCTCCTGCCTTGTGTGGAGCCGTCACTGCCTCTGCGTGGGTGAGTAGTCAGGCTTCTTCCCTGAGCGTCCACTGTTGGCTGGTGAGACTTACCCCTGGTACCTCCGGATCTCGGGAAAGCTGGGTCCCTGCAGCACGACCCTGGTCCCGACCTTATCCCGCTTTCCGGTGATTCACCGACCTTAGTGACCTGGATAGCAGAGTATAGGGCAATCTGCTGTGGGGAGCTCGTCTACAACGCGGCCATCATCAAACTCCACCACCCAGAAGTCGAAGCCCTTTTTTTTTCTGGCCAAAAACTAAAAAAAAAAAATATGACGTGGGCTCCGCCATATTTTTGTATGTTAGCCCACTTTTTGTCTCCTGCCAGGTACAACTAGGCAGCTGGGGATTGGAATCGACAGCGCAGGGTGGGCCAAACTTTCTGCCCCCCTCACTGCGAATTGCAGTCCGCAGCCGCCCCAGAAAGTGTCACTTTCATAGAAGTGCCATCTTCTGGCGCTGTATCCAACTCTTCATCGGGCCTGGCACCGGGTGGCCTGCTGGGTATTAAACAGTTAATACCAGCTTTGTTTACTAACTGATATAAAGCCCGAGATTCTTAATGTCAGGCCACGTTTGACCCAACCATTAAGAATCTCCAATAAAGGGTTAAAAAAAAAGACTACACAGAGAAAAAATACTTTATTTGAAATAAATCCACAGACACACTTAGGGCCTCCATGTTTATTACTCCCTCTCACCCCTCCACGATCCTGGTCTTCTGTCTGAGAGAGAGATTTCTGTACTGACCATGCCAGGCTGCTTTCTGGGCATGCGCAATACAGACAACAGGATCCTGTGTATCAGGATCCGGCGACTTCCGGTACAGCAGGATCCGGCGCTCATTCAAATACACTGCAATATCACGGATCCATTGACATGCGGTATTATGACAGAGGACAAAAACACTAAGGGGGGGAAGTTGCATTTTTGACAAAAGATAAAATACCGCAAATCAACGGATCCAGTGTGTGACGCACACAACCGCATGTGACCGGATGTTGCCGCAATTCCATTGGAAATGCATTAAAATGACAACGCAATTGTAAAGGATCCGGTTTTGCGGCAAAAAATCCTTTCATGCCGCAGCTAAAATAACGCTGATGTGAAACCAGCCTTAGGCGGCTTTCACACTACGTTTTTTTAACATCCGTCATGAACGTTTTTTAACGCAAAAACGGATCCAGTGCAAATGCGTTTTCATTTCAATGCATTTGCAATGGACTCGCGTCAACATACGTTCACCTGCGTTTGCGTGCGTTATAGTGAGGATCCAGCGACTTGCAGTTTTTTAACATTTTTCAAAAATGCTACTTGTAGCGATTTTGAGCTGCGTCCCAATGCTGCAAATTGCTGGATCCGATTCCTGACTAAACAGCACGCAAACGCAGGTGAACGCTGGCATGCTGATAGACAGGATCCTGCTTGCTCTACTGAGCATGCACAGAAACCAGCCTCGCGTGATCACTCCCTCTCTCCACCTCCCTCTCTCCCTCCCCCCTCCCTCCCCCTCTCTCCCCACCTCCCTCCCTCCCCCTCTCTCTCCACCTCCCTCCCTCCCCCTCCCTCTCTCTCCACTCTCCCCCGCCTGAGAGCGGAGGATGCTCGTAACCAAGGTAAACATCGGGTAACCGCGGTCTTAGTTACCTGATATTTATCTTGGTTACGTGTGCAGGGAGCCGGCTCCTAGCAGCTGCAGACGCTCGTAACCAATGTAAATATCGGGTATCCAAGCAAGTTACCCGATGTTTACCTTGGTTATGAGCCTCCACAGCTGACAGAAGCCGTCTCCCAGTCTTTCACGTTCAGTTCCCCTCACTCCCGATCACATGACTCCAATGCCCGCCCATAAACTTAAAGTGACAGGATCCTGCAAAATAAAACATGTGTTTGCATACATTTTTTTGCTGTAAAAGCAGGATCCGCTTTTGCAGCAAAAAAACATTCATGTCGCATGGTAAAAAAACATAGTGTGAAAGCAGCCTTAGCAGTGTAGAGCAGCGCGGTCTGTAGAGATGTAATTTTTATGGCTTGAAAAAGGGCCTTTGTCAGCCGAAACGTTTTTGGGGGTTTTTTTTGCACTTTTTCCTTCTGTATGCTGGAACAAATACGGATTTATAAACGGAGTGGGGCTTCTCTGTGCCTTGGAATTGTTTTGATTCTTTACAAAATTGCAGCTGGTGGAGAGCTGCACCAACCAGCACAAGTGTGGAGCGGTGCATGGGATACTGTTGATTCAAGCCACTCTGTAGAGATGGTTATTTCTGTTGGGGTTGCGCTCTTTCTCGCGGGTTTCGGCGTGTGTGTGACCTGTGGGGAGTGCGCGGCCATCACTGAGAGGTTCCGGAGTGTGTGTGACCTGTGAGGGCAGCACGGCCATCACTGAGGGGTCCCGGAGAGTGTGTTACCAGCGGAGGGCCATCACTGAGGGCTGGAGCGCAGCCTGCGTCCCCGGCTCCCGCCCTGGCTGGAGCGCAGCCAGCGTCCCCGGCTCCCGCCGTGGCTGGAGCGCAGCCTGCGTCCCCGACTCCCGCCATGGCTGGAGCGCAGCCGGTGTCCCCGGCTCTCGCCGTCCTTCCTTCTGCTGTTATTCCTGTTATGTTGTTTGTCCTTGGATTAAGCCGGTGTGAGTCTTCTGCCTCGTCTGCTCTATTGTAGCCCGGTGGTTTCTCACTGGCTTTGAACAGGAAGGGGGCGCCGGGCCGCTCGGGTGCTGCGTCCATCACTGACGGGTCCCGGAGTGTGTGTGACCTGTGAGGGCAGCGCGGCCATCACTGAGGGGTCCCGGAGTGTGTGTGACCTGTGAGGGGTGCGCAGCCATCACTGAGGGGTTCCGGAGTGTGTGTGACCTGTGAGGGGTGAGCGGCCATCACTGAGGGGTTCCAGAATGTGTGTGACCTGTGAGGGGAGCGCGGCCATCACTGAGGGGTTCCAGAGTGTGTGTGACCTGTGGGGGGTGCGCGGCCATCACTGAGGGGTTTCGGAGTGTGTGTGACCTGTGGGGGGTGCGCGGCCATCACTCAGGGGTTTCGGAGTGTGTGTGACCTGTGAGGGGTGCGCGGCCATCACTGAGGGGTTCCAGAGTGTGTGTGACCTGTGGGGGGTGCGCGGCCATCACTGAGGGGTTTTGGAGTGTGTGTGACCTGTGGGGGGTGCGCGGCCATCACTCAGGGGTTTCGGAGTGTGTGTGACCTGTGAGGGGTGCGCGGCCATCACTGAGAGGTTCCGGAGTGTGTGCGACCTGTGAGGGCAGCATGGCCATCACTGAGGGGTCCCGGAGAGTGTGTTACCAGCGGAGGGCCATCACTGAGGGCTGGAGCGCAGCCTGCGTCCCCGGCTCCCGCTCTGGCTGGAGCGCAGCCTGCGTCCCCGGCTCCCGCCGTGGCTGGAGCGCAGCCTGCGTCCCCGACTCCCACCATGGCTGGAGCGCAGCCGGTGTCCCCGGCTCTCGCCGTCCTTCCTTCTGCTGTTATTCCTGTTATGTTGTTTGTCCTTGGATTAAGCCGGTGTGAGTCTTCTGCCTCGTCTGCTCTATTGTAGCCCGGTGGTTTCTCACTGGCTTTGAACAGGAAGGGGGCGCCGGGCCGCTCGGGTGCTGCGTCTATCACTGACGGGTCCCGGAGTGTGTGTGACCTGTGAGGGCAGCGCGGCCATCACTGAGGGGTTCCGGAGTGTGTGTGACCTGTGAGGGGAGCGTGGCCATCACTGAGGGGTTCCGGAGTGTGTGTGACCTGTGGGGGGTGCGCGGCCATCACTGAGGGGTTCCGAAGTGTGTGTGACCTGTGAGGGGTGCGCAGCCATCACTGAGGGGTTCCGGAGTGTGTGTGACCTGTGAGGGGTGAGCGGCCATCACTGAGGGGTTCCAGAATGTGTGTGACCTGTGAGGGGAGCGCGGCCATCACTGAGGGTTTCCAGAGTGTGTGTGACCTGTGGGGGGTGCGCGGCCATCACTGAGGGGTTTCGGAGTGTGTGTGACCTGTGAGGGGTGCGCGGCCATCACTGAGGGGATTCGGAGTGTGTGTGACCTGTGGGGAGTGCGCGGCCATCACTGAGAGGTTCCGGAGTGTTTGTGACCTGTGAGGGGTGTGCGGCCATCACTGAGGGGTTCCGGAGTGTGTGTGACCTGTGAGGGGTGTGCGGCTCTCACTTCATACTTTGTCACTTTGAAGCTGCTGTGCAGGAATTGTGACACATCGGGGATTTCTTAACAAAACATTTACTCGCAGTCACCAGTTTCATGGCTTTCGGCATTTTCTCCTCCTCACTAGGATACTCTCTCCGCCATAAGCTCCCACAATGGGTGCAGCAATAGACCCTGCACTACACATGGGGGAGAGAGAGAGCGACAGACCCGACACTACACATTGGGGGGAAAGAGAGCGACAGACCCCGCACTACACATGGAGGAGAGAGTGCGACAGACCCCGCACTATACATGAGGGAGAGAGCGACAAACCCTGCACTACACATGGGGGAGAGAGAGCGACAGACCCCGCACTACACATGGGGGAGAGAGAGCGACAGACCCCGCACTACACATGGGGGAGAGAGCGACAGACCCCGCACTACACATGGGGGAGAGAGAGCGACAGACCCCGCACTACACATGGGGGAGAGAGAGCGACAGACCCCGCACTACACATGGTGGAGAGAGAGCGACAGACCCCGCACTACACATGGGGGGAGAGCGACAGACCCCGCACTACTCATGAGGGGGAGAAAGAGCGACAGACCCCGCACTACACATGGGGGGGAGAAAGAGCGACAGACCCCGCACTACACGTGGGGGGGAGAGAGCAACAGACCCTGCTCTACACGTGGGGGGGAGAGAGCGACAGACCCCGCTCTACACGTAGGGGGGAGCGACAGACCCCGCACTACACATGAGGGAGAGAGAGCGACAGATCCCGCACTACACATGAGGGAGAGAGAGCGACAGACCCCGCACTACACATGGTGGAGAGAGAGATCGACAGACCCTGCACTACACATGGGGGAGAGAGAGCGACAGACCTCTCACTACACATGAGGGAGAGAGAGCGACAGACCCTGCACTACACATGGGGGAGAGAGAGCGACAGACCCCGCACTACACATGGGGGAGAGAGAGCGACAGACCCCGCACTACACATGGGGGAGAGAGAGCGACAGACCCCGCACTACACATGGGGGAGAGAGAGCGACAGACCCCGCACTACACATGGGGGAGAGAGAGCGACAGACCCCGCACTACACATGGGGGAGAGAGAGCGACAGAGCCCGCACTACACATGGGGGAGAGAGCGATAGACCCCGCACTACACATGGGGGAGAGAGAGCGACAGACCCCGCACTACACATGGGGGAGAGAGAGCGACAGACCCCGCACTACACATGGGGGAGAGAGAGCGACAGACCCCGCACTACACATTAGGGGGAGAGAGAGCGACAGACCCTGCACTACACATGAAGGGGAGAAAGAGCGACAGACCCCGAACTACACATGAAGGGGAGAGAGAGCGACAGACCCCGCACTACACATGAGGGGGAGAGAGCAACAGACCCCGCACTACACATGGAGGAGAGAGAGTGACAGACCCCGCACTACACATGAGGGAGAGAGAGCGACAGATCCCGCACTACACATGAGGGAGAGAGAGCGACAGACCCCGCACTACACATGGTGGAGAGAGAGATCGACAGACCCTGCACTACACATGGGGGAGAGAGAGCGACAGACCTCTCACTACACATGAGGGAGAGAGAGCGACAGACCCTGCACTACACATGGGGGAGAGAGAGCGACAGACCCCGCACTACACATGGGGGAGAGAGAGCGACAGACCCCGCACTACACATGGGGGAGAGAGAGCGACAGACCCTGCACTACACATGGGGGGGGGGAGAGACAGACCCCGCACTACACGTGGGGGGGGGGAGAGACAGACCCCGCACTACACGTGGGGGGGAGAGAGCGACAGACCCCGCACTACACGTGGGGGGGGGAGAGCGACAGACCCCGCTCTACACGTAGGGGGGAGCGACAGACCCCGCACTACACATGAGGGAGAGAGAGCGACAGACCCCGCACTACACATGAGGGAGAGAGAGCGACAGATCCCGCACTACACATGAGGGAGAGAGAGCGACAGACCCCGCACTACACATGGTGGAGAGGGAGATCGACAGACCCTGCACTACACATGGGGGAGAGAGAGCGACAGACCCCGCACTACACATGAGGGAGAGAGAGCGACAGACCCCGCACTACACATGAGGGAGAGAGCGACAGACCCCGCACTACACATGGGGGAGAGAGAGAGCGACAGATCCCGCACTACACATGGGGGAGAGAGAGCGACAGACCCTGCACTACACATGGGGGAGAGAGAGCGACAGACCCCGCACTACACATGGGGGAGAGAGAGATCGACAGAGCCCGCACTACACATGGGGGGGGAGAGAGAACGACAGAGCCCGCACTACACATAGGGGGGGAGAGAGAGCGACAGAGCCCGCACTACACATGAGGGAGAGAGAGCAACAGATCCCGCACTACACATGGTGGAGAGAGAGAGCGACAGACCCCAGACTACACATGGTGGAGAGAAAGATCGACAGACCCCGCAGTACACATGAGGGAGAGAGACAGCGACAGACCCCGCACTACACATGTAGCGCCCTGGACAAGCCAGGTCGTCACAGGTACTACAACAACACACCCCACACCCCGGCTAGGCACACCGAAGTCAGACAAAAACCTTTGTTGCCTCCCTCCAGGGGCTGATGTCCACACCAGGGGGTGGAGCCAGGTGGTTGGCCCCACCCACCGAGGAGTTCACAGTCCTGGAGGCGGGAAAAAGAAAGTCAGATCAGTCTTGAGGGTGAAAGAGTGAAGTAGTAGAGGAGCAGACTGACCGTGTCCGGGTACGTGGCCCGGGCACATACAGCAAGGTTGGCAGACGGTGGTGACCATCTGCAGGAGAGGCCGATTGGAGTGAACCGTAAGGACCGGGGACGGGCGGTGGCCCGCCGGTACCAGACCGGGGAACGAAGAGAAGCCAGCACCGTTCGGCAGGGCCTACGGACCTCGACCAGGCTTGGAGTCGCCGTAAAACCGGTCAAATCCGTTAGCGAAGGGAACCTCCTGGGTTTCCCAGCAGTCAAGACCCGATAGAAGGCAACAGCTCACACCGTGAAGGTAAATACAGTCACCGCCAAGGCTACAGTTCCCAGGGCCAGAGCCTGCGGGCAAAAGGGGCTCTCTCAGCATCCATCTAAGCTGGGGAGCGGGTTACCGGTGGGAAGCCATCACTACCAAAAACATACTAAAGGTGCAGGGAAAGACAGTTACCATGAACCTACCGGGAGCAGAAACCACCGCAGCCGTCAGTGGGACCCGTCCATCCAGCCGTGTGTTTTACCAAGGACTTTGCATTCGTCATTGGCTGAGTGAGTACCACTGCGCCGTGCGGCACCGCGCTGCCCCTGCGACCCTGCACCTCGCCAGGTCCCGTAACCCACCTGCCACATCCCTCCCTCCCTGGGCCCCGGGACAACCAACCCCCTACCCACGGAGGGAAAACAACAACTACGCTGCTCCCTGTCATCGCTCCCTGGATCCCTGTCCAGAGCAGCGGTGGTGTCACAACCTCACCACAACCGTGGGTGGCGTCACGGACAATAAATCCCCAAAACCATTCCCCTTTTCACTCACGGGCGAGGAGCGCCGCTCGAGTCCCCGGGATCCGGCCCACCGCTCGAGCCACAGAGCAGCAAGCGAAGCAGCAGCAGTGCCGGACCCGAGCGTGGTGAGCGCAGCGTCCTCCTCCCCGCCCGCGACAACTTGGTGTCACTAACAGGATCTTACCGCTCTGCCGTCTGGTAGAGGTGCGCCTTGTGACCGCCGGAGGTGTCCGGCCGAAAATTTTGCAAAGCCGCCATTTTGGGCGCAAAAAGTCCCCGCTCGAGCGTCTCCTCGAGCAGTGGAGGCGCGAAAGCCGAAACCTCGCCCCTGTAGAGGAGGAGCCGGAAAAAGACTAAGGGGGACGGATGGCGCCTGGCCGCATGTAGCTCGTGGCTATAAAAGCAGGGACGCCGGGACTCTGCAGCGATCTTCTGGTTCCTGGAAAATACCGCTACCAACATGTCTGCCCCGTCCAACTACGCAGAGGTTACGGAACCGGTGCCCGGAACAGCGGAATGGCTCCGGGCCCGATCGGCGGGGATCTGCCGGTGCTACCGGAGTCAGATATGTCTCCTGATGGAGCAGTGGGCCGAGGAGGTGGAGAAGGTAGCTGCGGTCGCCCGGGTGTACGGAATGGAGGCCATGATGGAGGAGCTGGTGAGTGACCCACGCCCCTGTGTCCCCGAGGGACCGGCCGCTGCGTCTGAGGGACCCGGTCTACCTCTGGCCCCCATGCCGCCTCCGTCTTCCCTGCCCGTGCGTCCCGCTGCTGCTGATCCATCTGGCACACACCCCCTCGTAGCGGTAGCCGAAAGAGTGGCGAGCCCGGAGACTGCGGCAGCTGGCGGCAACCCGCCTGGCGCAGGGACGGATGATAGTGACTCCGGGCCTGACACAGAGCCGGTTTCGGAGGAGGACGAAGGAGTCGTCTCCCTGTATGGCATGGAGGCCACTTACAGCCCCCGGAGCGGAAACAGCGGATACCAGGCAGCCCTTCCTCGTCGCGCCTGCTATGCGCTGGAGGGGCTGGTGCCCGTGATCTTCCACCCAGGGCCGGGGGAGGAGGACGAGAATGAGCAGTGATGGCAGCGGAGCCCCGCTGCAAGTTGTCCCCGTTGGGACTACCAGTTTAAAAGTTTGAATGATAAGCAAAGAATGAATCAACCGAAGAAGTTACCTGATTGGCACCGTGATTGAACCGGCTGTTGCCGGCAACTAGTCCCCGTAGGGACTTTCTGCAACCGTTTGCGTAGGAACTGCTACGGACAAGCCCGAGAACTTGCAGGGCAACCACAAACTTGTGGCATGTAAATAAAAATGTCTGGCTTATACCGTTACCGCCTCCGGAGAGGCAGATTTGGAGGATGGGTGTTGTGAATGTTAGTTATGTTTTGGCTGCTGGGAGGCTCCCTCTGGTGGCCAGGAATGGTTTGGACTTGGACCAGGTGTGTTGTGCAGTGGGTGTTTCCTTTGCTAACTCTCTGCTTATTTAATCCTGGTCTGATTGCAGGCTGTTGCCGGATGTCAGTAGTTCTTTGTATCTCCAGCCTGCTTTATCCTGCTCTACACCACATCCTCCCCAGATAAGTGCTTGCTCTTTATTTATTGTCTGGTTCTTTTGCTTATCTGGGTTTGTCATTTGCTGTGGTTGGTTTCAGGTTATTTGCTTGTAGGGATTTTCACCCTCAGTGGATTGTTGGGGAACTCCCTGCAGTCCTGTGTGGAGTATAACTCCTTTGGGTCCATGTGTTTGTGGCTTGTTGACTTTGTTATGATTCTTGTTTTCTGTTCATTGGTATGACAAGGGCACCTGGTATAGGACGGAGTTCAGATCTAGTGATCTGAGGGCCTTTTTGTACTATCAGGAAGTTGGTATTTTGCAGGGTTTTTCTCTGGCCACCATCAGTCCCTTTCCTGTCCTTTCCTATTTTAGTCAGCTGGGGCCTCACATTTTGCTAATCCTGTCATCTACCTGTGTGTTGTGTTTTTCCTATATCACCGCAGTCTTTGAATGTGGGGGGCTTGCTATTCTTGTCTAGTTTCTGAGGCAGAGAGTTATTCATCTTTCCTACCTTTAGGATAGTTAGTTCTCCGGCTGGGTTCGCGGTGCACAGGATGTTAGTTCACCCCTCGGCTACTTCTAGTTGTGATGGTTAGTAAGGGGATGGCGGCCAGATTAGTTGAAAATGCTCTTGTCACCTTTTGCCAATGATTTGTGGTGGTCTTCCATGGTTCCGGATCATAACAGTACATCCGGCCCACAAATTTAAAGGGTACTCTTAAGAAGAAGAAAAAAAAAATCTGCTGAGAAAATTTTTTTTTTTTTGGTGTTTTTCCTCTTTTTCTTTGGGTTCTGTGGAAGATTTCTTTTTTTCTAGCATGGATGAATTAGATGAGCGTGTTGCTCATCTTGATGCTAAGGTTCGTCGTATAGAGTCTTATCTTGCACAGACTCCCCTTGCAGAGCCTAAGATTCCTGTTCCTGAATTTTTTTCAGGAGATAGGTCGAGATTTTTGAGCTTCAAAAATAATTGTAAATTATTTTATGACCTGCGCCCTAAGTCCTCAGGGAATCCCGTACAGCAGGTTAAGATTGTCATCTCCTTGCTGCGTGGTGACCTTCAGGACTGGGCCTTCTCTTTAGCGTCTGATGATCCGATTCTCAGTGATGTGGACTCCTTTTTTCAGGCCTTGGGTTTATTATATGACGAACCCAATATTGTGGACCAAGCAGAAAAGGTCTTGTTGTCCTTAATTCAGGGTTTGGATTCTGTAGAAACGTTTTGTCAGAAATTTCGAAAGTGGGCGGTCCTTACCAAATGGAATGATGATGCGCTTGTGTGTCGCCCTGGGCAAGCCAGGGGACACGAGTAACAACACCACCACACCCCACACTCCAGGTAGGCACATCAGCTAACCCAAAAATCCTTGTTGCCTTCCTCCAGTAGGCTGTTGATGCACACCAGGGGGTGGGCCAGGCGGTTGGCTCCGCCCACCAAGGAGCTCACAACTCTGGAGGCAGGAAGTAACCAGGCAGAGTAGCCCAGGCAGGGCTTGAGTGAACAGCAGATAGCCCCAGGCAGGGGAAGAGTGAAGTCGAGCTGAGGGCTAGAAAGGAGTAAACAACAGAGAAGTGAAAGTAAGAGAAGTGAAAGAGGAGAAAAGCAAGAAGTGGAGACAGCGCAGAGAGAGTGCAAAGCCTGAGAGCCCAGCTGTGTGTAGGGCTAGAACAGCAAGGTCAGCGACGGCGGTGACTGTCCGGAGTGGGACGGTTCGGAAGTTCCTGGAAGGACCCCGTTGGCTGTGTGCCCGGTGGTCTGGAGCAGTGTTCCGAAGGACAGTCAGCACCAGGGCAGGGGCCTCTCGGACCCCGGCAAGGCTAGGAGTCGCCCAATTTGCCGAATCCGTCAGTGAAGGGGACGTAGATCCCCCAGCAACAAAGTCCCGATTGACGGCAACAGCCCGACCATTACCGGGGAGACACCGCCACCGCCAAGGCACCAGTTTCCCCAGGGCCAGCGCCTGCGGGCAAAGTGTAGAGCTCCTCCGGCCCAGATTGCAGTCGGGGAGCGGGTAACCGGAGGGAATCCACCGATACCATCAGACAACACAGGTGCAAGGAAGAGAGACGTCACCGTCACCTACCGGGAGTGCAGGTGCAGCCGTCTGTGGGACCGTCCTACCAGCCGTTGGTTTACCGTACAAACTGTGTCCGTGTCTCAGGCTGAGTGAGTACCACAGTGCCGCAAGGCACAGCGCTGCCCCCGCGTCCCTGCGCCCTCCAGGCCCTACACTTTACATCTCTTCACCGGGCCACGGGATCACCAACCCCTACCCACGGAGGGGCAACACAACACCTGGCTGCTCCCATCACCATCCCCGGGACCCCCACACTGAGCAGCGGTGGTGCCATCACCACAACCGTGGGTGGCGTCACGAACTATAACCCCAACAAACACCCCCCCCTTTCACTCACGGGCGAGGAGTGTCGCTCGAGACACCCCGGGATCCGGCCCGCAGCTCGAGCCACCAGGAGCAACTGCCGGACCCGAGCAGAAGGGGTGAGCGCGGTGTGCTGACACCCTCCTCCCCGCCCGCGACACTTGCGGCTCTTTTTCGGAAGGGTATTGCCGATGCTGTGAAGGATGTAATGGTAGGATTTCCCGTCCCTTCTGGTTTTGATGCCACTATGACCTTGGCCATTGTGATTGATAGGCGTTTACGTGAGCGCAGGAAGATACCTGCTGGTTTTGTGCATGTGGAACAGCCTTTGGAGCCTATGGAGTGTGATAGGGTCCTTTCTAATGCTAGTCGGCAGGGGTTCAGACGGAAGAATAGACTGTGCTTCTATTGTGGAGACGCTTCTCATAACATCTGTCTGCCATAAACGTGAAAGGAGATTGGCTACTTCTGTTACTGTGGGTTCTTTGCAACCAAAGTTTCTTTTGTCTGTCACATTGATTTGCTCATTGTCTTCCTTTTCTGCATTTGCCTTTGTGGACTCAGGGGCAGCGCTCAATTTGATGGATTTTGGGTTTGCTAGGGATTGTGGTTTCCCCATGGTTCCTTTGCAAACTCCTATTCATTTAAGGGGCATTGATGCTACCCCTTTGGCAGAACATAAACCCCAATTTTGGACCCAGGTGCCTATGAGAGCTGCACCAGCGCATCAGGAAACTTGTACATTTTTAGTATTGCATAATCTACAAGATACCTTGGTACTGGGATTTCCGTGGTTGCAGACCCATAATCCGGTTCTTGACTGGAGATCTTTGTCGGTAGCTAGTTGGGGTTGTCAAGGTGTGCATCAGGACCTTTCTGTGTCATCCACGTCTGCTCAGGCAGTTGATGTTTCGGCCTTCTTGTCTGATTTCTGGGATGTATTTAATGACCAGGAATCTGATTCTCTGCCCCCACACCGGGACTGTGACAGTGCCATTGAGTTGGTGCCCGGTTGTAAATTTCCCAAGGGGCGGATTTTCAACTTGTCTGTGCCCGAACATGATGCCATGCGGTCATACATCAGGGAATCATTGGAGAAGGGGCACATTCGGCCCTCATCTTCTCCTTTGGGTGCCGGCTTCTTCTTTGTTGCTAAGAAAGATGGTTAGTTGAGGCCTTGCATTGATTACCGTCGTCTTAATAAAATTACGGTCAAATATCAGTACCCTTTGCCTCTGATGTCTGATCGGTTCTCTAGAGTGAAGAGAGCCAAATGGTTTACGAAACTGGATCTCAAGGGTGCGTATAATCTCATCCGTATTAAGGAGGGTGATGAATGGAAGACGGCTTTTAATACTCCTGAGGGGCATTTTGAGTACCTAGTGATGCCTTTTGGGCTCACTAATGCACCCTCCGTCTTCCAGGCCTTCATGAATGATATTTTTTGGGACCTTATTGGTAAATTTTTGATTGTGTATTTGGATGACATCTTGATTTTTTCTGATGATTGGGACTCTCATGTTGGGCAAGTATGGGATGTTTTTCAGATACTTAAGGATCATGCACTGTACGTTAAGGGGTCAAAGTGCCTCTTTGGGGTGCAAAGGATTTCCTTTTTGGGCTTCATCCTGTCTCCCTCCGCTATCGAAATGGACCCGGTTAAGGTTCAGGCTATTTACGACTGGGTGCAACCGACTTCTCTAAAATCCCTGCAGCGGTTTTTGGGGTTTGCTAATTTTTACCGTAAATTTCTAGCCAATTTTTCTGCCATTGTCAAACCTCTGACAGATGTGACACAGAAGGGAGCTGATGCTGAGCATTGGACCCCTGAGGCAATTGTGGCCTTCCAGGAGCTTAAAAGGCGATTCACTTCTGCCCCAGTTCTGCAGCAACCTGATGTGTCTCGCCCATTTCAAGTTGAGATCGATGCCTCAGAGATCGGAGCAGGTGCTGTTCTGTCTCAACGAGACGCTACTTCGGGTAAACGTAAGCCCTGTGCCTTTTTCTCTCGAAGTTTGCTCCTTCTGAACGGAATTATGATGTGGGGAACCGGGAATTATTGGCTATGAAGTGGGCATTTGAAGAGTGGAGGCATTGGTTGGAGGGGGCTAGGCATCAAGTTGTGGTGCTTACGGACCACAAGAATCTCATCTATCTGGAATCGGCCAAGAGGTTGAATCCTCGGCAGGCCAGGTGGGCTTTGTTTTTTTACCCGGTTTAATTTTGTGGTCTCTTTTTTGCCGGGCACCAAGAATGTTAAAGGGAACCTGTCATCAGAAATTTCGCCCAAAAGCTAAAAGATTCCCCCTCTGCAGCTCCTGGGCTGCATTCTAGGAAGGTCCCTGTTATTATTGTGCCCCATGTGAGACCAAAATAAAGCCTTTATAAAGTTCTACCTTTTTGTATGCAGCTTCTGTAAATCCGTCACGGGGGCGGGCTCTCTGCCGTCCGTCTCATCTCATCCTCTTCACAATAAAGGATATTCTGTTCTTTTCTAAATATTTTCTAATAACTAAAGATATTAAACCTGAGTCTGGAAATAATCTTCCATCTTACTGGAGATGTGAGAGGTTCTGATGTCATCACATTACATCATTATCTATGGGGATAAAAGAGGATATGACCGGGGAGGTGAGAGGCTCTGATGTCATCACATTACATCATTATCTATGGGGATAACAGAGGATATGACCGGGGAGGTGAGAGGCTCTGATGTCATCACATTACATCATTATCTATGGGAATAACAGAGGATATGACCGGGGAGGTGAGAGGTTCTGATGTCATCACATTACATCATTATCTATGGGAATAACAGAGGATATGACCGGGGAGGTGAGAGGTTCTGATGTCATCACATGACATCATTATCTATGGGGATAACAGAGGATATGACCGGGGAGGTGAGAGGCTCTGATGTCATCACATTACATCATTATCTATGGGAATAACAGAGGATATGACCGGGGAGGTGAGAGGTTCTGATGTCATCACATTACATCATTATCTATGGGGATAACAGAGGATATGACCGGGGAGGTGATGGACTCTGGAAATGTCTGTAGTGATATTATTAATGTCTCCACACTCAGGATTACACAGTAGTGAAGATCTCTAGTGATCGCTGTCAGGCCCCTGTGTCTGAAGGACGGGGAGGAACCCTGAGCCCAATCCCGGGGCCTCCACCTCATCCCCGGATACATGAGGACATCAGTGACCAGAAGATCCTAGAACTCATCAACAAGATCATTGAGCTGCTGACTGGAGAGGTGACACTGCTGGGAATGCTGGGACATTATACAGGACGGTACTGGAGGATTCTGGGTGATGACGGTATCATTGTGTTGTCAGGTTCCTATAAGGTGTCAGGACGTCACCGTCTATTTCTCCATGGAGGAGTGGGAGTATCTAGAAGGACACAAGGACCGGTACAAGGAGGTGATGATGGAGGAGCCCCAGCCCCGCACATCACCAGGTAATAGACAGGACTGAATACACCCGGCCTATAATTATCTGTATGTAATAATGATGTCCGTCCTGTCTGTGTCTCCTGCAGGTCTCTCCAGTACGAGGACGACCCCAGAGAGATGTCCCGCTCCTCCTCCTCCTCCACAGGATCCTCAGGTAGATGGAGATCTCCCCTATGAGGTGTAGACGGCTGTGACCTCCTTGTGTTCAGTCTTGTTTTCTCCTCCAGTATTAGATGTTTTATACTTGTGTAATGAGAGCGGTGGAGACGGCAGGATCACAGCTGACCACAGACCTCACATGTCCGGATCTTATCTCCATTATTCCCGGGGACGTTTACAATATTTTGTTTTGCAGCTTTTGGATCTGGATAAAGATCTGAACAATATTAATTCTCCAGAGAGAAATGTGAGGGGCGATCAGTGGAGTAACGAGGAGATTCCTACAGATCACCGCCCCGGTGAGTACAGACCACCCAATAACACACACAAGTCACACATTCCTATTTTCCGCTCTTTGCTGTGTCAGTTTCTCCAGCGGTATATTAACCCTTCATGTAAAATACACATGAAATGTGAATGAATCTGTGATCCCGGTGCAGGTGATAACACGGGATGTGCAGTTATGTTATAGAGGAGAAATACAGCTGGACATGAATTCTGCCGATGTGAGCGAGGACCAGCTCCAGCTCTTTCCTATTATCCGCTGTCAGGGCTGATGAGGGGTTTCTCCAGTTTAGGGACTAAGAATATGTCGCGGGCGGGGAGGGGACGCTGCGCTCACCACGCTCGGGTCCGGCTCGGGGCTGCTTTGCTTGCTGCTCGGCGGCTTGAGCGGTGGGCCGGATCCGGGGACTCGAGCGGCGCTCCTCGCCCGTGAGTGAAAGGGGAAGGTTTTGGGGGGGTTTGGAGGGTATTGTCCGTGACGCCACCCACGGTTGTGGTGAAGTTGTGACACCACCGCTGCTCTGGACGGGGATCCCGAGAGCGATGACAGGGAGCAGCTTGGATGTTGTTTTCCCCCTCCGTGGGTAGGGGTTGGTTGTCCCGGGGCCCGGTGAGGGTGAATGAAAGGTGGATGTCGGGGCTTGGTGAGGTGCAGGGTTGCGGGGGCAGCGCGGTGCCGCACGGCACAGTGGTACTCACTCAGCCAATGACGAATGCAAAGCCTCCGGTAAAACAAATGGCTGGATGGACGGGTCCCACAGACGGCTGCGGTGGCTTTTCTCCCGGTAGGTTGGCGGTGACTGCCTTTCCCTGCACCTGTAGTATGTTTCTGGTTCTGATGGCTTCCCACCGGTAACCCGCTCCCCAGCTTGGATGGATGCTGAGGGAGCCCCTTTTGCCCGCAGGCTCTGGCCCTGGGAACTGTAGCCTTGGCGGTGACTGTATTTCCCTTCACGGTTTGAGCGGTTGCCTTCGATCGGGTCTTTGCTGCTGGGAAACCCCGGAGGTTCCCTTCGCTAACGGATTTGACCGGTTTTACGGCGACTCCAAGCCTGGTCGGGGTCCGTAGGCCCTGCCGAATGGTGCTGGCTTCTCTTCGCTCCCCGGTCCGGTATTGGCGGGCCACCGCCCGTCCCCGGTCCTTACGGTTTGCGTCAATCGGCCTCTCCTGCAGACGGTCACCACCGTCTGCCAACCTTGCTGTATGTGCCCGGGCCACGTACCCGGACACGGTCAGTCTGCTCCACTGCTACTTCACTCTCTCCACTCCAGAACTGATCTCATCTCACTCCTTTCCCGCCTCCAGGACTGTGAACTCCTCGGTGGGTGGGGCCAACTGCCTGGCTCCACCCCCTGGTGTGGACATCAGCCCCTGGAGGGAGGCAACAAGGATTTTTGTCTGACTTTGATGTGCCTAGCCGGGGTGTGGGGTGTGTTCTTGCAGTACCTGTGACGTCTTGGCTTGTCCAGGGCGCCACAAATCCATTATCTCCTATTACACTCATGTCTGTGTGTGACAGATACAGAACATGGAGACATAAACCCAAATAACAGGAGCGGATGGAGATTACTACTCTGAGGGTCGGTAATGCTGCTCACCAGGGAGGAGGAAAAGACAGAGATGGCAGAGCGTTATTATCACATAACAAATATCATGGTTACATGAAAGACGAGCGTCACCTCTTATATATAACCCATTGTGTCCTGATAGGATGTCCGGGGTCCGGCAATTTAATCCTGATATTGGGGGGGGATTCTTGAGCGATGCTTCTATTGACGTCATTTCGTCAGTGAATGTGCAGGATACGAGTTTAGGATAAAAGGATAAAACATTTCTAGATTCTGATTTTCTTCTAGGAGAGAAAATGTTCAGATTTATTTTCTTTTTAATCACAAGATGCTGAAATGTAACAAATATAGTGGAACTTTGGATTATGAGCATAATTCATTTCGGGGCTGTTTTCTTAAACAAAGTTACTCTTATATCAATGCGAATTTTCCCATAGAAAATAATTGAAAAGCAGACAATTCATTCCACAACCCAAATATAATTAGTATTTATATTAACTTATTACAGCAATACAAAATACTGTACATTATAAAACAAATTATACTGCTTTTTAGCTTAAATAGAATTATTAATTAACTTGAGGTGCACTATAGAGAGAAAACATTATGTATAAATATGATAATCTTTATTCTAGTACAATACACACAAAAAATACACCCCGAATCTATTCTTCCCAAAATAAGGACAGAAGTAAGCCTAGTGGGGGTAGGAATAGTGCCCAAGCAAGTAATTACATTACAAGCTTTGTGCTGTACTGGTTAGCAGAAAAGAAGTACAGTTCTGTATCCACAAATGCAAATTAATAGACATGCTATATAGTATGTTCTGTACAATGGTATACTGTATATAGTACTTATATACAGAAAGTTAACTGCAGAGCGGGTCAGAGCGCAGTGAATGGATGGAACCGGAAGTGTGTGCAGTGAGTATTTGCTCTTATTGCAAATCATTGTTCTTAAATCAAGTTATGCATTTTTAAAAAGCTTTGCTTGTTTTGCAAAACGCTGTCAAACCAAGTTACTATTAGGGTATGTGTGCATGTTGCGTTCTTCCGTGACACACATTCTGCAGCGGTTTTTCACTGCATGTGCATTTTAAAACGCAGCCAAAACGCTGCATTTTGGATGTATTTTGAATGCAGAATGGATGCATTCTGGAAGCTTGCACTCCCATGGACAGAGTGGGAAAAGCATCCAAAACGGACAAAAGAAGTGACATGTTGCTTTTTAGAATGCATCGATTTTGTAAAAAGTTTGGCATGCAAAACGCTGCACTTTAAAACGCAACGTGCGCATGGAATTTTCTAAATTCTCATAGACTTTGCTGTGGACACAGAACGCATGTACGCTGCAGTTTAAAACACTGCGTAAGCGCATGAAAAAACACAACGTGCGCATATGGACTTGAGGGGGCTTTACACGCTGCGATATCACTAGCGATCTCGAGCGTGAAAGCACCCGCCCCCCATCGCACATGCGATATCGTGTGATCACTGCCACAGCGAACATTATGGCTACGGCAGCGTCACACGCACTTACCTGGTCGGCAACGTCGCTGTGACTGCCAAACAATCCCTCCCTCAAGGGGGAGGTGTGTTTGGCATCACAGCGACGTCACCGCGCCGTCACTAAGCGGCCAGCCAATCAAAGCGGAGGGGCAGAGATGAGCGGGACGTAACATCCTGCCCACCTCCTTCCTTCCGCATTGCCGGTGTAGGCAGTTAAGGAGATGTTCGTTGCTCCTGTGGTGTCACACATAGCGATGTGTGCTGCCGCAGGAGCGACGAACAACATCAATAATAAACAATTAACGATTTTTGCTTTTAGGACGACCTCTCCATGGTGAACGATTTTCACCACTTTTGAGGTCAGTAAAGGTCGCAGGTAAGTATCACACGCTGCGATATCGTTAATGACGCCGGATGTGCGTCACAAACAACGTGACCCTGACAATTCATTAACGATATTGTAGCGTGTAAAGTGACCTTTAATCCAAGATTCCACTGTATCTCCTTGGTTGCTCATGTCTATTGCTGACTCTTCCATCTTATAGAGGATTTATGGAAGGAAAGGGGCTGCAGAGCGGTATTCTGTAAGAATTGATTTCTCTTGCACTGGCTCGTCTTCTCTTTTTGCAGCGCCCGGATCCTCCCGCTCTGCAGCCCCTTTCCTTCCATGATCAACTCCCTGCCTTGGGCAGTCGGCGCAGCAGCTTCTGGAGGATTTTCTTGGGCTGTTCCCAGTGTTGTACCTGCTAGTACAATTTGTGGGGTGAGCGCTGTAGACCATATTTTGGTTGCTGTGCTCGGCCGATTCACACATGGAGCGCCGCTGTCCTCTGTCCTTTTCTTTTTATAGAATATTTAGACACTCAGTTTTATGGCATCATAAAGTATAATTCCTCTTATGTCGCGTTATATAAGGCAGCCATGGACACTGTGCATGTGGTGCCAGGTATGACATTCAGGATATAATTATTACCTAGTTTGCTATTCTTTTTGGACATGTTGTAGAGTTGTCTTGGTAATAAAACAATCATTATCTGGGCAGCACAATGATACTTCAGTCAGGGTGTAATGCTGCCACCAGGGGGAGCCTGAGCTCTGCAGCAGACGACACTACACAGAGCAATGAGAACCAGGAAGGAAATGCACAGCGTTCTCATGCACTGCCTAATCAGCACAGCTGAGAGGCAGAACTGCAGGGTATGTGAGGAATAGTGAGACAGGCTGGGTCAAACACAGTACGGGCAGAAGCAGGACCGGAGGAGCGAGCAGAAGCGAAGTCAAAGTCAGGCTAAGGTCAGTACCGGAGGAAGCAACCGAGTGGGGAAATAGGAGGGAGGACACAGGACAGGAGGGACGACTAGGGGACAGAACACAGACAAGGGCACGGGGGCACAGGAACAGACAGATCAGGATATCACTCACAGGACCAGCAATCACAGGCAAAGCAGAGCTAAGCTTATAGCCGGCGCCGCAGGTTCACTGGAAGTGTCAGCTTTTAAGGCATCCAGGGGCAGGAAGTGAGGCCCGAGATAAGGCTTCGCCCCCTAGCCATGTGTATAGGGAGGCGAATCATGACAGTACCCCTTCCTCAAGGGGGGGGCCACCGGACCCCCAGGCTTCCCAGGATACTTCCGGTGGAAAGCCACAATTAACCGATCGGCCCGCACGGATCGAGCCGGCACCCAGGACCGGTCCTCCGGACCGTAACCCTTCCAATGAATCAGATACTGGAGGGAACTACGAACCCAACGAGAGTCGATAATACGCTGAATTTCGTACTCCTCCTCACCGTCCACCAGTATCGGAGCCGGAAGGGTCTGAGAATCCACGACCGAAGGAACAAATGGCTTAAGCAAGGAGGTATGAAACACATTGGGAATACGCAAGGTCTGGGGCAGTTGCAACCGAAAGGCCACCGGGTAGATCACTTCGATGATCTCATAGGGCCCTATAAACTTAGGACCCAACTTAGCAGATGGAACCCTGAGCCTGGTATTCTGAGTGGACAACCACACTTTGTCCCCCACCTGAAAGGGAGGTCCCAAAGAATGGCGTTTGTCCGCTTGGCATTTCTGGGACTGTTGAGCCGTCACGATGTACCGCCGTACCTCCTTCCACACCTCCCCCAGATGCTGAATGATGGAGTCAGCCCCTGGACACCCCGAATCCACTCTAGAGAAGGTCCCAAAGTGAGGGTGAAACCCATAATTACAGAAGAAGGGAGAAGTACCCGTAGACTGATGGACTCTGCTATTGAATGTAAACTCCGCAAGGGGCAAAAACGTACACCAATCCTCCTGCTGAGCAGAAACCAAGCACCGCAGGATTTGCTCAAGGGTCTGATTCGTCCTTTCCGTCTGCCCATTGGACTCGGGATGATAGGCGGACGAGAAGGACAACTCAATTGCCAACTGCCTGCACAAGGCCCTCCAAAACCGAGAAATGAATTGTACCCCCCTGTCAGACACAATATTCAGGGGCAACCCATGTAACCGAACCACCTGGTCAATAAAGTGGTTGGCAAGGGCCGCAGCAGAAGGTAGACCGGAGAGGGGAACAAAATGTGCCTGTTTACTAAAACGATCCACCACCACCCAGATCACAGTCATACCATTTGAGACAGGGAGGTCCATAATGAAATCCATGGACAAGTGGGTCCATGGTCTTTCAGGAACAGGTAATGGAACCAGTTCCCCAGCCGGCCGGTTACGACATACCTTAGCACGGGCACATGTAGCACAGTCAGACACAAACCGAGCAACATCTGAGTGAAGAGATGGCCACCAAAACAGTCGAGCAACAGCCCTGCGAGTGGCTGTAACTCCAGGATGGCCACTAAGTACGGACTCATGGAACTCTTGAAGTACCCGTAACCGGAGGTGCAAAGGGACAAACAGTTTAGTGTCTGGAGCGGAAGATGGCGCTGAGGACTGGGCTTCCCTGACCTCAGCCTCTAACTCGGACGACAAGGCAGCGACCACCACCCCTCGTGGAAGAATGGAGGAAGGAGGCTCTGGAGGTGACACCGGGTCCAAACTACGAGACAGTGCATCTGCCCTCACGTTTTTAGACCCCGGCCGAAAAGTAATACAAAAATGAAATCTAGAAAAGAAAAGAGCCCACCTCGCTTGTCGAGGCGTCTATCTCTTGGCGGACTCGATATACCCAAGGTTTTTATGATCAGTGATGACAGTAATACGGTGAACAGCACCCTCCAAAAAATGCCTCCATTCTTCGAATGCCAACTGTACCGCCAATAATTCACGGTTACCCACATCATAGTTCCTCTCAGCCGGAGTGAATTTCTTGGAGAAGAACGCACATGGTCGCAGATTTGTCAGAGTAGCAGGGGCCCTGAGAGAGAACAGCTCCCACCCCCACCTCTGAGGTGTCCACCTCCACAACAAACAGTGCCTCGAGGTCAGGCTGTACCAGGACTGGGGCGGACATGAACCGGTCCTTTAACTCAAGAAAGGCCTGGACAGCCGTTTGCGACCAGTTCTGCAGATCCGCCCCTTTCCGTGTAAGGTCAGTCAATGGTTTGGCAATTTGAGAGAATCCCTTAATGAACCTTCGATAATAATTTACGAAACCCAAAAAGCATTGTAGCGCCTTGATATCCCTGGGTTGCACCCAATCCACGATAGCCTGCACCTTTCCTGGGTCCATTTAAAACCCATCACGAGAAAGGAGTAACCCAAGAAAGGCTATTTCCTGAACAGAGAAAACACATTTTTCAAGCTTGGCAAACAGATGGTTATCACGCAATCTCTGTAATACTGAGCGAACATGCATAATATGCGTATCTCTGTGGGCAGAATAAATGAAAATGTCATCGAGATAGATGACCACAAAACGACCAAGAAAATCAGAGAAGATATCGTTGATGAAATTTTGAAACACCGCAGGGGCATTTGTTAGATCAAAAGGCATCACCAAATTCTCGAATAACCCCTCTGACGTCAGAAAGGCCGTTTTCCACTCATCCCCTTCTCTAATACGGATAAGATTATAGGCCCCACTGAGATCTAGTTTGGTAAACCACCGGGCTTCAGAGAGTTGGTTGTAGAGATCAGGGATGAGTGGAAGCGGATACGTGTTTTTCACAGTAATTTTGTTTAATTCTCGGAAATCGAGACATGGTCTTAATCCTCCGTCCTTCTTCTTTACAAAAAAGAACCCAGCAGCCACAGGGGAAGAAGAAGGACGGATATGCCCTTTACGTATACTATCAGATATGTATGATTTCATAGCAGCCCTTTCTGGACCCGAAAGGTAATATAAACGGGCCTTGGGCAATTTGGTATTGGGAAGTAAATCGATGGCACAGTCATATGGGCGATGAGGCGGCAAAACCTCGGCCTCTGTTTCCGAGAATACGTCTCCGTAGTCCCTCAGGTATTCCGGAAGACCCTCAGGACTTACGGAGAACACAGGTACAGATTGTAAACACCTTTTATGACAAGCAGGACTCCATTTGACTATGGTACGACACTCCCAATCAATAACGGGATTATGTAACCTTAACCATAGATACCCCAACACTAATCCAGCAGGGAGATTGGCCATTACAAAACAAGAAATCGTTTCAGAATGCAGAGACCCGATCACCAGAGTAAATTTTTCTGTAGCAAACCGAATGAGGTTTTGAGGCAGCGGTGTTTTATCAATTGCCAGGAGTTGAATGGGTCCTTCTAACCTCACTGTCCCTAACTCTAATCTTTGGACCAACTCAGAGTCAATGAAGTTCATAGCGGACCCACAGTCAATAAAGGCAGTAGCAGACCAGACCAACTCCTTGACCCGGAGGTCGACATTCAGAAGTATCTTATTGGAGGATAGGAAAGGTAGCTGATAGTCTGGGCAACCTCCTCGACCGTTACCCAGACTTAGAAGTTTCCCGACAACTGTTTAGCGGAGGGGCAAGCCGGGCAGTATTTCCTCCAATATCCATGGTGTCCACAATAGAAGCACAGCTTGAGATCTCGGCGTCTTCTCCTCTCCTTCTCATCCGGACTGATGGCTCCAACTTCCATCCGTTCCATAGCTGGCAAAGAAGGTGCCCTAGGTAGAGGGGGCGGAATCTCACGCATGGTTCCCCTTCTTTCCCGTAATCTGCGGTCCATACGAACTGCCTCCGTCATCGCATCATCCAAGGTGCTGGGAGGAGGGTGCAGAGCCAATGCGTCTTTCAGGGACTCCGAAAGACCTCTCCAGAATTGGCACCTGAGTGCAGAATCATTCCACCGTACCTCAGTGGACCACTGCGGAAACTCAGAACAATATAGCTCAGCAGTGTGGTTTCCCTGAGTGAGACACATGATCCTGTCCTCAGCCACCCGTACACGGTCTGGTTCGTCATATATCACCCCGAGGGAGTCAAAGAAGAGGTCAACCGAATGCCGTTCCGGGGCCGAAGGGGGTAGGGAAAATGCCCAGGTCAAGGGACCCCCTCTAAGTAACGACATGATGATCCCCACCCGCTGGATCTCATTCCCCGAGGACCGAAGCCGGAGAGTGAAATGAAGCTTGCAACTCTCCCTAAATGTCCGAAATAGGTTTTTCTCCCCCGAGAATTTATCGGGGAGCATCACCGTGGGTTCAAGGGAGGTCAGTTGGACATCAGTGGGACTATGCTGTCCTACGGTTTGTGAGGTAACTGCCACTGAGGTGACCCTCGCAGAAGCAGAAACCTCACTCTGCAGAATGTTGTGTGAAGCTACCAGGGTGCGATGCTCTGCAGCCAAATCCTGCACCAGCTGCGTAAGGTTGGCTACTTGCTCGCACAAAGTACTGAGTGGATCCATTACAGTCTGGTATCCTGCAAAGTTGGATCCCACTACCAAGAATTAAATGGCTTTTTTCTTTTCTTCCTCCCTATGGGAGATAAAGCCTATTGGGGCCGGCTATACTGTAATGCTGCCACCAGGGGGAGCCAGAGCTCTGCAGCAGACGACACTACACAGAGCAATGAGAACCAGGAAGGAAATGCACAGCGTTCTCATGCACTGCCTAATCAGCACAGCTGAGAGGCAGAACTGCAGGGTATGTGAGGAATAGTGAGACAGGCTGGGTCAAACACCGTACGGGCAGAAGCAGGACCGGAGGAGCAAGCAGAAGCGAAGTCAAAGTCAGGCTATGGTCAGTACCGGAGGAAGCAACCGATGGGGAAATAGGAGGGAGGACACAGGACAGGAGGGACGACCAGGGGACAGAACACAGACAAGGGCACAGGGGCACAGGAACAGACAGATCAGGATATCACTCACAGGACCAGCAATCACAGGCAAAGCAGAGCTAAGCTTATAGCCGGCGCTGGTTCACTGGAAGTATCAGCTTTTAAGGCATGCAGGGGCCGGAAGTGAGGCCCGAGAGAAGGCTTCGCCCCCTAGCCATGTGTATAGGGAGGCGAATCATGACACAGGGGCCTAAGATTATCAGTGAAAACCAAGTTTTAGGATTCTATTTTTTTAAAATGACAAAATCTGTTTTATTCTTTTGACAGAAGATTTTGGCATTATACAGAATATAAATGAAGAGCAAGTCATTATCCCAGATAAACCCTCAGCTCTTCACACCCAAGATCCGTCAGCTGATGTGTCTAAACCATCTCCCGATTCACCACAGATTATTCAGCAAAATAAGAGCCACATGAGGGATGGTCAACAACAAAGAGCTCACACAGGGGAGAAGTTGTATTCATGTAATCAATGTGGAAAGTGTTTTACTCAAAAGTCTGCTCTAATTTTACATGAAATAATTCACAAAGGAAACCCATTTTCATGCTCAGAATGTGGAAAATGTTTTAGTTATAAATCACATCTTGTTGTACATCTAAATACTCACATGGGGGAGAAATCATATTCATGTCCAATATGTAAGAAACATTTTATTCAGAACGCAGATTTTTATGACCATATAAAAACTCACAGAAGAGAGAAGTCATTTTCATGTTCAGAATGTGGGAAATGTTTTATTGGAAAATCACAGCTTGATATGCATATAAAAACTCACACGGGGGAAAAGCCATTTTCTTGTTCAGAATGTGGGAAATGTTTTATTGAAAAATCACAGCTTGATATGCATATAAAAACTCACACGGGGGAGAAGCTATTTTCTTGTTCAGAATGTTGGAAATGTTTTATTCAGAAATCACAGCTTAATATGCATATAAAAACTCACACGGGGGAGAAGCCATTTTCTTGTTCAGAATGTGGGAAATGTTTTATTCAGAAATCACAGCTTAATATGCATATAAAAACTCACACTGGGGAGAAGCCATTTTCTTGTTCAGAATGTGGGAAATGTTTTATTGGAAAATCACAGCTTGATAGGCATATAAAATCTCACACGGGGGAGAAGCCATTTTCTTGTTCAGAATGTGGGAAATGTTTTATTCAAAAATCAAAGCTTGATATGCATATAAAAACTCACACGGGGGAAAAGCCATTTTTTTGTTCAGAATGTGGGAAATGTTTTATTGAAAAATCACAGCTTGATATGCATATAAAAACTCACACGGGGGAGAAGCTATTTTCTTGTTCAGAATGTGGGAAATGTTTTATTAAAAAATCAAAGCTTGATATGCATATAAAAACTCACACGGGGGAAAAGCCATTTTCATGTTCAGAATGTGGGAAATGTTTTATTGGAAAATCACAGCTTGATATGCATATAAAAACTCATACGGGGGAGAAGCCATTTTCTTGTTCAGAATGTGGGAAATGTTTTATTCAGAAAAGCGAGCTTAGTAGGCATATAAAAACTCACACTGGGGAGAAGCCATTTTCTTGTTCAGAATGTGGGAAATGTTTTATTGGAAAATCACAGCTTGATATGCATGTTAAAACTCACACTGGGGAGAAGCCATTTTCTTGTCCAGAATGTGGGAAATATTTTATTGGAAAATCACAGCTTGATATGCATATAAAAACTCATACGGGGGAGAAGCCATTTTCATGTTCAGAATGTGGGAAATGTTTTATTAGAAAATCACAGCTTGATATGCATATAAAAAATCACATGGGGGAGAAGCCATTTTCTTGTTCAGAATGTGGGAATTGTTTTATTAGAAAATCACAGCTTGATGGGCATATAAAAACTCACACAGGGGAGAAGCCATATTCTTGTCCAGAATGTGAGAAATGCTTTGTTCACAAATCCGCTTTTGTTAGACACATGACAGTTCACACAAGGTAGAAGACATTTTTTTTTTTTTTTAGAAACTGGTAAATGTTATAGCAGTAAATGAACTCTTAGGCTATGTGTCCACGGTAGAATGTACCTGCGGATTTTTCTGCATGAAAATCCGCGACTTTTGCGGCAAATCCGCACCTTATTTTTGCCGCGGATTTACCGCGGATTTGCTACGGATTTTGATGCGGATTTTTTCTTTTTCCCCCATTCTATACCCAAAATCCGCACCAAAATCCGCAACAATAATTGACATGTTGCAGATTTTTCCGGATCAAAATCCGCGGCAAATCCGCCGCGGAAAAATCCGCAGCATGGACACAGCATTTCCAAAATGCCATTGAAATGGCTTGGAAGTGCCGCTGCTGCAGATTTTCAGGAAATCCGCGGTAAATCCGCGGTAAAATCTGCGCGAAATCCGCAGCATGGGCACATAGCCTTAGGCTGGAAACACATCTATGCGAGTAAAATCGGTCCGACTGGGCTGAAAAAAACTCGTCTGATTTTAGTTCAGATTAGGTCCAAGTGCAACGCAAAGTGCGATGCTTTTTCTGAATAAATTAATGATTTTACTAGCGTGTGTAATGCGTGTGTAATGCGTATTTTTTACTATGTCATCTGCCATTCAGCTCTGCTACATGGCCGCTGACAGCAGACACAGACAGCCATGTAGCAGAGCTGAATGGCAGATGACAGCAGACACAGACAGAGCCGCACGATCAGAATGAACTCGGGTGAACTTCACCCGACTTCATTGTAATGCTGCAGCTCTGTCTGTGCCGCGTCGTGATTAGCGGTCACCTGTGAAGGGCTCACCGGTGACCGCTAATCCCCTGAGTGACTGAAGTTAGCAGCCCTCTCTCATACTCACCGATCCCCGGAGCGGTGCTGCACGGCATTCACACTGCTCCGGCGGCTTTTACGATTTTGAAAAAGCCGGCCGCTCATTAAACAATCTCGTATTCCCTGCTTTCCCCGCCCACGGGCGCCTATGATTGGTTGCAGTGAGACACGCCCCCACGCTGAGTGACAGGTGTCTCACTGCACCCAATCACAGCAGCCGGTGGGCGTGTCTATACTGTGCAGTGAAATAAACAATTAAAAAAAAACGGCGTGCGATTCCCCCCCAATTTTAATACCAGCCAGATAAAGCCATACGGCTGAAGGCTGGTATTCTCAGGATGGGGAGCTCCACGTTATGGGGAGCCCACCAGCCTAACAATATCAGCCAGCAGCCGCCCAGAAGTGCCGCATACACTGTACCCGGTTCTTCCCGATTTGCCCTGGTGCGTTGGCAAATCGGGGTAATAAGGAGTTAATGGCAGCCCATAGCTGCCCCTAAATCCTAGATTAATCATGTCAGGCATCTCCCCGAGATACCTTCCATGATTAATCTGTAAGTTACACTAAATAAACACACACACCTGAAAAAGTCATTTATTAGAAATAAAAAACATAAACAAATTCTCTGATTCACCAATTTAATAAACCCCAAAAAGCCCTCCATGTCCGGCGTAATCCAGGATGGTCCAGCGTCGCTTCCAGTTCTGCTGCATGAAGGTGACCGGGGCTGCAGAAGACACCGCCGCTCCTGTCAGCTCCATGCAGCAACTGAGGTGAGTAGCGCGATCAGCTGAGGTGTCACTGAGGTTACCCGCTGTCACTGGATACAGCGGTGGCCGCGGGTGACCTCAGTGACAGCTCAGCTGATTGATGATCCGGCTGTGCGCGCTGGACCGCATGCATGGAGCGCACATAGATCCATTCGGCACAGAGTTAGAAAATCGAGAGGCATTGAACCACGCATGCATTGAGCCTGTCAAAGATATCTATACATAGCTAGTGCATATTCAGTCAGCTTACAGGCATTTTTCATTTATACTGGTATATATTAATTAATCACGCTTAATGCATAATGATAAATTGTATGAAGTTATATCTTATAGCATCAAATAAATATTGATAATAAATATTAATATACAGCGTGTGTACACACCAATTTTGACGTGATCAGCAGACACCAATATATATACAATTTAAGCACTGAATAAATATAATTTCATTCTCTTTTATTCTTTTTCTCTTCTATTCAATGGTCATCCATGGTCCAAAGTAAAAAAAAGCGAAGTCTTGAGGAAACCTTCTTTACATCATAAAGACAATGAATCATTCTGGGGGCCCAAATTGCAGCAGGACAAAAATATAAATTATCTAGAAATAGAATTGTATATATTAGAAACCTAAAACCAAAACATCTGAAAACATAACCCCCCATAAAAAAAACCTCATCCCGAAAGGTCGTCATAAACAAGGAATAAATGCATTTTGATAACCTATGCTGTGGAAAAGGACATTGTACCCATAATAAACATTCTTTTTTATATACTGAATTGAATGTCCAATAGGACAGTAACCTTAATTTAGTCATTCAGGAAAGACACAAACCCATTACTCTCCTTCAAGCCCTGAGGGGTCATGGAACCAAGGCGATAAATCTATTTGCATTCAACCTTGGCCAATAGATGACCCAAATTGCCCCCTCTTGGGCCCAAGCTTAATGGGGGCTTGAATGAGAGTAATGGGTGTCAGGTTTCCGGGTTTTCCAGTTCTCTTTTGAATGAGCTTGCCCTCAGTTAACATGGAGTTTACTGTTCTGTTGCCCTACTTCCTGTCCAGCTGCTTAAAAGGCCGCCTCTAAGCCTAGTCCAGTGCCTGAGTATACTGCTTGCTGTGTGCTCCTGCTTTGCTGCTTCCAAATCCTGATTGCCTCTGGATCCTCCTGAAAGACTACCGACCGACTCTGGACCATACCCGGTTTCTTCAAGCTGTGCCTGGATTCCGTCTGCCATCTTCGGTCAGCACTCTGCCCGGTTTCCCTCCGGTTCGTAACCACTCTGGACTATCATCCCGTACGGACACTTCTGGACCTTACCACTTGCCCCTTGTGTCCCGGCTGCTGCGCATTTAGGCCTTCCGGGGTGATTGCTGGACAGTCCCTGTATAGGGGTTCGCTCTGGTGGTCTCCCTGGGGGAGTCCGGTGCGTGGTCCCGGGAATTCCCTTCGCTCCGTTTCGGGAAGGTATTTTGTGTGTTTGTTCTACTGTGTTTGTTCCGTTGTGTATCTACCGTGGTTACATATTATAAACATCTTGTACCCAGAACTCGTCTCTGGTTGTCATTGCCCTAACGCTATCGAAATCCTCAGAACATACAATAAGTATTACAATGGGTTTGGGTCTTTCCTATGACTAAATTAAGGTTACTGTCCTATTGGACATTCAATTCAGTATATATATATACAGTTAGGTCCAGAAATATTTGGACAGTGACACAAGTTTTGTTATTTTAGCTGTTTACAAAAACATGTTCAGAAATACAATTATATATATAATATGGGCTGAAAGTGCACACTCCCAGCTGCAATATGAGAGTTTTCACATCCAAATCGGAGAAAGGGTTTAGGAATCATAGCTCTGTAATGCATAGCCTCCTCTTTTTCAAGGGACCAAAAGTAATTGGACAAGTGACTCTAAAAGCTGCAGTTAACTCTGAAGGCATCTCCCTCGTTAACCTGTAATCAATGAAGTAGTTAAAAGGTCTGGGGTTGATTAGAGGTGTGTGGTTTTGCATTTGGAAGCTGTTGCTGTGACCAGACAACATGCGGTCTAAGGAACTCTCAATTGAGGTAAAGCAGAACATCCTGAGGCTGAAATAATCCATCAGAGAGATCGCAGACATGCTTGGAGTAGCAAAATCAACAGTCGGGTACATTCTGAGAAAAAAGGAATTGACTGGTAAGCTTGGGAACTCAAAAAGGCCTGGGCGTCCACGGATGACAACAGTGGTGGATGATCGCCGCATACTTTCTTTGGTGAAGAAGAACCCGTTCACAGCATCAACTGAAGTCCAGAATACTCTCAGTGAAGTAGGTGTATCTGTCTCTAAGTCAACAGTAAAGAGAAGACTCCATGAAAGTAAATACAAAGGGTTCACATCTAGATGCAAACCATTCATCAATTCCAAAAATAGACAGGCCAGAGTTACATTTGCTGAAAAACACCTCATGAAGCCAGCTCAGTTCTGGAAAAGTATTCTATGGACAGATGAGACAAAGATCAACCTGTACCAGAATGATGGGAAGAAAAAAGTTTGGAGAAGAAAGGGAACGGCAGATGATCCAAGGCACACCACATCCTCTGTAAAACATGGTGGAGGCAACGTGATGCCATGGGCATGCATGGCTTTCAATGGCACTGGGTCACTTGTGTTTATTGATGACATAACAGCAGACAAGAGTAGCCGGATGAATTCTGAAGTGTACCGGGATATACTTTCAGCCCAGATTCAGCCAAATGCCGCAAAGTTGATCGGACGGCGCTTCATAGTACAGATTGACAATGACCCCAAGCATACAGCCAAAGCTACCCAGGAGTTCATGAGTGCTAAAAAGTGGAACATTCTGCAATGGCCAAGTCAATCACCAGATCTTAACCCAATTGAGCATGCATTTCACTTGCTCAAATCCAGACTTAAGACGGAAAGACCCACAAACAAGCAAGACCTGAAGGCTGTGGCTGTAAAGGCCTGGCAAAGCATTAAGAAGGAGGAAACCCAGCGTTTGGTGATGTCCATGGGTTCCAGACTTAAGGCAGTGATTGCCTCCAAAGGATTCGCAACAAAATATTGAAAATAAAAATATTTTGTTTGGGTTTGGTTTATTTGTCCAATTACTTTTGACCTCCTAAAATGTGGAGTGTTTGTAAAGTAATGTGTACAATTCCTACAATTTCTATCAGATATTTTTGTTCAAGCCTTCAAATTAAACGTTACAATCTGCACTTGAATTCTGTTGTAGAGGTTTCATTTCAAATCCAATGTGGTGGCATGCAGAGCCCAACTCGCGAAAATTGTGTCACTGTCCAAATATTTCTGGACCTAACTGTATATGAAAGAATGTTTATTATGGGTACGATGTCCTTTTCCGCAGCATAGGTCTATCAAAATGCATTTATTCCTTGTTTATGACGTCCTTTCGGGATGAGGTTTTTTATGGGGGGTTATGTTTTTAGCTGTTTTGGTTTTAGGTTTCTAATATATACAATTCTATTTCTAGATAATTTATATATTTGTCAACAGATGTGTCATTTGGGTTGGAGATATTGTGTGCTACTATAGACAAGCGGGATCTGACCAATACAAACTGGTCCATATGATGCATGGAACAATATGCCCGTCTTTTATATGGGTATGTTTAGTTAAAACCAATATTATACACTTGCGGTATTATACCGGTAGTTTTCTGTGTATATTGTGGGATATGCACTAGCCGTAGTGATATTTTCTATTTAGATTACACCAGCGGTACTGCATCTATAAAAGATTTTCTATATTCTATCCAACGTATGAGGAACATTTTTAGATCCTTGCATTACCGCTTATGCTAACCACCTGTACAAATAGTTTTAACAAGAGACATAGATAGTGTCTATTGGATATGCACTAGTTGTATTTACTTAATGGCGGTACTGTGCCTATAAGGAGATTTTTCTGCATCTTACTGACGAGCATTTTTTGATCCATGCATCTCCCGTTTTTGAGAAGTATTTGTATAAACAGCCTTAGGCCCGTTTCACACGTCAGTGAAAAACAGTGACGTTTTTCACTGGCGTGTAAAACACGCACATGTCCCTGCGTGTGCCGAAAATCACGGCACACGTGGGTTGTCTAAGTGCAATCCGGGCTCCGTTCTCCGTGGCCCGTGATTGCACTTAGAGATTCACTCACCTGTGCCCGCTCCCGCTGTCCATGGTGCTGATCACTCCCGCGACGCAGCATCCGGCCGGCGGTGACCCCTGCAGCAGCTGCTTCCGGGTCGGCTGTGTCGCGCATAATGAATATGCGCGACAGTAATCAGCCGGCATAGAAGGAGCAAGCTGCACGGGCTGCAGAGGACATCGCTGGACGCCGGGTGAGTTAAAATGTTTTTTTATTTTAAAAGTACGTTTTTTTCTGGCACGTGTTTCACGGACCACACCACTGCGTGGTCCGTGGAACATCAGTGATGCCAGAAAAAAATGGACATGTCTCCGTGCAGCAATCACGCACACGCGGGTACGCCGCACGGAGACACGTGCAGTGACAAATCACTGACGTGTGAGCAGACCCATTCATTATAATGGGTCTGCGTATGTCAGTGATTCTGGTACGTTTAAAAAAAAGCACAAACGTCCCAGAATCACTGACGTGTGAAAGGGGCCTTATTCAGTGACTGAGTGAACTTGCAATCTAGGTGCGTTAGTTTCGCCAGCTTGCCGGTTATCTGAACCTTCTCACATCAATATTTTAGTGACAGACTATAATCTGAGAAATAACACTGATTTACATTTGAATGATGGTCTGATTTTGGAATTGATGTATTTCCGACACTATAGACTTTACGAATCAGGAGATCTGAAACAGTGATTGAACAGACTGGATAATTACTAAATATTTTGATACCTATATCATTGTTGCAAACTTCCTCAAAAAAACCTTTCATATAATAAATAGTCAGTCTGTCATTTAGTGACTATTAGTGATGAGCGAGTATGCTTGTTACTACTCGGTACTCGCACGAGTATCACTGTACTCGGGCTACTCGGCGGGTACCGAATAATTTCGCGATACTCGTGCTGTTCTCGTGGTCATCATCCCTGCATGTTGGCGCTCTTTTGAGAGCCAGCCCTCATGCAGGGATTGGCTGGCAGACCACTGCTATGCCACAGCCCTGTTAGTTGTGGAATTGCAGTGATTGGCCGGCCCGCACAGCGTGACCGAGCCTTTATACCGGCGGGCACGCTGTGCTCTGCACACAGCCATCTCATATTCCCTGCTTTCCCCGCCCACAGGCACCTATGATTGGTTGCAGTGAGACACGCCCCCACGCTGAGTGACAGGTGTCTCACTGCACCCAATCACAGCAGCCGGTGAGCGTGTCTATACTGTGCAGTAAAATAAATAATTAAAAAAAACGGCGTGCGGTCCCCCCAATTTTAATACCAGCCAGATAAAGCCATACAGCTGAAGGCTGGTATTCTCAGGATGGGGAGCCCCATGTTATGGGGAGCCCCCCAGCCTAAAAATATCAGTCAGCAGCCGCCCAGAATTGCCGCACACATTATATACGACAGTTCTGGGACTGTACCCGGCTCTTCCCGATTTACCCTAGTGCGTTGGCAAATCGGGGTAATAAGGAGTTAATGGCAGCCCATAGCTGCCACTAAATCCTAGATTAATCATGTCAGGCGTCTCCCCGAGATTCCTTCCATGATTAATCTGTAAATTACAGTTAAAAAATACACACACCCGAAAAAATCCTTTATTAGAAATAAAAAACAATAACAAAGTCCCTCATCACCAATTTATTAACCCCGACAAAGCCCTCCATGCCCGGCGTAATCCACGGACCTCCAGCGTCGCGTCCAGCTCTGCTGCATGCAGGTGACAGGAGCTGCAGAATACACCGCCGCTCCGGTCAGCTTCACACAGCAACTGAGGTGAGTAGCGCGATCAGCTGCTGTCAGTCAGGTAACTCACGGCCACCGCTGGATCCAGCGGTGGCCGCGATTAACCTCAGTGACAGCTCAGCTGATCGCTATACTCACCTCAGTTGCTGCGTGGAGCTGACCGGAGCGGCGGTGAGTAGCGCGATCAGCTGAGCTGTCACTGAGGTTACCCGCGGCCACCGCTGCATCCACCGCTAGATCCAGGTAACCTCAGTGACAGCTCAGCTGATCGCGATACTCACCTCAGTTGCTGTGTGGAGCTGACCGATGCGGCGGTGAGTAGCGCGATCAGCTGAGCTGTCACTGAGGTTACCCGCGGCCACCGCTGCATCCACCGCTAGATCCAGGTAACCTCAGTGACAGCTCAGCTGATCGCGCGGCTGTCTTCAGTTGCTGTGTGAAGCTGACAGGAGCGGTGGTGTATTCTGCAGCTCCTGTCACCTTCATGCAGCACAGCTGGATGCGACGCTGGAGGACTGTGGAGTACGCCGGACATGGAGGGTTTGTCGGGGTTAATAAATTGGTGATGAGGGACTTTGTTAGTGTTTTTTATTTCTAATAAAGGATTTTTCGTGTGTGTGTGTTTTTTAACTGTAATTTACAGATTAATCATGGAAGGAATCTCGGGGAGATGCCTGACATGATTAATCTAGGATTTAGTGGCAGCTATGGGCTGCCATTAACTCCTTATTACCCCGATTTGCCAACGCACTAGGGTAAATCGGGAAGAGCCGGGTACAGTCCCAGAACTGTCGCATCTAATGTATGCGGCAATTCTGGCCGGCTGCTGACTGATATTGTTAGGCTGGGGGGCTCCCCATAACGTGGAGCTCCCCATCCTGAGAATACCAGCCTTCAGCCGTATGGCTTTATCTAGCTGGTATTAAAATTGGGGGGACCGCAAGCCGTTTTTTTTAATTATTATTATCCAAATTTCTGAATAAAATAAAAAATATCCCCTAACTGTGCTAGTGGTCGTGACAGGAACAATATGATGTCATCTGCAAAAAGAGCAATTTTGACTATATCCTTGCCTACTTTAATTCCGTCAAATAGATCAGTCTCCTCCACATATCTAGCAAAGGGTTCCATGGCCAGGTTAAATAGCAATGGCGACATTGGGCAGCCCTGTCTGGTCCCTTTGTGTAGGTGAAAAGGAGCAGAGAGGAATCCAGGAGTATGTATTCTGGCTGTAGGGCTGTTATATACTCCGTCCAAGTATGTTCTAAATTTGCCTTTTAAATTGAAAGTGTCCAGTGTCGCCCCCAACCATTCGCAACTGACATTATCAAATGCTTTCTCTGCATCTAGAGTTAGGAGAGCTGGTCTGTCACCTGAGTGTTGCTGTCATCCTACCTCGTCCAACACTGTCAAAACCTTCCTTATGTTCTTAACTGCAGCCCTCCCTTTAGCAAACCCCACCTGAGCCAGTTTCACCAACTGAGGAAGCACCCCTGCCAAATGTTCAGCCATTATTTTAGACATAATATTTTGGTGTTGGTCAATTAGTGAAATAAGTCTATAGGAGCCTGTCTCTAGGGGGTCCTTTCCTTGTTTCCTTTGGGAACAATGGTGATAATGTTTGTAAACCTGCAGAGTTAACGGCGCTAGATAAGTAAAATAAATAAATTGAGTTATATGCCTGAAGAAGGCTGGTTCACAGCCGAAATGCATTGTATTTTATTAATTTTAATAAATATTTTTTATTGAAATCTGGGACATTGATCCTCTTAATTCCACTACTAAATTGCCATTGGAGACAGAACGTTATTACTGATCTATTTTTCTGGAGCATTTCCTCTGTGTGGATCCCCACACCAAAATCTTTGGTGGAAGTTGAAGAAAATGGTCCATGACAAGGCTCCAACCTGCAAAGCTGATCTGGCAACAGCAATCAGAGAAAGTTGGAGCTAGATTGATGAAGAGACTGTTTGTCACTCATTAAGTCCATGCCTCAGAGACTGCAAACTGTTATAAAAGCCATAGGTGGTGCCAGAAAATACTAGTGATGTATTGGAGTGTCTTTTTGTTTGTTTTTAATGACTCCATAATTTCCTCATAATTGAGAGATTCCATAATTTTTTACCCTGTTTGGTCTTGAAAAGTAACCGTTACTGGCTGCACATTATGTTTTCATGATTTTTTTTTTAGTGTTTCTTAATGCCAGAAAGTTGCCATTTGAAATTAATTTAGTTTGTGCTGTCTGTGATTTGCTTTTTATAAACAAAACTAAACAACTGAATGAACATCGTCAGAGCCAGGTGATTCCATAATTTTTTGCCAGGGGTTGTATAAATTAGATCTCTGAGACGTCTTTTTTCTAAGCTAAATCAATCTAACTTTATCAACCTGTCATCATATGGGAGGCCTCCAGTCCTTGTAATAGTCTAGTTAACTGCCTTTAAACTGGCTGTAACTTCTGAATGTCCTTTTTAAAATGTGGAGCCCAAAACTGGATCCCATATTCTAGATGTGGCCTTACAAGTGATTTATAGAGGGGTAACAATACGTTGGGATCACAGGATCTAATCTCTCTTTTTATACACCCTAAAATCTTGTTTGCTTTTGCAGTTGCTGCTTGACATTGAGTGCTGCTGCTTGACATTGAGTGCTGCTGCTCAGCTTATTTGTAATGAGAATACCTAAGTCCTTCTCCTGTTCTGTAGTCCCGAGTTTACATCTCTTATTGTCTTTACCTTTGTGTGTGCATGCTTGGAGACAGTTGTAGTTTTGTCTTGTCTGACTTTATCTGTGGGTTTCATCACTCTCATGTGCTGGGGGGAGGGGGAATCGGATCAGAAACGGTCAGGAGCAGAGACAGGAAGGAAACTCATGCCTGTCTACCATCAGGCGTATCCCTGAGATTAGGGATAGCATAAAGACTCCTAGTTTCAGCTCAGGTGCCCTGGTTCCCCATTATCCAATAGTCAACATGACAATAAGTGAGTAAAATAAAAACAAAAAATCGAGAAATTCATGAAATAATTAAAAAAGGGCTTCCTTATATTTTTGGTTCCCAGTTGGGTACAAATAGGCATCTGGGGGTTGGGGATAGCCCGTAGCTGTCTGCTGTACCTGGCTAGCATACAAAAATATAGCAAAGCCCATGTCTTTTTTTTTTTTTTTTTTTTTACTTTTTTGGAAAAAAACTTTAAGGGCTTCCCTGGATGGAAACATTGCCAGTGAAGATAACACCAAGCAGTGGGGGTTAGCAGCCAGTAGCTGCTTGGGTTAGCCTTAGCAATAGAAAATGCAGCGGTAGCACACACATTTATTTTTACCCCTAACCTTTGGGTTAGGGTTATGTGTTTTGTTTTTTTTTTAATTATTTAAAAAAAAAAATAAAAAAAATCGAAATGGGCTTCACCATATTTTTGTATGCCAGCCAGGTACAGCAAGCAGGTATGGGCTGCTCCCAACCCCCCAGCTACCTATTTGTACACAGCTGGGCATTAAAAATATAGGGAAGCCCATTTTTTAATTATTTCATAAATTTCATTAAATAATTAAAAAAAAAAAAACTACGTGGGCTTTGCCCAATTTTTGTGTACAGTCATGTAAGACTAGGCAGCTGGAGACTGGAATCCTCATTACAGGGTGGCCCAAGCTTTCTGGGCCCCCCACTGCGAATTGCAGTCCGCAGCCACCCCAGAAAATGGCGCGTTCATAGAAGCGCCATCTTCTGGCGCTGTATCCAACTTTTCCAGCGACCCTGGTGCCGGCTGGCTCGCTGGGTAATAATGGGGTTCCGGACAGCTGTGTATTATCAGCTGGCCCTAAGCCCGGAATTCATGGTGTCACGCCAATAGTAGACATGGCCACCATGAATTTCTAGTAAAGATAAAAAAACACAACACACAGAAAAATATTTTTTTTAGAAATAAAACAGCACAATTAGTGACGCCATCTTTATTGAACTAAATCTCCCCTCTCCTCTCCGCCGTAGTCCTGGGTCGAGGGTCCCACGATGTCCAATCCGGATCCAATATCATCTGATCTGTTTGCCAGGAGTAAGGCAAAGCGATCAGATGAGTGTGAGGTTCAAGGACCTGAATCACATGACATCACCTGGTTGTTTAAAAGCCGTTTATACAATCAGCTGATGCATCATTAGAAAAAAAAACTATACTCACCTGTCTACAGACTCCCGTCCAATCACTCCAGGATCTGCCGGTAATCAGCTGATGCGGTCACCTGACAGCATCAGCTGATGTTTAAACTGGCTGGGTGGTAAAAAGCCAACCTGCACTGCTGGCCTTAAATGATCAGCTGATGCCGTCAGGTGACCGCCTCCAAACACCTTATGTTACAGATAGAATACCAGCTGCCTGCTTCTTCCCTAAATTGTTCATGCATAATTTGGAGGTGTGATTTGGGTCATTGTCCTGTTGTAGGATGAAATTAGCTCTAATCAAGCGCTGTCCACAGGGTATGGCATGGCATTGCAAAATAGAGTGATAGCCTTCCTTATTCAAAATCCCTTTTCCCTTGTACAAATCTCCCACTTTACCAGCAGCAAAGCAACCCCAGACCATCACATTACCTCCACCATGCTTGACAGATGGTGTCAGGACCTCTTCCAGCATCTTTTCAGTTCTGCATCTCATAAATGTTCTTCTGTGTGATCCAAACACCTCAAACCTCAATTCGTCTGTCCATAACACTTTTTTCCAATCTTCCTCTGTCCAATGTTTGTGTTCTTTTGCCCATATTAATCTTTTCCTTTCCTTAGCCAGTCTTAGATATGGTTTTATCTTTGCCACTCTGCCCTGAAGGCCAGCATCTTGGAGTCGCCTCTTCACTGTAGACGTTGACAATGGCGTTTTGCAGGTACTATTTAATGAAGCTGCCAGTTGAGGACCTGTGAGGCGTCGATTTCTGAAACTAGAGACTCTAATGTACTTGTCTTGTTGCGAAGTTGTGCAGCACGGCCTCCCACTTTTCTTTCTACTCTGGTTAGAACCTGTTTGTGCTCTCCTCTGAAGGGAGTAGTACACACCGTTGTAGGAAATCTTCAGTTTCTTGGCAATTTCTCGCATGAAATCATCTTCATTTCTAAGAACAAGAATAGACTGTCGAGTTTCACATGAAAATTCTTTTTTTCTGGCCATTTTGAGAGTTTAACCCCATAACGACCGCGGGCCGTAAAATTACGTCCTAGAGGTCATAGGGTCTCCCGCCGGCAGTAGCGGGAGATCGCTGCACATTTCAGCTGATTTATACAGCTGACATGTGTGCCTGCTAGGTAGGAGTGGAATCGCTATCTGCCCGTGCCGTTTAACCCCTTAAATGGCGCTGTCAATATGTGACAGCGCCATTATAATGGTGATCGCGGTAAACGTGTACTTACAGGCCAAACGTGATCACGTGACTTCCGGTGGTTGTCATGGTAGCACAGGGTCATGTGATGACTCCTGTAGCTCACATGAGTCACTTATTGTTTCACCCGGCTGAGAACCGCACACTTTTAAAAAAAACTACAAAAACCTAAAACTTCAAATCACCCCCCTTTCACCCACACTGAAAATTAAAGGGTTAAAAAAAGTTACACACATTTGGTATTGCCGCGTACAGAAATGCCCGATCTATCAAAATATAAAGTTAATTAATCTGATCGGAAATGGCGTAGCGTAAAAAAAATTCCAAACACCAAAATTATGTTTTTTGGTCGCCACAAATTTTGCGCTAAATGCAATAACAGGCAATCAAAATGTAACATCTGTGCAAAAGTGGTACCGTTAAAAATGTCAGCTCGAGACAGAAAAAATAAGCTGTCACTTAGCCATAGATCCCGAAAATTGAGAACGCTACGGGTCACGGAATATGGTGTAAAACGTGCGCCACTTTTTTCGGACAAACTTCTGATTTTTTCTAACCCCTTAAATAAAAGTAAACCTATACATGTTTGGTGTCTACGAATTTGCACTGACCTGAGGCATCACAATGACACATCAGTTTTACTGTATAGTGAACACAGTCAATTAATTATCTCAAAAACAATCGTGCCATCGCACTTTTTTTGCAATTTTTCCGCATTTGGAATTTGTTTGCTGTTTTCCAGTGCACTATATGGTAAAACTCATGGTTTCTTTTAAAAGTACAGCTCGTTTCGCAAAAAACAAGCCCTCACATGACCATATTGACTGAAAAAAAAAAAGTTACGTGTCTCAGAAGAAGAATGGTGGAAAAAAAAACCCAGCGCAAAATTGGCCGGTCGTGAAGGGCTTAATGGAACCAACAAATGTAATGCTCCAGATTCTCAGCTAGCTCAAGGTAGGTCAGTTTTATAGCTTCACTAATCAGCATAACTGTTTTCAGCTGTGCTAACATACTTGCATAAGGGTATGTGCGCACGTTGCTTTTTACCTGCTTTTTTGCTGCTTTTTCTTCTGCGCTGTTTAATGCCAAAATGGATGTGTTCTTCTATTCAAGCAAAGTCTATGGGAATTTGGGTTTCTTGTTCACACTATGTTGTTCAAAATGCTGCCTTTTTGAGGCAGAACTTTGGTCAAAAACTCAGCTTTTCAAAGAAGCAACATGTCAATTGTTTTTGCCATTTGGGTTTTGCACTGCAAAGCTGAGTTTTTGACCAAAGTTCTGCCACAAAAAGGCAGCATTTTGAACAACATAGTGTGAACAAGAAACCCAAATTCCCATAGACTTTGCTTGAATAGAAGAACACATCCATTTTGGCATTAAACAGCGCAGAAGAAAAAGCAGCAAAAAAGCAGGTAAAAAGCAACGTGCGCACATACCCTAAGGGTTTTCAAGGGATTTCTAAACATCCATTAGCCTTCTAACACAGCAAACACAACATATCATTAGAACACTGGAGTGGTGGTTGTTAGAAATGGGCCTCTATACACCTATGTAGATATTGCATTAAAAACCAGATGTTTGTAGCTAGAATAGTCATTTACCACATTAACAATGTATAGAGTAGATTTCTGTTTAATTTAATGTTGGCTTCATTGACAAAAAAGGGTATTCTTTCAAAAATAAGGAAATATCTAAGTGACCCCAAACGTTTGAACTGTAGTGTGTGTGTGTGTGTGTGTGTGTGTGTGTACATATATACATATATATAATATATACACACAGTATATAATATACCATCACAGGCAGTCAGGAGATTCTCAGGCAGAGATCATGTGATCAGAAGAACAGATCATTTTGTAGCTGGATTTGGGAAAGTATTTACAGAAGAGCTTATGTATGGCAGTTACTGCTCATGAACAGTATAAAGTAACGGCCAACCCTTTTAAAGAATATTTTGACTATTGTTCTTCTGTTGGTCACGGACATTTCACACAACGTGTTCTCATGTAATAAAGCTGGTGATGAGCATGAAATGTGTAAATCATTTTATTTGCTGTTTTACCCCTGTGAATCCTTCTATAGTGGCCCCCCACTAGTCGTCTCCCTTCCTCCTGACCTCCGGCTGTTAGTGACTCCGCGGCCTCCCCGGCATTACATGGAAGGTAATAGATCCTCTATCTTTCTAGAACCTCTTTCTTGTCAGCCCGTGTGATGATTTCTGGTGTTTTGTTATTATATCACTGGTCGAGCTTTTCACGCTTTTTTAGGTTGGAGCTATTATTCTACTATTTGTCAGGGTTAGTGGGTCACTCTGAGCCTGTACACATTACAGACAGGGCTGTATTTGGCCTTCGTGCTGCCCTTGGCACTTTAAGTGGTCGCGCCCCTTACTGACAACTCACGCTATGATTATGGGCGCACGACATCTATTTAAGGCGGATCTACTCTGTAACACACTTGAAAAAGTGCTAAACGCTAGAAGAATGAAATCAGCACTTGCCGCACATACCTTCAGTTTTATTTAGCTTATTTTAACAGCTTCAGGTTTTCAAAGATACTAAAGGGGGCTTTACACGCTGCGACATCGCTAATGCATAGTCGTTGGGGTCACGGAATTTATGACGCACATCCGACCGCATTAGCGATGTTGCTGCGTGTGACACCGATGAGCGATTTTGCATCGTTGCAAAAACGTGCAAAATCGCTCATCGGTGACGTGGGGGTCCATTCTCGATTATCGTTACTGCAGCAGTAACGATGTAGTTCGGCGCTCCTGCGGCAGCACACATCGCTATGTGTGATGCCGCAGGAACGGGGAACCTCTCCTTACCTGCCTCCCGGCCGCTATGAGGAAGGAAGGCGGTGGGCGGGATGTTACGTCCCGCTCATCTCCGCCCCTCCGCTTCTACTGGGCGGCCGCTCAGTGACGTTGCTGTGACGCCGAACGAACCGCCCCATTAGAAAGGAGGCGGTTCGCCGGTCACAGCGACGTCGCCGGGCAGGTAAGTACGTGTGACGCATCTGCGCGATGTTGTGCGCCACGGGCAGCGATTTGCCCGTGTCGCACAACAGATAGGGGCGGGTACCCACGCTAGCGATATCGGGACCGATATCGCAGTGTGTAAAGTAGCCTTAAGTGGTTAAAACCAGTAACTGAACAATTTTCAGGCTGCTGCCACCAGGAAGTTGCTGACCAGCACTTCATACAATTTCAATTTAAAAGAAGATGCCAGTGTTTCCTAACCTGTCCTCCACCTGAAAAACTCAATAGATTCACAGATGTAATAAATTATAAAGAACAAGAAAACAGGGACCTGACCTGAATCTCATATCATGTGTCAAGCAACAACTTCAAGGAACATCAAAACACAGAACAAAAAAAGAAGTCTTTAAATTTTGCAAGCTAGTGAAATAGCCATCTCATGAAGCCAAAATTCATGCAATATAAATATTTATTATAACAATGCTTCAAGATAGTATAAATCAGACAAACAAGGATCAACGGGTATATAGAGTGCAGAGGAGAAATAGAAAAGACCCCACGTGCCCCTGGATAGATGTTTAAATGATAGGATGGGTAAGTCATGCTGTATACAAGGCAGAGGAAAAAGGCAGGTGCAGAAATTTGCCCTAGTTAAATAGCCATGCCAAAACAGTCAATTACAGTGTAAAAACTTACTATTTAGTAATCATAGGACCAGGGGTGCACGTGGGGACCAGCATCCCGACACGTGTTTCACGTCTCTACGCTTCTTCTTCTGTCCCCCGAGCTTTTCAGCTGTGGTTGGGGGTCTCAGGACCAGATTCCCACCAATCTGCTCAGAATTATTGGGCATAAAACTAAAATTTCTCGCGACAGTTTAGTTACTCTTTAAGGTGCATTTACAACGCTTCCAATAATCGGAAACCGATTGATCTATCTAAACCGGCTGTCAGATCACCCGATGCATAAGCAAAATGTTTGTTTGTCGGGTGAAATGATTTTACCATTTACATAAATAAACATATATATAAGTGACGATTCCCCTACAAAAATCACACACAGTTTAGCTTAAAAGGGTTGTCCAGTCTAGAATGACAAGTCTGCAGTCAGTCTGTGTGACTCTATGACTGCAGACTTGTGAATCCTCCCAGTGCACTTACAATGGTCAAGTATGCGATATGCAGACTCGCAGTCAGAACTTGTCTAGTGGGTACGGCCTCACTTAATGCACTTATATTGAGCGAGGTGGCGCCCCCTAGACTGGTTCTAGCTTGGACTCTGCATATCGCATACTTGACCGCCGTTCCCGGTGCAGACACCGGAGAATCCTCGTAGCACACAGTGAGTGCACTGGGAGGATTCACAAATGTGCAGTCATACAGAGGGACACACGAAGTGACTGCAGACTTGTCATTCTCGACTGGACAACTGTTACGAGGGGGACCCGGGGAAGCGTGCCAAGATGGGGAATGGACAGCCTCCGCCGGTCAAGGTCCACTGTGCGGTGTAAGGGACCGCTGCTATGGTGGGTGAAGAGTGAGCGGGTTGCTGCTAGCGATCGTCTGGAATGTCACAGACGATCTATGTACACCGGTCTGCCCTAACCCGTGAGGGTTGTATGGCAGGGATCACACGGCTCGGTGTACCTGTTGCACGGGGAAGCACAGAGGTGCCCACGCACGTGTGCCAGTGGAAGTCACGAGAATATGGCACGAGGGTAGCACAGAGGTGCCCACGCACGTGTGCTTTCGATAACCAGGTGAGTCCGGTGGAGACTCGAGGAGCTCACCTGGAACAGGAACACGGCCTGTCAAAGGAGCTACTGCCGGAGCAGCAAGGCAGGGACACGGCCTGCAAACCAGGTGCTGCCTAAGCAGCAAGGGCCAAGCCCACAGAAGACGATAATGCCTGAGCAGTGGCGTGGCAGCACGCTGCCAGACATCCAAACATAGAAGGACGGTCGCGCGCCGCCATGATGGCAGGAGGAGCTTTTAAGGAGGTGTAGCTCCAGCCAAGGGCGGGCGCGAGGCGGAGATGACGGATTTGACCCAATCAGGATCCACGACATCCCAGCCTGGCCAGTCAGGATTCACCACGTCACCAGCCTTGTCATCAAGCCGTGTGACGTCAGTGGGCGAATCAGGATCCACCAAGCATAGCACATGCTCACCCTCCTGCCTCTGGGAAATAGAGGCGGGATCCTCGGTCTCAATGTGTAGAGATAACAGGAGTCTCACTGCTTCCCTGAACAGCAAACCTCTGCACATTGCGCAACCTCACAGACCTTCGAGGCTGCTGAGCAGGAGGAGCTGCGGCAGGCAAGGAATGGGAGACCGCCTCATCTCTTGCAACAGGAGTACCACTAGGTGTCACTCTCGTGCTGCCTCTCTGAGGAGGTTTCTCCTGCACTCTGCGCAGTCTGGCAGACCTTCGGCGCTGTTGAGCAGGAGCGCTCGTGGCAGGCAAGGAGACTGTCTCATTCCTTGCCACAGGAGAGCCACGAGGTGTAACATTACCCCCCCGTCTAGGCCCCCCCCCTGCCCGTGCTCGAAGGCCGCTATCAACCCCGGGGCGCGGATATGATCCTCCAACTCCCAGGATCTATGCTCCGGACCACGACCGGCCCACTCCACGAGGAAGTACCTCTTGCCCTGTATGACTTTTGTCTCCACAATTTTTGCCACCTCAGGGTCGTTGGACGGGGAGTCTGTTTGAGCCGGCAGGGACCCCGAGAATTTATTAAGTCGTACGGGTTTCAGGAGGGACACGTGAAAGGTGTTGGCTATAGCCCAGCGTGGAGGGAGCTGGAGTCGGTATGCCACCGGGTTTACCTGCTGTAGTACCTTAAACGGACCCAGATACCTAGGGGCGAATTTGGCTGCCTGTACCCGTAGGTTAACATTCTTAGAGGACAGCCATACTAGGTCACCAGGGGCGAAGGATGGTGCAGGGCGACGGCGGACATCAGCCGTTGTCACCATCCGGTCTTTAGCCCTCTTAAGAGCCTCTTGGGTGTCATCCCAGATCTCCCGGGCCTTGGTCGCCCAATCCTCCACTCTAGTATCGGGTGACGTAATGGGCATCGGAACCGGGATTCTGGGATGTTGTCCGTTATTGAGTAGGAACGGAGTCTGGCCAGAGGATTCATGGACCGAATTGTTAATGGCAAATTCGGCCCAAGGAAGGAGGTTAGCCCAGTTGTCGTGATGCGCGGAGATAAAATGGCGGAGGTAAGTTACCAAGGTTTGATTAGTCCTCTCCACTAGTCCATTGGTCTCGGGATGGTATGCGGAGGAGATGTTCAGCTCTATCTGCAGGAGCTTACAGAGCTCTCTCCAGAAGCGAGACGCGAACTGGGGACCCCGGTCACTCACCACCTTGTCAGGCATGCCATGCAACCTAAATACATGCCGAATGAACAAGGTGGCGAGAGCACGTGACGTCGGGAGTCGTGGGAGAGGCACCAAGTGGACCATTTTAGAGAAGTGGTCCGTGATGACCCATACGACCTTGTGCCCTGCTGACTTGGGCAGATCTCCCAGGAAGTCCATCCCTACCACTTCCCAGGGACGATCCGGCACTGGCAGTGGGTGAAGAAGACCTGCCGGTCTCTGCCGAGACGGCTTATTCCGAGCACACGACATACAGGCTCCCACATACTCCTGTACGTCCTGGGGTAGTCTCGGCCACCAATAATGCCTGGTCACCAGGTCTCTGGTCCTTTTGACCCCAAAGTGACCCCCGACCTTGGAGGCATGGGCCCACGATAGCACCTCGTTCCGTAGTTCAGGGGGAACGAGGGTTTTGCCAGGTGGCACCTGGTCCAAAGAAGTGGGAGTGACCATCCTCAAGCTGTCCGGGGGTAGTATAAGACGAGGCTCCTCCTCGTCCTCCTCCAACACAACCATACAACGTGACAAGGCATCGGCCCGTACGTTCTTCTCACCGGCCAGGTGGCGGATAATAAAGCGGAACCGGGAGAAGAATAAAGACCAACGGGCCTGCCTTGGGTTCAGGCGTTGTGCTGTCTGGAGGTATGTGAGGTTTTTGTGGTCAGAATATACCTCAAATGGATGCTTCGCACCCTCCAGGAGATGCCGCCATTCCTGGAATGCTAGTTTCATCGCCAGTAACTCCCTATCCCCTATGGAGTAGTTCCTCTCGGCCGGAGAAAAGGTCTTGGAGAAAAAGAAACAAGGATGCTTCCTTCCTCGTTCGTTTTTCTGGTACAGGACTGCACCTGCACCGACCGAAGAGGCGTCTACCTCCAGTAGGAAGGGTTTGGAGATGTCTGGACGATGAAGGATGGGAGCTCTGGAGAAGTGAGTTTTGAGAGAGTGAAATGCCTCTACCGTTTCTCGTGTCCATGCTTTGGGATTAGCGCCCTTGCGGGTAAGGGCAATGATGGGTGCTGCCACCGTCGAGAAGTTGGGAATGAACTGGCGATAATAATTGATAAACCCCAAGAATCGCTGGATCGCCTTCAGCGAGCGGGGCTCAGGCCAGTTCATCACTGTCTCCAACTTCCCCGGATCCATTGCTAACCCCTGACTGGACACGATGTACCCCAGGAACGGCAAGGATTCCTGTTCAAAAACGCACTTTTCCAGCTTAGCATATAGCGAATGGGTGCGGAGCCTCTTAAGTACTCGGATGACATCCCTCCGATGGGTGGTAAGATCGGGTGAGAAGATAAGAATGTCATCCAGGTATGCAACCACGGAAAGATACAAATCCCGGAAAATGTCATTCACAAAGTCTTGAAATACGGCGGGGGCATTGCAGAGTCCGAAGGGCATTACTAGATACTCGTAGTGACCGTCCCTGGTGTTAAAGGCGGTCTTCCACTCATCGCCCTTTCGGACTCGCACTAGATTATACGCCCCGCGTAGATCCAGCTTTGTGAAGACTTTTGCCCCGCGGAATCGATCAAATAGCTCAGTAATGAGGGGCAAAGGGTATTTGTTCTTGATCGTGATTGCATTTAATCCCCTGTAATCGATACAAGGGCGCAGATCCCCTTCCTTCTTCTGCACAAAAAAGAACCCTGCACCAGCCGGTGAAATAGACTTGCAAATGAACCCCTTCGCCAGGCTGTCCTGAATATATTTGGACATAGCCTCCGTCTCTGGAGCAGAGAGTGGATACACTCTGCCCCTAGGGGGCTCGGAGCCTGGCTTCAGGTCAATTCGGCAATCATATGTCCGGTGGGGAGGAAGAGTATCTGCGGCCCTTTTTGAAAAGACATCCCTATAGGCCTCATAAGGTGTCGGTAAACCCGGCCCCCCTGTATTCTCTGAGGACCCAACCGACCTAATGGTAGCGGGTGGTTCGGTAGTCACGAGGTGCTCTCTACAGGATCCTGCCCAGGATGAGATCTCCCCTGTTGCCCAGTTGAGTATAGGAGCATGCTGTCTCAACCAGGGAAGGCCCAGTAGGATCTCATCCGTCCCCCCTGGAAGCACCAGGAAGGACACCTGCTCATGGTGTCCCGGTGGTACATCCATCCTGAGAGGGATAGTGATCTGGGTGATAGGATCGAGTAGTATGGACCCGTCGACTACCCGGACCCTGAGTGGCTTGGGCAACAGAACCAGGGGAACTGAGTATCGGGTTGCCAGGGAGGTCGAGATAAAATTGCCTTCAGCGCCTGAGTCCAAGCAAGCCAGGGCAGAGAAGAGAGTAGTGCCGAACTGCAACTGGGCGCTGATAGTCAACCTAGAGGGAGAGGTAGCGTCTAGAGTCCCCCCTCTGATAGAAACTAGACGCTGTCTTTTCCCGACGGTTTGGGACATCGGGTAGCTATGTGTCCCCTCTGCCCACAGGAAAAGCAGATGACACCAGACCGAGAACCTGGGGTAGAGGAGACCGCTTTGGACACCTCCATTGACTCCACGGAGTCGTCTACAGAGCTGGCTGGGAGACCTGTCTGGTGAAAAACGGAAGCCAGACGCTTTTTAGGCCTTGAGGACGTGGGTACTGAAGAGACCTCGAGCCTCCGCTCCGCCTGGCGGATGTCTATGCGAGAGGCAACCACAATCAAGGACTCTAAAGTAGCAGGCACCTCACGCGTGGCCAGTGCGTCTTTGACGAACCCCGCCAGGCCCTCCCAGAACACAGGGACAAGGACCTTATCCGGCCAGTCCAGCTCTGCGGCAAGTGTCCTAAAGTGTACGGCAAAGTCCCCGACTGAAGCGGACCCTTGCCGAAGTCGTAGGAGGCGCAGCGCGGAGTCGTGGGTGACTTGAGGCCCGAGGAACACCATTCTCATGGCCCCAAGATAGGCTGCTAAGTTATTCACCACCCGATCTCCGCGCTCCCACAACGGCGTGGACCACTTCAGCGCTCTGCCTGTGAGCAGGGACTGGACGAAGGCTACCTTCGCCTTCTCGGTAGCGTAAAGAGTCGCGGACAGCTCTAAGTAGGTGGTGACCTGGTTTATAAAGCCACGGCACTCGGAGCTGTCCCCGCTAAAGCGCTCTGGAAGCGCAAGGTGAGGAGACCTTCCGCCCAATATCACAGCCTGGGTAGCCGCCTGGGTGGCGACTGTCGTCAGAGTAGTCTTGTCGGAGGAAGACTGCTCCACTGCTGCCAATCGTGATTCCAACTGCTGCACATAACGCAGCAACTGCTGCTGCTCTTCAGCCATAGCCAGACCTTTGGCGTGACCGTAATGTTACGAGGGGGACCCGGGGAAGCGTGCCAAGATGGGGAATGGACAGCCTCCGCCGGTCAAGGTCCACTGTGCGGTGTAAGGGACCGCTGCTATGGTGGGTGAAGAGTGAGCGGGTTGCTGCTAGCGATCGTCTGGAATGTCACAGACGATCTATGTACACCGGTCTGCCCTAACCCGTGAGGGTTGTATGGCAGGGATCACACGGCTCGGTGTACCTGTTGCACGGGGAAGCACAGAGGTGCCCACGCACGTGTGCCAGTGGAAGTCACGAGAATATGGCACGAGGGTAGCACAGAGGTGCCCACGCACGTGTGCTTTCGATAACCAGGTGAGTCCGGTGGAGACTCGAGGAGCTCACCTGGAACAGGAACACGGCCTGTCAAAGGAGCTACTGCCGGAGCAGCAAGGCAGGGACACGGCCTGCAAACCAGGTGCTGCCTAAGCAGCAAGGGCCAAGCCCACAGAAGACGATAATGCCTGAGCAGTGGCGTGGCAGCACGCTGCCAGACATCCAAACATAGAAGGACGGTCGCGCGCCGCCATGATGGCAGGAGGAGCTTTTAAGGAGGTGTAGCTCCAGCCAAGGGCGGGCGCGAGGCGGAGATGACGGATTTGACCCAATCAGGATCCACGACATCCCAGCCTGGCCAGTCAGGATTCACCACGTCACCAGCCTTGTCATCAAGCCGTGTGACGTCAGTGGGCGAATCAGGATCCACCAAGCATAGCACATGCTCACCCTCCTGCCTCTGGGAAATAGAGGCGGGATCCTCGGTCTCATAATGTGTAGAGATAACGGGAGTCTCACTGCTTCCCTGAACAGCAAACCTCTGCACATTGCGCAACCTCACAGACCTTCGAGGCTGCTGAGCAGGAGGAGCTGCGGCAGGCAAGGAATGGGAGACCGCCTCATCTCTTGCAACAGGAGTACCACTAGGTGTCACTCTCGTGCTGCCTCTCTGAGGAGGTTTCTCCTGCAGTCTGGCAGACCTTCGGCGCTGTTGAGCAGGAGCGCTCGTGGCAGGCAAGGAGACTGTCTCATTCCTTGCCAGAGGAGAGCCACGAGGTGTAACAGACAACCCCTTTAATATTTGCTTCAAAATCTATTTTTTAAAATGCAAATGAGGGGTTTTCGGTGCACCCTTTGACTTGACCTATGCCTTTGTGCACTCTTATATTTGCATATGAAAGCCAGGCCCTTGTCTTGATTGACAGCACTCACTCAACCGGGCTTTACATGCTACAATATATCTAACGATGTGTCGGCGGGGTCACGTCGTAAGTGACGCACATCCAGCATCGTTAGTGTTGTTGTAGCATGTGAAACCTACGTGCGACCAAGATTGTACGTTAAAACGTTGGTCGCATACACGTCGTTCAATTTCTAAAAATTGAACGTCCGATTGTTCAATGTTCCCGAGGCAGCACACATCGCTGTGTGTGACACGCCAAGAACGATGAACTCAGCTTACCTGCGTCCCGCGGCTCCCGCAGACTATGCGGAAGGAAGGTGGTGGGCAGGATGTTTACGTCCCAATCATCTCCGCCCCTCCGCTTCTATTGGCCGGCTGCCGTGTGATGTCGCTGTGACGCCGAACGTCCCTCCCACTCCAGGAAGTGGATGTTCGCCGCCCACAGCGAGGTTGTATGGAAGGTAAGTACGTGTGACAGGGATTACTCGTTTGTGCGACACGGACAACAAATTGCACGAGCCGCACAAACTATGGGGGCGTGTGCGATCGCATACGAGATCGCATATCAAATTGAAACGTGTAAAGCAGCCTTCAGTAAGAGCGGTAAAAATCAGACATACAAGCTGATATTAGACAGCACTCACTTTTACTATTGGAGCGCTGTCAATAAAAATAAAATACTTTAAAATACAAATATGAGGTGCACCAAAGCAAAGACCTCACCTACCGTGCACCGACACAAAGACCACACCAATGGTGTACCAAAGCAAAGACCACACCAATGGTGCACCGACACAAAGACCACACCAATGGTGGACCGACACAAAGACCACACCAGCGATGCACCAAAGCACAGACCACACCAACCGTGCACCGACACAAAGACCACACCAATGATGCACCAAAGCAAAGACCACACCAATGGTGGACCGACACAAAGACCACACCAACGGTGCACCAAAGCAAAGACCACACCAACGGTGCACCAAAGCAAAGACCACGCCAATGGTGTACCAAAGCACAGACCACACCAACGGTGCACCAAAGCAAAGACCACGCCAATGGTGCACCAAAGCACAGACCACACCAATAGTGCACCAAAGCACAGACCAGACCAACGGTGCAACAAAGCAAAGACCACACCAACGGTGCACCAAAGAAAATACCACACTAACGGTGCACCGACACACAGACCACACCATTGGTGCACCAAAGCAAAGAACACACCAACGGTGCCCCAAAGTGCCCTCATTTGCATATTAAATAAAAGTAGATTTTTCTGCAAATATTAAAAGGGAACCTGTCACCAGATTTCATGACTATAAGCTGCAGCCCCACTAGTGAGCGCTTATATACTGCATTCTAACATGCTGTATATAAGAGCCCAGGCCACTGTGTAGAACATAAAAATCCATTTATAATACCTAAGGGGCAGTACGATGCAGACTGGTCGGATGGGTGTCTCCGTTCTCCGGTACCGGCGCCTCCTCTTTCGGCCATCTTTGTCCTCCTTTTTCTGAAGCCTGGGTGCATGGCGCGTCCTATGTCATCCACACTAGCCGGCATTCCTTCGCAAGCGCACTTTGATCTGCCCTGAGCATGGCAGATCAAAGTTTTGTAGTGCCCCTGCGCAGGACCTCAATGACGGCTACTGCGGATGACGTACGATGTGTCATGCACACATGTGCCGCCCCCGTGCCAGCAGCCGAGCTGCTCAGATCCGGATTCGCGGTGGCTCGAGAGGTCTCCAGACCTGGGGGTCGTGTGGCCACTCAAATGAAGGGGGGTATTTACAGGGGATTGTATTAGAGTTCATGACGCCACCCGTGGTATTTGGTAATTTGGAGTACCACCGCTGCAGTTAGGAGTACCCAGGGGTGATGGAATGGGGCAGCCAGGTGTTGTTTCCGTCCACGGGTAGGGGGAATACCCCGGGACTCTGTTATGGGGAGAGGGGAGTGATGTTGGATGCAAAGGGGGTCACTTGCGTACTAACTCAGTCCATTAAGCTGACACCAACAACTGGATAAACCAAATTTCTGTATACCGCTGCCGCTGAGGGGAGCAAGTTCGGGTCCCGTCCCCAATGGTGCTGACTGGTGATCCGTGACCTGCCTACTGGCGCTAAGTTTATTTCTCTGTTGGTCGCGGTAGTATGGAACTTGTTGGGTCCCACTCCCCACTATGGCTAAGTGTGGGAGCTTGCTCTCAGGGTTCACACTTGGGATTTTCTGGACCGTTTGAGTGGAAAGTCCTATCTCCCTTGTTGCGCTAGTACCCCGATTCTGGAGCGGGTGGAGAGCGGATTTTGAAGGCTCTGTTCTCGTCGGGTAAATTGTCAGGTTGCCTGAAGCTACTCCCTGACCTAGGGTCAACGTACCCCGTCGTGCCCTGGTCCCAGCCCGGTGATGGTGCAACGCCGCTGACTGTCTTCCTCGAGAGATCCGTCCCGCTTGCCATGATCCCCTGCGACCAGGGGTCCAGCTCCTCTAGGTCCAGACCACCGTCTGCCACCTAGATAGCTTCCTAGGAGCCCTGCTCCTGACCTCCTTTCTCCTTCACTTCCAACACCGTTTTTTTTGCCGCGGGTGCGTTTTTGTGCGTTTTTAGCAGCCAAAACCGCACAAAAATGCAGCGTCAAAAAAAGCAGCGTGTGCATGTGGTGCCCCTGACCTGGTCAGGCACCACTGAGTACTGCACCCATGCTGGGGGCAGTGCAATACAGGTAATCCAGAAGGCTGACCGAGGTGTGACTACACAGGCGCATAGTGATCAGGTCTCACACATTTACCTTTGAGAGGACTCCTGAGAGCTTCCAGGAGGGGGCGTGGCCTCCATGTCCACTCAAGGGGTGTGGTAGAGAGCCTGGTTGCTAGGTGGCGTAGGCAGGCACAGTGGGAAAAGAGGAAGAGAAGGAGGAACAAGCAGTCTGGAGTAGAGTGTCGAGGAGTATGAAAGTGGAGCTCAGACAGAGCAGACGTTCAGAACCCACGAGTGAGCCAGTTTAGTGAGTGCAGCTCAGGGAGAGCAGTTGTAGGCAGCAGAACCTGGAGTCTGTCACAAGCTGACAGCGTACGCGCAGTGACTACTAATGGGGGGAGATCGGTCACCTGGTAGTGCCGCCCGAAATCCACCCAAGGCTAAAGAGAGCAAAGGGGTGCAGAGTAAGGGGACTGCCAGGGAGGTACCAGGCCCGCACGGGTAACAGGTCCCAGTGCAGAGATAGATTCACCTTTCTTCTGCCAAACCTGCCTGAGGGGGCAATTTAGACCCTCAAGACAACACCACAGAGTCCGCAGCCACGTAGCAAAGTGAGGGCCCATAGTTCACAGGGGGCAAGCAGCCGGAGTGACCTGGTCCAGGCTACAAGCAAACGGGCTGAAACGAGGGGAGCAGCAACTTCCCTGGGTGACCCCCGTAGGGACTGCAAGTCGGGGTCATCACAAACAACAGAAGGGCTAGAGAAAACGAGTCAGTAGCCACCCTCACAAGTCAGCCTGAAGGATGCCTGGTTACAGCCTGGGTCATCCCAGCTACACCCGGGTTACTCACCCTGCCACCATAAGTGAGTAAAATCCCTGAAAGACTGTTTGGACTGTGCCTGAGTCATTCTGCGCCTTGTGGTTCCACACACTTACACAGGGCCCTGGGGCTTGCCTCACTCTCGGGAGGCCACTACATCTGACTGCACCCACCATCAGCCCCAGGCACCCCTTAATCTGCAGTGGCGGTCCCCACTGACCGCAATACCGAGAGTGGCGTCACGACAATCCTAAAGAAGATTCCCTGCCTGTGACCAGACCGTCCCACCACGTGGAGTCCCTGAAGGTAATGCACCGACACAACACCTGTGGGGCTTCACATCTGGCATCACGAACAGGATAAGGACTAGACCTGTTAAGACAGGTGACCATGTGCCTGGGCGGTCCGCTTGAAAAATTGGAAGCGCTGCCATATTGCCACCATGAAAAGCGCGCTGAAAAACAACAGAAGCCCGCGCTGGAACAAGTTACCGCCCACGAAGAGGTGTGGCTACCCAGAGAAACCCTGGAGTGTGCTGACCTTGCAAGAGAGGATGAGAGGCGGATATGTCCTGAGACGGCGGGAAGAAGCGCTGCAAGAAAAAGCCTGCTATTAAAAGAAAAACTACAGGAAGCGACAGGCCGGTTGCTGAAAAGAGAGTTGAAGGAAGAAGCAGAGGAGATGGCATCTGAATGCAGAGACCCAGAGCCAGGCTCCGCTGCCTGGTGGGACCGGGAGCTTGCCCAGTTCTGCGACCGACTGGAGTCCAGGATCGTACGGCAGATCAGAGAGAGACGCACGGAGCTTCTGGAGATGGCTACAGCGGTTCGGGCCTACGAGAGGTGGACCGCGCGACAAGTGCCACACCGGGCGGCAACGACTCAGACCTCGATGATGCTACCGATGGGTGAGTCCCGTGTTGCCCCTGCCCGCTCGAGTGCCCCGACCCCCGCTGCCATTCCCGCGGTTCCTGGAGGGATGCCCGGCGACACTGAATCAGGCCGCAGCCACGCTAGGTGCGGCCCGCCAAGCCACGGCCGCCACAGCGATGCCCTGCATGGCTCACCAAGAGTCAGTCACAGCAGCGACTCCAATCCAGGCCGCCGCCATGCCAGGCGCGGCCCGCCAAGACCAGGCCACCGCCATGCCAGGCACGGCTCGCCAAGACAAGACAGCAAGGTCATCTACCCTGGCCTGTAAGGCCAGAGCAGACACCGCTCCCCAGCCCAAGGAATTGGACCTCCCGCTCACGCTGGGCAAGGACCCCGAATACTGGAAGCTGAAGGCTGATGTAGAGGTTCATTTCCCAAAGGAGATTGTGGACCGGTATCTGCTCCCTCCACATGCCCACAGGAAGACTCCCGTAACCTCCGCGGCAAAGAGCCCACCACCCTGGCCTGCTGATGAAAATCCATCCCCTGCGCTGCTACTAGAGGAGTGCTCAGAAGAACTAAGGGGGAGGGGAGGCCAGGAGGCTGAGAAGCTGACCCCAGAGCCATCAGCAGGGGATGCAGCACCAGTCCCAGAGCCAGAGATGCTGCCGTATTCTCGCTGGGAGGAGAGCCCGACACCCTCTACTGAAGAAGAGCTGACTGTCTTCATGCCCAGTAAGTACATCACCTAGGAGCCTGCAAGCAGTGAGGTGGCAGCCCAGCAGAACCCAACCCGCAAGACACGGCGCCGCAGCAGAACGAAGTTTTCCCCTACACAGCAGTCTCCAGATAGGAAGGACGAAGTAACAGCCAGAGACTTGGAGGAGAAGCAGTCATTAAGGAGAGCTAAATCTCAAGTCAGAGGCCCCCTTTGTCATGGAGTTGTAGAGGAATTTAGTTTAAAATCTGGATACGGCTTCATAGTTGCACCTGGCCTGAAAGAAGGCATCTTTGTAAGCAGGAGAGACATTAGAGCACACTTGCCTAGAGGACATCCAGGAAGAAACCTGTACATGGGAGACCTGGTAGAATTCACCAAACACCAAGGAGAACGCGGATGGTACGCACTAGATGTCACACCATGTGTTACGGGGGGCTGTCTGATAATAACTTAAAGGAGTATCAGACAGTCAGGGTCCACCGTGCAAAGACTCTGCTGCAGACTATGGCAGAGTGCAATACCTCTGTTAACTCACAGAAGGATATAATAAGTAAGTAAAGCAATTCCTCCCTTACTTGGAGGGTGTGTGGAATGATCTCTGTTAATAATCACAGAGACAAAGGCAATGTGTGCGAAATGGCACCTACCTAGGTCCGCTCTTCTAGTGGTGCAAAAGAGACGAACAGCAGCGTAAGCCGCACAAAGCTCCTACCTGCGTTCGCTCCACTAGTGTGCGAGGACACGAACCACTAGATATGGCACCTGCCTAGGTCCGCTCTTCTAGTGGTGCAAAAGAGACGAACAGCAGCGTAAGCCGCACAAAGCTCCTACCTCTGTTCGCTCCCCTAGTGTGCGAGGATACGAACAACTGCCAGACGCAGTATAAGGAACGTTACCCTAGCGGCAACGTCCACCTACGAGTCGAATCACAAGGCCCAGCCAGACCATGTGCCTCAGGCACCTGCCTATGTCCGCTCCCCTAAGAGGTAAGGATACGGACAGCAGCCGAAGCTGTAAGGTATAAGAACGCTACCCTGCCGGTAGCGCTCACCTTGCATAGACAGAGGAATGCCTAGAGGAACGTGCACAGGGCGTCTACCCTCATGCATGAACCAAGAGGACTGAGCGCCATGCGGCGTGTGTCAGGGTCTTATATAGACTCTGTGCCTCATCCAAGATGGAGGACACCAGAGCCAATCGGCTGCCAGAACGACAAGAGTGACGTCATGCTGGCCTATCACCGAGCAAGGCGTCACAAGCACATGACCAGCGACCAATCGGCATAGAAGGTGTCAGAGACATGTGACCGCGTGTCAGCGATGATGTCACCCGCACATGTGCAATGGCTCCAAGATAGGACTTAGTCTCCAGCGCTCGCACATGTGCAGTAGCAAGAAATCTGGACTTAGTCTCCAGCGCTCGCACATGTGCAGTAGCAAGAAATCTGGACATAGTCTCCAGTGCTCGCAGCAACCGTAACACCATGCCCCAGAAATCCCTACAGTAACCCTGCTATCTCAACACTACCAGATAAAGGAAGAGAAAAAGAAACAGATACAGAAAATGAAGACAAAGCAAAGAACCCATTGATGAAACCACTACGGATGATGACAGAGATGGAGAAAGCAACAGGTGCCGCAGCTCTACAGGCCCAAGGCCTGGTGAAACAGAGGAGTAGAGAAAAGTAAAGAAAGTACAGCAAGTTACTGTTTTTGACAAGTTTTGCAACGTTCACAAGTTTAAGCACGTACCCACATGAACTAATGTGAGAAACCCTTTGCACTTTGCCTATGAACCTTAAGGCTATAGCCACAAACTCTCGCAGTGTATATAGTTACCCCAGAGGTACCACCACCAGAGGACGCCTGTTTATGGGGCCTGGCTCTCCACCACAAGAGGGTACCTGGTCAGCACCAACTGTGGAGGCCGCCTCTACATCCTGCCAGAAGAGGCTGAAGGTGCGGCTCCACCAGGCCAGGTATACCCTGAAACCACCAGACCACGAAAGCCGCCTCTACATCCTGCCAGAAGTGGCTGAAGGTGCGGCCAACGGGAGAGGAAGATTGGAGGAAAGGTCTGGGGAAGCGGATGGCTCAGACCTGGTTGCCAAAGGGACCGGTGACCTGCCTCCTGAGAGGGTTTTGGGGTTTTGGGTGGGTTAACGGACTTGTGGGTGGAGGGTGGTGATACCTGGTGGTTTTAAAATGTTTTAAATGTTTTACAGTTTTATGCATTTTAATATGTTGTCTTGCAGCCCGAGGACGTGCTGGTGATAACTAAGGGGGAATGTGGTGCCCCTGACCTGGTCAGGCACCACTGAGTACTGCACCCATGCTGGGGGCAGTGCAATACAGGTAATCCAGAAGGCTGACCGAGGTGTGACTACACAGGCGCATAGTGATCAGGTCTCACACATTTACCTTTGAGAGGACTCCTGAGTAGAGTTGAGCGCGGTTCGCGGTTCGAGGTTCTCCAGTTCGAGGCTCGAGTGATTTTGGGGGCTGTTCTAGATCGAACTAGAACTCGAGCTTTTTGCTAAAGCTCGATAGTTCTAGATACGCTCGAGAACGGTTCTAGCAGCAAAAAGCAGGGCTTTTTACAGCTACAGTGTGCAGGAGCCATCGCTGGCAGCCTGCCACAAGCTGGTAACCAAGATAAACATCGGGTATCCAACCAAAGCGCTTTGGTTAGTAACCCGATGTTTATCCTAGTTACGTGCAGGAAGCCCACACTTCCCCGCTCAGCTCGCTCCGCCCCCTCCTGCCCGCGACATGTACACACACACACACACTCTGCACACACACTCTGCACACATGGTCCCGCTCGGCTTACCTGCGGTGATGAAGTCCCGCCATCCCGACCTCAGCGCTGTCACTGTCCTCCATGGCCGCCGCTTGTCACATCACCTTCTCTTGCTTCCGACCCGAGACTGACTAGCGGTGACGTCACGGGCCTCTCGCGATACTTGGCTGTGAAGGCAGCGGTCATTGAACTCAGTGACAGGTGCTGTCAGTGTGCAGGAGATCAGCGCAGGTAATGTACCTCGCTGACAGCAGCACTTGTCATGCCTTGCAGTGACCTGGGCTGACCCATTGATGTTAGCTCAGGTCACTGCATTGCTCTCCCAGCCAATGGGGAACATTCTGCTCTTCATTGACTGGGACAGTGTGGATCGTCATGGCAACCCCTTGGATTACACCAGACCTGGATTTGTTTTTCTTTCTAATAAATTGGTTAAAGAGGGAATGTTTTGGGGAGTGTTTTTTCAAATAAAAATGTGTTTGTCGTCTATTTTTTTTATTACTGACTGGGTTGGTGATGTCGGGTATCTGATAGACACCTGACCTCACCAACCCCAGGGCTTGATGCCAGGTGACATTACACATCTGGTATTAACCCCATATATTACCCCGTTTGCCACCGCACCAGGGCGCGTGATGAGCTGGGGCGAAGCACCAGGATTGGCGCATCTAATGGATGCGCCACTTCTGGGGCGGCTGCGGCCTGCTATTTTTAGGCTGGGGAGAGTCTAATAACCATGGACCTCCCTAGTCTGAGAATATCAGACCCCAGCTGTCTGCTTTACCTTGGCTGGTGATCCAATTTTGGGGGGACCCCTACGTGTTTTTTTTTTTAATTATTTATTTAATTTAAAATAACAGCGTGGGGTGCCCTCAGTTTTGGATTACCAGCCAAGGTGAGGTTGCCAGCTGTGGTCTGCAGGCTGCAGCCGTCTGCTTTACCCTAGCTGGCTACAAAACTAGGGGGAACCCTACGTCATTTTTTTTTTCATTTTTTTGGCTAAATACAAAGCTAAGCACCCCTTAGTGCCACATGAAAGGCACCAAAGGGTGCAAAATTACAAAATGCAGGAGAGTGGGACATTATGTGTCTTTCTGCCATTATAATGACAGAAAAGACTGATATGAAGTGTACAAGCACAAGAAAATCACCAGAGCGCTCTACGCTGTGAAAAGCAGTAGAAAATGGCACTGGAGGGAACATGTGACCGCCTCATGTAGGATGAAGCTATGGATCCTGGGTAAATTTATGCATTTACCCTCTTTCAGTTTTTTTGCAGTACACAAAAAAAACGGAAGGCACACGGATGACAAACAGATGACATACGGACCGTCTACGGAACGGAAACGGATGCCACACGGATGCACCCGTGAAAAAAAACGGACTGTTTTTTGCAGACCGCAAAAATGGATCGGTCGTGTTAATGTAGCCTTATTCTGATCTGCCATTTATAAACAGCAGGCAGAAATAAGTGAATAGCGCCCCCCAGCGTCAGAAAATCTCCGGGGTTTCAGGGCTAGCTGAGACCCTGGCGATCATGATTCAGGACGGTTTTTCCGGTCCCCGCTCACGTGATCACAGGTATACACCGTACACCGATGATCACGTTACAGTAAATGACAGCGCCGGTAAAAAATTATTTATCTCCCATCTGGCATGAACAAACACTTCTTCTCCACTTCTTCTCCACTTCTTCTCCACTTCTTCTCCACTTCTCCACTTCTTCTCCACTTCTCCACTTCTTCTCCACTTTTTCTCCACTTTTTCTCCACTTTTTCTCCACTTTTTCTCCATTTTTTCTCCACTTTTTCTCCACTTTTTCTCCACTTTTTCTCCACTTTTTCTTCACTTTTTCTCCACTTTTTCTCCACTTCTTCTCCACTTTTTCTCCACCTTTTCTCCATTTTTTCTCCATTTTTTCTCCACTTTTTCTCCACTTTTTCTCCACTTTTTCTACATTTTTTCTCCACTTTTTCTCCACTTTTTCTCCACTTTTTCTCCACCTTTTCTCCACTTTTTCTCCACTTTTTCTCCACTTTTTCTCCACTTCTTCTCCACTTCTTCTCCATTTTTTCTCCACCTTTTCTCCACTTTTTCTCCACTTTTTCTCCACTTTTTCTCCACTTTTTCTCCATTTTTTCTCCCTTTTTTCTCCACTTTTTCTCCACTTTTTCTCCATTTTTTCTCCACTTTTTCTCCATTTTTTCTCCATTTTTTTCTCCACTTTTTCTCCACTTTTTCTCCGTTCTTTTTCTATGGTCAGTCTACCCATTAGCTCTGCCATGCATAGTGTAGCTCTACACCTACTGCACATGTTACTTTATGATTGACATCTCTTTCGTACCAGAGCTGTCTAAGCCTACTCTGACCCCATATTTGTCATTACTATATTGTCCTTGTACTGTATTATGACATTTGTATCATGTGTTTCATTTCTTGCTGTGTTGCAATTTTTTTGCTGCATCCCAATTGTACCTCTACATTGTTCGAGTTTATGTTATTGTACTCTCACTCTTATGTGATACTGATTATTGTCATTTTTCATGATTACATGCAGATAAGTCCAATCTGATGAAGGCTCAGGCCGAAACGTCATTTGTAACTTGTTTTGGACAAAAACATATATGCTTATGAAAAATTTTTTTTTCTTAATACGGACCAATAAAGAGTGATTTTGCATTACTATCCGTTGTGACTTACTGACTTAGTCTGGGAGATTTAGAGTGCCGAGGTTACTCACTAATTTTATCTATTATTACCTCTAAGCACCTATATACCAGTGAGCAGAGCTTCCTCTACAATAGTTCTCCTGATTAGGCATACCCTTACCTCATGAGCAGGGCATTGCAGCTTTGGTAGCAACCATTACGACATGGACTCTGCTGCTGTGGACCTGGGGAGAGTGAGTGCAGATTCATTGCACCCACACTCCTCACATGAAGGGTCCGCACTCCTAGAAAATGGGGGATACGTTCCCTGAGTGTCTCCCCCCCATATTCTAGACGGTCCAGAGTCGTCGTAGGACCCCTTTATTTTTTTTCTTACAATAAATTGGTGAAAGAGGAAATGTTTTGGGGACTGTTTTTTCAAATAAATTTCTTTTATATAGTTTATAGTTTTTAAGGTTGAAGGGAGACTCTAAGTCCATCTAGTTCAACCCGTAGCCTAACATGTTGATCCAGAGGAAGGCAAAAAAACCCCAATGTGTCAAATAAGCTCCAATGGGGAAAAAAAATCCTTCCTGACTCCACATACGGCAATCAGACTAGTTCCCTGGATCAACACCCTTTCATAAAATCTAATATACATAACTGGTAATATTATATTTTTCAAGAAATGCGTTCAGGCTCTGCTTAAATTTTACTAGTGAATCCCTCATTACAACATCATACGGCAGAGAGCTCCATAGTCTCACTGCTCGTACAGTAAAGAATCCTCATCTGTGATTATGATTAAACATTCTTTCCTCAAGACGTAGCGGATGCCCCCGTGTTCCAGTCGCAGGCCTAGGTGTAAAGAGATCTTTGGAAAGGTCTCTGTACTGTCCCCTCATATATTTATACATTGTGATTAGATCCCCCTAAGCCTTTGTTTTTCCTAACTAACTAACCCCAAGTTTAATAACCTGTCTTGGTATTGCAGCCCCCCCCCATTCCTCTAATAATCTAGGTCGCTCTTCTATCTACCTGTAAGATTATGCTATTTATAACCTTCTATACTTTTGCTAACAAGAAATGCATCCATTCCTCTCTTAAATTCATTCAGTGAGTTGGCCATCACCACTTCCTCAGGAAGAGAGTTCCAGAGCCTCACTGCTCTTACCGTGAAGAACCCTCTTCTATGCTGATGTAGGAATTTTCTTTCCTCCAATCGAAAAGAATGCCCCCTTGTTCTTGTCATAGTCCTTAGTACAAACAGATCATGGGAGAGATCTCTATATGGCCCTCTGATATATTTGTACATATTTATTAGGTCTCCCCTAAGTCTTCTCTTTTCTAGAGTAAATAGACCTAATTTTGATAACCTTTCCGTGTATTGTAATGCACCCATTCCATTTATTATTTTAGTAGCCCGCCTCTGAACCCTTTCAAGTTCAGTAATGTCTTTCTTCAGCTCCGGCGCCCAAAATTGCACACAATACTCCAAGTATGGTCTGACTAGTGATTTGTACAGAGGGAGAATGATGTTTTCATCTCGTGCCCCCAGACCTCTTCTAATGCATCCCATCACCCTATTTGCTTTGGTGGCTGCTGCCTGACACTGGGCACTCCAATTTAGATTCTTATTCACTAAGATGCCTAAGTCTTTTTCCATGTCTGATTTCCCCAGCAGTTTCCCATTTAGTAAGTAATCGTAGCATCTGTTTCTCCTTCCCATGTGCATAACCTTACACTTATCTGTGTTAAACCTCATTTGCCATTTTTCAGCCCAATTCTCCAATTTACTCAAATCCATCTGTAGTTGCAAACTGTCCTCCTTTGTGTTAACTACCTTACATAGTTTTGTATCATCTGCAAATACTGATATTTTACTCTGTAAACCATCCACCAGATCATTAATAAATATATTAAATAGTAGGGGGCCCAATACAGACCCCTGTGGCACCCCACTAGTAACCCTGGCCCAATCTGAGTATGCACCATTAATAACCACTCTTTGTTTTCTACCACTAAGCCAGCTACCTACCCATCTACACACATTTTCCCCGAGCCCAAGCTTTCTCATTTTACTTAGCAGTCTTTTATGTGGGACAGTGTCAAATGCTTTACCGAAGTCGAGATAAATGACATCCAATGATTCTCCTCGGTCCATGTGAGAGCTTACATCCTCATAGAAACTGATCAGGTTAGTTTGACAGGAGCGATCCTTCATAAATCCATGTTGATATGGAGTTAAACAGTTATTAACATTGAGACATTCCATAATAGTATCCCTTAAAAACCCTTCAAACATTTTACCCACAACAGATGTTAAGCTTACCGGCCTATAGTTTCCAGGTTCCCTTTTGCACCCTTTTTTGAATATTGGTACCACATTTGCTAGCCGCCAATCCAGTGGAACAGACCCAGTTTCTATAGAGTCTTTAAATAAAAGGAATAGAGGCCTGTCTATCACATTACTTAACTCCCTTAATACCCGAGGGTGAATGCCATCAGGGCCTGGTGATTTGTCAATTTTAATGTTACTAAGTCGGTTCTGCACTTCTTCCTGGGTTAGGCAGGTCATACTTAATGGGGCATTTACATGATCACTCTGCATTTCCTCTGGCATATGCTTTTCCTGTGTGAACACAGTTGAGAAAAAAGTATTTAAAACATTTGCTTTTCCCACATCGCTTTCTATGATTTTACCCTCATTATTCTTTAAAGGGCCAACACCATCAATTTTAATCTTTTTTCTGTTTATATAATTAAAGAATAGTTTGGGATTTGCTTTGCTTTCCTTAGCAATGAGTCTCTCAGTTTCTACTTTTGCTAAATATATTTGTTTTTTACACATTTTATTTTTTTCTCTATATATTTTTAATGCTTCCTCGCTGCCTTCTTGTTTTAGCTTTTTAAATGCCTTTTTCTTATTATTCATTGCCCCTTTTACATCCTTATTTAGCCACATTGGTTTTCTCCTGTTCCTAGCCCTTTTTTTCTGTATGGTATGGCTAGCTCGCAGTGGGTGTTTAATACCGATTTAAAAATGTCCCACTTATTTTCTGTGCTCCCATTTTTGAGGACATTGTCCCAATCAATTTGGCGAAGGTCTTCTCTAAGCTGATCAAACTTTGCTTTGCTGAAATTCAGCGTTTTTGTAACCCCCCTCCAAGGCACCTTACTAAAGGACAAGTGGAATTGTATTATATTGTGGTCACTATTCCCTAGGTGCCCATCCACTCGTACGTCTGTTATTCTATCTGGCCTGTTGCTTAAAATTAAGTCCAGAAGGGCTGCCCCTCTATCCGGCCTCCAGAAGGGCTGCCCCTCTATCCGGCCTCCAGAAGGGCTGCCCCTCTATCCGGCCTCCAGAAGGGCTGCCCCTCTAGTTGGGCTCGGCACAAGTTGGGACAGATAATTATCCTTAGTTACTGACAGAAACCGGTTTCCTTTCTGAGATACGCAGGTTTCAGTTTCCCAGTCTATATCGGGGTAATTGAAGTCCCCCATAATAATCACCTCATTGTGATTTGCTGCTTTGTCTATTTGTTTCAATAATACATTTTCAGTGGTTTCTGTTATATTTGGTGGCTTATAACAAACCCCTATGAGGATTTTATTAGTTTTCCCTCCTTGTATCTCCACCCATAGAGACTCCACCTCTTCATTTCCCTCTTGAATATCTTCTCTTAGTCTGGGCTTTAAACTGGACTTTATATATAGACAGACTCCACCCCCTGGACTTTATATATATACAGACTCCACCCCCTTTCGTTTTTTTACGATCCCTCCTAAACAATTCATATCCTTGCAGGTTAGCCGTCCAGTCATAACTGTCATCTAACCATGTCTCAGTTATTCCTACTATGTTGTATTTCTCCTCATACATTACCAGCTCCAGTTCCTCCATCTTATTGGTCAGGCTTCTTGCATTGGTCAGCATGCAGGAAAGAAGTTTTGCTCCCCTTTTCTTAGCTTCCTTCTGATTACCCTGTCTTGGGTCCTCTTTACGGCATCTAGTATCCTTGATTAGTTTGTCCTTCTGTTGCATGTTCTTGTCTGCTGTTTTTTCTCCCATCCCCTCTTCTTCTAGTTTAAAGCCCTCCTGATGAGTGTGGCAAGCCTTCTGGCGAACGTGTGTTTCCCAGGTTTTGTGAGGTGTATCCCGTCTCTTGCGAGAAGTCCATCGTAGAGGTAATTCACTCCATGGTCCAAGAATCCAAATCCTTGCTGCCTGCACCACCGTCGTAGCCAGTTGTTCAAATCTAGTATCCTATTCCATCTTCTGTCGATTTTTTTTTTTTGTTAGTACTAACAGTTTATGATGTTGGGTATCTAATAGACGCCATGACATCACAAACTGCTGGGCTTGATCTCAGGTGACTTTACAGCTAGTATCAACCCGATTTATTACCCCGTTTGCCACTGCACCAGGGCACGGGAGGAGCTGGGGTGAAGCGCCAGGATTGGCGCATCTAGTGGATGCGCCACGTCTGGGGTGCCTGCGGCCTGCTATTTTTAGGCTGTGAAGGCCCAATAACTATGGACCTTCCCACCCTGAGAATACCAGACCACAGCTGTCCGCTTTACCTTGGCTGGTGATCCAATTTTGGGGGACCCTACTTTTATTGTGTAATTATTAATATTTATAAAATAATTATAAAAAAGAGCCTGAGGGGACCTCCACATTGGATCCCCAACCACGGTAAAGCTGCCAGCTGTGGTTTTCAGGCTACAGCCGTCTGCTTTACCCTAGCTGGCTATCAAAAATGGGGGGACCCAACGTCATTTTTTTTTTTAACTATTTTTTAAATAGAAAAACTTAATGGGCTTCCCTGTATTTTGATTGCCAACCAAGGTAACGGCAGGCAGATGGGGGTGGCAACCCATAGCTGTCTGCTTTATCTGCGCTGAGAATCAAAAATACCGCGGAGCGCTACGTCATTTTTTTAAAGATTTATTTTTACAGCACTGTGATGTCCAGCAATCAAAATACAGGGAAGCCCATTTTGTTTTTAGTTATTTAAATAAATAATTAAAAAAAATATATATGGGCTCCTGCTGCATTTTTTGTATTGCTAGCTAAGGGTAATCCAAGCAGCTACTGGCTGCTAACCCCCACTGCTTGGTGTTACCTTCACTGGCAATGGAAAATCCAGGGAAGCATTTTTTATTTTTTTTGCCAAAAAACTACAAAAAAAGGACGTGAGCTTCGCCATATTTTTGTATGCTAGCCAGGTATAGCAGGCAGGTGCTGAAAGAGTTGGATACAGCGCCAGAAGATGGCGCTTCTATGAAAGTGCCATTTTCTGAGGCGGCTGCAGACTGCAATTTGCAGCAGTGGGGCCCAGAAAGCTCAGGCCAACCTGTGCTGCGGATTCCAATCCCCAGCTGCCTAGTTGTACCTGGCTGGACACAAAAATGGGGCGAAGCCTACGTCATTTGTTTTCTAATTATTTCATGAAATTCATGAAATAATAAAAAAGGGCTTCCCTATATTTTTGGTTCCCAGCCGGGTACAAATAGGCAACTGGGGGTTGGAGGCAGCCCGTGGCTGCCTGCTGTACCTGGCTAGCATACAAAAATATGGCGAAGCCCACGTCATTTTTTTGGTGGGCAAAAAACTTCTGCATACAGTCCTGGATGGAGTATGCTGAGCCTTGTAGTTCTGCAGCTGCTGTCTGTCTGTATGGAGAAGAGCAGACAGCAGCTGCAGAACTACAAGGCTCAGCATACTCCATCCAGGACTGTATGCAGAAGTTTTTTGCCCACCAAAAAAATGACGTGGGCTTCGCCATATTTTTGTATGCTAGCCAGGTACAGCAGGCAGCCACGGGCTGCCTCCAACCCCCAGTTGCCTATTTGTACCCGGCTGGGAACCAAAAATATAGGGAAGCCCGTTTTTTTTAATTATTTCACTTATTTCATGAAATAATTAAAAAACAAATGACGTGGGCTTCGCCCCATTTTTGTGTCCAGCCAGGTACAACTAGGCAGCTGGGGATTGGAATCCGCGGCACAGGTTAGCCCGAGGTTTCTGGGCGCCTCTGCTGCGAATTTCAGTCTGCAGCCGCCCCAGAAAATGGCGCTCTCATAGAAGCGCCATCATCTGGCGCTGTATCCAACTCTTCCAACAGCCCTGGAGCCGGGTGGCTTGTTGGGTAATCATGAGTTAATACTGGCTTTGTTTTACTAGCCAGTATTAAGCCAGAGATTCTTAATGTCAGGCACGTTTGAACCGGCCATTAAGAATCTCCAATAAAGGGTTAAAAAAAAGACACCACACAGAGAAAAAATACTTTAATAGAAATAAATACACAGACACATTAGAGACTCCATCTTTATTACCCTCTGTCAGCCCAATAAATCCCCAATAAACCAGCGCTGATAAGAGGTTTTTTTATTAATATTTTATACTTTTTATTGCTATCCTTGTTTTAGACACAAATTTATTCAAAACAATTCACACAATAGAACAAGGAAAAAGAAAGAAGAATAAACCACATATGGTAGAAATAAAAATAAAAGTAAAAATAAAGAATAAGTAATTGATAGTGCAGCAAACAGATACCAGGTGTCTGGTTGCAGTACCCCGGCCGGTAGTAGAGCAATTATTAAATCTAGTATAGTATATTAAGTGATGCTTCAAGGCATATGATATTTAATGCCAATTGAAACTATCACTGCAACATGATTTTTCAGATACCTGGAGAGTTTTTTTCAATCCATAAGCAAAAAGGTTTTTAATAGAGGCTTAAATTATAAGCAGCAATTTCAGCGTTCCAAGTGCCTTTAAATGAATTTGAAGAAACTGCACTTCCGGATTGTAGTGAGGATTGTAGTGAGGATGAGGTTCCCCAGCCCATCACTTGATGAGCTGGGGCACCGCATCCTCACTACAATCCTCACTACAATCGGGAAGCAGCATGCAGCCTTCACTCCGTGAGAGATCAGTGCTGCTGGCTGTCAGCGGTAACAGCGGTAACGCTGACAGACGCGTTACCATAGCAACGGTGCTCTCGGAGCCGCGGTTAGCGGTGACGTCACCGCTAACTGCGTTGCTATGGCAACGGTGATCTCCCTTAATGACCGGCTGTGTCAGCCAGTCCCTAACGGAACGGGGAGTCGACCGTGTGCTAGAGCATGTCGCCGGTACACGGAGATACACAAATGTGCACCGTGTACCGGAGAGATGCACTCGCAGGTCCTACATGACGCGTCATAGTCATGTGACTAGTCTGTAGCCAATGAGATAATAGCCACGTGACTGGTCACATGGCTATTTTGACGTCACGATAGGTCCTACATCTCTGCTGGCAGTGCCGGTCACCGGGAGGATTCAGCGATCATCGGATGGAATAGCGGCAGGAGACAGAGTGCAGGAGGGATCGCGGGGACCGGTAAGTGTTATGGCAATGTTTATTAACTGTTTGTGTACATTTATCATGCATTTTTATGTGTTTGTGATTGCCTCCCATTATAGCCTATTGGTTCGAGTTCGGTTCGTCGAACGTTCGACGAACCGAACTCGAACGGGAGCTCCGTTCGGCGAACCGACCTCGAGCCGAACCGTGACCGGTTCGCTCATCTCTACTCCTGAGAGCTTCCAGGAGGGGGCGTGCCCTCCATGTCCACTCAAGGGGTGTGGTAGAGAGCCTGGTTGCTAGGTGGCGTAGGCAGGCACAGTGGGGAAAGAGAAAGAGAAGGAGGAACAAGCAGTCTGGAGTAGAGTGTTGAGGAGTGAGGAGTATGGAAGTGGAGCTCAGACAGAGCAGACATGCAGAACCCACGACTGAGCCAGTTTAGTGAGTACAGCTCAGGGACAGCAGTCGCAGGCAGCAGACCCTGGAGTCTGTCACAAGCTCACAGCGGACGCGCAGTGACTACTGACGGGGGAGATCGGTCACCTGGTAGTGCCGCCCGAAATCCACCCAAGGCTAAAGAGAGCAAAGGGGTGGCAGAGTAAGGGGACTGCCAGGGAGGTACCAGGCCCGCACGGGTAACAGGTCCCAGTGCAGAGATAGATTCACCTTTCTTCTGCCAAACCTGCCTGAGGGGGCAATTCAGACCCTCAAGACAACACCACAGAGTCCGCAGCCACGTAGCAAAGTGAGGGCCCATAGTTCACAGGAGGCAAGCAGCTGGAATGACCTGATCCAGGCTACAAGCAAACGGGCTGAAACGAGGGGAGCAGCAACTTCCCTGGGTGACCCCGTAGGGACTGCAAGTCGGGGTCATCACAAACAACAGAAGGGCTAGAGAAGGCGAGTCAGTAGCCACCCTCACAAGTCAGCCTGAAGGACGCCTGGTTCCAGCCTGGTTCATCCCAGCTACGCCCGGGTTACTCACCCTGCCACCATCAGTGAGTAAAATTCCTGAAAGACTGTTTGGACTGTGCCTGAGTCATTCTGCGCCTTGTGGTTCCACACACTTACACAGGGCCCTGGGGCTTGCCTCACTCTCGGGAGGCCACTACATCTGACTGCACCCACCATCAGCCCCAGGCACCCCTTAATCTGCAGTGGCGGTCCCCACTGACCGCAATACCGAGAGTGGCGTCACGACAATCCTAAAGAAGATTCCCTGCCTGTGACCAGACCGTCCCACCATGTGAAGTCCCTGAAGGTAATGCACCGCTACACCGCACCTGTGGGGCTTCACATCCTCACTTATGTCCTCAAACATCCTAGACATTTATCTATCAGACCATGCACCAGTCACATTCAAATCCAGTTTGGGAGGGGCAGTAATTAGAGAGCGGAAATGGAGATTCCCATCGTATCTTTATCAGTCAGAGGACTTTAAGAAGTCTTTACAGACCTTTTGGGACACATACAAAATAGACAACAAGGAACATAGCGAGGACGTTCATCTATTCTGGGCGGCCTCTAAAGCAGTGGTAAGGGGGCAAATACTTGCATATGTTATCTACAGAAAGAAAAAGCTAATGAAGCGTACTCTGGAAGCCCAGAAACATTTAACCCAGACATACAAGGCGTTTAAACTTTCTAATACACCCGCGGCAAAACAAAAATTCCTAAAAGCCAAAGAGGCTGCAGACAGGTTGGCTCACGAAGCAGCACTGAACAATATTGATTACTTGAAACACAAATGCTTTAAATGGGGCAACAAACCGGGAAGACTTTTGGCTTCCATGACAAAGCCATTCAAACAAGCCACTAAAATCCAAAAGATTAAAAAAAAAGGGACGGGACAATCACATCCAGAGACGATGAGATAACAGAGGAGTTTAGGGCCTTTTTTGGGTCACTTTACTCAGCTGAGACTGGAAATACTACTGATGGGGCTGGTTTTCTTCGGCCTGAGGTAACTCCACCCCTGTCTGAGGAACAGAAAGCCATACTGGATGCACCCCTTGGTACGGTGGAGGTAATGCAAACTATTAACACCCTCAAGGTCGCTAAAGCACCGGGACCTGACGGGTTTAGCAACGAGTATTATATATTGTTAGAACCCTCTGTAGGACCGCATCTATGTGCAATGTTCAATGAAATAGTGAGAGCTAAGAAGCTTACAGACGGTTTCATTGAAGCGTGTATTATTGTCCTGCCCAAGCTGGGTAAAGATCCGTTACAAGTTGAAGGGTATAGGCCAATTTCTTTACTCAACCCAGACTTTAAAATCTTCACTAAAATATTAGCTAATAGATTACAACAAATTATCCTGGATTTGATATTGCCTTGCCAAACTGGGTTCATTCATGGAAAGTCGATTACCTATAATATTAGGATGGCAATAGGAGCTATCTCATACAGCAGACGGCACCGAAACACCAAGAACATCATTGTAGGATTAGATGCGGACAAGGTCTTCGATAGGGTTTCTTGGGGCTATTTGTATGGCCTTCTTGATAGACGAAAATTTGGTCCCTGGTTTGGCGAGGCAATCCAAATGATTTACAAGGACCCAAGATCTTATCTGTCCATAAACAATGCGCCATCTCAATCTTTTAATATACAGAGGGGAACGCGTCAGGGATGCCCACTTTCAGCGTTATTATTTAACCTGGCGTTAGATCCACTTCTACGAGCATTACAAAATTTAACCTGGCGTTAGATCCACTTCTACGAGCATTACAAAATTTGCCAGAGTTCCAGGGAGTGAAGGTCGGACATGCTATGATCAAAATGTTGGCCTTTGCAGATATTGTATTGCTATTTATAGCCAACCCTGCTCAAGCAATCATGGCAATAATGAATACACTAAACAGATTTGGGGAAATCTCAGGCTTTAAAGTTAACTACAACAAATCGGAGGCATTGGCGATATTTAGAACTGGTAAAATTAATGATGCCTCATTTCCATTTCAATGGTGTTCAGAGTCTATTAGTTACCTGGGCATCCAACTTCCAGCCAACCCGTCACTGATGTATAAATTAAACTATAGGCCTTGTATAGCCTCCTTGCTTCAGCTCCTGCAGTCATGGGACAGATTTAAACTCTCTTTCTCAGGCCGGTGTCATCTCATAAAAATGATAGCGTTTCCTAAATTGATGTATCGCTTCCAATCTCTTCCATTGCTGCTAACCAACTCTGATATAAAGATGCTAAATACGGGATTCAGGAAATTCATCTGGGGACGTGTGGGGTGTTCCAGGATAAGCCTCTCTAAACTTACCCTTCCCAAAAAGGATGGGGGAATTAATCTTCCAGATATTGGTAGATATAATCTTGCAGCAAATTTCAGATATGTCTTGGATTGGGTGCGAGGCTCCTCCCATTTTGCCAATGTCCAACTGGAAGGACAGTTATACCCACACTTATCTTTGATGACCTTGTTACACCTGAGAGGAGATGAGCTTCCAGGCGACATCACAGAGCATCCCACACTTTGGGCTACAATAAAAACATGGAGGAGGGTAAGAAAGATTTGCGGTGCTAGCTGCTATGTAACACCATTCCAGACATTTAGGGGGAACTCACACTTTCTAGAGGGCAGGCCCACAGTGGAGTATGAGATTCTGGCCACGCAAAAATGTCAGATGGCGGTGGATATGCTGGATTCCGGCTTTTCTTTACTAACTTTTGAGGAATCGACACGCCGCTTTCCAGCATTCACGCACAAACCTTTCTAAGGCTATGTGCGCACTTTCAGTTTTCACCTGCGTTTCAGCTGCTTTTTAGGTCCGTTTTGAACTGCAGCGTTTTCATGCCAAAATGCATGCGTTTTGGTTTTTCAGCAAAGTCTATGGAAAATGTGAATTTCTTGTCCGCACTTTGCGTTTCCAAACGCAGCATTTAATTTGCATAATTTTGGGCAAAAACTCTGCGTTCAAAGAAGCAGCATGCCAATTGTTTTTGCCATTTGGGCTGCGTTTTGATAACATTGAAGTCAATGAGAAGTTGCATAAAGCAACAAACATCAAAATTCCAGCGTTTTTCCTGCTTCTTAGCTGCAGAAACGATGCGTTTTGGGCTACCAAAACGCATGCTTTTCTGACATCAAAATAATGGAATCATATGTCCCTTTACAGACAGACATAGTCCGAAAATTAAATTAATCAAAAATATTAAACTAATGATATTTTCCCCAAAAATATTATAAAACCGCTATAATTATATTAAATATAACTTTTTTCTTTATGATTTAAATAATTATATTTGTTTGCTTTTTTTCCCCTTTTATCATAGTGTTTGTATGTTTAAACTTTATTTTGTTGTGTCTTTGTGATCAAAACGCATCTGACTTTTGGCAATGGAAAAGCTGGTAAAAAGCGCTAAAAACGCAGCTAAAACGCGGTAAATACGCACATGTATTTACCGCGTTTGGATGGTCAAAAGCAACTTTGGCAAAAGCAATTTGTGCCAAAACATGCGTTTTGAAAAGCAAGTAGGACGTCGCAAAGTGCGGACATAATAGCCTTATTCCTTCAAGCTTATAGCTTGGCACTAAAAAATATTGCTCAACGAGCAGGAGTAGGGCCAAGTAGAAAATTGTACACTTTTATCCGTAACGCTAGGACGTAGGCCACCTCCACTAGCCAGATATAGTCGTTGCTACGTCCTCACTGGAACTGGGAAGAGGAGAAGGCGGGCCCGGCCAAATGGAAAACAGAGTTCCCGGAATATGAGATAGCAGATATACTGGGAGCTACCCTGTCTCTAGTAAAATTAGTGCCATATGCTAGTTACACAGACATGGCTTTGCGGGTCTTTCATAGGGCGTACATATCACCTCTGGTTCGGTCGAGGATGTCATCTACAATATACGCTTGCGCTAAGTGTGGTCTGGCAAAAGCTACACTATACCATCAGTTTTGGGAATGCACGCAAATTTTGGAACTGTGGAAACAAGTACATCTGAGAATTCAAAGCACATACAAGATTAAATTCCAGTTAACCCCTCAATGGGCCATCTTTAATATCCTAGGGGAGACTCAGTGTGAGGTTTTCTGACTTTTTGCCTTGTTTTGTCATTTTGCTTTAATCTGTTTTTTCTTCATTGGCCATCTTGCTTCCTGTTCTGTTGCCCTCACCTTTGCCCTCAGTCAATATGGATTCCTCATCTTCTATGTTCCCGCCCTGTTCCCTGCCAATTACCTGTTAAGCCATCTCAGCTGATGGACCAGTGCTTCTGAATCCTGTTTGCAGTCTGCCTGTAACCTGGTCTCCTGAAGTCTTTGGAAGAACTACTTTTCTGCCATCCTCTGTTTTGGATCCGTGGAACTCGTGTCCACACAGGAACTGCTCGGCCATGGACGTTTACAAGTACAGTAAGGCTAGTTTCACACTTGCGTTGGACGGGATCCGTAGCATTGCGTTGTGTGACGCATGCAATGCATGCGTTGCATATAGTGGCACAACGGATGCTACGGATTGTACAAAATAACGCAATCCGTTATAGGTTTTTTTTCTTGACTTTACACATCTGAGCATGCGCAGTTGTGTAAAGACGGATGCGTTAACGGAATCCGTCAAATGACGGATTCTAACGGAATCTGCCACCATAGGCGTCCATTATAAAAACAACGGACGCCGATGGAATCCTGCAGGTTGCGTTTTTTTGAAGTGCAGAAAAACGCTACATGCAGCGTTCCATCCGCCCGACGGTCACTGACGGTCAGCGTCAAAACAACTGATGCGGGGCGGATGCAATGCAAGACCATCCGTTGCTATCCGTAGCTAATAGAAGTCTATGAGGCATATAACGGTTTCCTGCAACGGTTACCGTAATTCCTCAAGGCTGCGGATAGCAACGGAAGCCGTCCAACGCAGGAGTGAAACTAGCCTAAGAGAGACTGAATTATACTTTGACACTTCTGCGGAACTTTGAGGATCCATTCCTGCTTAATTTGTTCCCAGCCTCAGTACCCTGCAACTGTTTAACCCTTCAAGTTTTGTGCACTTACTTGTATGAAGTAATACAAGAACTGTTTAGCAAACCTGTGTCTCTGTGTTTCCCTTCTACCCTTGCACTAGACTCTATACAAACTGTATTTAACACCTTACAAGATTCAGAAGCCAAGAATAGAGTCTGCAGGGTCTGGGAATATGGAAGCCCGTATTAGCAATCTGTGTGAAGTGACAGACAATTCTTACTGAGATACAGGCTTTAAAGACCAGCATTGCAAGTGTGCAGGATCGTAATGAACACAATCTGCAGCTTTTCGGACGAACCATTCGTGACTTACAGACCCGGATTTAGGCCCTAGAGGGGCGACTCCAAGCACCATCTTCACCCCTGGTTTCTGGAATCCCCAAGTTGCCACCATTCCACTTTGGTGGTGAACGGGAAAAATTCAGGGGATTTATTAACCAATGCAAACTGTTTTTTGCTGCTCATGCATCACAGTTCCTCAGTGAGCAATCGAGAGTGCTAACAATAATCATGCTGCTCACCAACAAGGCTCTTGCATGGGCTAATCCCCTGATTGAGACTCATGATGATTGTTTGAATAATCTGAATGATTCCATTTCAGCCATGGGTCAGGTGTTTGATGACCCGAACCGAGGTGCTACAGCAGAAGCAGCCATGTTGACTTTGCGTCAAGGTAAACGTTCTGTAGCAGAGTATGCCTTGGAGTTCAGAAGATGGGCCCTCGACACTATTTGGGATAGTTCCGCCAAGAAGTCTGTCTTCTGGAAAAGATTGTCTTCTGTGATTAAGGACGAACTTGCTCGTGCAGATCCTCCCTCTGCCTTCATTACTTTCTGCATTCAGATTGATGGCTCGTTTTACTGAGCGCAGACAGGAGAGAGTATCTGAAAATTACCGTATTAACAATTTCCTTCCTTCTCCAGTTAAGGAGTCTCTTGGTAGGAGAACTCGAGACCCTGAACCTGAACCCATGTAGGTGGAGTCTCTACAGAGACGGATCAGTGATGCATGCAAGGAACATCGACTGAAGGAAAATTTATGTTTCTATTGCGGTAAGTCAGGGCATTTCCTTACAAACTGCCCCAGCCGATCCCGTAAGACTACCGCAGCTGTCGTACACTGTGAAAGGAGATCTGTAATATCTGAATCACGGGCTCCAGAGAGATCAGCAGCTATAAACATTGATTATTCGGACTTGAACTCCGTTATTTCTGACTCAGATTCCCACATCAATGCTGCAGTTTTTCAGGTTTCCTCAGCAGTGTCTCAGCCGAGTTGTAAGAAGAACAATTCTCATATATTTCTCTCCATCAAGCTCTGGGTTAACACAGTCAGGGTGTCTAGCTCTGCTATGATTGATTCAGGAGCAAGCAGCAATTTTATGGACATTTCCTTTGCCCAGAAACATGGGATACGTTCTGTGAAGAAGGCTGCTCCTGTACAGATGGAGACTGTGGATGGTTCACTGTTAACCTCTGGACCAGTGGATCAGGAAACAGAGCCCCTGAAGGTTCTCCTGGGTAACAATCATCAAGAGCGACTGTCTTTTATGCTCATCTCTTCTCCCCATTTTCCCATCATCCTAGGATTGCCTTGGCTGCAGGCTCAGAACACTACAATAAACTGGGAAACCAAGGAGCTGCATTTTCCAGAGAAGCAGAAGCAGATCAGTCCCGGGGTTTCAGTCTGTTCAGTCCCTAAGATATCCCCACCAGTCTCCGAGCTACCAGCAATATACTGTGAGTATGCGGATGTGTGTGATAAGCGGAACGCTGACCAGCTCCCCCCCCCACCATCCCTATGACTGTCCAATTGAACTTTTACCTGGTGCTGAGATACCCTTTGGCAAAATTTAACCCCTGGCTGGACCAGAGTTAAAAGCATTGAAGGACTATATAGATGAAAATTTAGCCAAGGGCTTCATTCGCCACTCTTCATCTCCTGCAGGCGCGCCCATCTTTTTTGTGAAAAAGAAAGAAGGCTCTCTTAGGCCCTGCATAGGCTATCGGGAGCTCAATAAGGTCACAATCAGAAACCGCTACCCACTGCCTTTAATCCCTGAATTATTAGAGTTCTGCATGCAAAGATTTTTTTCTAAATTGGATCTCCGTGGGGCCTATAATTTGGTCCGCATTAGACCTGGGGATGAATGGAAGACTGCATTCAGGTCACGCTATGGACATTTTGAATATCTAGTTATGCCGTTCGGCCTGTGTAACGCCCCAGCTACCTTTCAACATCTAGTTAATGATATTTTCAGGGATCTCTAGGATACATTTGTGGTGATTTATCTAGACGATATTTTAATTTTTTCTAACTCCACAGATGAACATCATAGACATGCGAGCATGGTATTGGAGCGCCTTTGACAGAACCATCTTTATATCAAACTGGAAAAGTGTGAATTCCATCGGATTGAGATTAAATTTTTGGGGTACGTAATGTCTTCACAGGGAATAAGCATGGATGAAAGCAAGACTCAAGCCATCAAAGACTGGCCAGCTCCCAAGAATGTAAAGGAGGTTCAGCGCTTCATCGGGTTTGCCAATTTCTATCCGCGTTTCATCAGGAACCTTTCTGAGGTAGTGTCACCTATCACACAACTTACCTGTAAGAAGTCTACTTTCACCTGGACGCCTCAAGCCCAAGAAGCGTTTTCCATTTTGAAGAATAAATTCACCTCAGTGCCTATTTAGTGCATCCTAACCCTGAATTTGCCTTTATAGTAGAGGTGGATGCCTCGGACTGCACCATTAGTGCCATACTCTCACAGAGGACAGGTGAGCAGAATGTTTTACATACCTATGCTTTCTTTTCCCAGTGGTTGTCTTCAGCGGAAAGAAACTATGACATGGGAAATAGAGAATTGCTGGCCATTATTGCTGCCTTCAAGGAATGGAGACCCCTTCTTCATCGAGCGGCACAGCAGATAATCGTCCTGACTGATCACCGCAATCTGGAATTTATCAGGTCGGCCAAATGCTTGACTCCTCGCCAGGCTCGTTGGAGCCTTTTCTTAAATCAATTTAGTTTTGTAGTTTCCTATAGGGCTGGGTCACGCAATGGGAAGGCTGATGCATTGTCTAGGATCTTCTCGACTGACACCATTCCATTCACGCCTCCTAAGACAATTCTTCCCAATTCCAGATTCCTGGGAGTGATTCATAATCAAGACTTACTCAATGACATCAAGGAGGCATATTCAGATTCCTTGCTAGCAAATCGATCTGATGAAGTAAGTCTGGTCTTCAAAAATGGTGTGTGGTTTCAAGGGCAACGTATGTACATACCTGAGGCAGTCAGATTGAGAGTACTGCAACTCGTTCATGATTCAAAAATGGCTGGACACAAAGGAATTCTAAAGCCTCAAGAGTTCCTTTCTCATTTCTTTTGGTGGCCCACTTACAGAAGAGACGTTCAAAATTATGTTACTTCATGTGAAGTCTGTGCGAGATTCAAGACTCCCCGTTCTTCACCTACAGGTCTATTACAGCCCCTACCTATTCCATCCCGTCCGTGGGGTTCCATTGCAATGGACTTTATTGTAGAATTGCCAACCTCCCAAGGGAAGAACACTATTTTGGTGGTGGTGGACCGTTTAACGAAAGCAGCTCATTTTATCCCCTGTGTCGGCTTACCCACTGCAAAACAGACATCTGACCTAATTATTCAAAATGTGTTCCGTCTGCATGGTGTACCAGATGAGGTTATTTCTGATCGAGGGGTTCACTTCAAAGTTCTGGCAGAATTTTTGTAAGACATCAAAGTTAATCTTTCTTCTGCCTTTCACCCCCAGACAAATGGACAAACTGTGCGGACCAACCAGACTTTGGAAAAGTATCTCCGCTGTTTCATCTGCCATCTACAAGATGACTGGGTGGATCTACTCCCACTGGATGAGTTTTCATATAACAACTCTCAGAGTGCCTCCACTAAACAGTCTCCTTTTTATGCTAATCTGGGCTATCACCCTAATATTCTTCCTCGCCTTCCCATAGATTCGCCCTTACCAGCTGTGGCTGACAGAATCTCTTCGCTACAGCAGAATCTTGATCTTCTAAAGGAGAACCTGGGATCGGCTCAAGAGAGGTATAAGAAAGCAGCTGATAAATTTCGTAAGCCTGAACCAGCCTTCAAGGTAGGAGATTTGGTCTGGCTATCAACCAGAAACCTTAAGTTGAGAATTCCAAATTGGGACAAAAGTGAGTGCTGTGGCTTGTCGTCTTCAACTGCCCAGAACCATGAGAATCCATCCTGTGTTTCACGTTTCTCTCCTAAAGGCAGCAGTACCTAATACATTTCCTGGACGTTCTTCTTCCCCTCCTGATCCAGTGTTAATTGATGGTCAGGAAGAATTTGTAGTGGAGAAAATCCTGGACTCAAGGTTGCACAGAAATCAGCTACAATACCTGATTAAGTGGCAGGGCTACTCATCGGAAGACAACTCTTGGGAACCAGTCGACAACATCAATGCTCCCCGCTTACTCCGCCAGTTCCATCAGAGGTACCCAGACAAGCCTGGTCTGGGGTCGTCCAGTGGCCGTTCCTAAGGGGGGAGTAATGTGAGTTTTTCTGACTTTTTGTTTTGTCATTTTGCTTTAATCTGTTTTTTCTTCATTGGCCATCTTGCTTCCTGTTCTGTTGCCCTCACTTTTGCCCTCAGTCAATATGGATTCCTCAGCTTCTATGTTCCCGCCCTGTTCCCTGCCAATTACCTGCTTAAGCCATCTCAGCTGATGGACCAGTGCTTCTGAATCCTGTTTGCAGTCTGCCTGTAATCTGATCTCCTGAAGTCTTTGGTAGAACTACTTTTCTGCCATCCTCTGTTTTGGATCCCTGGAACTCGTGTCCATACAGGAACCTTTCTGCTCGGCCATGGACGTTTACAAGTACAGTAAGAGAGACTGAATTATATTTTGTCACTTCTGCTGAACTTTGAGGATCCATTCCTACTTAATTTGTTCCCAGCCTCTGCACCCTGCAACTGTTTAACCCTTCATGTTTTGTGCACTTACTTGTATGAAGTAATACAAGAACTGTTTAGCAAACCTGTGTCTCTGTGTTTCCCTTGTACCCTTGCACTAGACTCTATACAAACAGTATTTAACACCTTACACTCAGCAAAGTATCCCCAGGGGAACAAAGGCATAGGAGATACTGTATCTGTAATTTTGTAGTTTAACATAATCAGAATGTATTGTATTATATGATTATTGATTATGTTTTTGTTAATAAAAACTAATAAAAAGAAGGTTAAAAAAAAAAGTGCAGGCAGTTCCTTGGGGCATAGTTTCATTATCTGGGATAGTAAGTGAGGGTTCCTCTGCTGACAAGAAAGCTAGACTACCTCTGCATTGTACACCACATCTCCATTTTTGCTAAGCCATTTTAAGTGCAACAAACAGTGTCCAATTTATTCACAAACAAAATGAGTGGGAAAAGGACAGATGCTGGTGGAAAGGGGAACAGGCGTGTTGGAAAGGGGAAAAAAAAGTTTGTGTCCGTGGGTAGGTGGTAAAGCTACAGTAAAGGGGGCTTTACATGCTACGATATCGTTAATGTTTTGTCGTCGGGGTCAAGTTGTTAGTGACGCACATCCGGCGTCATTCACGATGTCGCAGCATGTGACACTTACCAGCGACCTTAAGCGACCTCAAAAATGGTGAACATCGTTCACCATGGAGAGGTCGTTCCAAAACCAAAAATCGGTAAGGGTTGTTTATCCAGGTGGTTCATCGCTCATGCGGCAGCACACATCGCTATGTGTGACACCGCAGGAGCGAGGAACGTCTCCTTACCTGCCGCCGGCCACAATGCGGAAGGAAGGAGGTGGGCGGGATGTTACGTCCTGCTCATCTCCGCCCCTCCGCTTTGATTGGTCGGCTACTTAGTGACGTGGCGGTGACGTCGCTGTGATGCCGAACGTCCCTCCCCCTTGAAGGAGGGATTGTTTGGCAGTCACAGCGACTCCGCCGACCAGGTAAGTATGTGTGACGCTGCCGTAGCGATAATGTTCGCTACGCCAGTGATCACAAACAATCGCATGCGCGACGGGGGTGGGTACTTACACGCTCGCTATCGCTACAAATTGTTAGCGATATCGCTACCGTGTAAAGCCCCCTTTACATCTGCTGAAAAAAGGCTATTTTCCAGCAAAAGTAAGATGCTTCCCATGGATAATCTGATATTATCCCTTTGTTATGGAAATGACCATTGCTACCAAAGGTAGATGAGGCACAAAAAACGCAGATGCTTGAATGGATCTCAAGTGCTCCATCAAGTGGCCTCTCTTCCATCTCTATTTCAACATCCCAAAGACTCCAGTCCTCTGAATTGACACCCCAATCACACTTGCTTTCTACCAGCTCTCAAGTCTCCACCCGCCCTGCAGAGTATGGGGTAATAGAGATGGTTGAGTCTGCAGAGCTGTTCAGTCACACTATGGCCTGGGAATCAGAGGTCTGCTCCAAAGCTACAGTGAGTCCAGCCAAGGAAATGATCTGCAGAGATGCCCAGAAGCTTTGTGAGTCAGAATCAGGCCCAGATGAAGAAGGTTCTGAGCATAATGTAGACCCTCATTCCCAAACTGTAACTTCTCTTGGTGGAGACAATGAGGAATATGCTGATGACGATGAGACTCAGATACCAGATTGGAATGACAACTTAACTATTCGGTCAGGGCAGGAAGAGGATGGCTCTGAGGATGAGGGGAGTGCAAACACACAGGGTGATGATGAGGTTGTAAATCCCACTTACTGTCAACCCACAGTCAGGCACTCGATGAGGTCAGCAGAGGCGGTGGAGGAGGTTGCGACTGACGACGAGATTACCTTGCGCTTTCCTCGACACAGACGGAGTACTGGAAGCACGTCAACAACTGCATCCTCAGCCACAACTCTGCCTCTAGGCACAAGTAGAGGTGGCTCTGCAGGTCGCATGGGCTCTAAGCCTTGCCTAGCCTGGTCCTTTTTTGACATCGCAAAGGATCTCCCAACTCATGTCATCTGTAAGGCTGGCTTTGCACGTTGCGACATTGCAAGCCGATGCTGCGATGTCGCACGCGATAGTCCCCACCCCCGTCGCAGGTACGATATCTTGTGATAGCTGGTGTAGCAAAAATTATCGCTACGCCAGCTTCACATGCACTCACCTGCACTGCGACCGTCGCTCTGGCCGACGACCCGCCTCCTTCCTAAGGGGGCGGGTCGTGCGGCGTCATAGCGACGTCACACGGCAGGCGGCCAATAGCGGTGGAGGGGCGGAGATGAGCAGGATGTAAACATCCCGCCCACCTCCTTCCTTCCGCGTAGCCGCCGGCAGCAGGTAAGCTGATGTTCCTCGCTCCTGTGGCATTATACACAGCGATGTGTGCAGCTGCAGGAGCGAGGAACTACATCGTACCTATCGCTGCAGCATAATTATGAAAAAGTTGGAGCCTGCAATGATGATACGATAACGACGCTTTTGCGCACGTTAATCGTATCATCTAGCATTTACACACTACGATCTCGAAAGTGACGCGTGTCACTTTCGATTTGACCCCACCGACATCGCATGTGCGATGTTGCAACGTGCAAAGCCGGCCTAAGATTTTTTGCCAATCTCTAAATAGAGGCCAAAACCTCACTAGTTTGACTACTTCGTCCATGAACCGCCACATGGATATGAAGCATAAGTGGCAGTGGGAAGAACACTGTGCTACAATGCGGCCTAGCGGAGCGGGCCAACCACCGTCTGCCCTTCAAGAGCATTTGCGCGCTCTTCATCCACTATGACTGTGGGGACACCAGTCACACATGCTTTTCGACGCAGACCTTCCACCTCTTTAACTGCAACAGGCAGTGTGATTGGCAGGTCATCATTTGTTTTGGAAGTGAAAACAGCTGCTGGTGTTGAGCTCTCTCAGACATCGAGAGCACCACCTTTGGATGAAGGCAACATTATGTCTCCGCCTGCACTTTCCTCACAGACCAGCAGTTTTCCAGGGACACCCTACTCAACGCCATCTCAGCACAGCAGCCAGCCCTCGGTCCCTCAGATGTGGACAAGTAAAAGACCATTTCCTCCTAGCCATGACAAAGCTAAGAGCTTGAACTTCACCATCTGCAAGCTGTTGGCTACAGAAATGCTGCCTTTCCGCCTGGTGGACACAGAGGATTTTCGAGACCTTATGTCCGTCGCAGTGCCCCACTACTAGATGCCCAGTCGCCACGACTTCTCCAAGAAAGGTGTGCCTGCGCTACACCAGTATGTCGCACACAACATCATTGCTTCCTTGAGAAACTCTGTGTGTGACAGGGTGCATTTCACCACAGATACTTCGACCAGTAAGCATGGACAGGGGCGTTACATGTCGCTGACTGGGCACTGGGTAACTATGGTGAGAGATGGAGAAGGGTCTGCTGTACAAGTCTTAGGTGGCTTTGCACGTTGCGACATCGCAAGCCGATGCTGTTGTCGCGGGCGGGGAGGATGATGCTGCGCTCACCACGCTCGGGTCCGGCGCTGCTGCTGCTTGCTGCTCGGTGGCTCGAGCGGTGGTCCGGATCCCGGGGACTCGAGCAGCGCTCCTCGCCCGTGAGTGAAAGGGGGTTTGGTTTTGGGGATTTATTGTCCGTGACGCCGCCCACGGTTGTGGTGAAGTTATGACACCACCGCTGCTCTGGACGGGGATCCCGGGAGCGATGACAGGGAGCAGCTTGGATGTTGGGTCTCCCCTCCGTGGGTAGGGGGGTTGGTTGTCCCGGGGCCCCGGTGAGGGTTTGGGGATAGCAGGCGGGTTACGGGGCCTGGTGAGGTGCAGGGTCGCGGGGGCAGCGCTGTGCCGCACAGCACGGTGGTACTCACTCAGCCAGTAATTCACACAGAGTCTCTGGTCAAACAAACGGCTGGATGGACGGGTCCCACAAGCGGCTGCGGTTGTTCTCTTCCCGGCAGGTTGATGGTGACTGCCTTTCCCTGCACCTGTGTTGTGTTATGGTCCCAATGACTTCCCACCGGTAACTCGCTCCCTAGCTTGGATGGGTGCTGAAGGAGCCTCTTTTGCTCGCAGGCTCTGGCCCTGGGAACTGTAGCCTTGGCGGTGACTGTGTTTCCCTCTACGGTGTGAGCTGTTGCCTTCAAACGGGTCTTGGCTGCTGGGAAACCCCGGAGGTTCCCTTCGCTAACGGATTTGACCGGTTTTACGGCGACTCCTAGCCTGGTCGGGGTCCGTAGGCCCTGCCGGATGGTGCTGGCTTCTCTTTACTCTCCGATCCGGTACCGCCGGGCCACCGCCCGTCCACGGTCCATACGGGTTGCTCCAATTAGCCTCTCCTAAAGACGGTCACCACCGTCTGCCAACCTTGCTGTCTGTGCCCGGGCCACTACCTGGACACGGTCAGTCTCTTTGCTCCTCTACTACTTCACTCTCCTACTTCCTCAACTCTCCAACTCTATCTGACTTCCTTTTCCTGCCTCCAGGACTGTGAACTCCTCGGCGGGTGGGGCCAACCGCCTGGCTCCACCCCCTGGTGTGGACATCAGCCCCTGGAGGGAGGCAATAAGAATTTGTGTCTGGCTTCGGTGTGCCTAGCCGGGATGTAGGGTGTGATGGTGTAGTACCTGTGACGACCTGGCTTGTCCAGGGCGCCACATTCCACCTTAGTAAAATGCAGACCGTCCGCGGGCTGCCCGTCCATCACCGTTTTTATTTTTGTTAACTGCAAAAGATAGAAAAACGGTAAAAACATATAAAAACATAAGCATTTTTCAATCTTCCCACAACGGGAGGCACATTCTTAAACATTACTAACGGCTGTCTTTTATTAAACGGTAACGGCTTCCGCTCTTCTCCCACCCAAACAACCTGGCCCTGATGCTGCCCCTAAGAAGTGGGCAGCACCCCTTGACCCCAGTCCTGAACCAAGTTGCCCGAGCGGGTACAGTCTTTGTCAGGGGACCCACATCCATGGAGAACCCCTGAACCCCCGGAGGATCGCCACCGGTTATGGTAGTGGCGGGCCTGGGCCATCTCTTTCCTCCAGGCCCATCCTCCAAACCTGCCTCTCCGGAGGCGGTAACGGTTTAGACAACATTTTTATTTACATGCCACAAGTTTGTGGTTGCCCTGCAAGTTCTCGGGCTTGTCCATAGCAGTTTCTACGCAATGGTTTGCAGACAGTCCCTACGGGGATAACTGTGCTTCGTAGCCAACGGGCTACCACAAACAAAACTGTAGGGTCCCAACGGAGACTTGCCGTAGGGTCCCGACGGGGACTGTCAGCTGGGTCCCAGGGACCATCCACAAGACTTTGCTCCGGTACAGCTTCCTCCTGCAGCTTTCCCACAGTCCACCACCGAACAGCACGAGCCCTCAACGCCACCCTCACACAGGGGTGACACTGTCCCACAGGACTCCATTTTCAGTTGCCGATGATGCGGGTACGACTGCTCCTCCAACCGGACTCCTAGCCTTGAGGGTCGTCTGGAACATCAGTAGAGTCCCAATGGGGACCGACAGCAAGGTAACCGGGAACCGCTACCATGCTTTAACTTTTCTTACTCAGCAATCCCGCGGCGCAGCTGCCCTTGCTGCCGCTCCCGGTGCGGAGCACTTTCTGCTTGCTCCGGTTCAGGCGGTGTGGGGGATGGGCCCAGCCAGAGTCCCTCCGTGCCGGCTACGACCGGTACCTTCGGTAATGAGGGACCCCACTGTGACATGGCCTGCTCTGCCTCCTGGCAGCTGCATCCCCGCCGTGCCTCAGCCGAGGCCGGGTGTCTGGGAGCGGTCAGCGGGACTTGCGATGCTGGCTTCTGGGCGAGGGTCGCCTCCGTTACGGCCGGAATGGAAGCCGGGACGGGTGCCAGGGTGGTGGTAAAGGTAGGGCCCGGGGGCCGCAGGTCTGGGCCCTCTCCCACAGACACTGCGGGCTCCGCTACCGGTGGCAGGGGTAACGGTTCGATCGGGGCGTTGGCCGCGGGCATGGGCAGTGAGGGAAGTAGCGTGGTGGACGTCAGCAGGCCAGGCCCCTCAGCCGTATCGACCGATCCCTTGGGGACATAGGGGCGTGGGTCGCTTACCCGCTCCTCTTAGACCACCTCCACTTCGGATGCCCAAACGGTTGCGGCCAGGCCTTTCATCTCCGACGTCCACTTCGCCAGCATGAAGTGGACTTGGGCCAGGAGCTTCTGGCACATCTTGCTTCTGGGTCCAGGAACGTGTTTCAGCAGAGTCCTGGCGTCCCTGCACGCTGCAGCGCTAGTTACATGCGGCTGCGACCGCCGCACCTCTAGCAGCTCCGTCGGCCGCATACATCTTGTTTCCGTCCCCCTTAGTCTTTTTCCGGCTCCTCCTTTACAGGGGCAGGGTTTCGGCTTTCGCGCCTCCACTGCTCGAGGAGACGCTCGAGCGGGGACTTTTCGCGCCCAAAATGGCGGCTTCTGAAAATTTTCAAGGCACACCTCTACCAGACGGCAGAGCGGTAAGATCCTGTTTGTGATGCCAAGTTGTCGCGGGCGGGGAGGATGACGCTGCGCTCACAACGCTCGGGTCCGGCGCTACTGCTGCTGCTTGCTGCTCGGTGGCTCGAGCGGCGGGCCGGATCCCGGGGACTCGAGCGGCGCTCCTCGCCCGTGAGTGAAAGGGGGTTTGGTTTTGGGGATTTATTGTCCGTGACGCCACCCACGGTAGTGGTGAAGTTGTGACACCACCGCTACTCTGGACAGGGATCCCGGGAGCGATGACAGGGAGCAGCTTGGATGTTGGGTCTCCCCTCCGTGGGTAGGGGGGTTGGTTGTCCCGGGGCCCCGGTGAGGGTTTGGGGATAGCAGGCGGGTTACGGGGCCTGGTGAGGTGCAGGGTCGCGGGGGCGGCTCTGGCCCTGGGAACTGTAGCCTTGGCGGTGACTGTGTTTACCTCTACGGTATGAGCTGTTGCCTTCAAACGGGTCTTGGCTGCTGGGAAACCCCGGAGGTTCCCTTCGCTAACGGATGTGACCGGTTTTACGGCGACTCCTAGCCTGGTCGGGGTCCGTAGGCCCTGCCGGATGGTGCTGGCTTCTCTTTACTCTCCGATCCGGTACCGCCGGGCCACCGCCCGTCCACGGTCCATACGGGTTGCTCCAATTAGCCTCTCCTGCAGATGGTCACCACCGTCTGCCAACCTTGCTGTCTGTGCCCGGGCCACTACCCGGACACGGTCAGTCTCTTTGCTCCTCTACTACTTCACTCTCCTACTTCCTCAACTCTCCAACTCTATCTGACTTCCTTTTCCTGCCTCCAGGACTGTGAACTCCTCGGCGGGTGGGGCCAACCGCCTGGCTCCACCCCCTGGTGTGGACATCAGCCCCTGGAGGGAGGCAACAAGGATTTGTGTCTGGCTTCGGTGTGCCTAGCTGGGATGTAGGGTGTGATGGTGTAGTACCTGTGACGACCTGGCTTGTCCAGGGCGCCACACTGTGATGTCGCACGCGATAGTCCCCGCCCCCGTCGCAGCAGCGATATATTGTGATTCCTGGCGTAGCGAACATTATCGCTACGCCAGCTTCACATGCACTCACCTGTCCTGCGACGTCGCTCTGGCCGGTTTCCCGCCTCCTTCCTAAGGGGGCGGGTCGTACAACATCACAGCGACGTCACACGGCAGACGGCCAATCAAAGCGGAGGGGCGGAGATGAGCAGGATGTAAACATCCCGCCCACCTTCTTCCATCCGTATAGCTGCCGGCGGCAGGTAAGGTGATGTTCCTCGCTCCTGTGGCTTCATGCAAAGCGATGTGTGCTGCCGCAGGAACGAGGAACAACATCGTACCTGTCGCTGCAGCGTAATTTTGAAAAAGTCAGAGCCTACACCGATGATACGATAACGACGCTTTTGCGCTTGTTAATCGTATCATCTATGATTTACACACTACGATGTCGAAAGTGATGCCGGATGTGCGTCACTTTCGATTTGACCCCACCGACATCGCACGTGCGATGTTGCAACGTGCAAAGCCGCCCTTACCCCACGAGTTGTGCGTCAATCCTCTGTACGTAGAAGTTCCTCAACTGCTTCTGCCTCTTCCACCTCATCTGGGTCCTCCACTTCCGCCCAAAGCCTGTCCGGTCAGGCCACCCACGTTGTAACTGCGCACAAGGAATCCCGCACACCTCCTTACTATACTCGCAGCAGAGCTCAACGGCATCAGGCGGTCTTCACGTTGAAATGTCTGGGAAATGTGAGTCACTCAGCTGCCCAGTTGTGGTCAGCTCTGGATACCGAGTTTCATCAATGGTTGTCTCCACTCAACCTGCAGCCAGGGAAGACCGTGTGCGACAATGCTGCAAACCTAGGTGCGGCCCTTCGCTGGGGCAAGGTGACACACGTGTCTTGTATAGCTCACGTGTTGAACCTTGTTGTCCAGCAATTTTTAACCCACGATCCCGGCCTACATGAGCTTCTGCACAGGGCACTGTCACTATGTACTCACTTCCGCGGTTCACACTGTTAGGGTGAACTCTTAATCAGAGATCACTAGTTGCCTCCTGCCTGGCCTAATTGGTGTGGATTGAGTGCATACTTGAAAAATGAGATCAGACACAGTCGGATATTCATCTTTCCTCGACAGAAGTCAGCCCATGCTCTCCTTTATTACAACTGAGCTTGCTCTGATATAACCTTGCAAAGGGGCATGGTCAGCCCCACAGTGAGCATACTTGGATGTGTTCATTGGTCAGTGGGTTGAACAATGTGTTAGTCCATGAGCTGATTGGTGGGCGTCATTGTAGGCGGGTCTATGACATCATTGGATGGATCCATGGTGATGGTGATGGGAGGGACGTCATCTGGTGGATCCATGCTGATGGTTTGGTCTGTGATATCTTCTAGCTTGACCAGGGGTCTTCCCTTATATGGTATCTTCTTACACCTGGACATTCCTTGCATTCCAGGCAAGGTGGGGAGAAACAGGCAATGACAGCCACCTTTTATATCTGTGTCATGTATATGATCTGAAACCTGAATTATGTAAGGCAAATCGACATATTTCCCACAATCCCTTGTCAAGAAGTTAATTAAGTATTTCATCTTATGGCTCTCCTCAACAACACGGCGCAGCTGAACGACTTGCATCGCTCCAGAAGTCTTTCGGCCTGCCGGTTCACCGCCTGAAATGCGATGTGTCGACACGCTGGAATTCGACTCTCCACATGTTGCAGCGACTGGCAGCACCGCCGAGCCCTGGTGCAATACGTTTTTACGTATAGCCTGGGCCAACGAGATCCAGAGGAGGGGCAGATCACGTTGCTGGAGTGGTCTCAGATCAAGGACCTATGCACCCTTTTGCACAGTTTCGACATGGCGCCGAATATGTTTAGTGCTGAAAATGCCATTATCAGCATGACAATTCCAGTCATTTACATGCTGAAGCACACTCTAAACAGTATTCGGAGTCAGGTGGTGGGACAAGAGGAAGGGGAGGAAGTACAGGTGGATTCATATGCGGAAGGGATAACAAGATCTACAAGGTCCAGACATTCAGCATCACCAAGGCGGCAGGCATAGGACGGTGGGGGAGAGGGAATAACAAGGGCGCATGGTAGCAGCCAAACTGTTGAGGAAGGTGCAGGAGCCCAGGAAGAAATGGAGGACGAATTGGCGATGGCCATAGAAGATTCAGTAGATGAGGGAGAGCTTGATCACATTTCTGTTGTGAGGTTGGGGGGAGAGGGCAGAGAAAGGAAGCACGGTTATCACCTCACCGCCACAAACACAGCAAGGACTTGGTCCTCCTGGATGTGCAAGACACATGAGCGCCTTCTTGCTGCACTACCTACAACATGACCCTCGGATTGTCAGAATTAGATGTAATGCTGACTACTGGGTTGCCACACTATTAGATCCCCGGTACAAGTCAAAATTTGGCAAAATAATTCCAGCCATAGAAAGGGACGCATGTATGCAGGAGTATCAGCAGAAGCTGGTATGCAATCTTAGCTCGGCTTTTCCACTAAACACCAGTGCTGCACAGAGTGAATCTCACAGTTCTAACTTGCCAACCATGGGACTGTTGAGTCATCATCAGTCAAACCGTACCAGCCACACCGTATCTGGTGGTAACAGCAATTTTATGGAATCGTTTCATGAATTTTTTAGACCATCCTTTGCAAGGCCACAAGACACAAGAAGTCTGACACATAGTCAACGCCTGGAGAGGATGATACAGGAGTATCTCCAAGTGAATATCGATGCCATGACTGCAACTGGAGCCTTGCTCATTTTGGGCTTCCAATCTGGAAAAATGGCCTGAGCTCGCCACTTACGCCTTGGAGATCTTGTCGTGTGACGTGTCTCGCAGCCAGCGTTCTCTCGCTCCACACTCCAGTGCTGCTGGGTGTGTGCTGACAGATAAGCGCATGCGTCTGTCCAGTGACAATATGGACAGACTAATGTGGCGCCCTGGACAAGCCAGGTCGTCACAGGTAACAACACCACCACACCCTACACCCCGGTCAGGCACACCTAAGCCAGACACAAACCCTTGTTGCCTTCCTCCAGGGGCTGATGTCCACACCAGGGGGTGGAGCCAGGCGGTTGGTCTCCGCCCACCAAGGAGTACACAGCTCTGGAGGCGGGAAAACAGAGCAGATTAGTTTGGACAGTGAAGTGGAGTAGAAGTGAAGTGGCAAGAGAGCAACTGACTGACCGTGTCCGGGTGTGTGGCCCGGGCACTCAGCAAGGTTGGCAGACGGTGGTGACCGTCTGCAGGAGAGGCTGATTGGAGCCTGCCGTGAGGACCGTGGACGGGCGGTGGCCCGGCGGTACCGGACCGGTACGCAAAGAGAAGCCAGCACCATTCGGCAGGGCTTTTCGGACCCCGACCAGGCTTGGAGTCGCCGACAGTTGGTCAAATCCGATAGCGAAGGGAACCTCCTGGGTTTCCCAGCAGTCAAGTCCCGAAAAAGGCAACAGTCCAACCGTGAAGGGGAGCACAGCCACCCCCAAGGCTACCGTTCCCAGGGCCAGCGCCTGCGGGCAAAAGGGGCTCCTTCAGCACCCATCAAGCTGGGGAGCGGGTTACCGGTGGGAACCCATTGGGACCATTTAAACTACAAAGGTGCAGGGAAAGGCAGTCACCACCAAACTGCCGGGGAGAGAACAACCGCAGCCGTCTGTGGGACCCGTCCATCCAGCCGTGTGTTTTACCGAGAACTGTGTCATCATCTTTGGCTGAGTGAGTACCACCGTGCCGTGCGGCACAGCGCTACCCCCGCGACCCTGCACCTCACCAGGCCCCGTAAGCCGCCTGCTATCCCCAAACCCTCACCGGGCCTCGGGACCACCAACCCCCTACCCACGGAGGGGAGATCCAACAACCAAGCTGCTCCCTGTCATCGCTCCCGGGATCCCCGTCCAGAGCAGCGGTGGTGTCACAACCTCACCACAACCGTGGGTGGCGTCACGGACAATCAATCCCCTACCCAATCAACCCCCTTTCACTCACGGGCGAGGAGCGCCGCTCGAGACCCCAGGATCCGGCCCACCGCTCGAGCCACCACCGAGCAGCAAGCAGCAGTAGCCGGACCCGAGCAGTGGGTGAGCGCAGCGTCATCCTCCCTGCCCGCGACAGTAACGTTCATCAAGATGAACAAGTCATGGATCCGCAAGGACTTTTCTACCCCTGTGTCATCCTGGGGAGAGTAAAGGATTGTGGATTTTGATTGTGCTTCATGCAAATCAACATGTCAAGTTTGCAACTGGGGGACAATTGATGCCACTTAAGTGGTGTCTGTGGCCCAATTTTTGAAAAAAAGGGAGACTCAGGTTGGAGTCCTCTTGCTGTGTTTAAAATGATCCAAGATGAAGAAGTCATGGATCCGCCGTAGGACTTTTCTACCCATGTGTCATCCTGGGGAGAGTAAATGTGATGCCCTGGCCTATCAGTTCGTCACAAGGGTGCCGTGCAATTTGCCCTTCTGCATGGTACCCGATCCTCCTTGGTTATGGGTCCTGTTAATTTGGTGTTGCTACCAACAGGTGTATCAAAATCCTGAGGAACACTCTGCACCCCACCCACCAACCACCCATTGGGCAGCCTGAAGGGAATAGGGCCATCCAGATGGAGGGATGGAAGAGAGAGGGCAGAGATGTGAGTTGTACAGTTGTAGCAGGGCCGGCGTCACCACCCGGCATACCCGGGCAAATGCCGGGGCCCTTTACAGCCGGGGGGCCCATTCGCGAGTTCTGGGAACCGCAGTCCTCTGCAGGAAACTGCGAGTGCTGTCCCTTTAAGGCACGCTGTCCAGTGTTCCCTGTAAACTCCTTGTCTGAACTTCATCTGTGGGCGGAGCTATCGCGCAGCGTCCTGCTCCAGTCACTGTCCCACAGATGAAGACAAGGAACCGTGCCAGCCAGCGACCCCCAGCACAACGCTGCCCTCCAGCGCTGTGTGGGCCCCCTCTCCACAGTGATTTGAGTGGTATGTTCTACAACCCTCCCCGCCCCCGATTTATGGGCCCCAGTGAGCTGCATGGGCTTTTCCCCCCCAGGAGATGTATATCCTGGCTCCCCCTCCCCCACAGAGATGTATGTCCTGGCCCCCAACTATGTGCTGTCCCCCAGAGCTGTGTGTGGGGCCCCCAGAGCCGCGTTTGCACATGTCTCAGATCATGTCCCATCATAATCTAAAACCCCTTGCATTAAAAGATAACTACAACACTAAGGGGTGCTTCACACACAGCGAGCTCGCTGCCGAGATCGCTGCTGAGTCACGCTTTTTGTGACGCAGCAGTGACATCATTAGCGATCTCGCTGTGTGTGACACTGAGCAGCGATCTGGCCCCTGCTGCGAGATCGCTGCTCGTTACACACAGCCCTGGTTCGTTTTCTTCAAAGCCGCTCTCCTGCTGTGACACACAGATCGCTGTGTGTGACAGCAAGAGAGCGACAAATGAAGCGAGCAGGGAGCAGGAGCCGGCGTCTGACAGCTGAGGTAAGCTGTATCCAAGATAAACATCGGGTAACCAAGGTGGTTACCCGATATTTACCTTAGTTACCAGCCTCCGCAGCTCTCACGCTGCCTGTGCTGCCGGCTCCGGCTCTCTGCACATGTAGCTGCTGTACACATCGGGTTAATTAACCCGATGTGTACAGCAGCTAGGAGAGCAAGGAGCCAGCGCTCAGTGTGCGCGGCTCCCTGCTCTCTGCACATGTAGCTGCATTACACATCGGGTTAATTAACCCGATGTGTACTGTAGCTAGGAGAGCAAGGAGCCAGCGCTTAGTGTGCGCGGCTCCCTGCTCCCTGCTCACACTGGTAACTAATGTAAACATCGGGTAACCATACCCGATGTTTACCTTAGTTACCAGTCTCCGCAGCTTCCAGACGGCGGCTCCGTGCAAGCGCAACGTCGCTTGCACGTCGCTGCTGGCTGGGGGCTGTTCACTGGTCGCTGGTGAGATCTGCCTGTTTGACAGCTCACCAGCGACCATGTAGCGATGCAGCAGCGATCCTGACCAGGTCAGATCGCTGGTCGGATCGCTGCTGCATCGCTAAGTGTGAAGGTACCCTAAGTGTGTGTCCGGGTGAAGCAGAGCCGAGTAGGTGTCCGGGTGAAGCAGAGTCGAGTAGGTGTCCGGGTGAAGCAGAGCCGAGTAGGTGTCTGGGTGAAGCAGAGCCAAGCCGAGTGGGTGTCCGGGTGAAGCAGAGCCGAGTGGCTGTCTGGGTGAAGCAGAGCCGAGTGGCTGTCTGGGTGAAGCAGAGCCGAGTGGGTGTCTGGGTGAAGCAGAGCCGAGTGGGTGTCTGGGTGAAGCAGAGCCGAGTGGGTGTCTGGGTGAAGCAGAGCCGAGTGGGTGTCTGGGTGAAGCAGAGCCGAGTGGGTGTCTGGGTGAAGCAGAGCCGAGTGGGTGTCTGGGTGAAGCAGAGCCGAGTGGGTGTCTGGGTGAAGCAGAGCCGAGTGGGTGTCTGGGTGAAGCAGAGCCGAGTGGGTGTCTGGGTGAAGCAGAGCCGAGTGGGTGTCTGGGTGAAGCAGAGCCGAGTGGGTGTCTGGGTGAAGCAGAGCCGAGTGGGTGTCTGGGTGAAGCAGAGCCGAGTGGGTGTCTGGGTGAAGCAGAGCCGAGTGGGTGTCTGGGTGAAGCAGAGCCGAGTGGGTGTCTGGGTGAAGCAGAGCCGAGTGGGTGTCTGGGTGAAGCAGAGCCGAGTGGGTGTCTGGGTGAAGCAGAGCCGAGTGGGTGTCTGGGTGAAGCAGAGCCGAGTGGGTGTCCGGGTGAAGCAGAGCCGAGTGGGTGTCTGGGTGAAGCAGAGCCGAGTGTGTGTGTGGGTGAAGCAGAGCCGAGTGTGTGTCTGGGTGCAGGAGAGCCGAGTATGTGTCTGCAGCAGAGCTGTGTGTATATATACTCTTTGGGCAGCAGAGTGTGTATTTACTTTGGGCAGCAGAGCTTTATGACTGCGCTGTTTGGGCAGCGTAGCAGAGATGTGTGCAGCAAAGCTGTGTGTATATATAGTCTTCGGTCAGCAGTGATGTGTATATATGCAGCAGAGCTGTGGGTTTGTTTGTGTCTGTACATATGCAGCAGAGATGTGTGCAACAGTGCTATCAAGTGGTGTGTGTAGCAGAGCTGTGTGAGTGTGTATGTATGCATCAGAGCTGTGCATGCGGCCCCCCCATAGCCATGTGTGCAGCCCCCCAGAGCCGTATGTGCAACCCACCCCAGTAATGTCTATACCCCCTGCCTCTCCTGTGATGTATATACAGCAGTGTCACTGTGCCCTTGCCGCGGCTATGTCTGTTAGTGAGGACCATCATGCAGCACAGCCATATGTCCAGGAGGAGCTGGATGGAGACAAGCGGGAATGTGTCTGTATGCATGTATGATGTGTATCTATGTATGTCAGTGTATAGGACTATAGATTTGTCTGTTTATAAGTATTTTTGTGAGTTTGTCTTCAAATATGTATATGTGCGTGTGCCTGTATGTGTGTGTGTATGTGTCTGTATGTGCGTGTCTGCGTGTGGATGGGGCCACTGAAACTCTTCCGCCCGGGGCCCACAAAAACTTGGAGCCGGCCCTGAGTTGTAGAGTTGGAGAGTGGAAGTGGAGCAGTGAGCAGCAGTGACAGGACAAGTCACGCTATGGAGCTGGGCTCCTGTACCCGTCCCAGGTGCCAGCTGGAACCCCGGTCACAGGGGGTAGTGACAGGGGGCACGGTGCTACTACAGAGAGCAGGCCGGCTGCCTTGTGCTACAACCAGGCAGGGGCCAGGGAACGACGGGGTACGCGGACACTAGGCTGGGAAGTAGCTTCACCCAGCCCATTAATTCACCCGAAGGGAATGGAGTCTTCAGGAACCGTTCCCCACCCACTCCAGAATCTGGGTACTAGCGCAACGAAGGGGATAGGACTTCCCACAACCGTCCAGAAAATCCCAAGCGTGAACCCTGAGAGCAAGCTCACCCTGCTAGCCACGCAGGTGAGCGGAACCCGAAAAGTTTCATGTGAAAGGCATCCACAAGTAGGACACACAGTGCCAAGGAACAAGGCTTCAGACCAACCTGGAACACCATAATGGCACGGACCCATCGTACTCACCCAAAGAGAGCAGGAAACTCAAGAGTTTGGTTTACCTGGTGTCAGCGTCAGTGACTTTGGAATGTGTGAGTACCCGATATCCCTTTTCACCCAACGGGTTCCCCACTCCATCCATCACCGGATCCCGGGACACCACTTCCCCTGCCTTCGGAGGGGTTAATATCTCGAGCAGCCACACACCATCGTCCCCGGGCTCACCCTTAAACGGCAGCGGTGGTCCCTCACGTTACCACACAACGTGGGTGGCATCATGAACATTATCCCATCCACCACCCAAAACAATTCAACACTCCTTTTTATTTCCGAGGTAGCTGCACGACCCTGCCTCGGATCCGGAGACCCCTCAAGCCACTGTGGATCCGGGTCCGAGCAGCCCGTCGGCTGTAGCGGGGGCGGCACATAAAGTCTTGTGGATTTTGATTGTGCTTCATGCAAATCAACATGTCAAGTTTGCAATTGGGGGACAATTGATGCCACTTAAGTGGCGTCTGTGGCCCAATTTTTGGAAAAAATGGAGACTCTAGTTGGAGTCCACTTGCTGTGTTTTACATGATTTTAGAAGGGCATGACATGCCTATGTCTGTGTCGCCTCCTCCTTTTACTCGTCCAGCTCTTTTGTTTTCGCATGAGTGTGACGCCCCGGACTATTCGGGTCGTCCCAGGTAGTCCCACACAACACCATACCCCCTTCCAGTTAGACACAAACAAAATTACTTTGTCCAGCTCACCTGCTTCTTGCCGGAGACCGCTTATCCAGGACCGTGCACGGAAAGGAAGGTAGCAGAACTCATTTCATGGTTAGAAAAAATTCCAGCAAACAAGTCCATGGAAAAATCTTCATTAAAAATTCATTTTTTATTTATCAATACTTATAAAACAGTCCATGTTATCACAACTGCCCCACTAGAGGACGCGTTTCGAACGACCAAGTTCTTAATCCGTCTCTAATTCTTTTGAGAAAAAAATGGACTCATTAAAAAGGGGCTGAAACCCCAACATGAACGTCATTAACCAGTGAAAAATTTAGAAGGTGCAGCAAAGAAGTTCTCCTATTAACCCTACATGTCCAACGTCCTAGAGAAGACTTCCCACAGTCTCCTATAGCACTAATTCCTATATGTCCAACATTTAGTTTGTTTTATTATTTTTATTTATATTTTTATTTTTAATTTTTAATTCTCTCATTCTATCATTCTATCCCTCTATCACTAAATCTCCCAATCAAAAAAATCGGAAGCAAATTCAGAGGAAAAAAGTCCCCTTATAATAGAATTTATTTCTCTAGGGATTCTTTCTATAATATTTTTCATAAACTTCTAACAAACTTTTAATGAAGCCCTCTTTTTTTTTTTTCTCAATAAGAAAAAGGACACTGGAAAACACTGCACATCTTATTCCTGTCCGATTCTATATCCACCATGATATGAAAAAAATTATAAGCCCCGTTCATCACTTCGTTTGGTTTACCAGTGACTCCAGTGTCTTGTGAAAGAGTGAGTACACCAGTGCCATCAGGCACCACACCACGCTGCACCGCAACACTTCACCCTGCACCCCGGCCCTCGCCTATCGGGCCCCGGGACCAACACCCCCTACCCACAGAGGGGCCAACACCTAGCTGCGCCATTACATCGCTCCCGGGGGCCCCGCACCTTCACCGCAGCGGTAGTGTCCACAATCACCACAACCCGTGGGTGGCGTCATGAACTATCATCCCAAATCAAACACCCAAATCCCCGCGTGTGGCGCCAACTCCCTTGCAGAGCGACGTGACCCCCGGGTCCGTGAGAGGCTCGAGCCACCACCCGCAGTACGAGCACGGATCAGAGCGTCTCGGCGGTCACAGCCGAGCCCGCGGGGCGGTGCATGAGTATATGTACTTGTCACTTTTACATGTGTTTGTGGTGTCTTGTGAGTTGTTTGTCACCTTTTAGACACCTTAGAAGGTGTTTTCTATGTGTTTGTATGTGTTTGTGTTCGCCGAATACACCCGCCATTCGACGAACCGAACTCAAACACTAGGGGGGTGGCTCAACACTAGTAAAGAGCTTCTCGGAGTGTCCAATTCTGGAATAACTTGTCTACTAGGACTCATTATGGTTTGAGCATACCTCCCAACCGTCCCGGATTCTGCAGGACTGCCCCGATTTTTGAGGTCTGTCCTGCAGTCCTGTGGCTCACAGCTGATGTCCCGGCTCCTCCCCTCAGTGCAGTGAATAAATTAAATTAGATTCTCAACAAACCCATGGACCTTGAGCTCATTGTCCATAGGCAGCAGCTCTACCACTGAGCCACTGCCTGTAATGGAAAGCATAGGAAGATTTGGTTATCTTGACCTCTGTATTGCAGTTGAGAAACCAGAAGCAGATTATTCAGCTGTAAAGATGGATGGAGGGAGGAATGGAGGGAGGGATGGAGGGAGGAATGGAGGGAGAAATGGATGGGAGAGATGGAGGGATGAATGGATGGATGGATGGCGAAAGGGATGGAGGGAGGGATATATATATATATATATATATATATGATAGATAATAGATACATACATGATAGATAGACATATAGATAGATGGATAGATAAATGATAGATAGATAGATAGCTAGATACATGATAGATAGATTGAGGGATAGATAAATACTGCATCTCTTTTTAGGTGAAGGAAAGAGTCAGATTCATTTGTTCCCATAAAACTACTATAAAGTGGTGAGGGAAAAAAAATACAAATATATATACGGTAACTTATTTTTTTCTTCATCACCTTGGATTCAAACCAGCAACTTTCAAACTATTTTCCAGCATCCCTCCTAGCTTTTCTAGCTGTTGAGTCACTAGGAAAGATGACATCAGAGGGAGGATTTTATATGAATAATGCCAGGGCGACACGGGACACTAGTGCAATGCTCGCATGACACTCGGCTCACGCTGGCAGCACAGCAGAGCTGAGTGTTATGCGTGTGTCCCTGCGACTGAGGTCCGACTGTGCGAGCGGACCTCAGCTGCGGGGGGTCGGGCTGGCTCTGCAGAGAGAAGGGAGGGATTTATCTCCCTCTTTCCTCTGTAGCCGGCTATTGCCATTCTCGCATTGCACTAGCAGTACACTGGTGTATCACGACTGCAGTGCGATTTTTTTTTTATTATTTATTTTTTTTTTTTCTCTCGCCCCATTCACTTGAATGGGTGCGAGAGAAAAGAGTCTCACAGTTGCAGCATGCTGCGATTGTTTTCTCGGTCTGATTAGAGCTGAGAAAATAATTGCTCATGTGCACTGACACACAGGCTAGAATTGGTCCGAGTGGAATGCGATGTTTTATCGCACTCCACTTGCACCGATTTTCTCGCCGTGTGGCTTAAGCCTAAACCTTCAATGCAGTCTCTCACACAGGACATCGAGCTCTATTGTACAGAGCAGCATCTTTATGTTCTGTGTTTTACAGGAAGAGGAAAAGAGATTATTTTTTTTCTGCTACTAAAATTACTAAAAATAACAAAAAAAATAGAATAATGTAATTTTATTACACTTTTTTATAAAATAACAAACATCACAAATAAGCAAAAAACATGGACATATTTGGTGTCCCTGTAATCGTAACGACCCGAACACAGCGATGGAATTATTTATGGGAATTGGTAAATGGTGGAAAAAAATGGCGCAATTTATTAATTTTTCTTTATTAAAACCCATAAAGAAATGTAATAAAAATGCATTGTTGAGGCCGTGTTCACACGTAGCATAAATGCTGCGTTTTTTCTTCAGGTGTCCGCACCACGAGCGCAATAACATTCTTCTCTAATTATTGCACGTGTGAGGTATTATGCAACGTGTGAACACGGCCTTATAGGCACAAATAAGCAACATGTCATATAGTGACACATATAAATATAAGAAAAATCTGGCTGCTATGACTATTAATGAACAGTCCGGGACATCTGTTGAATGACCCTTACTGCAAATGGGTGTTGCTTGGGGTGTGGCTGGGGGCGTGGTCAAAATTTGCCAAAATTCGCAGACTTTGTCCCTCTTTTCTTTCTTCAAAAGTTGGGAGGTATGTTTGAGGATGGAGGATCAGGGTTGGGATTATGTGGTCAGACTCTTGGCTAGTTAGAGTGGACCATGTGGAAGACAAGATGGTGCTGGTAAACAGACTGGAAGAATTATCTGCCATCCAGCCCACAACCTGCTTGCACTGTTCTGGCTTTAAGGGCGGCGTTACATGGTACGATATATCGTGCGATATGTCGCCGGGGTCACGGATTCCGTGACGCACATCCGCCATTGTTAGAGATGTCGTACGGTGTGACACCTCCGAACGACTGTTAACGAGCAAAAATACTCACCTTATTGTTGCTCGTTGACACGTCGTTCATTTCCATAATGTCGTTCCTCCTTCTGCCCGCCGGTTGTTTCTCGTTCTCGTGGCAGCACACATCGCTACGTGTGATACCCAGGGAACGATGAACATAGCTTACTTGCATCCCACCGGCAATGAGGAAGGAACGTGGGAGGGATGTTACATCCCGCTCATCTCCGCCCCTTCGCTTCTATTGGGTGGCCGCTGTGTGACGTCGCTGTGACGCCGAACGTCCCTCCCCCTTCAGGAAGAGGATGTTCGCCGCCCACAGTGAGTTCGTTAGGTAGGTAAGTACGTGTGACGGGGGTTTAACGACTTTGTGCGACACGGCAGTGATATGCCCGTGAGGCACAAATGATGGGGGCATGTGTGATCGCTCATGCGATCACACGATAAATCGTTGCGTGTAACGCCGCCCTTAGAGTGGTGTACTGCGCCCCTCTACAAATTTGGTCATGAACCTAGGAATTGATGAGGTCTAGGGTTCTTCCACAGAAGAAAGCACAGTTTGCCTTGTCACACGGCCAGGACCATGGTGTCCACCAACATGAGCCCCACAACCACTTCCCCATCCCTTAAAGCAGGGGTCTCAAACTCAGCTGGGTGAATGGGCCGCACATATAAAAAAAAAATTGAGAGGGCTGCATTCCTTGCAGGACAAAGAGACATCTTTAATGATTCCATGGTTTTTCCTATACACCTTTTGGATCACTATTTCGAACATTTTTTTGCTTGATTATAACAAACCTGCACTTGTTTGTTTAGTTAAGATTTTTTATATATATATATATATATATATATATATATATATATATATAAAAATATCATTTTTAATGGCAAAAAAGTCATGCTTTATTTTGAATATTTTTTTTACATTTTATCCCCTTCTAATATTGTTTTACAATTAGCATCCTGTAGTAAAGTCCCCCATCCTGTAGCAATGTCTCCCATCCTGTAGTAAAGTCCCCCATCCTGTAGTAATGTCCCACTTGTGTCCTGTATAATATACACATCCTTGTGTCCTGTAGTTATGTCCCCCATACTGTAGCAATGTCCCCATCCTTGTGCCCTGTAGTAATGTGCCCATCCTTGTAAAATGTAGTAATGTCTCCCATCCTTGTGCCCTGTAGTATTGTCCATACTTGTGCCCTGTAGTTGTTGAGATGAGACTAGAATGGGTCTCTTAAGGTCTGACTGCCGTGTTCAAATTATCTAGAATGTCGTGTGTGCACACGAGGTAGATAATAATTGAATAGACCAATTATGACTCTCTCTCTCACGACTGGCGCAAGAATCTCTACTTTATTACCAGACAAAGCTTTTATAGGAGTAGGAAGTAAAGGGTGTAAACAAAAGTATAGTCCAATTAAGTATCGCAGGCTGAACTCAGGACGTATAGGAATTTGCATAGTCTCTGCTGGATTGGTTGTTCTGAACTGTAGGAATTCCTTTGTTCCTCAACTTCTTGGGAGTCGTCCAGGATGTAGGAACCATCTTTAAGTTACATGTTCTGGTATATTGTATTAATAAAAATCATATATATATATATATATATATATGGTACAGACCAAAAGTTTGGACACACCTCCTCATTCCAAGAGCTTTCTTTATTTTCATGACTCTAAAAATTGTAGATTCACATTGAAGGCATCAAAACTATGAATTAACACATGTGGAATTAAATACTTAAAGTGTGAAACAACTGAAAATACGTAATTACTTACCGGTAATGTGTTTTTTCTGAACCCATGACAGCACCACGAGAGAGGGGATCCGCCCTTCAAGGACCGGAAACCTCCAGGATAAAAAGGGGCGGCACCTCTCTCCGCATCAGTTGGTTTACAGAGCATGAAAGGACCTCCGGAGGAAACAACATTATAACATAACCAGCACCAACCTGAACCACGTGCAGCTAAAAGACAGCCAAATCATCCACATGCAGGGAGGGAATGTAAGAGTGCTGTCATGGGTTCAGAAAAAACACATTACCGGTAAGTAATTACGTATTTTTCCAGCACCCATGACAGCACCACGAGAGAATTACATAGATAGAGGAATAAGCCAAGGGGGGAATCATAGAGCACAGAACCGATCTCCCCAAGTGAAGTCAGTAAGGATAAGACCAACCTATAGTGCCTATAGCGAGTGAAAGGGGAAGACCATGTGGCCCCTGACAAGCTGCTCAAAGGTGACATACGATCTAGCAGCCCAGGAGATGTCATTGCCCTTGTGCAGTGAACTTTCAGACCTGCAGGCACATACCTACCACAAGCCGAGCAGGCGAAGAAGTGGCTTCGCTGATCCACCCACCAAGTGGATTTAGAAGCCTTGAGCGTCTAGCTATTACCCTGAAAGAAAACAAACCAGACCTGCCTCTGCTGCATACAGATATTCCATAAGAAACCGCTAATGTCCAAGCAATGCCCCCCCTCCTCTTCCTGATCTTGCAGACTATCCAAAAGGATGGAAGAACAATTCCCTTTTCAATTAAGAAAATTATGACATACTATCAGGAGGCAAGGAGGGGCAGGTTTCAGGACACCTTACCCTGGAAAGCCGAGGAATGGTGGAACTAAGATAGGGCCTGGAAGTCACTAACCCTACAAGCTGATGTGAAGATGTCAGGAAGTCTGTTTCAGAGACAGTAGTGAAATGACATGGACTCCAATGGATCAATGGGGCTCCGTCAGGGCAGATAGGACGAGAATAAGGCCCCATGGGGCAGGACACATCGCGCAGAGGGCTAGACCATAGCCGAACGAACCGGGAGTCAAGCGGACTCCAGACAGGACACAATGGAACCAGGTTGCAAGGGCCCATATGAGAACTGTCAGTGAACGAAATGACAGATCCAGTGTCAACCCCTTCTGGAAAAACTCTAAGATTACCGCAACAGTCGTCGGTTCCATCAAGGCTCACCCCTTGGAAGACAAGAATATTGTCCAGGCCTTTTTTTTTTTTTTTTTTTTAACCGGCTTACTACTTCGAATAAGAGTAGGGACTAGAACAAGAGAAAAACCCTGATTCGTAAGATGAACGTTCAAAAAAGCAACACGGCAAGATGCAATATGCCTGACCCCTGGCCTGGAGAACGACAAGAGACCAGGCAATAGAATCATGGTAAGTCTGTCAAAAAATGGTGCTATCAGGATCATCACTGCCCTGTTCTCCAGGATTTTCTCCAACACGGCTGGAAAGAGGCTATGAGTGGGGAGGCATAACAAGGTCACATCTCTATTCAAACAACCGGGCGTCCACCGCATGAGGTTGATCCCGAGGAGTTTGAGAACAGAACCAGTGAACCTTATATTAGGTCACAAGAGGTCTATTATCGGAACACAGGCAACGTATATTGAAGTGACGACGGACTAATGGAGGACCCATTCCCCGTCTCAACCGGCTGCTGCTGAAAAGTCCAAACCGATTGCGTTTCTCCATATAGGAACTGACGACCAGACAGGGAGGGTAGGGACCAGCCCACCGCTCATTCTACAGCCAGCCATATCCTGGTAATTCTAAGAAAAGAAAACAAAACAAAACATGGGATGCACTTCCAGACCACACACCTCAGATCAGGTGACCCCGAAGGCGGGCTCCTCTTTGAAGACTTGCGGCAAAAGTAAGCACCTTAGGACCTCAGGTCATACAAGCATGGCCTTCACTGTACTGGTTCAACCAGCAACGTAGGGATTCGAGTGTGCTGGAGTGCAATGCACTTGGGCAATGATCCCCAACAATTGCTCGAGTCTTCAATACGTCCCACTGAAGGTCACTTCAGTGTGCGCCTGGTCCCACCGAACCGTCACAATGGTGGATGTAAGGGAACCCTGTAGGGACATAGCATTTTTGAGAGACAACCTTGGTGCCTCTGGTGCCAGAGCTATTAGGACCGGAAGATTCTCCAGCATGGATTCCGGAAGATGAAATACCTGAACTTCTGAATCTAAGTGAACCCTAAAAAAAAATTCTGACTTTCCTCGGACACAATCCTGATTCTTCCAGTGTAGGAGCCGTTCCCACGTGAGCAGGAAGAACGCCGTCCCGCCAAAAGGCGGCACGATGACAGGCAGGCCTGCCATCAAACAAGAAGTTGCCGAGGTAAGGGATGATAAGCACTTCGCTGCACTGCAACTTCTGAAAATCTTGCGAAGACTCCCAGACCATCGTCATCTCTTGGAAGGGTTGCATACTGGAAACGGCGAACGGTTCCTTCCATAAACAGGCTACTCTGAGGAACTCTGAACTACATCGAACTGGACATGATAGTATGCATCCGTCAGATTCACTACTGGTATGTGACCGCCTGGAATAAATGGTTCACACTGGACCTCCTTGACACTAGTCCGAACAAGTGTATGATGAGAGAACTGGTTGCCAGTCTGGTTGATGCCGCAGATGCGACTTAAAGGAACGCTGCCGCCCCTTGGTAGAAGAGGAGTGGGGACATGATCCGTCTAGGGGCTCTCTGGCATGGCCGATCCTTGATGTGGTCAACACGTACTGCCAGGGACTCCGTTGTGTAACCAGCTAGATTAGCTGGTTGCAAGCCCCAGCTGAAAATTCCCAGGTATTTGAGGAAGTGGCGTTATTTCCATCCTAGAATGCTGTAAGGCCTTACCTTCCTCCTTATTCACAGAACTGGGAATTGGCCGCCAATCCCTTCAGCTGTCACTTGTCCAGTCTGAAACTGTAGAGCCGCGGTGAGCTAACAAGGGCAGGCACAAGCAGCCTAGAGTGGCCGATGACTAATTGAAATCTTGTCAGCAGTCAGCTGAAGGGGCCCTGCAACAGAAGGAACAAGCTGCTTCCACAAAGGGCAGTCTGGGTTGGACTTTGCCTATCCGCTTGTGTCCCTTAAATAGCAATGAGGGACTATGCATTATCAACAACCGGGAGGCATCACGGTTTCCCTCTTCGAGGCCACAAACATACGAACTTGAGACATTTTTTTTTTGGGTGCCACTTCAGGGATGCCCGTAGCGGGCCCGACCACAGTCACACTAGTGTCACATTGTTCCCCATCGAGAAGTCTGAACAACCTGAGATACTGTCGGACATTGATGTGGAAGCTGAAGAATTCCACGCACCCTCGGACCTGTCAGAGTCCCCATAAGCAGGGAAAGCAGGCCTGAATTTATGAAGGCCATGATGCCGCAAAACTGGCAAGCCAACGTCGGGCTTGTCAGCACTAATCCAAGACCTCACCTGAGAGGTTTTGCCTAATACCCTTCTGGCACTGCTTCTGAGACCAGGTAACAGACAGCTCCCGATTAAAGGAAGCGTGGTCCAGTTATTGAAGTGTATCCATTGAGTCTGTCCCAAAAACATGCAAGAGTGGCTCTGAACAAGCGAACGTACCACTCTAATGCAGAGGTGGAACCGGGGTAGAAGGAGGAATCATTGCATCTGATCAATCACCTCTGCAGGCTCTGGGCATCAGTCCTGCTGGAGTTCAGACTCCACTAATTGGACCAGGTGCCGATCCTCCCAAAGTATCACATGAGCTAGTATACCCGTCCGCGTCGAGGCTTGCAATCTTGCTGCCCCATCAGCGTGCCAGCCTGCGCTGTGTGGTAGGAGCAGAGCTGGAGGTTGCCGCAGTGAGCCCCGTTGTTTTTTGTTTTTTTTTTGTTTGTTTTTTTTTTAATGCCATGAATGCTCACATCTAAAGGGTTATCAGCCATTTTAGCGCGACCGACAAGATCCCTATGAGTGCAGCAACTGCCAGCAACCAGCCCCCTCAGTCCCCCAGCAGTCAACACAGAGCTGATACCGTGTACATAGCAGTCTGCAAGTACGGACTCAAACTCATAACGTTATAGGAGCCATGTTGCTAACCGTGGAGGCCGACCCACACTAAGGGCATCCAACACCAGGCCCGCAGGCCACATGCAACCCTGGAAGCTGCGTCCAGCAGCACTGGGACTTCTGTATTCCACCGGAGGGGGTGAAGCCTCAGTTCATCTCACTTCAGCTGAGTCTCAGCACACAGCCGGTGTCTTTTTCGGGAGGTGACGTCAGCTGAGCGACATGCGAGAACCCAGAGAAGATCCTGGGCCTGCGCGCACACACACACACCAAGCGGCGACGGCCATTCTCAAGATGGCGTCCCCCGTTGTCGCTCCAGCCCAATCGCACGGAGTGGCCGGGCAGATACATGTGACGCCCCGCACTGCGGAAACACTCCCACTGACCTCTGGGCAGGTAAGACAGCGTCACTGCCCCTGTATCATTGGAGCGTAGGAGACACCGTCATTCACAGGCATAGCCCCCGTGGGCTGCTGTGGTGCGTCCTCAGACCTGCTGCTGGTAGGCGCCGCTACTCCCAGGTGAGAGCAAAGAAACAGGCTGACTCCAACACACACAGGTACATCCCCCATGCCTGCAGCCACGAGGACGCCACCGCAGGGAAGCGCAGCAGCAGCCACCTCCATCCCAGCCCCTGGCACCCTGCGGTAAGGAGAGGGGGGGGAGAGCCCACGCGCAGACGGAACCCCCGTGGGTTTGCTGCAGCGGGAGAGCACTTGCGGCCGACTGGCCCTTACCTGGTCCTCGCAGGCTCCACACCACGTCCTCGCGCCTGGAACCCATCCTAGCGTCACCGGAGGACGGTGTGCCGCACGCAGGCTTGACCCCCGTGGGTCCGCTTTGGCAGCTCCACGGCACCTCGGCCGAGCGCAGCAGGACCCGTGCCGCCGCCAGAGCCGGCCGGGCGCCAGATTTGAATCTTCGGCCCATCAGGACCATCCTGGATCTAGTGGATCCCTGGAGGCTCCCTGTTCAAGGACAGGAAACCAACTGATGCGGGGAGAGGTGCCGCCCCTTTTTATCCTGGAGGTTTGCTGTCCTTGAAGGGCGGATCCCCTCTCTCGTGGTGCTGTTATGGGTGCTGGAAAAATATGTCTTATATTCTAGGTTCTTCAAAGTAGCCACCTTTTGCTTTCTTTACTTTGCACACTGTTGACATTCTCTTGATGAGCTTCAAGAGGTAGTCACCGGAAATGATTTTCCAACAGTCTTGAAGGAGTTCCCAGAGATGCTTAGCACTTGTTAGCCCTTTTGCCTTCACTCTGCGGTCCAGCTCACCCCAAACCATCTCGATCGGGTTCAGGTCTGGTGACTGTGGAGACCAGGTCATCTGGCGTAGCACCCCATCACTCTCCTTCTTAGTCAAATAGCCCTTACACAGCCTGTAGGTGTGTTTGGGGTCATTGTCCTGTTGAAAAATAAAATATGGTCCAACTAAACGCAAACCGGATGGAATAGCACGCCGCTGCAAGATGCTGTGGTAGGCATGCTGGTTCTGTATGCCTTCAATTTTGAATAATTGATTATCATCACCAACAGTGTCAGCAGCAAAGCACCCCCACACCATCACACCTCCTCCTCCATGCTTCATGGTGGGAACCAGGCATGTAGAGTCCATCCGTTTGTTAGGTGTGGACAGGATGATGCCCATTTGATGCATGTTATGTGGGAGTGTGGACACATTGGTGATTTCTGGAAACAAACCCTGGGACTCATAGACCAAATATATCATATCACAATAGAGCCGTCACCTCGTTTATGTTTGTTGAGTCTGTGGGAGGGAGGAGTAGACCCGGACTCTCCAACAGCCCTGGGAATAGCCCGTATCCTGTATCAAGCAAGGAAGATACTGGCATACCATTGGTTAGATCCTCTACCACCAACGTTATCAGAGCTTAAAAATAAATTAAATAACATCATTAGATTGGAAAGGGGAGTTTATTTAAAAAGAAAAACACTGAGAAAGTTTTACAAAATCTGGCAGCCGTGGATGGAGTCGCCGGGTCTCCCCTCTGAGGCACTGGTGCAGGATGCAATGCTGGACCAGTTACTGTTGTGCTTGCAGTGAATGGAACGTTTGGGGAATAAAAGTTAAAACTAGTGTTTTACGTGGCGGAGTGGATTTTGAGCGGCGCTGTGGGAGGGGCCGGAAGGGTGTGATTGATAACTAAACGGGGAGAAAGAGGCAAGCGGGTATGGAAATATGATGCGGAGCGACACGGCTGATGGAGGAGACTTTTCTATTAGACTGAGGTATTATTGCATAATTTAAACTTTTGTTTATCTGTGGAGCCACGTTGTTTGTAGGCTCAATTTATATAACTGATCTGAGAATCCTTCTTTTTTTTTTTTTTTTTTTATACAGAGGAAGAACCTGATTTATAGACAACATATGTTTTTTCAATGTACGCCTTTACTAGTTATATAAGATGCAATATATTTTCTCTGTATTGATTCTTAGTTGTTTAATAAAAAAGATCTGATTTAAAAAAAAAGAGTCCATCCGTTCACCTTTTCTACAAAGACACGGTGGTTGGATCCAAAGATCTCAAATTTGGACTCATCAAACCAAAGCACAGATTTCCACTGGTCTAATGTCCATTCCTTGTGTTCTTTAGCCCAAACAAGTCTCTTCTGTTTGTTGCCTGTCCTTAGCAGAGGTTTCCTAGCAGCTATTTTACCATGAAGGCCTGCTGCACAAAGTCTCCTCTTAACAGTTGTTCTAGAGATGAGAACTTTTGGTTTGTACTGTGTGTATGTGTGTGTGTGTATATATATATATATATATATATATATATATATATATATATATATATATATATATATATATATATATATATATATATATATATATATATATATATATATATATATATATATATATATATACATATATATATATATTTTGTGTTAGTAAAAAACAAAAGCATTCATAAATACGTGTGTTAGATTACATTAACTAAACTACATACCTAAATCTATGAAATGGCTGAATTAAGTATTTTGGGTTACTCAATTCTTATCCTCAACAGTCCCCCCTAAAGACTTATTTCTGCCATTTCTGAATTCTAAGGGTACTGTGTTCCCTTAGTAAGAGAGGTAGAGATATCTATGCGAAAGACCTACCAAATTGAACTTTGAGGCATGGGCGGAGAGCGGAAAGGGTTTTCTTCACTGGTTTGAGACCAAGGATTCCTAGGCGAGTCCTCACCCTTTGTAGTGGGGCTTTCCCATGTCCCAAGGTTCTCTAAGTCCTATCTTTTTCCGTTTATTCTAGCAGAGTCATTTTGTAACTGGGGGAAAGGGTCATGTTAAGGGCCTGTTACACACAGAGATAAATCTGCGGCAGATCTGTGGTTGCAGTGAAATTGTGGACAATCAGTGCCAGGTTTGTGGCACAACTGTCTGTCTGTGTACAAATGGAACAATATGTCCATGATTTCACTGCAACCACAGATCTGCTAAAGATTTATCTGTGTGTGTGATAGGGCCTTAAGTCTTTATGGGCATATCGTCTGTCATACTTAGGTCTTCTGTTTCGACTAAAGGAAAGGTCCCTCCTAATGTAACTTCAGCTGTTTTGGAAAATGTTTTCTTTAAACACGGAATTACACAAACCAGAATGGCGAGTAATATAACTAATACTATACTTATGGCGGTCCTTATCTGGATCAACCAGCCTTTAAAAGAACTCGTCCGCCCAAAATAGTCTCCCCAAGGGTCGGTTACTCCTGAATTCTTCTTTAATTGTTCGAGTGTAGTAAGTTTCTTTATAGCTAAGGTGACCTTCTCATCCACTGCAGTGTTATCTGGTATATATGTGCAACAAACATCCCCCACCATTTTACGGACTCCACCTTTCTCTGTGAGGATCATATCTAAGGCCATTCTGTTTTGATAAGCCATGATGGAGGTCGGGTCTAGTTGTTCTGCCAGTCCCTGTAAGGCATCACATGTATAGTTAACGAAACGTTGCTGATTATAGTAGATATAATTAATCCAGTCTACATTTTTATTTACAGTGATTATGGGGATAATGGATTCGAATCCCGCCCTGACTTGGTCTCTAGCTTTATATTCGTCAGGGACCCCCCTGGGCACTTCGATAGCGTCAATGTAAACATGTGGGACAAAAGAACCTTTCAGTGTTTTTCTACCGGTACGGTCATCATCTGCACTCCGTCGAGTCCGTAAGTTGATTTTGATGTGCGCTATGAAGTCATTTTCTTTGACAGTGTGGTCAGCGGGGGCTATGTGTATAGGCATAAGTGCCTTAGCTAAAGTGCATTCTCCCGTCCAATTTCCTTCTACTCGTGATCGAATTTTCATATCCCCACAAATCCAAAACACATCTGCCACGGACTGTACCTGGTTAATTAAGTGATCACGGGTGAGATTGCTATAGGATCCACAGAACCCATCTTGAAATCTACCCATATCTCTCCCCTGACCACTCACATTATAACAGGTATAGTTGCCAGGATATATAGTGATGCCTTTCCCAGGGGAGGAGGCCTTAGCTATTATCGGGTATCTTTTTTTCCATTCTTCACATGCATTTCCCTCAGTCATATTTGTAAACAGACTAACAAGACATAATTCAGCTTCGTAATCTAAATTCAGTGGGACAGTTCCTAAATGAGGTCTGGCTCCTGCACATACATAACAGTCTGACCTGTTGGCTTGGTGTACTGTATATTTCATCCATTCTAACCACAGGTTGGTGTCTGTATAACCCTGTTCAACTGCATATACACCTTCCATGGTGGGATTGGCTATGGCTACCATACTGTGAAAGGTCTGAATATGTGTAAGCATTCGAAATACTGGTAGTATTTTTGTTATCTGTGATAGCCTGAATTTTCCCAACGGTCTACAACCATTGTGTCTACCCTTTATATGTGTACCCAGAAGGTATATACCTTCATCCTGTGGTTGGGGGTGTTCTATGTTGAGAAGTAAAGGGTTACACTGGTTAATCATAGTACATGTTCTAGTGACTGGTGCACGGGAGAGTGTCATCCTGGTAAGTAAAGATCTGCCTTTCTCATCCCGTTTTTTTAAGGCTACACTTGGTTTGTATCCCCAATTTTCACCTGTATTCCACCCAACAGCCTTCCATGAGCTACATGTGTCTCCATATCCACTTCCTGTAACACATATGTACTGTTGTCCCTGTCTCAAGTGTGCCTGACATCCCATGTGGGGGACCCGTCCTATTTCACATTTCACAATATCACAGTAATCAAACTTGAATGTGACAACTTCAACTTGTGTCGTACTATTGTACCAAATCGTAACCACCTCATTTGTTTTGGTAATGATGGCCTGAGACCATAAAGGTTTTTTTGAAAAGGATAAATACAAACAGGACACTCAGTGCAGTTCTGGTGGATCGACCCTTCTGCAATGCGAGGCGTGGATCCATGTTGTCCTGCCTTTGAGTTTCACGGACATGGGAGTCACCAGGATTATCTGGAACGGACCTTCGTATCTGGGCTCCAGACAATTATTCCTGACGTGTTTCTTAACCACAACCCACTCTCCTGGTTTCAATGTGTGGGTGGCTAGATCTGTGTCAGGATCTGGAAGAGAAGAGAAAACTGCTGCATGTGTTTTTGATAACTCTCACTTAGTTCAATAACAAACTGCACAACTGAGTCATGGTGGTCAGACAAATTTTGAGGGAAATAACATCCTAATCTGGGGACGGAACCAAAACGTATTTCAAAGGGGGTCAGGCCATGTTTTGCAACAGGGGTCTTTCTGACAAGGTACAGGACTATAGGGAGAAGTTCTGTCCAGGGCAGTGCACTGTCTTGTGAGGCATTGAGCAGTTTAGTCTTCAGAGTTGAGTTCATCCTTTCCACTTTCCCACTGCTCTGAGGATAAGGAGTATGCAGTCCTAGACTTGCTCCGAGCATATTCCACAGTTCTTGGTAAATGTTAGCTGTGAAGGCTTGGTCCTTGATCGCTTTCGATGACTTCTGGTATTCCGAACCTGCACACGGTTTCTGTGATGAGTTTTTTTTAGCTGTGACCCTAGCAGTCATGTTGACTACCGGGTAGGCCTTGGGCCAACTGGTAAAGATATCAACAACTACCAAATCATACTTGTACTTCCCCACTTTAGGTAGCTGGATGTGGTCCACTTGTATCCTTTGGAATGGATAAAGAGGTTTCGCCAGATGTTTTTGTGGTGTCTTCTCTGTTCGTCAGGATTACATGTTATATCATACAATATACACCCAATACAGAAAGAAAGGACACCAAAATACATAAATTAAATAAATTGAATATATGCACACTACTGCAGAGAGTTGCACAGGATGTATTCACAGCATAAGCCCATATAAGATAAAAATTTGAAGGACGCATTTGGAGATGATGGATGTATACGCAGTAATTAGCAGCAAGATGAAAAACTGCTGAATGGTCCAAACCGAATGAGTAGCCACGAGTGAAACAAAAAAAATTAATGAAATACAAATATATTAAAAATATAATAATTACAATTAAAATACAAAAGGTGCATAAACAAAGTGAAGCATGGAAGGTCAACACAAAAGAGAGAAGATTACAAAAAAGGGTCAAAACTAAGGGGCACTTTGCACACAACGACATCGCAAGCCGATGCTTGCGATGCTGAGCGCGATAGTCCACGCCCCTGTGGCGCCCCAGGACCTGGTCGCCACAACAGCATTGCCCTCCCAAAGGGTTAATGCTGAGCCTGGAGGTAATTGGGAGGTCCATTGGAAAGCAAGTTTAACATCCAACGCAGTTCTCCCTCCGGCCAGCAGGGGGAGCTCTGAACCTGGGATTCCAGGGAGTATCCCCTTAAGTCTGATCTGGGGGAGGAAGTAGTGGTCAGTCTGTAGAGAGCAGTAGAAGTGAACAGACGCAGAGTGAGCTGTCCTGTGAATCTGGGGCCTAGAGCTAGAGTAGCTTGGCCCAGAGAAGCAGGAGTAGCTGAGAGGCAGCGGAGAGACTCGGACATCGGAGTCTGTGGCCACCAGGGCTTAAACATACTCCCTGGTAGCCGAATCCGAAGGGCAGGAGAGCTGCAAGCACCTGGCCCAAGAACATCCCAAAAGTACAGCTGTGGCATCAAGGCCCGGTGTGGACTCCAGCAGAGAAGCACCAGAGAGAGGGCCTGCGCAGCCTGCTACAGAGGGAAAGGGACGGACCATCAGTCCCAGCAGCAAAGAGGGCCATTGCTGGATTCAGAGAAGCAGGGTCCTATCATAACAAAGAAAAGTACAGGAGTAGGCCTCATACTCAGCTGGCCAGAAAGATCACCCCAAGTACTTCCAGGCCGACCGGATCCCCATCACCACCTGTAACGGTCTCCCAGGACTGGACTGTTTCCAAAGTAAAGAGAAAAAGGTAAAGAGACTGTTGTTTGTGCTTGGTTCTTTCATTGCCTGTCCGCCCTGCACCGTGTTAGCCACACAACCTCATAGACTTCCACGAGCACTAACCGTGTCCCCGGGGGCTCCGCTCCACCTGTGGGGAGCAGTACCACCATTGCTGCTATAACATCACCCCGGAGGCCTCACACAGCAGCGGCGGCTTAATAGCCGCAGACCACAGGTGGCGTCACGAACACAAACTTTATTCACCAAGCCACATATTTTACTGACACCCACCAGGGCCACGGAGCCGGGCCCAGCCACCACTGACTACCTCCGGACTAGTCCGGCCCGGCACCAGGTGTCCCATAGCCCTAGGGTGGGCGAGTCAACTTTGGCGTCACGAACAGGATTTCGTGCCCGGTTTCACCGGGTACTGTGCGCCTGCAGAAACTGTGCCTAAAAGATTGTGTCACTGTTTGAAAACTGCCGCCGCCATTAGCCCCGCTGAGCGCAGGAAGAAGGGGGGCGTGCCTGACAAAGAGCGCAAAGGGAGCGCGCCATCACAGCAGAGCGCTGTTAACCCCGCGCGACCCAGAAGGGAATTTGAAAAGTGAACGGAGCCTGGTGAGGTTCACTAAGGGGGAGGAAGATGTCCGACTCGGAGGGAGAGCAGGTGGCTGCCATAGCCCGAGACGCCGCAGCACCAGCCGACGCGATCCCAGTCGCCGTCGCCCCAGCCCCCGCTGTAGCGCCGGTAATGCCGATCACAATGCCGTACATCCCGGGAGCGGAGTGGCTGCCGCAGTACTCCGGGGAGTCCCATACCTTGAGCGACTTCAGAGAAAGTCTGCACAGCTTGTTCCGGGTGTATCCTCTGACTGAGAGCCAGAAGGTGGGCATATTAATGGGGCAGCTAGCCGGCGCGGCCCAGCGTGAAGTGAAGTCCTGGCCTGATACAGATAAAGGGACAGTAACCCAGATACTGGCCAAGCTAAAGAGTACTTTTGACACCCGCACCGCAGCAGAGATAAAGATGAGATTCTTTGGGTGCAAACAACGGGCCACAGACAGCATAAGGGACTATGCCTTAAAGGGAACCTGTCAGCAGAAATTTCGACTAAAACCTAACAGATTCCCCCTCTGCAGCTCCTGGGCTGCATTCTAGAAAGGTCCCTGTTATTATAGTGCCCCCTTTCTGACCCAAAAAAAGAGTTTATATCGAGGTACCTTTTTGGCTTCTGAATCTCTAAATGTGTCACGGGGGCGGGCTGCCTGATGGCCGTTATTCTGCCCCCTGTTCCTGTATGCCGCCCCCATCGCCGATTTCTATACTTCTGGACGCCGCCCACTGCTCCAGCCATCCCCGCGCATGCCCAGTGCTCATCTCTCGTGGATGAGCACTGTGCCCAGCGTCACCGCTGGTGACGTGCACGCAGGGTTTAGATTATGGGCGGTGCTGTGATGTTAATTACCAAGCAACCGCCCATAATCGCGGGACCGCGCATTCCCCCTCGGCCTGCTTTCTGCGCAAGCGCGCTGCAGCTGAACTCACGTCACCTCCTTCCCATCTTGCCCTGAGGCAGGAAATAGATGGGAGGAGCGCGGAGCAGTGACTACACCGATCAGGAGGAGTTCAGCTGCAGCGCGCTTGCGCAGAAAGAAGCAGGCCGAGGGGGAATGCGTGGTCCCGCGATTATGGGCGGTTGCTTGGTAATTAACATCACAGCACCGCCCATAATCTAAACCCTGCGCGCACGTCACCACCGGTGACACTGGGCACAGTGCTCATCCACGAGAGATGAGCACTGGGCATGCGCGGGGATGGCTGGAGCAGTGGGCGGCGTCCAGAAGTATAGAAATCGGCGATGGGGGCGGCATACAGGAACAGGGGGCAGAATAACGGCCATCAGGCTGCCCGCCCCCGTGACACATTTAGAGATTCAGAAGCCAAAAAGGTACCTCGATATAAACTCTTTTTTTGGGTCAGAAAGGGGGCACTATAATAACAGGGACCTTTCTAGAATGCAGCCCAGGAGCTGCAGAGGGGGAATCTGTTAGGTTTTAGGGGAAATTTCTGCTGACAGGTTCCCTTTAAACTTGCAGGAGGCCCTGAAAGCAGTTAAACAGGTGGACCCAGAGAGTGTACGTGAAGAACACAAACTCCTAACTGAGCAGTTCATAGAGGGGCTCCTGTCAGATGCCCACAGGACCCAGCTGCGTATCATGGTCCTGCAGAACCCTGCTCTGGACTTTGCAAAGTTTAAGGACCAGGCCATCCGGGTACTGAGAGAATCTACACCGAATGACCCAGTATCCCCCCGGCCTCTTGCTATCACGTACCCTGGGGTGGTGCCTGCAACACCAGCTGCTGCAGGGGCCGAGGCGCAGTCCCTGGAAAAGGATCCCACTGCCGAGCTCAGACAGCAGGTCCAGGAGCTGACCAAGACTGTAGCTGCCCTTGCCAAGACCATGCAGTCTCTACAAGTGACCCCATCACCTGCAAGAATCGAGTTGGCCTCCAGCCCAGATGACGTCCCATGGATGCGACAGAGGAGGATTCCGCCGACCCGAGGCAGAGACACCGACCGGTATGATTCAACGGGACAACCGATCTGCCGCCGCTGCAGCCAGGCGGGCCACATTGCACGACACTGTCCTTTAAATGGGCCGAGCCTGGGGCCAGGAGCCGACCCCCAGGTGTAAGGAAGCCCGGCTCAACCCCCAGCCACAGCAAGTATGTGGGAGGACGACCGGTCCTTCCTATTTGTGCTGGATGGGATCCCTTTGAATGCCCTCCTGGATACGGGGTCCCAGGTAACAACCATCCCCTATAAACTGTACAAAAGATATTGGGCTGATTCAGACATTGACCATGGCCCAGATGATGATTTAACAATTGTGGCCAGTAATGGTCAGCCCTTACCTCAAATTGGGTACAAAGAAGTAACCATTAAAGTGGGGCGGGTAGAATTGCCATGTCAGGGGATGATAATTGTAGACATTGATCGCAAAGAATCTGACCCACTGCTAACCATTGGTACAAATGTGATAGAAAATTGTATTGCCGAAGTGATAATTTTGTTGCAACAGCGTCTGAAACTGCCAGCTCCGAGCAACAGCGTGCCCTACAGAGGGAGATCAGAGCCCTGATGAGGAGCCAGCAGGTAGAGCTGGCCGGAGGAGAAATTGGCAGTGTGAGGGTAAGTGACCCCCTCCCCATTGCAATACCCCCAAGAAGTGAAATGTTGATATGGTGTCGGGCAGCAATAGGCCTCAAGGGTCAGGACTACCATGCCTTGGTAGAACCGGTGTATTTAGATAGTAGACCCGGAGTCCTGATAGCCAGAGGGGTAGCAGACGTCCGCAAGGGGAGAGTGCCCGTCCGTGTCCTGAATTGTGGGGAGGAGGAAGCCAAATTGCCCCGGTACGCCACTGTAGCAAAACTGTACACTGTCAGCAACAATACCATCAAAGCAGTGGAACCCTTGATCCCGTCCGACCAGGCGGAAGACAATGGCTCCAAGGGGAAGCTGGAAGACTGGTGCCAAAAATTACATGTGGGCACCAACTCCACCCCCTCACACCAAAAGCATGGGGTTTACCGGGTGGTACAGGAGTACGAGCGGGTCTTCAGCAAACACCCCCTAGATTTTGGGCAGGTGAAAGGGGTTAAACATCAAATCCCCACGGGTGATCATCATCCCATTAAAGAGAGATACCGGCCTGTACCCCCCGCACAGTATCAACGTGCCAAAGAAATGTTACGGGAAATGAAGGAGGCTGGGGTTATCAGAGATAGTTGTAGCCCCTGGGCAGCTCCACTAGTGCTCGTAAAGAAAAAAGATGGTACAATGAGAATGTGTGTAGATTACAGGCAAATTAACCGCATTACACATAAAGATGCTTATCCACTGCCCAGAATAGAGGAGTCACTAACAGCCTTAAAGTCAGCTAACTATTTCTCCACCTTGGATCTCACCAGTGGGTATTGGCAGGTTCCCGTGGCAGAGGCGGACAGGGAGAAGACTGCATTCACGACACCAATGGGCCTCTGTGAGTTCAACTGTATGCCATTCGGGCTCTGCAACGCCCCAGGGACATTCCAAAGGTTGATGGAGTGCTGCTTGGGCCACCACAACTTTGAAACCGTGCTGTTGTACCTGGATGACGTCATAGTCTACTCCAAGACTTATGAAGACCACCTGAGGCACTTAGCAGAAGTGTTTGAGTCCTTGTCGAAATATGGCCTGAAGATAAAGCCGTCCAAATGTCACCTCTTGAAGCCAAAAGGTACAGTACCTGGGTCATGTGGTCAGCGCAGAAGGTGTGGCACCTGATCCGGAGAAAGTCACCGTAATCAAGGACTGGCCAAGACCCACCACGGTAAAGGAGGTGCGGCAGTTCCTTGGGCTGGTGGGCTACTACCGAAGGTTTATTGATGGTTTCACCAAGATAGCAGCGCCCCTTCAAGATCTCCTGGTGGGCCAGCCAAATCAGGCTAAGAAGCAGAGCCCTCCATTTGAATGGAGCAGCCAACTAGAAACATCCTTTGTCCGGCTGAAAGGGGCTCTCACGGAAGAAGAAATTCTGGCATACCCTGACTACAGCCAGCCGTTTGTACTGTATACAGACGCCAGCAACGTGGGACTGGGAGCAGTTCTGTCCCAGGTGCAGGGAGGCAGAGAGAGGGTGATAGCGTACGCCAGTAGGAAGCTTCGGCCCACAGAAAGGAATCCAGAAAACTACAGTTCCTTCAAGCTGGAGTTCCTCACTATTGTTTGGGCAGTGACTGAACGCTTCAAGCACTATCTGGCATCGGCCAAGTTCACCATCTTCACGGACAACAATCCGTTGACACACCTGGCAACAGCCAAGTTAGGTGCGTTGGAACAGCGATGGATGGCCCGGCTGTCTAACTTTGACTTTACCATCAAGTATCGGGCTGGCAAGAAGAATAACAATGCTGATGCGCAGTCCAGAATGCCTCACTTACCCGAGTCTGGAGAAGACCTGGATGAACTCGAAGAGATAGAGTTACCGGCTTTCCATCACCAAGGTGTTTCCCAGTGTGAGCATGCTGTAGGAGTGAAGCGCTCGAGCCAGCACGAGGTCTCGGTCAACCCATTACTCCACCACAATTGGGAAGAGACACAGAACGGTGACACGGCCGTGCGATTGGTCAAAGAAAAGCTAGCACAAGCTGAGACTCATCTTGGCCCAGATGCTCCAGAAGAAGCCCAGCAGTGGTGGAAGGAGAGGGGACGACTGTTCACCTATCAAGGCAAGCTCTGCAAGAGATATGTCAACTGGCGAACGAATGAACTCGTCTGGCAGATAGTGGTTCCACAGAGGGATGCTCCAATGGTCCTAGCAGCTTATCATGATAATGCAGGACACTTCGGGTGGAAGAAGTTGGAGACCCTACTCCGTGATCGGTTCTACTGGGTGCACATGAGAAAGACAGTCGAGAAGTGGTGCCGAGACTGTGGTCCGTGTAACCTGAGGCGGAAAGATGATGCCAGCCAGAGGTCTCCCCTACAGCCAATTGTCACGAAGCAGCCCCTGGAGTTGGTGGCCCTGGACCACGTGAAGTTAACACCAAGCCGGTCAGGCTATGTGTACGCCCTTACCATTGTGGACCATTACTCTCGATTCCTGGTAGTAGTGCCCGTGAAGGACCAGACAGCCAGAACAGCAGCGAGAGCATTTCAGGCATACTTTTGCCGACCTCACGGTTACCCTGAAAGGGTACTGACTGATCAGGGTCCTGCATTCGAGGCAGAAGTGTTCCAAGAGTTCTGTAACATGTACGGTTGTAAGAAAATCAGAACCACACCGTACCACCCCCAAACCAATGGATTGTGCGAGAAGATGAACCATGTGGTTATTGACATGCTCAAGACTCTACCTTTGGAAGAAAGAAACCAATGGCCAGAAAAGTTACCAGATCTGGTAGACTTATACAATCATATCCCGGTAAATTCGACCAACTGCAGCCCTGCTTACCTGATGTGAGCCAGACCTGGCAAGTTACCTGTAGACTTTGAGATGGGGACTGTGTCACCTGAGGCGGTTCAGGAAATAGAGGATTGGGATACAGAGCGGCAGCAACGGTACCGTAAGGTCCAGGAATGTGTAGAGAGGAGCCTGTCTCAAGCAAGAACGAGACAAGAGCAGCATTACAATCAAACAGCCCCAGCAACTCCCTTAGCACCTGGAGAGCAAGTCCTCAAGAAGAAGCGGAGGACGCATAAATTGGATGATCAGTGGGAAAACGAGCCCTACACCATTATCCCCTCCAAGGTATAGAACATAGAAAGTAAAATACCTAACAGAATGTAAATAGTTATGTGAAATGTCTGTAATGTTGTGTATAAAATGCTTTTTTGTCTTAGGCGATTAAGTAAATGGACAATTGGGCCACTGGACTATGGGTGGTCAACACCTAAATTGTTCATAGTTAGCACACGTGTGCTCAACACCACTGAAGAAATACCCGTCCGGCGTGCATAGAGTGGGGTCATCAATGCTCTGACGCACGCCCAGAGCCTATGTTGGGGGTTTGATCGCGGCGGGTCCCCCATGGAGCAGTGTAATGGACACCCGGCAGGGAGCCACACTGGACTCTTATAGTAGTGTTTAAGTTTGTAACGTTTAAGTAATGCGCCTCCCATAATGGGATGAAATGTTGTAACATGTTATGTTTTGTTTCTACAGTCCGGGAGTACTGAATTTAACTAAGGGGGAGTGTGGCGCCGCAGGACCTGGTCGCCACAACAGCATTGCTCTCCCAAAGGGTTACTGCTGAGCCTGGAGGTAATTGGGAGGTCCATTGGCCAGCAAGTTTAACATCCAACGCAGTTCTCCCTCCGGCCAGCAGGGGGAGCTCTGAACCTGGGATTCCAGGGAGTATCCCCTTAAGTCTGATCTGGGGGAGGAAGTAGTGGTCAGTCTGTAGAGAGCAGTAGAAGTGAACAGACGCAGAGTGAGCTGTCCTGTGAATCTGGGGCCTAGAGCTAGAGTAGCTTGGCCCAGAGAAGCAGGAGTAGCTGAGAGGCAGCGGAGAGACTCGGACATCGGAGTCTGTGGCCACCAGGGCTTAAACATACTCCCTGGTAGCCGAATCCGAAGGGCAGGAGAGCTGCAAGCACCTGGCCCAAGAACATCCCAAAAGTACAGCTGTGGCATCAAGGCCCGGTGTGGACTCCAGCAGAGAAGCACCAGAGAGAGGGCCTGCGCAGCCTGCTACAGAGGGAAAGGGACGGACCATCAGTCCCAGCAGCAAAGAGGGCCATTGCTGGATTCAGAGAAGCAGGGTCCTATCATAACAAAGAAAAGTACAGGAGTAGGCCTCATACTCAGCTGGCCAGAAAGATCACCCCAAGTACTTCCAGGCCGACCGGATCCCCATCACCACCTGTAACGGTCTCCCAGGACTGGACTGTTTCCAAAGTAAAGAGAAAAAGGTAAAGAGACTGTTGTTTGTGCTTGGTTCTTTCATTGCCTGTCCGCCCTGCACCGTGTTAGCCACACAACCTCATAGACTTCCACGAGCACTAACCGTGTCCCCGGGGCTCCGCTCCACCTGTGGGGAGCAGTACCACCATTGCTGCTATAACATCACCCCGGAGGCCTCACACAGCAGCGGCGGCTTAATAGCCGCAGACCACAGGTGGCGTCACGAACACAAACTTTATTCACCAAGCCACATATTTTACTGACACCCACCAGGGTCACGGAGCCGGGCCCAGCCACCACTGACTACCTCCGGACTAGTCCGGCCCGGCACAGGGTGTCCCATAGCCCTGGGGTGGGCGAGTCACCCCCGTCGCAGGTGCGATATCATGTGATTGCTGCCGTAGCGAACATTATCGCTACGGCAGCTTCACATGCACTCACCCACCCTGCGACGTCGCACTGGCCAGCGAACCGCCTCCTTCCTAAGGGGGCGGGTCGTGCGGCGTCACTGCGATGTCACACGGCAGGCTACCAATAGGAGCGGAGGGGCGGAGATGAGCGGGACGTAAATAGCAAAATCGGATTGCACTCACACCAGTGTTAATCTATGTGACCATGCCATCCTGACCGTTGTTTCTCCACATGAATCACACTCAGGCCAGAGTCACACTTGTGAGAGACTCGTGCGAGTCTTGCATCACATCACCCGACATGGCCTGCAGCTCTCCGGACAGGAGCATCTCAGCTGCATAGAAATACATGCAGCTGACACGCTCCTGTCAGGAGAGTGAGTGGCCACGCCGGGTGATGCGATGTGAGACTCGTGCGAGTCTCTCGCAAGTGTGACTCTGGCCTAAGGCCCTGTGTGCACTGGAAAATGGAATTTTCTCAAGAAAATTCCGCAGGCTTTGAAAGATTACCGCACCCGCGGTAAAAAAACGCGGCAAACCGCACCCAAATACCGCATGCGGTTTGCCGCGGTTTTACCGCGGTTTTGTCGCATGCGGGTTGGTACATGTGCTTTATTGCATTCAATGCAATAAAGCACATTGAAAAAAAAAGTCATTTCATTCTGAGATAGATAGAGAAATAGACAGAAGAATAGATAGAAGAATAGATAGATAGACAGACAGAGGGATAGATAGAAGGATAGATAGATAGAGTCCCTGTGAGCACTCTCTGCATTTCCCACGGTCGGCAGTGAGTTCACATTACCGGACGTGGGAAATGCCCTGTAGTTACCACTGCTGTCTCGCTGCGAGGCTGTATTCAGCAGTGTCTGTGTCAGTCGCGGCTGGATGAAAGCATCGGAGGACTTGGATTACGCCGGAGCTGGGGATTACGTCGGAGCTTTGTTTCGGGAGGGGTTAATAAAAGGGTGAACAAGGCTTATTTGTGTTTTATTTAAAATAAAGGATTTTTCATGGTGTGTTTTTTCACTTTACTTACGGGTTGATCATGTCAGCTGTCTCAAAGACGCTGCCATGATCAAGCCTGGAGTTAATGGCGGTGATCCGCCGCCATTAACTCCTTACATTACCTTGATTGCCACTGCATCACGGCAACAAGAAGAGCCGGGGACACGCCGGTGCTGCCGCATAATACATGCGACAGTCCCGGGGCAGCTGCGGCTGATATTCTCGGCTGCGGGAGGTGGGAGGGAGGCGGGGGACATTAACCCTGCCCCTCGCCCTCCCCAGCCTGAGAATACCGGGCCGCCGCTGTGTGCTTACCTCGGCTGGATGGTAAATATACAGCGGAGCCCACGTGTTTTTTTTTTCTATATTTCCGTTTGCTTTCTATGTGTGTTCTATGTGTCTGTGATGTCTGTGTGTGTCTGTGTGAGTGTGATGTGTGTGTGTTTACTCTCTGCTCCGCTTCCTCTTCCTGTCATAATGACATCACTTCCCTGCAAACCGCAGACAGCGATGTACATTACCGCAGGTAAACCGCGAAATACCGCAGGGAATAACGCAGGAAAACGCAGTGAACCGCACAGAATTTGCTGCCTGCGTTATTCCCTGCGGGATTTAACGATTACATTGCAGTCAATGGAGTGAAATCCCGCAGCGACGTGCGGAAAAGAATTGACATGCAATTGTTTTTGCTGCGGGAATCCTGCAGCAAAACATGCAGCTGTCAAATTCCGCCCAGTGCGCACAGCATTTTTTTTTCCCCATAGGTTTTGCTGGTGATTCACTGCAGAGATGTTATGAACATTTTCTGCAGCAAAACCGCAGGATATCCGCGGCAAAATCCGGTAAGTGCGCACAGGGCCTTATAGTGAAATCGAAGCATTCTGCGATTGTCAGTGAGACTCAGCTCTCGCACCCCCATGCAACCCTATGGGAACGAGAAAAATATCACAATACGGATGGCATACGCATGTCACACGAATCCTTGGTATGAAAAATCTACAGACTCACATACCACTTGCACAGCACTCACATGTCATACGAATGCTAGGTGAGAAACAAACCGCACACCATACGCATGACACCCCACATTCTGGGCGAGTATCGCAGAGATTATTTAATCGCAGATGGAGACCAGCCCTTCCACTCAGGACGTGTGGAGATATGAGGCTGCTGGTCCTGTATGAGGCGGGCTGGGTCTGTATGAGGCGTGCTGGGTCTGTATGAGGCGTGCTGGGTCTGGTTGAGGCGTGCTGGGTCTGTATGAGGCGGGCTGGTCCTGTATGAGGCGGGCTGGTCCTGTATGAGGCGGGCTGGGTCTGTATGAGGCGTCCTGGTCCTGTATGAGGCGTGCTGGGTCTGTATGAGGCGTGCTGGGTCTGTATGAGGCGTGCTGGTCCTGTATGAGGCGGGCTGGGTCTGTATGAGGCGTGCTGGGTCTGTATGAGGCGTGCTGGGTCTGTGTGAGGCGTGCTGGGTCTGTATGAGGCGTGCTGGGTCTGTATGAGGCGGGCTGGTCCTGTATGAGGCGTCCTGGTCCTGTATGAGGCGTGCTGGGTCTGTATGAGGCGTGCTGGGTCTGTGTGAGGCGTGCTGGGTCTGTATGAGGCGTGATGGGTCTGTATGAGGCGTGCTGGGTCTGTATGAGGCGGGCTGGGTCTGTATGAGGCGTGCTGGTCCTGTATGAGGCGGGCTGGGTCTGTATGAGGCGTGCTGGGTCTGTATGAGGCGGGCTGGGTCTGTATGAGGCGGGCTGGGTCTGTATGAGGCGGGCTGGGTCTGTATGAGGCGGGCTGGGTCTGTATGAGGCGGGCTGGGTCTGTATGAGGCGGGCTGGGTCTGTATGAGGCGGGCTGGGTCTGTATGAGGCGGGCTGGGTCTGTATGAGGCGGGCTGGGTCTGTATGAGGCGGGCTTGGTCTGTATGAGGCGGGCTGGGTCTGTATGAGGCGGGCTGGGTCTGTATGAAGTGGGCTGGGTCTGTATGAGGCGGGCTGGTTCTGTATGAGGCGTGCTGGGTCTGTATGAGGCGTGCTGGGTCTGTATGAGGCGGGCTGGGTCTGTATGAGGCGGGCTGGGTCTGTATGAGGCGTGCTGGTCCTGTATGAGGCGTGCTGGGTCTGTATGAGGCGGGCTGGGTCTGTATGAGGCGGGCTGGGTCTGTATGAGGCGGGCTGGGTCTGTATGAGGCGGGCTGGGTCTGTATGAGGCGGGCTGGGTCTGTATGAGGCTATTGGTCCTGTATGAGGCGTGCTGGGTCTGTATGAGGCGTGCTGGGTCTGTATGAGGCGTGCTGGGTCTGTATGAGGCGTGCTGGGTCTGTATGAGGCGGGCTGGGTCTGTATGAGGCGGGCTGGGTCTGTATGAGGCGGGCTGGGTCTGTATGAGGCGGGCTGGGTCTGTATGAGGCGGGCTGGTCCTGTATGAGGCGTGCTGGTCCTGTATGAGGCGTGCTGGTCCTGGTTGAGGCGTGCTGGTCCTGGTTGAGGCGTGCTGGTCCTGGTTGAGGCGTGCTGGTCCTGGTTGAGGCGGGCTAGGTCTGTATGAGGCGTGCTGGTCCTGTATGAGGCGTGCTCGGTCTGTATGAGGCGTGCTGGGCCTGTATGAGGCGGGCTGGGTCTGTATGAGGCGTGCTGGGTCTGTATGAGGCTGCTGGTCCTGGTGCTGGTCCTGGTTGAGGCGGGCTGGGTCTGTATGAGGCGTGCTGGGTCTGTATGAGGCGGGCTAGGTCTGTATGAGGCTGCTGGTCCTGGTGCTGGTCCTGGTTGAGGCGGGCTGGGTCTGTATGAGGCGGGCTGGTCCTGTATGAGGCTGCTGGTCCTGGTGCTGGTCCTGGTTGAGGCGTGCTGGGTCTGTATGAGGCTGCTGGTCCTGGTGCTGGTCCTGGTTGAGGCGGGCTGGGTCTGTATGAGGCGGGCTGGGTCTGTATGAGGCGGGCTGGGTCTGTATGAGGCGGGCTGGGTCTGTATGAGGCGTGCTGGGTCTGTATGAAGTGGGCTGGGTCTGTATGAGGCGGGCTGGTTCTGTATGAGGCGTGCTGGGTCTGTATGAGGCGGGCTGGGTCTGTATGAGGCGTGCTGGGTCTGTATGAGGCGTGCTGGTCCTGTATGAGGTGTGCTGGGTCTGTATGAGGCGTGCTGGGTCTGTATGAGGCGTGCTGGGTCTGTATGAGGCGTGCTGGGTCTGTATGAGGCGTGCTGGGTCTGTATGAGGCGGGCTGGGTCTGTATGAGGCGGGCTGGGTCTGTATGAGGCTATTGGTCCTGTATGAGGCGTGCTGGGTCTGTATGAGGCGTGCTGGTCCTGTATGAGGCGGGCTGGGTCTGTATGAGGCGGGCTGGTCCTGTATGAGGCGTGCTGGTCCTGTATGAGGCGTGCTGGTCCTGGTTGAGGCGTGCTGGTCCTGGTTGAGGCGTGCTGGTCCTGGTTGAGGCGTGCTGGTCCTGGTTGAGGCGGGCTAGGTCTGTATGAGGCGTGCTGGTCCTGTATGAGGCGTGCTAGGTCTGTATGAGGCGTGCTGGTCCTGTATGAGGCGTGCTCGGTCTGTATGAGGCGTGCTGGTTCTGTATGAGGCGTGCTCGGTCTGTATGAGGCGTGCTGGTTCTGTATGAGGCAGGCTGGGTCTGTATGAGGCAGGCTGGGCCTGTATGAGGCGTGCTGGTCCTGTATGAGGCGGGCTGGGTCTGTGTGAGGCGTGCTGGGTCTGTATGAGGCTGCTGGTCCTGGTGCTGGTCCTGGTTGAGGCGGGCTGGGTCTGTATGAGGCGTGCTCGGTCTGTATGAGGCGTGCTGGTTCTGTATGAGGCAGGCTGGGTCTGTATGAGGCGTGCTGGGCCTGTATGAGGCGTGCTGGGCCTGTATGAGGCGTGCTGGGCCTGTATGAGGCGGGCTGGGCCTGTATGAGGCGGGCTGGGTCTGTATGAGGCGTGCTGGGTCTGTATGAGGCTGCTGGTCCTGGTGCTGGTCCTGGTTGAGGCGGGCTGGGTCTGTATGAGGCGTGCTGGGTCTGTATGAGGCGGGCTAGGTCTGTATGAGGCTGCTGGTCCTGGTGCTGGTCCTGGTTGAGGCGGGCTGGGTCTGTATGAGGCGGGCTGGGTCTGTATGAGGCGGGCTGGTCCTGTATGAGGCTGCTGGTCCTGGTGCTGGTCCTGGTTGAGGCGTGCTGGGTCTGTATGAGGCGTGCTGGGTCTGTATGAGGCTGCTGGTCCTGGTGCTGGTCCTGGTTGAGGCGGGCTGGGTCTGTATGAGGCTGCTGGTGCTGGTGCTGGTCCTGTATGAGGCTGCTGGTCCTGGTGCTGGTCCTGGTTGAGGCGGGCTGGGTCTGTATGAGGCTGCTGGTCCTGTATGAGGCGTGCTGGGTCTGTATGAGGCTGCTGGTCCTGGTGCTGGTCCTGGTTGAGGCGGGCTGGGTCTGTATGAGGCTGCTGGTCCTGTATGAGGCGGGCTGGGTCTGTATGAGGCTGCTGGTCCTGGTGCTGGTCCTGTATGAGGCGGGCTGGGTCTGTATGAGGCTGCTGGTGCTGGTTCTGGTGCTGGTCCAGTATGAGGCTGCTGCTCCTGGTTGTCAGCTCTCTATACTTCAGGGGGAGGCGCTGGATGTAGACACAGACCCTCGGCTGCAGCCCCCCCTTCTCCTGTATGGCTGAGCTGAGTGGCTCTGCTTTATGTCTCTTCAGCCTCCCCTGTGTAATAGTGATGGGTAGTTCGTGAGTGAGTAGTTCAAAATGAACTAATCTTCAGAGTGAACTAGTTCATCTAGTTCACCATCCTGACAGAGATTACTTCATTATAAACTAGAGTGGGAGGAGACAGACAGTGATCCTCTACAGCTCCAGGAGGCTCCTGCTCTCACACTTGAAGGTAGTAAAACACTAGCACACATCAAATACAAATATAATAGTAATAATAATATTAATAAAAACTGAAATTGCACAGTAGACAGACACAGCTCATATGTGTGTATGAGAGAGTTTTTCTGTGTGTGGTTTATGCCCCTCACCTGTCTGTGTGATAGGATCAGCCTCCTGTAGAGGATCAGCCTCCTGTAGAGGATCAGCCTCCTGTAGCCTAGATCAGTCTTGCTAAAAACTTTACCACTGTCTCCTGTTCTGTTCTCAAAATGGTGAATGCTGAACTGCTCCTCAGCTCCCTCATACACATTCATTATGAGTCAGTACTCTACACTACCACATGGGGCGCTGCTGGGCTCAGTGAGATGCATCAGATTGAACTAGACTGTCCTGAATCATTCTCAGTAGAGCATTTAGTTCAGCAGCTCATCTAGTTCATCTAGTTCACAGGTCACATGATGCATTTCCTGTCAGCTCATAGGACAGGGTGGAGAGAAATACTGAACTAAACAGCAGTGTGAGGAGACAGAGAGTGATTCCTCTACAGCTCCAGGAGGCTCCTGCTCTCACACTGGCTCTTTATAGCTCCTGATGCCGGAAAAGAAGGGAGTAACACTATACCACACATCAAATATAAATATAATAGTAATAATAATATTAATAAATACTGAAATTGCACAGTAGACAGACACAGCTCATATGTGTGTATGAGAGAGAGTTTGTGTGTGTGGTTCATGCCCCTCACCTGTCTGTGTGATAGGATCAGCCTCCTGTAGAGGATCACCCTCCTGTAGCCTAGATCAGTCTTGCTAAAATCTTTACCATTGGCTCCTGTTCTGTTCTCAAAATGGTGGCTGCTGAACTGCTTCTCAGCTCCCTCATACACATTCATTATGGGTCAGTACTCTACACTCTACACAGGGGGCGCTACTGGGCTGAGTGAGATGCATCAGACTGAACTAGACTGTCCTGATTCATTCTCAATAGAACATTTAGTTCAGCAGCTCATATAGTTCATTTAGTTCACAGGTCACATGATGCATTTCCTATCAGCTCCTCAGGATAGAGTGGAGAGAAATACTGAACTAGATGAACTAAATGAGCTAATCTTTTGAACTAATCTTTTCAGTGAACTAGTTCATGGTGAACTAATCACCAAAATGAACTAGATTTCCCATCACTACTGTGTAACAAGCGCTGTGTCCCTGCCTCGTGGAGCTCGCGTGTGAGGGACGCTCCTCCTTATCCGGCTGCTGTTCCCACTCCTCACACTGGCTGTGGCTTGTACAGAGTCACCGTCCCCGCTGTCACCGTCCTCCTGCCTTGTGTGGAGCCGTCACTGCCTCTGCGTGGGTGAGTAGTCAGGCTTCTTCCCTGAGCGCCCACTGTTGGCTGGTGAGACTTACCCCTGGTACCTCCGGATCTCGGGAAAGCTGGGTCCCTGCAGCACGACCCTTGTCCCGACCTTATCCCGCTTTCCGGTGATTCACCGACCTTAGTGACCTGGATAGCAGAGTATAGGGCAATATGCTGTGGGGAGCTCGTCTACAACGCGGCCATCATCAAACTCCACCACCCAGAAGTCGAAGCCCTTTTTTTTTTTTTTGGCCAAAAACTAAAAAAAAAAATATGACGTGGGCTCCGCCATATTTTTGTATGTTAGCCCACTTTTTGTCTCCTGCCAGGTACAACTAGGCAGCTGGGGATTGGAATCGACAGCGCAGGGTGGGCCAAACTTTCTGCCCCCCTCACTGCGAATTGCAGTCCGCAGCCGCCCCAGAAAGTGTCACTTTCATAGAAGTGCCATCTTCTGGCGCTGTATCCAACTCTTCATCGGGCCTGGCACTGGGTGGCCTGCTGGGTAATAAACAGTTAATACCAGCTTTGTTTACTAACTGATATAAAGCCCGAGATTCTTAATGTCAGGCCACGTTTGACCCAACCATTAAGAATCTCCAATAAAGGGTTAAAAAAAAGACTACACAGAGAAAACATACTTTATTTGAAATAAATCCACAGACACACTTAGGGCCTCCATGTTTATTACTCCCTCTCACCCCTCCACGATCCTGGTCTTCTGTCTGAGAGAGAGATTTCGGTACTGACTATGCCAGGCTGCTTTCTGGGCATGCTCAATACAGACAACAGGATCCTGTCTATCAGGATCCGGCGACTTCCGGTACAGCAGGATCCGGCGCTCATTCAAATACACTGCAATATCACGGATCCATTGACATGCGGTATTATGACAGAGGACAAAAACACTAAGGGGGGGAAGTTGCATTTTTGACAAAAGATAAAATACCGCAAATCAACGGATCCAGTGTGTGACGCACACAACCGCATGTGACCGGATGTTGCCGCAATTCCATTGGAAATGCATTAAAATGACAACGCAATTGTAAAGGATCCGGTTTTGCGGCAAAAAATCCTTTCATGCCGCAGCTAAAATAACGCTGATGTGAAACCAGCCTTAGGCGGCTTTCACACTACGTTTTTTTAACATCCGTCATGAACGTTTTTTAACGCAAAAACGGATCCAGTGCAAATGCGTTTTCATTTCAATGCATTTGCAATGGACTCGCGTCAACATACGTTCACCTGCGTTTGCGTGCGTTATAGTGAGGATCCAGCGACTTGCAGTTTTTTAACATTTTTCAAAAATGCTACTTGTAGCGATTTTGAGCTGCGTCCCAATGCTGCAAATTGCTGGATCCGATTCCTGACTAAACAGCACGCAAACGCAGGTGAACGCTGGCATGCTGATAGACAGGATCCTGCTTGCTCTACTGAGCATGCACAGAAACCAGCCTCGCGTGATCACTCCCTCTCTCCACCTCCCTCTCTCTCCCTCCCCCCTCCCTCCCCCTCTCTCTCCACCTCCCTCCCTCCCCCTCTCTCTCCACCTCCCTCCCTCCCCCTCCCTCTCTCTCCACTCTCCCCCGCCTGAGAGCGGAGGATGCTCGTAACCAAGGTAAACATCGGGTAACCGCGGTCTTAGTTACCTGATATTTATCTTGGTTACGTGTGCAGGGAGCCGGCTCCTAGCAGCTGCAGACGCTCGTAACCAATGTAAATATCGGGTATCCAAGCAAGTTACCCGATGTTTACCTTGGTTATGAGCCTCCACAGCTGTCAGAAGCCGGCTCCCAGTCTTTCACGTTCAGTTCCCCTCACTCCCGATCACATGACTCCAATGCCCGCCCATAAACTTAAAGTGACAGGATCCTGCAAAATAAAACATGTGTTTGCATACATTTTTTTGCTGTAAAAGCAGGATCCGCTTTTGCAGCAAAAAAACATTCATGTCGCATGGTAAAAAAACATAGTGTGAAAGCAGCCTTAGCAGTGTAGAGCAGCGCGGTCTGTAGAGATGTAATTTTTATGGCTTGAAAAAGGGCCTTTGTCAGCCGAAACGTTTTTGGGGTTTTTTTTTGCACTTTTTCCTTCTGTGTGCTGGAACAAATACGGATTTATAAACGGAGTGGGGCTTCTCTGTGCCTTGGAATTTTTTTGATTCTTTACAAAATTGCAGCTGGTGGAGAGATACTGTTGATTCAAGCCACTCTGTAGAGATGGTTATTTCTGTTGGGGTTGCGCGCTTTCTCGCCATGGCTGGAGCGCAGCCTGTGTCCCCGGCTCTCACCATGGCTGGAGCGCAGCCTGTGTCCCCGGCTCCCGCCATGGCTGGAGCGCAGCCTGTGTCCCCGGCTCCCGCCATGGCTGGAGCGCAGCCTGCGTCCCCGGCTCCCGCCATGGCTGGAGCGCAGCCTGCGTCCCCGGCTCCCGCCATGGCTGGAGCGCAGCCTGCGTCCCCGGCTCCCGCCATGGCTGGAGCGCAGCCTGCGTCCCCGGCTCCCGCCGTGGCTGGAGCGCAGCCTGCGTCCCCGGCTCCCGCCGTGGCTGGAGCGCAGCCTGCGTCCCCGGCTCCCGCCGTGGCTGGAGCGCAGCCTGCGTCCCCGGCTCCCGCCGTGGCTGGAGCGCAGCCTGCGTCCCCGGCTCCCGCCGTGGCTGGAGCGCAGCCTGCGTCCCCGGCTCCCGCCGTGGCTGGAGCGCAGCCTGCGTCCCCGGCTCCCGCCATGGCTGGAGCGCAGCCTGCGTCCCCGGCTCCCGCCATGGCTGGAGCGCAGCCTGCGTCCCCGGCTCCCGCCATGGCTGGAGCGCAGCCTGCGTCCCCGACTCCCGCCATGGCTGGAGCGCAGCCTGCCTCCCCGACTCCCGCCATGGCTGGAGCGCAGCCTGCGTCCCCGACTCCCGCCATGGCTGGAGCGCAGCCGGTGTCCCCAGCTCTCGCCGTCCTTCCTTCTGCTGTTATTCCTGTTATGTTGTTTGTCCTTGGATTAAGTCGGTGTGAGTCTTCTGCCTCGTCTGCTCTATTGTAGCCCGGTGGTTTCTCACTGGCTGTGAACAGGAAGGAGGCGCCGGGCCGCTCGGGTGCTGCGTCCATCACTGACGGGTCCCGGAGTGTGTGTGACCTGTGAGGGGAGCGCGGCCATCACTGAGGGGTTCCGGAGTGTGTGTGACCTGTGAGGGGAGCGCGGCCATCACTGAGGGGTTCCGGAGTGTGTGTGACCTGTGGGGGGTGCGCAGCCATCACTGAGGGGTTCCAGAGTGTGTGTGACCTGTGAGGGGTGAGTGGCCATCACTCAGGGGTTCCGGAGTGTGTGTGACCTGTGGGGAGTGCGCAGCCATCACTGAGAGGTTCCGGAGTGTTTGTGACCTGTGAGGGCAGCACGGCCATCACTGAGGGGTTCTGGAGTGTGTGTGACCTGTGAGGGGTGCGCGGCTCTCACTTCATACTTTGTCACTTTGAAGCTGCTGTGCAGGAATTGTGACACATCGGGGATTTCTTAACAAAACATTTACTCGTAGTCACCAGTTTCATGGCTTTCGGCATTTTCTCCTCCTCACTAGGATACTCTCTCCGCCATAAGCTCCCACAATGGGTGCAGCAATAGACCCTGCACTACACATGGGGGAGAGAGAGAGCGACAGACCCGACACTACACATTGGGGGGAGAGAGAGCGACAGACCCCGCACTACACATGGAGGAGAGAGAGCGACAGACCCTGCACTACACATGGGGGAGAGAGAGCGACAGACCCCGCACTACACATGGGGGAGGGTAGAGCGACAAACAGGCACTACAAATGCGAGGGAGAGCGAGAGAGACCGACAGACATTGCACTACACATGGGGGGGGGGGGTAGAGCGGCAGACTTGACACTACACATGGGGGAAGAGAGAGAGCGACAGACCCCGCACTACACATGGGGGGGAGAGAGAGCGACAGACCCCGCACTACACATGGGGGGGAGAGAGAGCGACAGACCCCGCACTACACATGGGGGAGAGAGAGCGACAGACCCCGCACTACACATGGTGGAGAGATAGCGACAGACCCCGCACTACACATGGGGGAGAGAGAGCGACAGACCCCGCACTACACATGGGGGAGAGAGAGCGACAGACTCCGCACTAAACATGGGGGAGAGAGAGAAACAGACCCCGCACTACACATGGGGGAGAGAGCGACAGACCCCGCACTACACATGGGGGAGAGAGAGCGACAGACCCCGCACTACACATGGGGGAGAGAGAGCGACAGACCCCGCACTACACATGGGGGAGAGAGAGCGACAGACCCCGCACTACACATGGGGGAGAGAGAGCGACAGACCCCACACTACACATGGGGGAGAGAGAGCGACAGACCCCGCACTACACATGGGGGAGAGAGAGCGACAGACCCCGCACTACACATGGGGGAGAGAGAGCGACAGACCCCGCACTACACATGGGGGAGAGAGAGCGACAGACCCCGCACTACACATGGGGGAGAGAGAGCGACAGACCCCGCACTACACATGGGGGAGAGAGAGCGACAGACCCCGCACTACACATGGGGGAGAGAGAGCGACAGACCCCGCACTACACATGGGGGAGAGAGAGCGACAGACCCCGCACTACACATGGGGGAGAGAGAGCGACAGACCCCGCACTACACATGGGGGAGAGAGAGCGACAGACCCCGCACTACACATGGGGGAGAGAGAGCGACAGACCCCGCACTACACATGGGGGAGAGAGAGCGACAGACCCCGCACTACACATGGGGGAGAGAGAGCGACAGACCCCGCACTACACATGGGGGGGAGAGAGAGCGACAGACCCCGCACTACACATGGGGGGAGAGCGACAGACCCCGCACTACACATGGGGGGGGAGAGAGATCGACAGACCCCGCACTACACATGAGGGGAGAGCGACAGACCCCGCACTACACATGGGGGGGAGAGAGATCGACAGACCCCGCACTACACATGGGGGTGAGAGAGATCGACAGAGCCCGCACTACACATGGGGGGAGAGAGATCGACAGACCCCGCACTACACATGGGGGAGAGAGAGCGACAGACCCCGCACTACACATGGGGGAGAGAGAGCGACAGACCCCGCACTACACATGGGGGAGAGAGAGCGACAGACCCCGCACTACACATGGGGGAGAGAGAGCGACAGACCCCGCACTACACATGGGGGAGAGAGAGCGACAGACCCCGCACTACACATGGGGGAGAGAGAGCGACAGACCCCGCACTACACATGGGGGAGAGAGAGCGACAGACCCCGCACTACACATGGGGGAGAGAGAGCGACAGACCCCGCACTACACATGGGGGAGAGAGAGCGACAGACCCCGCACTACACATGGGGGAGAGAGAGCGACAGACCCCGCACTACACATGGGGGAGAGAGAGCGACAGATCCCGCACTACACATGGGGGAGAGAGAGCGACAGACCCCGCACTACACATGGGGGAGAGAGAGCGACAGACCCCGCACTACACATGGGGGGGAGAGAGAGCGACAGACCCCGCACTACACATGGGGGGAGAGCGACAGACCCCGCACTACACATGGGAGGGAGAGAGATCGACAGACCCCGCACTACACATGGGGGGAGAGCGACAGACCCCGCACTACACATGGGGGGGAGAGAGATCGACAGACCCCGCACTACACATGGGGGTGAGAGAGATCGACAGAGCCCGCACTACACATGGGGGGAGAGAGATCGACAGACCCCGCACTACACATGGGGGAGAGAGAGCGACAGACCCCGCACTACACATGGGGGAGAGAGCGCGACAGACCCCGCACTACACATGGGGGAGAGAGCGCGACAGACCCCGCACTACACATGGGGGAGAGAGAGCGACAGACCCCGCACTACACATGGGGGAGAGAGAGCGACAGACCCCGCACTACACATGGGGGAGAGAGAGCGACAGACCCCGCACTACACATGGGGGAGAGAGAGCGACAGACCCCGCACTACACATGGGGGAGAGAGAGCGACAGACCCCGCACTACACATGGGGGAGAGAGAGCGACAGACCCCGCACTACACATGGGGGAGAGAGAGCGACAGACCCCGCACTACACATGGGGAAGAGAGAGCGACAGACCCCGCACTACACATGGGGGAGAGAGAGCGACAGACCCCGCACTACACATGGGGGAGAGAGAGCGACAGACCCCGCACTACACATGGGGGAGAGAGAGCGACAGACCCCGCACTACACATGGGGAAGAGAGCGACAGACCCCGCACTACACATGGGGGAGAGAGAGCGACAGACCCCGCACTACACATGGGGGAGAGAGAGCGACAGACCCCGCACTACACATGGGGGAGAGAGAGCGACAGACCCCGCACTACACATGGGGGGGGAGAGCGACAGACCCCGCACTACACATGGGGGGAGAGAGATCGACAGACCCCGCACTACACATGGGGGTGAGAGAGATCGACAGAGCCCGCACTACACATGGGGGGAGAGAGATCGACAGAGCCCGCAGTACACATGGGGGAGAGAGAGCGACAGACCCCGTGTCGCGGGCGGGGAGGAGGGTGTCAGCACTGCGCTCCCCCCTCTGCTCGGGTCCGGCTGCTGCTGCTCAGTGGTGGCTCGAGCGGTGGGCCGGATCCCGGGGGTTCTCGAGCGGCACTCCTCGCCCGTGAGTGAAAGGGGATTGGGTTTTGGGATATAGTCTATTGTCCGTGACGCCACCCACGGTTGTGGTGATCTGTTAGCACCACCGCTGCTCGGTGTGGGGATCCCGGGAGTGATGGTGTGAAGCAGCAAGTTGTTGTGTTGCCCCTCCGTGGGTAGGGGTTGGTGATCCCGGGGCCCAGTGTTGAGGTGGGTAGATGCAGGGCTTGGTGGGCGCAGGGACGCGGGGGGTAACGCTGTGCCTTGCGGCACTGTGGTACTCACTCAGCCTGAGACGTGGACACAGTTCTCGGTAAAACACACGGCTGAAAAGACGGTTCCCACGAACGGCTGCACTTGCTTTCCCCAGTAGGTGACGATGATGTCCCTTTTCCTGCACCTAATGTTGTTGATGGTCTCGATGGGTTCCCACCGGTAACCCGCTCCCCGGCTTCAAGCTGGACCGGAGGAGCTCTACTCTTTGCCCGCAGGCGCTGGCCCTTAGAAACTGGTGCCCTGGCGGTGGCGGTGTCTCTACTGTAATGGTTGGGCTGTTGCCTTCAATCAGGACTTGGTTGTTGGGAGACAGACGTCCCCTTCACTGACGGATTTGGCAAATTATGGCGACTCCTAGCCTTGCCGGGGTCCGAGAGGCCCCTGCCCTGGTGCTGACTGTCCTTTGTACACTGCTCCAGACCGCCGGGCCACCACCCATCCGCGGTCCTTCCAGGAACTTCCAAACGGTCACCCCTCCGGACAATCACCGCCGTTGCTGACCTTGCTGACTCTGTCCTGCACACAGCTGGACCAACTTCAGGCTTTTCTACTCTCACTTTTACTCTTTTCTTCTTTGCTCCACTACTACTTCACTTTCACTTCACTGTTTACTCCTTCCTCACTCAAGCTCTCCCTGAGCTAGACTGCCTGGTTCCTCCCGCCTCCAGGGCTGTGTACTCCTCGGTGGGCGGAGCCAACCGCCTGGCCCACCCCCTGGTGTGAACATCAGCCCCTGGAGGAAGGCAACAAGGATTTTAGTTAGCTGTGATGTTCCTAACTGGGGTGTAGGGTGTGGTGGTGTAATGACCTGTGACCCCTGGCTTGCCCAGGGCGTCACATTCCCCCTTAGCAAAATGCAGACCGTCCGCGGGCTGCCCGTCCAACACCGGTTTTATTTTTCTGAAAAATATATAACATTATAAACGGTAACATATTTACATTTTTATTAATTCTTCCCATAACGGGAGGCACTTTTACTTAAACGTTGCCAAACGGTTCACGGTTACGGTTTCCGCTCTCTCCCACCCAAGCAACCTGGCCCTGATGCTGCCCCTAAAGCCCAGGCAGCACCCCTTGTCCCCAAGTCCAGCACACGTTACCCGAGCGGGATCTGTCCTTCCCCTCCAGAGGGTAGCCACCGGTTCCTTTGGTGGCTGGGCCCCAGCCTGCTCTGCTGAGGGCCCTCCCTCCAACCTGCCTCTCCGGAGGCGGCATTGCGGAAACGGTAACGGTAAAACAACTTATTTACAAGCCACTAACGTTTGTGGTTGCCCTGCAAGTTCTCGGGCTTGTCCATGAGCAGTTCCTCATGCAAAACAACTTAAACAGTCCCCACGGGGACAACGGTGCCGGCTCCGGCCGGTTCAATCACTGGTAGACAATCAGATGACTTTTTCGGTATTATTTTCAGTTATCATCATTTTCAAAAACTTTCAAACATAACTTCAGACAAACATCTTTTCCCTCCCCCCCCCTTTTTTTTTTAAAGGACGGTCTCCCTGTACCTAAGTGGGGGTCTACTTAGGTTGGGACGGGTGGACCTCCGGGGTCCGGTGTCAGTGTGGCTAGGCAGTGGGGAAGAGGGAACAATCGGTTCCTCCTCCCGGCTATCATGTGGGGCAGGCGGAGGTGTAGGGGAGCTGGGCACAGATTCATCACTGGGCACTGGCACTGGTTCTGGCTCATGGTTGACCGCTTCCACCACTTTTTCATCCACAGGTTGTGGGAACAGTATCACTGGAAGAATCACCGCGCCGTTCTGCGTAGGCCAGTCTGCTGGGAAGTCACCCATTACAGTGTGGATCACCTCTTTTGCCTTCTCTGCTGGTGGAGGAACTGGTACGTCAGCCATTGCCCTCAATGCTGGTGGGCACCTTTTCAGATGGTCCCGGGAAACCGTGGCCAAAGTGCCCCCTTGATCACGACTGATCTGGTAGGCCTTCCCATCCTCCCATCCTGTGGGTTGTATGACGTATGGGATTGGTTCCCATTGATCATCCAGCTTGTGGCTCTTCCTCTTCCGCTTTAACACCACATCTCCTGGCTGGAAAGGGGCCGCAGACGCTTTCTGGTTGAATCGCTGCTCCTGCTGTTCTCGACTTCGGTCGGTCCGGATCTTCTTACAGCCGTACAACTGGCAGAACTCGTGGAACACCTCTGCTTCAAAAGCCGGGCCTTGGTCAGGAAGCACCTTTTCTGGATATCCATGTGGGCGGCAGAAATAAGCCTGGAACGCTCGAGCAGCAGTCCGACCAGTTAGGTCCTTGACAGGGATAACCACCATGAATCTTGAATAGTGGTCTACGATGGTCAACGCGTAGGCGTATCCACTTCTGCTGGGGGTGAGCTTGACATGGTCTAGGGCGACCAGTTCCAGCGGTTGATGTGTGATGATTGGGTGTAGGGGCGCCCTCTGGCTGGTCTCGTCCTTCCTTCTCAGCGTGCAAGGACCACACTCTCGGCACCAGGCCTCTACCGACTCCCGCATCCCACTCCAGTAGAACCGCTCTCTCAACAGCATCTCCAGCTTCTTCCACCAGAAGTGTCCGGCACCATCATGGTATGCCCGCAAAACAGTAGCCACATCAGCTTGGGGAATAACCAACTGGCAGATTTTCTCATGGGTCTTCGGGTTGATCAGCTCACGGTACAGCTTCCCTTGATGTAGATAAAGCCGTTTCCGTTCCTTCCACAAGCGCTGGGCTTCAGCTGGAGCAGCAGGGTCCATTCCAACAGCACCTTGTTCCACCAGGGTCTTGACGAGGCGGACAGCCGGCGCCTGGTTTTGAGCTTCCTGCCACTCTTGACTGGGCCTTGGGTCCAGATCCACCCGTTGTTGGTGTATTTGTACCTTCTCAGTTGGTGGCTGGTGGAATGCAGGCAACTCAATCTCCTCGAGGTCATCATCCTCGCCCCCTTCTTCTGACAAATGGGGCATTCAGGAGAGTGCATAAGCGTTAATGTTGACACGGCCAGCTCGGTACTTGATGGTAAAGTCGTAGTTAGCTAGCCGGGCCACCCACCGCTGCTCCAATGCGCCCAGCTTGGCTGTGTCCAGGTGGGTCAACGGATTGTTGTCCGTGAAGGCGGTGAATTTTGCTGCAGCCAAGTAGTGGCGGAACCGCTCTGTGATAGCCCATACCAATGCCAGGAGCTCGAGCTTGAAGGAGCTGTAGTTCTCGGGGTTCCTTTCGGTTGGCCTAAGCTTCCGGCTAGCATAAGCTATCACTTTCTCCTTCCCATCCTGGACCTGGGACAGGACTGCTCCCAGTCCCACATTGCTGGCGTCGGTATAGAGGATGAATTGGCAGCCATAGTCAGGATACGCTAGGACCTCTTCCCCAGTCAAAGCCGCTTTCAGCTGGCAGAAGGATTCTTCATGCTTCTCCTCCCACACCAGTGGGGCCCCTAGGGGTCTACCACCTTTGGTCTGTCCCACGAGGAGATCTTGCATGGGAGCAGCCATCTTCGTGTACCCTTTGATAAAGCGCCGGTAGTACCCCACCAGACCCAGAAACTGCCTTACTTCCCTCACTGTGGTTGGTCTCGGCCAGTCCTGGATGGCAGTGATCTTCTCAGGGTCGGGGGCAACAACTTCTGCACTTACCACGTGCCCCAGGTACTGCACTCTGGGTTTCAGCAGGTGACACTTAGAAGGCTTCAATTTCATCCCGTATTTGGCAAGGGACGCGAACACCTCGGCCAGGTGCTCCAGATGGGCTTCATACGTCTGGGAGTAAACAATCACGTCATCCAAGTACAATAGGACGGTCTCGAAGTTTCGGTGTCCCAGACAGCACTCCATCAGCTGTTGGAAGGTTCCTGGGGCGTTGCATAGCCCGAACGGCATACTATTGAATTCACAGAGCCCCATCGGAGTGGTGAAGGCGGTTTTCTCCCGATCTTCCGGGGCCACGGCCACCTGCCAGTACCCGCCGGTGAGGTCAAGGGTAGAGAAGTAATTTGCAGTTCTCAGTGCAGCCAAAGACTCTTCAATACGAGGCAGTGGGTAGGCATCTTTATGGGTTATCTGATTAATCTTCCGGTAGTCCACACACATCCGCATGGTACCATCTTTCTTCTTGACCAGTACCAACGGAGCGGCCCAGGGACTACAGCTGTCCCGAATAACCCCTGCCTCCTTCATGTTCCTCAACATATCTTTGACACACTGGTAATGTGCAGGGGGAATAGGCCTGTACCTCTCTTTGATAGGGGGGTGTTCACCGGTGGGGATGTGGTGTTGGACCCCTTTGATCTGCCCAAAGTCTAGTGGATGTTTACTGAAAACCTGTTCATACTCCTGCACCACCCTGTACACCCCTGCTTTGTGATGTGTAGGAGTATCGTCAGTACCCACGTGTAGCTGTTGGTGCCACTCCTTTACTACCCCTTGAGGCGGGGAAGTGCTGGTGATAGGTGGGGAGACTGAGGGACTGGCTTCGTGATTGGTGTGCGGATCCAGGGTGAGCAGCTTGGCAATGGTGGCATACCGGGGAAGCCTGACTTCTTCCTCCCCATAGTTCAACACCCTCACAGGCACTCTTCCTTTTTTTACGTCCACCACCCCTCGGGCGGCCATTACAGTGGGCCAGTGCTCGGAGGGTATGGGCTCCATCATGGCAGGGTAGTCACGCCGCTGAGGCCCTACTGCTGCCCTACACCAAATCATCATCTCACTCCTAGGGGGCACAGTCAATGGAGCAACATCCATCACTCTCACTCCACCAATCTCCCGTCCTGTTGAGCTTACATGCTGGCGGTACATCAGAGCTCGGATCTCACGCTGCACAGCTCTCTGCCGGCTTCCCGCTGCTGTGGCGGCTAGCTGTTGCAATAAGGTCAACACATCAGCCATGCAGTGCTCCATCACATTGGTTCCCAGCACTATCTTCGGGTTATGATCACTGGGTTCATTCATGATCACAATCATACCCTGGTGTTGCAGTTCAGCTTGCCCCACTGTCATAGCCACTTGTTTATACCCCACCTGGGTCAATGGGAGTCCATTAGCAACAATTAGCGTTATGCTATTATCTGGGGGTGCCAGCTCGTCTATTCCCCAATACCGCTGGTACAACATGTATGGTATGGTGGTTACCTGTGATCCAGTGTCCAAGAGGGCCATCACTGGTATGCCGTCCACAGCCACGGGGATGATGGGGCGGGCCCCGATATATCAGTCCCGCCAGTCCGGGGGGCCACGATGTTCTACTCCTGAGGATTGGCCCGGGGGCCCCATGGGTTGCTCGTTTAACGGGCATTGTCGGAAGTAATGACCAGGCTTACGGCACTTATAGCAGAATGGAGGTCTGCTCCGCGGGTTATTAGCACTTCTCCGCTGCATCCAGGGAACATCCTCGGGGCTGTCAGCAAGCTGTATCTGTGCTGGAGGCTGAGATCTGGTCAAAGGTTGTAGTGCAGCAAGGATCTTGGCGAGGTCTCTGTCCATGCGACGGACCTGAGCTGCCAGTTCTTCCACTGTGCTGCTTGAGGTTGCAGGTATTGGAGAGGTTGGTAGGGCAGGGGCTGCCACAACGGGGGCCGTCTCAACGGGCCACGGGGCTCGCTCTAGGACTTCTGCAGCTGGGGGCTGTAGTGCTTTAATGGCCCGTTCCTTTAACACAGCAAAGTCCACATCAGGGTGTTCCAGGGCCCACAGCCGCAGTTGCTTGCGGTCCTCAGGGGATCTCATCCCCTACACAAATTGCTCTACTAACATCTTGTTGCTATTCGCCTCATTGATTGGATTCACCCGCTTTAGCGTGCGGAGGGCGGTCTGCAGACGTAAAGCATAGTCCCGAATGCTATCTACAGCCCGTTGCCGGCACTGGTAAAACTGCATCCTCAGCTCAGCTTCAGTCCGGGTCTCAAAGGCAGTCTGTAGCTTCTCAAAGATGGTGGCTACAGAGAGCCGGTCCCCCTCGGCCCAGGTCTCCGCCTCCTGCTCAGCCGTGCCGGTTAACTGGCCCAGCACTACCGCCGCACGTTGCTTATCGGTCAGGGGGTACAGTTCTAGCAACGGGTTAAGCTTTTTCCGGAAGACCTGTAAAGCATCAGGTTTCCCGTCATACTGCGGTAGCCAGGTAGCTCCGGGCGCATAGGGCAAAGAGAACGGCATCACCTGAGCGAGCGCGGGGGCCGCGGCACCTCCCGCTAGCGCAACCGGGGCCTGGGCAGGCCCATTCCCATCCGCGGGTGCCACTGCGGCTGCGACCGCCGCTCCTCCAGCGGCTCCGTCGGGCGCAGACATCTTGTTTCCGTCCCCCTTAGCTCTTTCCGGCCCCTCCTCTCTTGGGGCGGAGTTTTGGCCTTCGCGCCTCTGCTACTCGAGAAGACGCTCAAGCGGGAACTTTTCGCGCCAAAGATGGCGACTTCTGAAATTTTTCGGCCGGATACCTCCGGCGGTTACAAGGCGCACCTCTACCCAACGGCAGAGCAGTAAGATCCTGTTCGTGACGCCAAGTTGTCGCGGGCGGGGAGGAGGGTGTCAGCACTGCGCTCCCCCCTCTGCTCGGGTCCGGCTGCTGCTGCTCAGTGGTGGCTCGAGCGGTGGCCCGGATCCCGGGGGTTCTCGAGCGGCACTTCTCGCCCGTGAGTGAAAGGGGATTGGGTTTTGGGATATAGTCTATTGTCCGTGACGCCACCCACGGTTGTGGTGATCTGTTAGCACCACCGCTGCTCGGTGTGGGGATCCGGGAGTGATGGTGTGAAGCAGCAAGTTGTTGTGTTGCCCCTCCGTGGGTAGGGGTTGGTGATCCCGGGGCCCAGTGTTGAGGTGGGTAGATGCAGGGCTTGGTGGGCGCAGGGACGCGGGGGCAAGCGCTGTGCCTTGCGGCACTGTGGTACTCACTCAGCCTGAGACGTGGACACAGTTCTCGGTAAAACACACGGCTGGAAAGACGGTTCCCACGGACGGCTGCACTTGCTTTCCCCAGTAGGTGACGGTGATGTCCCTTTTCCTGCACCTAATGTTGTTGATGGTCTCGATGGGTTCCCACCGGTAACCCGCTCCCCGGCTTCAAGCTGGACCGGAGGAGCTCTACTCTTTGCCCGCAGGCGCTGGCCCTTAGAAACTGGTGCCCTGGCGGTGGCGGTATCTCTACTGTAATGGTTGGGCTGTTGCCTTCAATCGGGACTTCGTTGTTGGGAGACAGACGTCCCCTTCACTGACGGATTTGACAAATTATGGCGACTCCTAGCCTTGCCGGGGTCCGAGAGGCCCCTGCCCTGGTGCTGACTGTCCTTTGTACACTGCTCCAGACCGCCGGGCCACCACCCGTCCGCGGTCCTTCCAGGAACTTCCAAACGGTCACCCCTCCGGACAATCACCGCCGTTGCTGACCTTGCTGACTCTGTCCTGCACACAGCTGGACCAACTTCAGGCTTTTCTACTCTCACTTTTACTCTTTTCTTCTTTGCTCCACTACTACTTCACTTTCACTTCACTGTTTACTCCTTCCTCACTCAAGCTCTCCCTGAGCTAGACTGCCTGGTTCCTCCCGCCTCCAGGGCTGTGTACTCCTCGGTGGGCGGAGCCAACCGCCTGGCCCACCCCCTGGTGTGAACATCAGCCCCTGGAGGAAGGCAACAAGGATTTTAGTTAGCTGTGATGTTCCTAACTGGGGTGTAGGGTGTGGTGGTGTAATGACCTGTGACCCCTGGCTTGCCCAGGGCGTCACACCCGCACTACACATGGTGGAGAGATAGCGACAGACCCCGCACTACACATGGGGGAGAGAGAGCGACAGAACCCGCACTACACATGGGGTAGAGAGAGCGCACAGACCCCGCACTACACATGGGAGAGAGAGAGAAACAGACCCCCGCACTACACATTGGGTTGGAGAGAGAGAGAGCGACAGAGCCCGCACTACACATGGGGGGGGAGAGAGAGCGACAGAGCCCACACTACACATGAGGGAGAGAGAGCGACAGATCCCGCACTACACATGGTGGAGAGAAAGATCGACAGACCCCGCAGTACACATGGGGGGGGGAGAGAGAGCGACAGACCCCGCACTACACATGTGGCGCCCTGGACAAGCCAGGTCGTCACAGGTACTACAACAACACACCCCACACCCCGGCTAGGCACACCGAAGTCAGACAAAAACTCTTGTTGCCTTCCTCCAGGGGCTGATGTCCACACCAGGGGGTGGAGCCAGGTGGTTGGCCCCACCCGCCGAGGAGTTCACAGTCCTGGAGGCGGGAAAAGGAAGGTCAGATCAGTATTGAGGGTGAAAGAGTGAAGTAGGAGAGGAGCAGACTGACCGTGTCTGGGTACGTGGCCCGGGCACATACAGCAAGGTTGGCAGACGGTGGTGACAGTCTGCAGGAGAGGCCGATTGGAGTGAACCGTAAGGACCGGGGACGGGCGGTGGCCCGCCGGTACCAGACTGGGGAACGAAGAGAAGCCAGCACCGTTCGGCAGGGCCTACGGACCCTGACCAGGCTTGGAGTCGCCGTAAAACCGGTCAAATCCGTTAGCGAAGGGAACCTCCTGGGTTTCCCAGCAGTCAAGACCCGATAGAAGGCAACAGCTCACACCATGAAGGGAAATACAGTCACCGCCAAGGCTACAGTTCCCAGGGCCAGAGCCTGCGGGCAAAAGGGGCTCCCTCAGCATCCATCTAAGCTGGGAGCGGGTTACTGGTGGGAAGCCATCAGTACCAAAAACATACTAAAGGTGCAGGGAAAGACAGTTACCATCAACCTACCGGGAGCAGAAACCACCGCAGCCGTCAGTGGGACCCGTCCATCCAGCCGTGTGTTTTACCAAGGACTTTGCATTCGTCATTGGTGAGTGAGTACCACTGCGCCGTGCGGCACCGCGCTGCCCCTGCGACCCTGCACCTCGCCAGGTCCCGTAACCCACCTGCCACATCCCTCCCTCACCGGGCCCCGGGACAACCAACCCCCCTACCCACGGAGGGAAAACAACAACTACGCTGCTCCCTGTCATCGCTCCCGGGATCCCAGTCCAGAGCAGCGGTGGTGTCACAACCTCATCACAATCGTGGGTGGCGTCACGGACAATAAATCCCCAAAACCATTCCCCTTTTCACTCACGGGCGAGGAGCGCTGCTCGAGTCCCCGGGATCCGGCCCACCGCTCGAGCCACCGAGCAGCAAGCGAAGCAGCAGCAGTGCCGGACCCGAGCGTGGTGAGCGCAGCGTCCTCCTCCCCGCCCGCGACAACTTGGTGTCACTAACAGGATCTTACCGCTCTGCTGTCTGGCAGAGGTGCGCCTTGTGACCGCCGGAGGTGTCCGGCCGAAAATTTTGCAAAGCCGCCATTTTGGGCGCGAAAAGTCCCCGCTCGAGCGTCTCGTCGAGCAGTGGAGGCGCGAAAGCCGAAACCCCGCCCCTGTAGAGGAGGAGCCGGAAAAAGACTAAGGGGGACGGATGGCGTCTGGCCGCATGTAGCTCGTGGCTATAAAAGCAGGGACGTCGGGACTCTGCAGCGATCTTCTGGTTCCTGGAAAATACCGCTACCAACATGTCTGCCCCGTCCAACTACGCAGAGGTTACGGAACCGGTTCCCGGATCAGCGGCATGGCTCAGGGCCCGAACGGCGGGATCTGCCGGCGCTACCGGAGTCAGATATGTCTGCTGATGGAGCAGTGGACCGAGGAGGTGGAGAAGGTAGCTGCGGTCGCCCGGGTGTACGGAATGGAGGCCATGATGGAGGAGCTGGTGAGTGACCCACGCCCACGGCCGCTGCGGCTGAGGGACCCGGTCTACCTCTGGCCCCCATGCCGCCTCCGTCTTCCCTGCCCGTGCGTCCCGCTGCTGCTGGTCCATCTGGCGCACACCCCCTCGTAGCGGTAGCCGAAAGAGTGGCGAGCCCGGAGACTGCGGCAGCTGGCGGCAACCCGCCTGGCGCAGGGACGGATGATAGTGACTCCGGGCCTGACACAGAGCCCGTTTCGGAGAAGGACGAAGGAGTCGTCTCCCTGTATGGCATGGAGGCCACTTACATCCCCCGGAGCGGAAACAACGGATACCGGGCAGCCCTTCCTCGTCGCGCCTGCTATGCACTGGAGGGGCTGTTGCCCATGATCTTCCACCCAGGGCCGGGGGAGGAGGACGAGAATGAGCAGTGATGGCAGCGGAGCCCCGCTGCAAGTTGTCCCCGTTGGGACCACCAGTTTAAAAGTTTGAATGATAAGCAAAGAATGAATCAACCGAAGAAATTACCTGATTGGCACCGTGATTGAACCGGCCGTTGCCGGCAACTAGTCCCCGTAGGAACTTTCTGCAACCGTTTGCATAGGAACTGCTACGGACAAGCCCGAGAACTTGCAGGGCAACCACAAACTTGTGGCATGTAAATAAAAATGTCTGGCTTATACCGTTACCGCCTCCGGAGAGGCAGATTTGGAGGAAGGGTGTTGTGAATGTTAGTTATGTTTTGGCTGCTGGGAGGCTCCCTCTGGTGGCCAGGAATGGTTTGGACTTGGACCAGGTGTGTTGTGCAGTGGGTGTTTCCTTTGCTAACTCTGCTTATTTAATCCTGGTCTGATTGCAGGCTGTTGCCGGATGTCAGTTGTTCTTTGTATCTCCAGCCTGCTTTATCCTGCTCTACACCACATCCTCCCCAGATAAGTGCTTGCTCTTTATTTATTGTCTGGATCTTTTGCTTATCTGGGTTTGTCTTTTGCTGTGGTTGGTTTCAGGTTATTTGCTTGTAGGGATTTTCACCCTCAGTGGATTGTTGGGGAACTCCCTGCAGTCCTGTGTGGAGTATAGCTCCTTTGGGTCCATGTGTTTGTGGCTTGTTGACTTTGTTATGATTCTTGTTTTCTGTTCATTGGTATGACAAGGGCACCTGGTATAGGACAGAGTTCAGATCTAGTGATCTGAGGGCCTTTTTGTACTATCAGGAAGTTGGTATTTTGCAGGGTTTTTCTCTGGCCACCATCAGTCCCTTTCCTGTCCTTTCCTATTTTAGTCAGCGGGGGCCTCACATTTTGCTAATCCTGTAATCTTGTAATCTATCTGTGTATTGTGTTTTTCCTATATCACCGCAGTCTTTGAATGTGGGGGCTTTCTATTCTTTATCTATTTTTCTGAGGCAGAGAGTTATTCATCTTTCCTACCTTTAGGATAGCTAGTTCTCCGGCTGGGTTCGCGGTGCACAGGATGTTAGTTCACCCCTCGGCTACTTCTAGTTGTGATGGTTAGTAAGGGGATGGCGGCCAGATTAGTTGCCAATGCTCTTGTCACCTTTTGCCAATGATTTGTGGTGGTCTTCCATGGTTCCGGATCATAACAGATGGGCCTGGAGAAAAGGGATGGCCCAGGCCCGCCACTACCGTAACCGGTGGCGATCCTCCGGGGGTTCAGGGGTCCCCATGGACGCGGGTCCCCTGAAAGAGACCGTACCCACTCGGGCAACTTAGTTCAGGACTGGGGTCAAGGGGTGTTGCCCACTTCTTAGGGGCAGCATCAGGGCCAGGTTGTTTGAGTGGGAGAAGAGCGGAAGCCGTAACCGTTTTAATAAAAATAGACAACCGTTAAGTAACGTTTAAGAATGTGCCTCCCGTTGTGGGATGATTGATGAAAAATGCTTGTTGTTACACATGTTTTACTCTTTTACAGTTAAGAAAAATAAAACCGGTGATGGACGGGCAGCCCGCGGACGTTCTGCATTTTACTAAGGGGGAATGTGGCACCCTGGACAAGCCAGGTCGTCACAGGTACTACAACAACACACCCCACACCCCGGCTAGGCACACTGAAGTCAGACAAAACCTTTGTTGCCTCCCTCCAAGGGCTGATGTCCACACCAGGGGGTGGAGCCAGGCGTTTGGCCCCACCCGCCGAGGAGTTCACAGTCCTGGAGGCGGGAAAAGGAAAGTCAGATCAGTATTGAGGGTGAAAGAGTGAAGTAGTAGAGGAGCAGACTGACCATGTCCGGGTACGTGGCCCCGGCGCATACAGCAAGGTTGGCAGACGGTGGTGATAGTCTGCAGGAGAGGCCAATTGGAGTGAACCGTAAGGACCAAGGACGGGCGGTGGCCCGCCGGTACCGGACCGGGGAACGAAGAGAAGCCAGCACCGTTCGGTAGGGCCTACGGACCCCGACCAGACTTGGAGTCGCCGTAAAACCGGTCAAATCCATTAGCGAAGGGAACCTCCTGGGTTTCTCAGCAGTCAAGACCCGATAGAAGGCAACAGCTCACACCGTGAAGGGAAATACAGTCACCGCCAAGGCTACAGTTCCCAGGGCCAGAGCCTGCGGGCAAAAGGGGCTCCCTCAGCATCCATCTAAGCTGGGGAGCGGGTTAACTGTGGGAAGCCATCAGTACCAAGAACATACTAAAGGTGCAGGGAAAGACAGTTACCATCAACCTACCTACTAGCAGAAACCACCGCAGCCGTCAGTGGGACCCGTCTATCCAGCCGTGTGTTTTACCAAGGACTTTGCATTCGTCATTGGCTGAGTGAGTACCACTGCGCCGTGCGGCACCGCGCTGCCCCTGCGACCCTGCACCTAGCCAGGTCCCGTAACCCACCTGCCACATCCCTCCCTCACCGGGCCCACCAACCCCCTACCCACGGAGGGGAAAACAACTACGCTGCTCCCTGTCATCGCTCCCGGGATCCCCGTCCAGAGCAGCGGTGGTGTCACAACCTCACCACAACCGTGGGTGGCGTCACGGACAATAAATCCCCAAAACCATTCCCCTTTTCACTCACGGGCGAGGAGGGCCGCTCGAGTCCCCGGGATACGGCCCACCACTCGAGCCACCGAGCAGCAAGCGAAGCAGCAGCAGTGCCGGACCCGAGCGTGGTGAGCGCAGCGTCCTCCTCCCCGCCCACGACACACATGGGGGAGAGAGAGCGACAGACCCCGCACTACACATGGGGGAGAGAGAGCGACAGACCCCACACTACATATGGGGGAGAGAGAGCGACAGACCCCGCACTACATATGGGGAAGAGAGAGCGACAGACCCCGCACTACCCATGAGGGAGAGAGAGCGACAGACACCGCACTACACGTGGGGGGGAGAGAGAGCGACAGACCCCGCACTACACGTGGGGGGGGAGAGAGCGACAGACCCCGCACTACACGTGGGGGGGGGGGAGAGCGACAGACCCCGCACTACACGTGGGGGGGGAGAGAGCGACAGACCCCGCACTACACGTGGGGGGGAGAGAGCGACAGACCCCGCACTACACGTGGAGGGGAGAGAGCGACAGACCCCGCATTACACGTGGGGGGGAGAGCGACAGACTCCGCACTACACGTGGGGGAGAGAGAGCAACAGACTCCGCACTACACGTGGGGGAGAGAGAGCGACAAACTCCGCACTACCCATGAGGGAGAGAGAGCGACAGACACCGCACTACATGTGGGGGGGAGCGACAGACGCCGCACTACACGTGGGGGGGGAGAGACAGACCTTGCACTACACGTGGGGGAGAGAGAGCAACAGACCCCGCACTACACGTGGGGGGAGAGAGAGCGACAGACCCCGCACTACACGAGGAGGAGAGAGAGCGACAGACCCCGCACTACACATGGGGGGGAGAGTGACAGACCCCGCACTACATGTGCGGCGGAGAAACGACAGACCTCGCACTACACGTGGGGGACAGTCGACAGACCTCGCACTACACGTGGGGGAGAGAGCGACAGACTCCGCACTACACATGAGGGAGAGAGAGCGACAGACCCCGCACTACACATGGGGGGAGAGAGCGACAGACCTTGTACTACATGTGGGGGAGAGGGAGCGACAAACCTCGCATTACACCTGGGGGAGAGAGAGCGACAGACCTCGCACTACACGTGGGGGGGGGGGAGAGCGACAGAGCCCGCACTATAGGTGCGGGGGAGAGACGACAGACCTCGCACTACACGTGGGGGAGAGACGACAGACCTCGCATTACACGTGGAGGAGAGAGCGACAGGCCACGCACTACACGTGGGGGAGAGAGAGCGACAGACCCCGCACTACACATGGGGGAGAGGATGAGCGACAGACCCCGCACTACACATGGGGGAGTGAGAGCGATAGGCCACGCACTACACATGGAGGAGAGAGAGCGACAGGCCACGCACTTGTGTCGCCCTGGACAAGTCAGGGGACACAGGTAATAACACACACACCCCCACCCCTAGCAGTTCACACAGACAACCCCAGTGAGACCTGGTTTCTTCCTTGGGCTCAGACAGACACACCAGGTGGGCGGAGTCAGGAGATGGAGACGCCCACCGAGCAGTTTAGCTGGTCTGAGGGAGGAAGCAGGCCCAGACAAGTTCAGGAGTGAAGGAGAGAGGAAGTCTGCAGAGAGGCAGACGCAGACTGGGGCCTAGGTTGGAGCCTAGTGCCCCTGTGCAGAAAGTCAGGCAGACGGTAGTGGCCGTCTGCAGGGAGCCGGGGAGCCAGTTGGTGGAACCGCAGGTAGCCGCGGCTGGGCGGTGGCCCCCCCGGTACTGAATCGGGGAGCCAGCTGGAAACCGGAGAGCAGGAAGAGTGTGCACGGAGGCGAAGGAAAGGACTTACACTAACAACCTGGGGTCAGGGGAAAAACACCGCAGCCGCCTGTGGGACCCGTCCATCCAGCCGTTTGTTTCAGCAGAGACTCTGTGTGCTTCATTGGGCTGAGTGAGTACCACCGTGCCGTGCGGCACAGCGCTGTCCCCGCGCCCCTGCACCTCTACAGGCCCCATACCCGCCTGTCCACCATCCAACCCCATCACTGGGCCCCGGGATCACCAACCCCTACCCACGGAGGGGCAACACAACAACTGGCTGCTCCACACCATCACTCCCGGGATCCCCAGCCAGAGCAGCGGTGGTGTACACTCAATCACCACAACCGTGGGTGGCGTCACGGACAATAAACAATCCCCACACCCAAACCCTCTTTCACTCACGGGCGAGGAGCGCCGCTAGAGTCCCCGGGATCCGGCCCATCGCTCGAGCCACCGAGCAGCAGCAGGCCACGGCAGCAGCGGCAGCCGGACCCGAGCAGTGGGAGAGCGCGGCGTCCCCTCCTCCGCCCGCGACACACTACACATGGAGGAGAGAGAGCGACAGACCCCGCACTACACATGGGGGAGAGGATGAGAGACAGACCCCGCACTACACATGGGGGAGAGAGCGACAGACCCCGCACTACACATGGAGGAAATCATCTCATCCTCTTCACAATAAAGGATATTCTGTTGTTTTCTTTTCTAAATATTTTCTAATAACTAAAGATATTAAACCTGAGTCTGGAAATAATCTTCCATCTTACTGGAGATGTGAGAGGTTCTGATGTCATCACATTACATCATTATCTATGGGAATAACAGAGGATATGACCGGGGAAGTGAGAGGTTCTGATGTCATCACATTACATCATTATCTATGGGAATAACAGAGGATATGACCGGGGAGGTGAGAGGCTCTGATGTCATCACATTACATCATTCTCTATGGGAATAACAGAGGATATGACCGGGGAGGTGAGAGGTTCTGATGTCATCACATTACATCATTATCTATGGGAATAACAGAGGATATGACCGGGGAGGTGAGAGGTTCTGATGTCATCACAATACATCATTATCTATGGGGATAACAGAGGATATGACCGGGGAGGTGAGAGGCTCTGATGTCATCACATTACATCATTATCTATGGGGATAACAGAGGATATGACCGGGGAGGTGAGAGGCTCTGACGTCATCACGTTACATCATTATCTATGGGGATAACAGAGGATATGACCGGGGAGGTGATGGACTCTGGAAATGTCTGTAGTGATATTATTAATGTCTCCACACTCAGGATTACACAGTAGTGAAAACCTCTAGTGATCCTCTAGAGGCCCCTGTGTCTGAAGGACGGGGAGGAACCCTGAGCCCAATCCCGGGGCCTCCACCTCACCGACGGATACATGAGGACATCAATGACCAGAAGATCCTAGAACTCATCAACAAGATCATTGAGCTGCTGACTGGAGAGGTGACACTGCTGGGAATGCTGGGACATTATACAGGACGGCACTGGAGGATTCTGGGTGATGACGGTATCATTGTGTTGTCAGGTTCCTATAAGGTGTCAGGTCGTCACCGTCTATTTCTCCATGGAGGAGTGGGAGTATCTAGAAGGACACAAGGACCGGTACAAGGAGGTGATGATGGAGGAGCCCCAGCCCCGCACATCACCAGGTAATAGACAGGACTGAATACACTCGGCCTATAATTATCTGTATGTAACAATGATGTCCATCCTGTCTGTGTCTCCTGCAGGTCTCTCCAGTACGAGGACGACCCCAGAGAGATGTCCCGCTCCTCCTCCTCCACAGGATTCTCAGGTAGATGGAGATCTCCCCTATGAGGTGTAGACGGCTGTGACCTCCTTGTGTTCAGTCTTGTTTTCTCCTCCAGTATTAGATGTTTATACTTGTGTAATGAGAGCGGTGGAGACGGCAGGATCACAGCTGACCACAGACCTCACATGTCCGGATCTTATCTCCATTATTCCCGGGGACTTTTACAATATTTTGTTTTTCAGCTTTTGGATCCGGATAAAGATCTGAACAATATTAATTCTGCAGAGAGAAATGTGAGGGGCGATCAGCGGAGTAAAGTGGAGATTCCTACAGATCACCGCCCCGGTGAGTACAGACCACCCAATAACGCACACAAGTCACACGTTCCTATTTTCCGCTCTTTGCGGTGTTAGTTTCTTCAGCGGTATATTAACCCTTCATGTAAAATACACATGAAATGTGAATGAATCTATGATCCCGGTGCAGGTGATAACACGGGATGTGCAGTTATATTATAGAGGAGAAATACAGCTGGACATGAATTCTGCCGATGTGAGCGAGGACCAGCTCCAGCTCTTTCCTATTATCCGCTGTCAGGGCTGATGAGGGGTTTCTCCAGTTTAGGGACTAAGAGTCTGTCGCGGGCGGGGAGGGGACGCTGCGCTCACCACGCTCGGGTCCGTCTCTGGGCTGCTTTGCTTGCTGTTCGGTGACTCGAGCGGTGGGCCGGATCCGGGGACTCGAGCGGCGCTCCTCGCCCGTGAGTGAAAGGGGAAGGTTTTGGGGGGGTTTGGAGGGTATTGTCCGTGATGCCACCCACGGTTGTGGTGAGGTTGTGACACCACCGCTCTGGACGGGGATCCCGGGAGCGATGACAGGGAGCAGCTTGGATGTTGTTTTCCCCCCTCCGTGGGTAGGGGTTGGTTGTCCCGGGGCCCGGTGAGGGTGAATGGAAGGTGGATGTCAGGGCTTGGTGAGGTGCAGGGTCGCGGGGGCAGCGCGGTGCCGCACGGCACAGTGGTACTCACTCAGCCAATGACGAATGCAAAGTCTCCGGTAAAACAAACGGCTGGATGGATGGGTCCCACAGACTGCTGTGGTGGCTTTTCTCCCGGTAGGTTGGCGGTGACTGCCTTTCCCTGCACCTGTAGTATGTTTCTGATTTTGATGGCTTCCCACCGGTAATCCGCTCCCCAGCTTGGATGGATGCTGAGGGAGTCCCTTTTGCCCGCAGGCTCTGGCCCTGGGAACTGTAGCCTTGGCGGTGACTGTATTTCCCTTCACAGTTTGAGCGGTTGCCTTCAATCGGGTGTTTGCTGCTGGGAAACCCCGGAGGTTCCCTTCGCTAACGGATTTGACCGGTTTTACGGCGACTCCAAGCCTGGTCGGGGTCCGTAGGCCCTGCCGAATGGTGCTGGCTTCTCTTCGCTCCCCGGTCCGGTACCAGCAGGCCACCGCCCGTCCCTGGTCCTTACGGTTTGCGTCAATCGGCCTCTCCTGCAGACGGTCACCACCGTCTGCCAACCTTGCTGTATGTGCCCGGGCCACGTACCCAGACACGGTCAGTCTGCTCCACTGCTACTTCATTCTCTCAACTCCAGAACTGATCTCATCTCACTCCTTTCCCGCCTCCAGGACTGTGAACTCCTCGGTGGGCGCGGCCAACCGCCTGGCTCCACCCCCTGGTGTGGACATCAGCCTCTAGAGGGAGGCAACAAGGATTTTTGTCTGACTTTGATGTGCCTAGCCGGGGTGTGGGGTGTGTTGTTGCAGTACCTGTGACGACCTGGCTTGTCCAGGGCGCCACATTCCCCCTTCGTAAAATGCAGACCGTCCGCGGGCTGCCCATCCATCACCGGTTTTATTTTTCTCCTCTTTTTTTTTTTTTCAAAACTGCAAAAAGGTATAAAACACATAACATTAACATAAGCATTTCTTTATAACTTCCCATAATGGGAGGCACTGTACTTTTAACATTGCTAACGGTATATTTTCACTAACGGTACGGCTTCCGCTCTCCAACCCCCCCCCCCCCCGCCCAAACAACCTGGTCCTGATGCTGCCCCTAAGAAGTGGGCAGCACCCCTTGCCCCAGTCCAGAACCAAGTTGCCCCAGCGGGTACGGTCTCTTTCAGGAGACCCGCGTCCATGGGGACCCCTGAACCCCCGGAGGATTGCCACCGGTTACGGTAGTGGCGGGCCTGGGCCATCCCTTTCCTCCAGGCCCATCTGTTATGATCCAGAACCATGGAAGACCACCACAAATCATTGGCAAAAGGTGACAAGAGCATTGGCAACTAATCTGGCCGACATCCCCTTACTACCAAATCTGCCTCTCCGGAGGCGGTCACGGAATAAGCCAACAAATATTTATTTACATGCCACTAGTTTATGGTTGCCCTGCAAGTTCTCAGGCTTGTCCGTAAGCAGTTCCTTACGCAAACGGTGCAGAAAGTCCCTACGGGGATAGTTGCCGGCAACGGCCGATTCAATCACGGTTCCAATCAGATAAACATCGGTTGATTCAATCTTATCATTTAACAGTTAACGGTACTGGTGGTCTCAACGGGGACAACGGTGCAACGAAGGGACCGCTGACTTCACTTCATGTCCACTTCACAGGCCGGGGAAGGGGGCTGGGCTGGCGCTTGGGGCTCCTGGCTCCCTCTCAGCTTTGCGTCCAGGGCAAACCAGCCCCTCTCCCCACAGTGCCGGGTATAAGTGACAAGGTCCCTTGGAAGCAGGTTGCGGCCCGGGTGGTCCTCCGGCAAGTGACCACATCCCTTCGGGCCACAAAGATCTCGGCCTCCAGGCCCGGCTCAAAGATAAAGCCATATCCCCTACGGACATCGAACCTCCGCACCTGTCCTTCATGAATCGGGCCCCGTACACGAAAGGTGGCCCTGCGGAGACTCTCTTTCTCTCTAATAGCACGGGTGACCAGCTCCGCCTTCCTCTTTTCTCTTTCTGCGATCTCCTGGCCTAGCGGGGTCGGTTCCCTGTCCCAGTAAGGGGCTACTGCTTGCCCCTGCGCGCGGGTCAGGCCCCGCGAGACTTCCACTATGCTGCCCACCACTGGTGCTCTCTGTGGAAGATCCCGCGGTGTCATGGCCTGGGGCGCTGCCTCGCAGCAATAATCCGGCGTAGCCTCAGCCGAGGCGTGGGGGATGGGTATGGGGTTCCTCTCCCGCTTGGCCTCCACCTCCTTCTGCACGGGACGGACTGCCGGGGCCGGCACGGGACTAGGCACGGTCAACACAGGTGCCTCCGGTGCATCCTCGCTGACTCGCTCGGTCTTCGGTAGCTTCCAGGGAAGCGGTTCCGGACGGCTACGGGCTTCGGCTACAGGTCGGTCCGCTTGGGCGGACGGGCAGGGTACCGCTACCAGTTGGACGGGTAGCGGGCCTAGTGGCAGGGCGGTAGCAGCTAACACGGGTAGCGGGGGAGGCAGTAGGGTGAGCGGGCCGGGTCCCTCAGCCGCAGTGGCCGATCCTACAGGGGCGTGGGTCGCTTACCCGCTCCTCCAAATCTTCCTCCACCTCGCGTTGCCGTATAGCCGCCACCACATCCGCCATGTCGGCCTCCCACTCCTCTAAGAGGAGCTGCATGCGGACCTGCAGACGGTTACTCAGCTGGGCGGTCCGGACCTTCACCCACGCCACGGTGCCGGGCGCGGGGGCTACGGTGTTGTTGGTTGGACTGTGCATCTCGGCAACGGTGCTTTCCAGGAACCAAGTATGGCTGCAGAGTCCTGGCGTCCCTGCCTTTATAGCCGCGGCTTACATGCGGCCAGACGCCATCCGTCCCCCTTAGTCTTTTTTCCGGCTCCTCCTCTACAGGGGCGGGGTTTCAGCTTTCGCGCCTCCACTGCTCGAGATGCTCGAGCGGGGACTTTTCGCGCCCAAAATGGCGGCTTCTGAAGATTTTCGGCCGGACACCTACGGCGGGACACAAGGCGCACCTCTACCAGATGGCAGAGCGGTAAAATCCTGTTCGTGACACCAAGTTGTCGCGGGCAGGGAGGGGAAGCTGCGCTCACCACGCTCGGGTCCGGCTCGGGGCTGCTTTGCTTGCTGCTCGGTGGCTCGAGCGGTGGGCCGGATCCGGGGACTCGAGCGGCGCTCCTCGCCCGTGAGTGAAAGGGGAAGGTTTTCGGGGGGTTTGGAGGGTATTGTCCGTGACGCCACCCACGGTTGTGGTGAAGTTGTGACACCACCACTGCTCTGGATGGGGATCCCGAGAGCGATGACAGGGAGCAGCTTGGATTTTGTTTTCCCCCTCCGTGGGTAGGGGTTGGTTGTCCCGGGGCCCGGTGAGTGTGAATGGAAGGTGGATGTCGGGGCTTGGTGAGGTGCAGGGTTGCGGGGGCAGTGCGGTGCCGCACGGCACAGTGGTACTCACTCAGCCAATGACGAATGCAAAGCCTCCGGTAAAACAAACGGCTGGATGGACGGGTCCCACAGACGGCTGCGGTGGCTTTTCTCCCGGTAGGTTGGCGGTGACTGCCTTTCCCTGCACCTGTAGTATGTTTCTGGTTCTGATGGCTTCCCACCGGTAACCCGCTCCCCAGCTTGGATGGATGCTGAAGGAGCCCCTTTTGCCCGCAGGCTCTGGCCCTGGGAACTGTAGCCTTGGCGGTGACTGTATTTCCCTTCACGGTTTGAGCGGTTGCCTTCAATCGGGTCTTTGCTGCTGGGAAACCCCGGAGGTTCCCTTCGCTAACGGATTTGACCGGTTTTACGGCGACTCCAAGCCTGGTCGGGGTTCGTAGGCCCTGCCGAATGGTGCTGGCTTCTCTTCGCTCCACGGTCTGGTACCAGCAGGCCACCGCCCGTCCCTGGTCCTTACGGTTTGCGTCAATCGGCCTCTCCTGCAGACGGTCACCACCGTCTGCCAACCTTGCTGTATGTGCCCGGGCCACGTACCCAGACACGGTCAGTCTACTCCACTGCTACTTCACTCTCTCCACTCCAGAACTGATCTCATCTCACTCCTTTCCCGCCTCCAGGACTGTGAACTCCTCGGTGGGCGAGGCCAACCGCCTGGCTCCACCCCCTGGTGTGGACATCAGCCTCTAGAGGGAGGCAAGAAGGATTTTTGTCTGACTTTGATGTGCCTAGCCGGGGTGTGGGGTGTGTTGTTGCAGTACCTGTGACGACCTGGCTTGTCCAGGGCGCCACAAATCCATTATCTCCTATTACACTCATGTCTGTGTGTGACAGATACAGAACATGGAGACATAAATCCAAATAACAGGAGCGGATGGAGATTTCTGCTCTGAGGGTCGGTAATGCTGCTCACCAGGGAGGAGGAAGAGACAGAGATGGCAGAGCGTTATTATCACATAACAAATATCATGGTTACATGAAAGACGAGCGTCACCTCTTATATATAACCCATTGTGTCCTGATAGGATGTCCGGGGTCCGGCAATTTAATCCTGATATTGGGGGGGGGATTCTTGAGCGATGCTTCTATTGACGTAATTTCGTCAGTGAATGTGCAGGAGACGAGTTTAGGATAAAAGGATAAAACATTTCTAGATTCTGATTTTCTTCTAGGAGAGAAAATATTCAGATTTATTTCCTTTTTAATCACAAGATGCTGAAATGTAACAATATAGTGGAACTTTGGATTATGAGCATAATTCATTTCGGGGCTGTGCTCTTAAACAAAGTTACTCTTATATCAATGCGAATTTTCCCATAGAAAATAATTGAAACGCAGACAATTCATTCCACAACCCAAATGTAATTAGTATTTATATTTAACTTATTACAGCAATACAAAATACTGTACATTATAAAACAAATTATACTGCTTTTTAGCTTAAATAGAATTATTAATTAACTTGAGGTGCACTATAGAGAGAAAACATTATGTATAAACATGATAATCTTTATTCTAGTACAATACACACAAAAAAATACACCCCAAATCTATTCTTCCCAAAATAAGGACAGAAGTAAGCCTAGTGGGGGTAGGAATAGTGCCCAAGCAAGTAATTACATTACAAGCTATGTGCTGTACTGGTTAGCAGAAAAGAAGTACAGTTCTCTATCCACAAATGCAAATTAATAGACATGCTATATAGTATGTTCTGTACAATGGTATACTGTATATAGTACTTATATACAGAAAGTTAACTGCAGAGCGGGTCAGAGCGCAGTGAAAGGATGGAACCGGAAGTGTGTGCAGTGAGTATTTGCTCTTATTGCAAATCATTGTTTTTAAATCAAGTTATGCATTTTTAAAAAGCTTTGCTTGTTTTGCAAAACGCTGTCAAACCAAGTTACTATTGGGGTATGTGTGCATGTTGCGTTCTTCCGTGACACACATTCTGCAGCGGTTTTTCACTGCATGTGCATTTTAAAACGCAGCCAAAACGCTGCATTTTGGATGTATTTTGAATGCAGAATGGATGCATTCTGGATGCTTGCACTCCCATGGACAGAGTGGGAAAAGCATCCAAAACGGACAAAAGAAGTGACATGTTGCTTTTTAGAATGCATCGATTTTGTAAAAAGTTTGGCATGCAAAATGCTGCACTTTAAAACGCAACGTGCGCATGGAATTTTCTAAATTCTCATAGACTTTGCTGTGAACACAGAACGCATGTACGCTGCAGTTTAAAACACTGCGTAAGCGCATGAAAAAACACAACGTGCGCACATGGACTTGAGGGGGCTTTACACGCTGCGATATCACTAGCGATCTCGAGCGTGAAAGCACCCGCCCCCCATCGCACATGCGATATCGTGTGATCACTGCCACAGCGAACATTATGGCTACGGCAGCGTCACACGCACTTACCTGGTCGGCAACGTCGCTGTGACTGCTGAACAATCCCTCCCTCAAGGGGGAGGTGTGTTTGGCATCACAGTGACGTCACCGCGCCGTCACTAAGCGGCCAGCCAATCAAAGCGGAGGGGCGGAGATGAGCGGGACGTAACATCCCGCCCACCGCCTTCCTTCCGCATTGCCGGTGTAGGCAGTTAAGGAGATGTTCGTTGCTCCTGCGGTGTCACACATAGCGATGTGTGCTGCCGCAGGAGCGACGAACAACATCAATAATAAACAATTAACGATTTTTGCTTTTAGGACGACCTCTCCATGGTGAACGATTTTCACCACTTTTGAGGTTAGTAAAGGTCGCAGGTAAGTATCACACGCTGCGATATCGTTAATGACGCCGGATGTGCGTCACAATCAACGTGACCCTGACAATTCATTAACGATATTGTAGCGTGTAAAGTGACCTTTAATCCAAGATTCCACTGTATCTCCTTGGTTGCTCATGTCTATTGCTGACTCTTCCATCTTATAGAGGATTTATGGAAGGAAAGGGGCTGCAGAGCGGTATTCTGTAAGAATTGATTTCTCTTGCACTGGCTCGTCTTCTCTTTTTGCAGCGCCCGGATCCTCCCGCTCTGCAGCCCCTTTCCTTCCATGATCAACTCCCTGCCTTGGGCAGTCGGCGCAGCAGCTTCTGGAGGATTTTCTTGGGCTGTTCCCAGTGTTGTACCTGCTAGTACAATTTGTGGGGTGAGCGCTGTAGACCATATTTTGGTTGCTGTGCTCGGCCGATTCACACATGGAGCGCCGCTGTCCTCTGTCCTTTTCTTTTTATAGAATATTTAGACACTCAGTTTTATGGCATCATAAAGTATAATTCCTCTTATGTCGCGTTATATAAGGCAGCCATGGACACTGTGCATGTGGTGCCAGGTATGACATTCAGGATATAATTATTACCTAGTTTGCTATGTCATTTCTTTTTGGACATGTTGTAGAGTTGTCTTGGTAATAAAACAATCATTATCTGGGCAGCACAATGATACTTCAGTCAGGGTGTAATGCTGCCACCAGGGGGAGCCTGAGCTCTGCAGCAGACGACACTACACAGAGCAATGAGAACCAGGAAGGAAATGCACAGCGTTCTCATGCACTGCCTAATCAGCACAGCTGAGAGGCAGAACTGCAGGGTATGTGAGGAATAGTGAGACAGGCTGGGTCAAACACAGTACGGGCAGAAGCAGGACCGGAGGAGCGAGCAGAAGCGAAGTCAAAGTCAGGCTAAGGTCAGTACCGGAGGAAGCAACCGAGTGGGGAAATAGGAGGGAGGACACAGGACAGGAGGGACGACTAGGGGACAGAACACAGACAAGGGCACGGGGGCACAGGAACAGACAGATCAGGATATCACTCACAGGACCAGCAATCACAGGCAAAGCAGAGCTAAGCTTATAGCCGGCGCCGCAGGTTCACTGGAAGTGTCAGCTTTTAAGGCATCCAGGGGCAGGAAGTGAGGCCCGAGATAAGGCTTCGCCCCCTAGCCATGTGTATAGGGAGGCGAATCATGACAGTACCCCTTCCTCAAGGGGGGCCACCGGACCCCCAGGCTTCCCAGGATACTTCCGGTGGAAAGCCACAATTAACCGATCGGCCCGCACGGATCGAGCCGGCACCCAGGACCGGTCCTCCGGACCGTAACCCTTCCAATGAATCAGATACTGGAGGGAACTACGAACTCAACGAGAGTCGATAATACGCTGAATTTCGTACTCCTCCTCACCGTCCACCAGTATCGGAGCCGGAAGGGTCTGAGAATCCACCACCGAAGGAACAAATGGCTTAAGCAAGGAGGTATGAAACACATTGGGAATACGCAAGGTCTGGGGCAGTTGCAACCGAAAGGCCACCGGGTAGATCACTTCGATGATCTCATAGGGCCCTATAAACTTAGGACCCAACTTAGCAGACGGAACCCTGAGCCTGATATTCTGAGTGGACAACCACACTTTGTCCCCCCACCTGAAAGGGAGGTCCCAAAGAACGGCGTTTGTCCGCTTGGTGTTTCTGGGACTGTTGAGCCGTCACGATGTACCGCCGTACCTCCTTCCACACCTCCCCCAGATGCTGAATGATGGAGTCAGCCCCTGGACACCCCGAATCCACTCTAGAGAAGGTCCCAAAGTGAGGGTGAAACCCATAATTACAGAAGAAGGGAGAAGTACCCGTAGACTGATGGACTCTGCTATTGAATGTAAACTCCGCAAGGGGCAAAAACGTACACCAATCCTCCTGCTGAGCAGAAATCAAGCACCGCAGGATTTGCTCAAGGGTCTGATTCGTCCTTTCCGTCTGCCCATTGGACTTGGGATGATAGGCGGACGAGAAGGACAACTCAATTCCCAACCGCCTGCACAAGGCCCTCCAAAACCGAGAAATGAATTGTACCCCCCTGTCAGACACAATATTCAGGGGCAACCCATGTAACCGAACCACCTGGTCAATAAAATGGTTGGCAAGGGCCGCAGCAGAAGGTAGACCGGAGAGGGGAACAAAATGTGCCTGTTTACTAAAACGATCCACCACCACCCAGATCACAGTCATACCATTTGAGACAGGGAGGTCCATAATGAAATCCATGGACAAGTGGGTCCATGGTCTTTCAGGAACAGGTAATGGAACCAGTTCCCCGGTCGGCCGGTTACGACATACCTTAGCACGGGCACATGTAGCACAGTCAGACACAAAACCGAGCAACATCTGAGTGAAGAGATGGCCACCAAAACAGTCGAGCAACAGCCCTGCGAGTGGCTGTAACTCCAGGATGGCCACTAAGTACGGACTCATGGAACTCTTGAAGTACCCGTAACCGGAGGTGCAAAGGGACAAACAGTTTAGTGTCTGGAGCGGAAGATGGCGCTGAGGACTGGGCCTCCCTGACCTCAGCCTCTAACTCGGACGACAAGGCAGCGACCACCACCCCTCATGGAAGAATGGAGGAAGGAGGCTCTGGAGGTGACACCGGGTCCAAACTACGAGACAGTGCATCTGCCCTCATGTTTTTAGACCCTGGCCGAAAAGTAATACAAAAATGAAATCTAGAAAAGAAAAGAGCCCACCTCGCTTGTCGAGGCGTCTATCTCTTGGCGGACTCGATATACGCAAGGTTTTTATGATCAGTGATGACAGTAATACGGTGAACAGCACCCTCCAAAAAATGCCTCCATTCTTCGAATGCCAACTTTACCGCCCATAACTCACGGTTACCCACATCATAGTTCCTCTCAGCCGGAGTGAATTTCTTGGAGAAGAACGCACATGGTCGCAGATTAGTCAGAGTAGCAGGGCCCTGAGAGAGAACAGCTCCCACCCCCACCTCTGAGGCGTCCACCTCCACAACAAACGGTGCCTCGAGGTCAGGCTGTACCAGGACTGGGGCGGACATGAACCGGTCCTTTAACTCAAGAAAGGCCTGGACAGCCGTTTGCGACCAGTTCTGCAGATCCGCCCCTTTCCGTGTAAGGTCAGTCAATGGTTTGGCAATTTGAGAGAATCCCTTAATGAACCTTCGATAATAATTTACGAAACCCAAAAAGCATTGTAGCGCCTTGATATCCCTGGGTTGCACCCAATCCACGATAGCCTGCACCTTTCCTGGGTCCATTTTAAACCCATCACGAGAAAGGAGTAACCCAAGAAAGGCTATTTCCTGAACAGAGAAAACACATTTTTCAAGCTTGGCAAACAGATGGTTATCACGCAATCTCTGTAATACTGAGCGAACATGCATAATATGCGTATCTCTGTGGGCAGAATAAATGAAAATGTCATCGAGATAGATGACCACAAAACGACCAAGAAAATCAGAGAAGATATCGTTGATGAAATTTTGAAACACCGCAGGGGCATTTGTTAGATCAAAAGGCATCACCAAATTCTCGAATAACCCCTCTGACGTCAGAAAGGCCGTTTTCCACTCATCCCCTTCTCTAATACGGATAAGATTATAGGCCCCCCTGAGATCTAGTTTGGTAAACCACCGGGCTTCAGAGAGTTGGTTTTAGAGATCAGGGATGAGTGGAAGCGGATACGTGTTTTTCACAGTAATTTTGTTTAATTCTCGGAAATCGAGACATGGCCTTAATCCTCCGTCCTTCTTCTTTACAAAAAAGAACCCAGCAGCCACAGGGGAAGAAGGACGGATATGCCCTTTACGTATACTATCAGATATGTATGATTTCATAGCAGCCCTTTCTGGACCCGAAAGGTAATATAAACGGGCCTTGGGCAATTTGGTATTGGGAAGTAAATCGATGGCACAGTCATATGGGCGATGAGGCGGCAAAACCTCGGCCTCTGTTTCCGAGAATACGTCTCCGTAGTCCCTCAGGTATTCCGGAAGACCCTCAGGACTTACGGAGAACACAGGTACAGATTGTAAACACCTTTTATGACAAGCAGGACTCCATTTGACTATGGTACGACACTCCCAATCAATAAAGGGGTTATGTAACCTTAACCATGGATACCCCAACACTAATCCAGCAGGTAGATTGGCCATTACAAAACAAGAAATCGTTTCAGAATGCAGAGACCCGATCACCAGAGTAATTTTTTCTGTAGCAAACCGAATGAGGTTTTGAGGCAGCGGTGTTTTATCAATTGCCAGGAGTTGAATGAGTCCTTCTAACCTCACTGTCCCTAACTCTAATCTTTGGACCAACTCAGAGTCAATGAAGTTCATAGCGGACCCACAGTCAATAAAGGCAGTAGCAGACCAGACCAACTCCTTGACCCGGAGGTCGACATTCAGAAGTATCTTATTGGAGGATAGGAAAGGTAGCTGATAGTCTGGGCAACCTCCTCGACCGTTGCCCAGACTTAGAAGTTTCCCGACAACTGTTTAGCGGAGGGGCAAGCCGGGCAGTATTTCCTCCAATATCCATGGTGTCCACAATAGAAGCACAGCTTGAGATCTCGGCGTCTTCTCCTCTCCTTCTCATCCGGACTGATGGCTCCAACTTCCATCCGTTCCATATCTGGCAAAGAAGGTGCCCAAGGTAGAGGGGGCGGAATCTCACGCATGGTTCCCCTTCTTTCCCGTAATCTGCGGTCCATACGAACTGCCTCCGTCATCGCATCATCCAAAGTGCTGGGAGGAGGGTGCAGAGCCAATGCGTCTTTCAGGGACTCCGAAAGACCTCTCCAGAATTGGCACCTGAGTATAGAATCATTCCACCGTACCTCAGTGGACCACTGCGGAAACTCAGAACAATATAGCTCAGCAGTGTGGTTTCCCTGAGTGAGACACATGATCCTGTCCTCAGCCACCCGTACACGGTCTGGTTCGTCATATATCACCCCGAGGGAGTCAAAGAAGAGGTCAACCGAATGCCGTTCCGGGGCCGAAGGGGGTAGGGAAAATGCCCAGGTCAAGGGACCCCCTCTAAGTAACGACATGATGATCCCCACCCGCTGGATCTCATTCCCCGAGGACCGAAGCCGGAGAGTGAAATGAAGCTTGCAACTCTCCCTAAATGTCCGAAATAGGTTTTTCTCCCCCGAGAATTTATCGGGGAGCATCACCGTGGGTTCAAGGGAGGTCAGTTGGACATCAGTGGGACTATGCTGTCCTACGGTTTGTGAGGTAACTGCCACTGAGGTGACCCTCGCAGAAGCAGAAACCTCACTCTGCAGAATATTGTGTGAAGCTACCAGGGTGCGATGCTCTGCAGCCAAATCCTGCACCAGCTGCGTAAGGTTGGCTACTTGCTCGCACAAAGTACTGAGTGGATCCATTACAGTCTGGTATCCTGCAAAGTTGGATCCCACTACCAAGAATTAAATGGCTTTTTTCTTTTATTCCTCCCTATGGGAGATAAAGCCTATTGGGGCCGGCTATACTGTAATGCTGCCACCAGGGGGAGCCAGAGCTCTGCAGCAGACGACACTACACAGAGCAATGAGAACCAGGAAGGAAATGCACAGCGTTCTCATGCACTGCCTAATCAGCACAGCTGAGAGGCAGAACTGCAGGGTATGTGAGGAATAGGGAGACAGGCTGGGTCAAACACCGTACGGGCAGAAGCAGGACCGGAGGAGCGAGCAGAAGCGAAGTCAAAGTCAGGCTATGGTCAGTACCGGAGGAAGCAACCGATGGGGAAATAGGAGGGAGGACACAGGACAGGAGGGACGACCAGGGGACAGAACACAGACAAGGGCACAGGGGCACAGGAACAGACAGATCAGGATATCACTCACAGGACCAGCAATCACAGGCAAAGCAGAGCTAAGCTTATAGCCGGCGCTGGTTCACTGGAAGTATCAGCTTTTAAGGCATGCAGGGGCCGGAAGTGAGGCCCGAGAGAAGGCTTCGCCCCCTAGCCATGTGTATAGGGAGGCGAATCATGACACAGGGGTCTAAGATTATCAGTGAAAACCAAGTTTTAGGATTCTATTTTTTTAAAATGACAAAATCTGTTTTTCTTCTTTTGACAGAAGATTTTGGCATTATACAGAATATAAATGAAGAGCAAGTCATTATCCCAGATAAACCCTCAGCTCTTCACACCCAAGATCTGTCAGCTGATGTGTCTAAACCATCTCCCGATTCACCACAGATTATTCAGCAAAATAAGAGCCACATGAGGGGTGGTCAACAACAAAGAGCTCACACAGGGGAGAAGTTGTATTCATGTAATCAATGTGGAAAGTGTTTTACTCAAAAGTCTGCTCTAATTTTACATGAAATAATTCACAAAGGAAACCCATTTTCATGCTCAGAATGTGGAAAATGTTTTAGTTATAAATCACATCTTGTTGTACATCTAAATACTCACATGGGGGAGAAGTCATATTCATGTCCAATATGTGGGAAACATTTTATTCAGAACGCAGATTTTTATGACCATATAAAAACTCACAGAAGAGAGAAGTCATTTTCATGTTCAGAATGTGGGAAATGTTTTATTCAAAAATCAAAGCTTGATATGCATATAAAAACTCACACGGGGGAAAAGCCATTTTCTTGTTCAGAATGTGGGAAATGTTTTATTGAAAAATCACAGCTTGATATGCATATAAAAACTCACACGGGGGAGAAGCTATTTTCTTGTTCAGAATGTGGGAAATGTTTTATTCAGAAATCACAGCTTAATATGCATATAAAAAGTCACACGGGGGAGAAGCCATTTTCTTGTTCAGAATGTGGGAAATGTTTTATTCAGAAATCACAGATTAATATGCATATAAAAACTCACACTGGGGAGAAGCCATTTTCTTGTTCAGAATGTGGGAAATGTTTTATTGGAAAATCACAGCTTCATATGCATATAAAAACTCACACGGGGGAGAAGCCATTTTCTTGTTCAGAATGTGGGAAATGTTTTATTGGAAAATCACAGCTTGATATGCATATAAAAACTCACACGGGAGAGAAGCCATTTTCTTGTTCAGAATGTGGGAAATGTTTTATTGGAAAATCACAGCTTCATATGCATATAAAAACTCACACGGGGGAGAAGCCATTTTCTTGTTCAGAATGTGGGAAATGTTTTATTGGAAAATCACAGCTTGATATGCATATAAAAACTCACACGGGGGAGAAGCCATTTTCTTGTTCAGAATGTGGGAAATGTTTTATTCAAAAATCAAAGCTTGATATGCATATAAAATCTCACACGGGGGAAAAGCCATTTTCTTGTTCAGAATGTGGGAAATGTTTTATTGAAAAATCACAGCTTGATATGCATATAAAAACTCATACGGGGGAGAAGCCATTTTCTTGTTCAGAATGTGGGAAATGTTTTATTCAGAAACCACAGCTTAATATGCATATAAAAACTCATACGGGGGAGAAGCCATTTTCTTGTTCAGAATGTGGGAAATGTTTTATTCAGAAAAGCGAGCTTAGTAGGCATATAAAAACTCACACTGGGGAGAAGCCATTTTCTTGTTCAGAATGTGGGAAATGTTTTATTGGAAAATCACAGCTTCATATGCATATAAAAAGTCACACGGGGGAGAAGCCATTTTCTTGTTCAGAATGTGGGAAATGTTTTATTGGAAAATCACAGCTTGATATGCATATAATAAGTCACACGGGGGAGAAGCCATTTTCTTGTTCAGAATGTGGGAAATGTTTTATTGGAAAATCACAGCTTGATATGCATGTAAAAACTCACACGGGGGAGAAGCCATTTTCTTGTTCAGAATGTGGGAAATGTTTTATTAGAAAATCACAGCTTGACATGCATATAAAAACTCACATGGGGGAGAAGCCATTTTCTTGTTCAGAATGTGAGAAATGTTTTATTGGAAAATCACAGCTTGATATGCATGTTAAAACTCACACTGGGGAGAAGCCATTTTCTTGTTCAGAATGTGGGAAATGTTTTATTGGAAAATCACAGCTTGATATGCATGTAAAAACTCACACAGGGGAGAAGCCATTTTCTTGTCCAGAATGTGGGAAATATTTTATTGGAAAATCACAGCTTGATATGCATATAAAAACTCATACGGGGGAGAAGCCATTTTCATGTTCAGAATGTGGGAAATGTTTTATTAGAAAATCACAGCTTGATATGCATATAAAAAATCACATGGGGGAGAAGCCATTTTCTTGTTCAGAATGTGGGAATTGTTTTATTAGAAAATCACAGCTTGATGGGCATATAAAAACTCACACAGGGGAGAAGCCATATTCTTGTCCAGAATGTGAGAAATGCTTTGTTCACAAATCCGCTTTTGTTAGACACATGACAGTTCACACAAGGTAGAAGACATTTATTTATTTTTTTAGAAACTGGTAAAGGTTATAGCAGTAAATGAACTCTTAGGCTATGTGTCCACGGTAGAATGTACCTGCGGATTTTTCTGCATGAAAATCCGCGACTTTCGCGGCAAATCCACACCTTATTTTTGCCGCGGATTTGCCGTGGATTTAACGCGGATTTACCGCGGATTTTGATGCGGATTTTTATTTTTTTTTTCCCCCATTCTATACCCAAAATCCACACCAAAATCCGCAACAATAATTGACATGCTGCAGATTTTTCCGGATCAAAATCCGCGGCAAATCCGCCGCGGAAAAATCCGCACCATGGACACAGCATTTCCAAAATGCCATTGAAATTACTTGGAAGTGCCGCTGCTGCAGATTTTCCGGAAATCCGCGGTAAATCCGCGGCAAAATCCGCGCGAAATCCGCAGCGTGGGCACATAGCCGTAGGCTGGAAACACATCTATGCGAGTAAAATCGGTCCGACTGAGCTGAAAAAAACTCGTCTGATTTTAGTTCAGATTAGGTCCAAGTGCAACGCAAAGTGCGATGCTTTTTCTGAATAAATTAATGATTTTACTAGCGTGTGTAATGCGTGTGTAATGCGTATTTTTTACTATGTCATCTGCCATTCAGCTCTGCTACATGGCCGCTGACAGCAGACACAGACAGCCATGTAGCAGAGCTGAATGGCAGATGACAGCAGACACAGACAGAGCCGCACGATCAGAATGAACTCGGGTGAACTTCACCCGACTTCATTGTAATGCTGCAGCTCTGTCTGTGCCACGTCCTGATTAGCGGTCACCTGTGAAGGGCTAACCGGTGATCGCTAATCCCCTGAGTGACTGAAGTTAGCAGCCCTCTCTCATACTCACCGATCCCCGGAGCGGTGCTGCACGGCATTCACACTGCTCCGGCGGCTTTTACTATTTTGAAAAAGCCGGCCGCTCATTAAACAATCTCATATTCCCTGCTTTTCCCGCCCACAGGCGCCTATGATTGGTTGCAGTGAGACACGCCCCCACGCTGAGTGACAGGTGTCTCACTGCATCCAATCACAGCAGCCGGTGGGCGTGTCTATACTGTGCAGTGAAATAAATAATTAAAAAAAACCGGCGTGCGGTTCCCCCCCAATTTTAATACCAGCCAGATAAAGCCATACGGCTGAAGGCTGGTATTCTCAGGATGGGGAGCTCCACGTTATGGGGAGCCCACCAGCCTAACAATATCAGCCAGCAGCCGCCCAAAAGTGCCGCATACACTGTACCCGGTTCTTCCCGATTTGCCCTGGTGCGTTGGCAAATCGGGGTAATAAGGAGTTAATGGCAGCCCATAGCTGCCACTAAATCCTAGATTAATCATGTCAGGCATCTCCCCGAGATACCTTCCATGATTAATCTGTAAGTTCATAGTATCATAGTTTTTAAGGTTGAAGGGAGACTCTAAGTCCATCTAGTTCAACCCGTAGCCTAACATGTTGATCCAGAGGAAGGCAAAAAAAACCCCAATGTGGCAAACAAGTTCCAATGGGGAAAAAATTTCCTTCCTGACTCCACATCCGGGAATCAGACTAGTTCCCTGGATCAATACCCTGTCATAAAATCTAATATACATAACTGGTAATATTAAATTTTTCAAGAAAGGCATCCAGGCTCTGCTTAAATGTTAGTAGTGAATCACTCATTACAACATCATGCGGCAGAGAGTTCCATAGTCTCACTGCTCGTACAGTAAAGAATCCTCGTCTGTGATTATGATTAAACCTTCTTTCCTCAAGACGTAGCGGATGCCCCCGTGTTCCAGTCGCAGACCTAGGTGTAAAAAGATCTTTGGAAAGGTCTCTGTACTGTCCCCTCATATATTTATACATTGTGATTAGATCCCCCCTAAGCCTTCGTTTTTCCAAACTAAATAACCCCAAGTTTAATAACCTGTCTTGGTATTGCAGCCCACCCATTCCTCTAATAATCTTGGTGGCTCTTCTCTGCACCCTCTCCAGTTCAGCTATGTCCTTCTTATATATCGGTGACCAGAATTGTACACAGTATTCTAAGTGCGGTCGCACTAGTGACTTGTACAGAGGTAGAACGATATTTTTTTCATGAACACTTATACCTCTTTTAATACATCCCATTATTTTATTAGCCCTGGCAGCAGCTGCCTGACACTGTCCACTAAAGTGAAGTTTACCATCCACCCATACACCCAAGTCTTTTTCTGTGTCTGTTTTTACCCAGTGTTCTACAATTAAGTACATAATCATAAATGTTATTTCCTCTACCCAAGTGCATGACCTTACATTTATCTACATTAAACTTCAATTGCCACTTCTCAGCCCAATCCTCCAATTTACATAAATCTCCCTGTAATATAAAATTATCCTCCTCTGTATTGATTACCCTGCAGAGTTTAGTATCATCTGCAAATATTGAAATTCTACTCCGCATGCCCCCAACAAGGTCATTTATAAATATGTTGAAAAGAAGCGGGCCCAATACTGACCCCTGTGGTACCCCACTATGAACTGAGACCCAGTCCGAGTACGTACCATTAATAACCACCCTTTGTTTCCTATCACTGAGCCAGTTTTTAACCCAGTTACACATATTTTCCCCTATCCCCATTATTCTCATTTTATGTACCAACCTTTTGTGTGGCACCGTATCAAAAGCTTTTGAAAAGTCCATATACACAACATCCACTGCATTTCCCTGGTCCAGGCTTGAACTTACCTCTTCATAAAAGCTGATCAAATTAGTTTGACAGGATCGATCCCTCATAAACCCATGTTGATACTCTGTCATAAGGTTATTTTTCTTGAGATACTCCAGTATAGCATCTCTCAAGAAACCCTCAAGGATTTTACCAAACGTAGAGGTTAAACTTACCGGCCTATAATTTCCCGGCTCAGTTTTTGTCCCCTTTTTGAATATTGGCACCACATTTGCTATGCGCCAGTCCTGCGGTACCGACCCTGTTATTAAGGAATCTGAGAAGATTAAAAATAATGGTCTATCTATCACAGAACTCAATTCCTGTAGTACTCTAGGGTGTATGCCATCCGGGCCCGGAGATTTGTCAACCTTAGTGATTTCGAGGCGGCGGCGTACTTCCTGCTGGGTTAAGCAGGTAATATTCAAGGGTGAATTTATGGTATTACACTAAAGTTACACTAAATAAACACACACAACTGAAAAAGTCATTTATTAGAAATAAAAAACATAAACAAATTCTCTGGTTCACCAATTTAATAAGCCCCAAAAAGCCCTCCATGTCCGGCGTAATCCAGGATGGTCCAGCGTCGCTTCCAGTTCTGCTGCATGAAGGTGACCGGGGCTGCAGAAGACACCGCCGCTCCTGTCAGCTCCATGCAGCAACTGAGGTGAGTAGCGCGATCAGCTGAGGTGTCACTGAGGTTACCCGCTGTCACTGGATACAGCGGTGGCCGTGGGTGACCTCAGTGACAGCTCAGCTGATCGATGATCCGGCTGTGCTCGCTGGACCGCATGCATGGAGCGCACATAGATCCATTCGGCACAGAGTTAGAAAATCGAGAGGAATTGAACCACGCATGCATTGAGCCTGTCAAAGATATCTATACATAGCTAGTGCATATTCAGTCAGCTTACAGGCATTTTTCATTTATACTGGTATATATTAATTAATCACGCTTAATGCATAATGATAAATTGTATGAAGTTATATCTTATAGCATCAAATAAATATTGATAATAAATATTAATATACAGCGTGTGTACACACCAATTTTGACGTGATCAGCAGACACCAATATATATACAATTTAAGCACTGAATAAATATAATTTCATTCTCTTTTATTCTTTTTCTCTTCTATTCAATGGTCATCCATGGTCCAAAGTAAAAAAAAAGCGAAGTCTTGAGGAAACCTTCTTTACATCATAATGACAATGAATCATTCTGGGGGCCCAAATTGCAGCAGGACAAAAATATAAATTATCTAGAAATAGAATTGTATATATTAGAAACCTAAAACCAAAACATCTAAAAACATAACCCTCCATAAAAAAACCTCATCCCGAAAGGTCGTCATAAACAAGGAATAAATGCATTTTGATAACCTATGCTGCGGAAAAGGACATTGTACCCATAATAAACATTCTTTTTTTATATATATTATATATATATCTATATATATAATTGCCTTATTCTGTCTGTCTGTCTGTCATGCTCCAAAATTGTGTCACCGTGACATGTCCTTACGGTGACACAAAGCTGATTGGCCGCTGGGTTCGCCATGGCCCCGCCCCCCCACACGGATTGGCCTCTCGCCCCAGCTCTCTGCAGGCCCCGCCCCCCTCACGCAATGCACGCTCGCTCTGGCCCAACTGACACGGGGCTCCGATTCCCAGGTGAGCACACACACACACACACATCAGATCACACTCACTCTCACACACACCTCACACATCACATCCACACACTCACAACATCCTGGGATATCGCTTGCTTCTACACCGGCTCCGTCACGATCCCAGCAGCGCCACACATAACCTTGCGATGCTGGGATCTTAACGGAGGCCGTGAAAGCTGGTAACCATTATACATATCGGGTAACTAAGGTCCCTTAGTTACCCGATGTGTATCATAGTTACCAGTGTACACCGGCTCACACTCACTCTCACACACACCTCACATCGCATCCACACATCAAGGTCCTGCAGCTGCGGAACATACACACACATAACAGCACACACACATACACACAAATCAGATCACACTCACACACACCTCACACATCACATCGCATCCACATACTCACAACATCCTGGGATATCGCTTGCTTCTCGGCAGCGATACTGTGCTGTTGTGAGCTTCCAGGACCTGCCGGGGGATCACATGGCCAGAAGCATGTGATATCCCCGGATGTTGTGAGTATCAGCGCGTATGTGCGATTTCGTCAGTGTCTGTGTGTGTGAGTGTATGCGATCGGGTGTGTGTGAGTGTATGCGATCGGGTGTGTGTGAGTGTATGCGATCGGGTGTGTGTGAGTGTATGCGATCGGGTGTGTGTGAGTGTATGCGATCGGGTGTGTGTGAGTGGATGCGATCGGGTGTGTGTGAGTGGATGCGATCGGTTGTGTGGGTGAGTGGATGCGATCGGGTGTGGGTGAGTGGATGCGATCGGGTGTGGGTGAGTGTCGGCAGAGGAGCACGGCGTGCTGGAGGAGGCTGGGAGCAGAGAGGCTGATCTTGGGGAAGGCTGGGAGGGGGAGGCTGTTGCTGAGGGAGGCTGGAAGGAGAGAGGCTGAGCAAACGTGCTCCATCCGCCATACTGCGCACTCCCCATCGTGCTGCATCCCCCTTGCTGCGCACTCCCAAACGTGCTCCATCCGCCATGCTGCGCACTCCCCATCGTGCTCTATCCGCCATGCTGCACACTCCCAAAAGTGCTCCATCCGCCATGCTGCGCACTCCCAAACGTGCTCCATCCGCCATGCTGCGCACCCCCCATCATGCTCCATCCGCCATGCTGCGCACTCCCAAACGTGCTCCATCCGCCATGCTGCGCACTCCCAAACGTGCTCCATCCGCCATGCTGCGCACTCCCAAACGTGGTCCATCCGCCATGCTGCGCACTCCCAAACGTGGTCCATCCGCCATGCTGCGCACTCCCAAACGTGCTCCATCCGCCATGCTGCGCACTCCCAAACGTGCTCCATCCGCCATACTGCGCACTCCCAAACGTGCTCCATCCGCCATACTGCGCACTCCCCATCGTGCACCATTCGTCATGCTGCGCACTCCCAAGCGGATGGAGCATGATGGGGGGTGCGCAGCATGGCGGATGGAGCACGTTTGGGAGTGCGCAGCATGGCGGATGGAGCACGTTTGGGAGTGCGCAGCATGACGGATGGAGCACGTTTGGGAGTGCGCAGCATGACGGATGGAGCACGTTTGGGAGTGCGCAGCATGCCGGATGGTGCACGATGGGGAGTGCGCAGTATGGCGGATGGAGCACGTTTGGGAGTGCGCAGTATGGCGGATGGAGCACGTTTGGGAGTGCGCAGCATGGCGGATGGAGCACGTTTGGGAGTGCGCAGCATGGCGGATGGACCACGTTTGGGAGTGCGCAGCATGGCGGATGGAGCACGTTTGGGAGTGCTCAGCATGGCGGATGGAGCACGTTTGGGAGTGCGCAGCATGGCGGATGGAGCACGTTTGGGAGTGCGCAGCATGCCGGATGGTGCACGATGGGGAGTGCACAGTATGGCGGATGGAGCACGTTTGGGAGTGCGCAGCATGGCGGATGGAGCACGTTTGGGAGTGCGCAGCATGGCGGATGGACCACGTTTGGGAGTGCGCAGCATGGCGGATGGAGCACGTTTGGGAGTGCGCAGCATGGCGGATGGAGCACGTTTGGGAGTGCGCAGCATGGCGGGTGGAGCACGTTTGGGAGTGCGCAGCATGGCGGATGGAGCATGATAGGGGGTGCGCAGCATGGCGGATGGAGCACGTTTGGGAGTGCGCAGCATGGCGGATGGAGCACGTTTGGGAGTGTGCAGCATGGCGGATAGAGCACGATGGGGAGTGCGCAGCATGGCGGATGGAGCACGTTTGGGAGTGCGCAGCATAGGGGATGCAGCACGATGGGGAGTGCGCAGTATGGCGGATGGAGCACGTTTGGGAGTGCGCAGCATGGCGGATGGACCACGTTTGGGAGTGCGCAGCATGGCGGATGGAGCACGTTTGGGAGTGCGCAGCATGGGGGATGCAGCACGATGGGGGGTGCGCAGCATGGGGGATGGAGCACGATGAGAGGTGCACACCTCCCCCCAACACACACACACACGCGCACTGCACAACACACACACACTAGGAATCACAAACAACGCCCTACACAGACACCCACACACACAGACAACGCTGCACACACAAATATACGTACATACCGCACAACACACACATTGCTCAAAACATACCTCCCCCAAAACACACCACACACACACAAACCGCACAACACACACACACACAACGCTACAGACACACAGCGCTCCACAAACAACGCAACACACGCAACACACATACAACACCGCTCTCACCCCCCGCGACACTCAGAACATGTACAGCGCCCTACACAAACACTTGGTAACTACACACAACAACATCTATATATATATATATATATATATATATATAACAAAAATCATACATGAACTACACAATACGTAAATTAAGAAAACACACAGGAGAAAAGGTTGCATTTTTGTCACTATATATATGATAATAGGAGTATAGATCCCTTATATAGTGCAACCATTGACTACATATCCATACTGGACAAATCGCATATTAAATAGTGAAAGAGGAAAAGAAAGAACGATCAGCCGTCCATAAGGTGAAAAAGAATTCTTTATTGACCAGTGCTGGGTGGACACACAGATAAAATATTAAAACACCAAACAAGGACCAACCGGCAAGAATTAGTCACAATATATACCAATTGCCAGACCTTGGACAAGCATCAAATAGCAAATGGTAATGTATATAACGGCATAGATGTAAATTAATGATACGCATAATCACATATATATTACAGATGTAACATTATAATATTAGCCCATATCAAAGATAATAGTACCATCAAAGATCAAGCATACATAGTGTGCTTGATCATATATATCGTGGATACAGTGTATACAGTGTGAACCAATGTTACAGAAATTACTGCCTTCAAAGGTCTGGCAAAGGTCACGTGGATAAGACTATAAATATGCACGCCACTGTGTAATTGGGGCGAAAAAATGTGTATATATCTTTATCACTAAATAAAGGAGTACATAAGGGACGATGGCAAAAGTCCCATGAAACAGATTGACCCAGTCTGGCTCAATAGAGCCTATCACATAGAGCGAAAATAGCGGTGAACGATATATATACATATATAAGAGCCCAGAACGGCAAATAGTTTACTGCATATATAGCAGGATGGAGAGTGATTAAGCCGAAAGGTCAGCTTACCCAAAGATAACGGCAGCTGATACCAATGTATGCACAGAGCGGCAAAGGAGCTTACCACGTGTAGTATAAGATGGAGAGTGATCAAGCCGGAAGATCCGCCTACCCGACGGCCGTTTCGGCAACCGCCTTCGTCAGGGGGGGTGGAGCTATGCTGTCTGACCGGCTCTAATAAGCAGGACATGCACCAATCAAGATCCGGCACCACTTCCGTGACGCATGCGTTGCCATAGCGACACGCGACGCCAGCCGAACACCGCGTCAAGGGCCGGTGACGTCAGATCATGCCATGTGATCCGACGACACCCGCCCCCTAGACACAGCAATCCGGAGGACGCCGCGCGCAAAACGGCACGCATGCGTACAAGTGGTCCGCATGGGGATCGGATGTGAGACATATAAGTAGAAAATATAATGCATACTAATAAAGAATACTCACAGAGATCATAATGTGCATTATTACATGGCATGTAGGACATACATACATCATAGATCACAATTTAGATGGCAATACGGAGCTATTAATTATCGTTCAAAGTAAACAGCAAATATATTGATTAAAGGATAACAGGACAATCAGAATCATAGAAGTATCAGAACCACAATAATAAGACATAGTCATATAACAGCAACAATATAATAATCACGAATGGACGAAGAACCATATGATTGTAATCAGGGACTATATAGAAAATACACATTACATTGCACAAGCACAAAATACATATAAACAAGATTTAATCCAATATGTACAAATATACATATAGAAACCAGTCCGATTCGATATGAATGTGAATATCAGTTAAAATAGTCATGATACTTAATGATAATATATGGTGTATGGGGGGGGTTGGAGGGAAGGGGGTAAGGGGGGGGGGGGGGGGAAAGGTATATGATGAACAGGCCACAGGCCAGCAATGCATAGTAGCACATAATTGATGCCTCATTAAATATAGAAATAAGTGAAACTATAAACTAGTAGGAATTATTTTACCCACAAAGTTAGATTATACAAAATATTGCTAGCCGGTGGCCGCCCATGATAAACCCAGAACCATCACAGCCCAGCCCATAGCCCAAGAGAAAAGATATAAAGATAACCATACTGTTAGGTCACAGTCCGGAGACCTTAATACAGCATATGGATAGGGTATGGGGGGAGGGGAGAGGAAGGGGAGGGGGAGGGGGAGGGGGGGGGGAAACATAGTCCATAGAATCCCATTCTTCTTGAATCCAGAATGTAAATATGTCCAAGAAACAAGTTCCAAGATGCACGTCCATAACACTAATCAGCGAGCCTACAAGAAGCAGCATAGAAAGAGGTGAAATTAAAATCAGATAAAAACAAGAAACAACAATGTGTATTAAAAATCATGAAGGAGACCACATGAGGGACAATATAAACAAAGAAGACATTATACTATAGAAATGGAGCAAAACTAATGTTCTCATTCAAACCCGATGGATGTAGGGTTGAGAGTGTCCAGATCCATCGGGTTTCCATTTGTGCCAACCTTTTGCTAACCGGCCCACCCCTGATAGAGATGTCAATAGAGTCAATACCTTTGACTCTAAGTAGGGAGGCATTACAGTTATGGTATTCGCGAAAGTGTTTGGGTAATGTCTTTAAAGAAGATATGTCTGTATGTCCAGATGCTGCTATAATACCCAATACATGTTCGCGAACACGTGTCTTAAGTTGGCGGGTGGTCAGTCCAATATAAATTTTAGGACAAGGACACATAGCATGGTAGATAACTGCTTTTGTGTTGCATGTTATAAACTTTTTTTATACGATATTCCTTGCGTCCTGATGAATCTAAAAATGTATCACTAGTATCAATATTAGGACATGCGACACACCTGCCACATGGTGCACATCCCTGTCTAGGAGTGGTTCTATCAGTTTTAATGAGAGTTTGCTGTGAATCGCCTTGATGGTGGCTATGGATCAGAGTATCATATAAATTCCTTGCCCGCCGAAAGGTGACTTTAGGACGGGAGGGGAGGATTTTATTCAAAATAGAATCGGCCTGCAAAATAGGCCAAGCATTTTGTAAACATTTTATCATGGGCACTGATTGGGCATGGAAGTTGGTAATAAAACGTATGGTATCAGAGTTCGATTTTTCAGTACATTTGTACAGTGTAGATGCCCGAGTGGAATATTTAGCCCTATGATAGGCACGTTTGATAACCCTATTACCGTAGCCTCTCTCTTTGAAGCGTTGCTTCATATCAGTCGCTTGTTTTTCAAAGGCAGCTTCAGTTGAACACACTCTTCTAAGCCGCAAAAATTGGCCAATAGGAATAGCATGAATCATATGTCTCGGATGGGCGGAAGAGGCATGTAAAAGTGCATTCGTGGAGGTGGGTTTCCTGTACAGGTCAGTCTGGATGTGGTTGGTACTGTCCTTCTTAAGGACAACATCAAGAAATTCAACTTGTGTATTAGACCATTGGTATGTAATTTTAATATTGTAATTGTTTTGGTTTAAACGGAACATAAATTGGTGAAGGTCATCAATGGGTCCCTGCCAGATCAGGAAGATGTCGTCGATGTACCGTGCCCAAAAGAGGACACGATCCATCGACGACTCCTGATCCGACAGGAAGAGGTCCCTTTCCCACAGCCCCAGGAACAAGTTGGCATAAGAGGGCGCAAAGGATGCGCCCATCGCAGTTCCCTGGAGCTGCAGGAAAAAGGACCCCTTAAAAATGAAAAAATTATGAGTGAGTGAAAACTGCAAAAATTCCATGACCAGATTAACCAATGGTTTTGATAGATTTGACATATTGAGAAAAAACCGAGCAGCAGAAAGACCATCATGATGTCTGATGCTAGTATACAAAGATTCTATATCTCCAGTGACGAGGACAGCATCATCACCAATATAGAGGCCATCGACTTTCCTTAAGAGATCCCCAGTGTCTTTCAAAAAGGAGGGTAAACATTCAACAAGTGGTTGAAGATGATAATCAATCCACTTGTTGACATTCTCTAGGTAATTGCCACAGCCGGATATAATCGGCCTCCCAGGTGGATTTTGCACATTTTTGTGTACCTTCGGTAAAAGGTAGAAGGTGGCAATAGTTGGTTCTAAAATTTGTAATGCTGTGCCTAATTCTTTGGTGATAACATTGTCATCAATGGCCGCCCCAATGATATCCAATAACTGTTTTTTAAAAGATAATAAAGGATTGAATGTCATTTTTTTATAACAGATGTGATCATATAGTTGGCGAAAGGCCTCCTTTTCGTATAGGGGGGTCGGCCAGATGACAATGTTGCCACCTTTGTCAGCTGGCTTGATTGTTATGTCAGGTATCTGTTGAATCTCTTTAAGTCTTTTACGTTCTTGACTGGTGAGATTATCATGAGGGATCTGGTGAGATATTTTATGAAATTGTTGAGAGACCACCTGAACGAATAAATCGACATTGGTGCATGAATTTAAAGGGGGAAACTTATTAGATTTGGGTCTGATGCATGATGGAATTACACTCCCCTGCCCCCCGGAATGCTCCTCTGACAGCTCTTCCAGAATTTTTAGAGCTGATTGTTCCTCCGCAGAGGGGAAAAGGGAGTGCAATGTCTCATCATAAAAATGTCTTTTAAAGATCATGGATCTGGCAAATATGTGCAGATCTTTTACAGCATTAAATTCATCAAAGGGAGCTGTAGGGGAAAAGGTTAACCCTTTGTTCAATAGAGCCAAATCCATAGGGGTAAATTCATGGGTACTTAGATTAATTACCTTATTAGTTGATTTCTTACTGCCATAGGTAGGACGTTTAAATGGCCGGTAAGTGGGATTATGATTCCTCCGTATCCCTGATCTTGTAATCATAGGAGGGACAATGTCAGATTGGTCACTAAGTGAAGTGACTGATGAATGAGAGGTAAGTTCACCAGTGCGTCCAGAATTGTCCACTGGTTTCCTCCAAGAATATACCAGATTCTGTGCAAAATCATTTTTGTCACGAGTGAGTTTAGATAATTGAACCTCATGAATCTTCTTAACAATTAAATCCAATTTTTTCTCAATCTGAGTTTCATACATCAAGATTTTGTCCTCGGGACATAATGTGCGAAACAGTGTCTGTTTCTCATCCAAGGATTGATCCAATGTAGTAAGTGAGTCAGAATTTAACCCAATTAATAATTTCATTAATGTACAGGAACAAATATTACACGCCTCTTCCCATTTGGAAATGAAAGCATCATCATCCACAATAAAACTGGGAGTGACCCGAATACGGAGTCCACGTGGAATGAGGTTATGTGATAGATATTTTTCCAAAAACATACGATTCCACCATAGTCTGGTACGTTTAATTAGCATGCGTTGGATTTCAGACCAAAGGTTCTCCAAATCGTGGTCTCCTCCTGACGAAATCAAAACTGTTGGTCCACTAAAAGCCTGATCAATTTGTTGGAGCCAAGCAGATTCTTTGGCTCTGTAGTCCATGTTGCCTGTGTGAAAGTCTGTGCCAAACACAGTTAAATGCTGCAAGTTATAAATAAAGAAAACACACAGGAGAAAAGGTTGCATTTTTGTCACTATATATATGATAATAGGAGTATAGATCCCTTATATAGTGCAACCATTGACTACATATCCATACTGGACAAATCGCATATTAAATAGTGAAAGAGGAAAAGAAAGAACGATCAGCCGTCCATAAGGTGAAAAAGAATTCTTTATTGACCAGTGCTGGGTGGACACACAGATAAAATATTAAAACACCAAACAAGGACCAACCGGCAATTCTTTATTGACCAGTGCTGGGTGGACACACAGATAAAATATTAAAACACCAAACAAGGACCAACCGGCAATAGAATACCCGATGCGTAGAATCGGGCCACCTTCTAGTATATATATATATATATATATATATATATATATATATATATATATATACTGAATTGAATGTCCAATAGGACAGTAACCTTAATTTAGTCATTCAGGAAAGACACAAACCCATTACTCTCATTCAAGCCCTGAGGGGTCATGGAACCAAGGCGATAAATCTATTTGCATTCAACCTTGGCCAATAGATGACCCAAATTGCCCCCTCTTGGGCCCAAGCTTAATGGGGGCTTGAATGAGAGTAATGGGTTTGGGTCTTTCCTATGACTAAATTAAGGTTACTGTACTATTGGACATTCAATTCAGTATATATATATATATATATATATGAAGAAATGTTTATTATGGGTACGATGTCCTTTTCCGCAGCATAGGTCTATCAAAATGCATTTATTCCTTGTTTATGACGTCCTTTCGGGATGAGGTTTTTTATGGGGGGTTATGTTTTTAGCTGTTTTGGTTTTAGGTTTCTAATATATACAATTCTATTTCTAGATAATTTATATATTTGTCAACAGATGTGTCATTTGGGTTGGAGATATTGTGTGCTACTATAGACAAGCGGGATCTGACCAATACAAACTGGTCCATATGATGCATGGAACAATATGCCCGTCTTTTATATGGGTATGTTTAGTTAAAACCAATATTATACACTTGCGGTATTATACCGGTAGTTTTCTGTGTATATTGTGGGATATGCACTAGCCGTAGTGATATTTTCTATTTAGATTACACCAGCGGTACTGCATCTATAAAAGATTTTCTATATTCTATCCAACGTATGAGGAACATTTTTAGATCCTTGCATTACCGCTTATGCTAACCACCTGTACAAATAGTTTTAACAAGAGACATAGATAGTGTCTATCGGATATGCACTAGTTGTATTTACTTAATGGCGGTACTGTGCCTATAAGGAGATTTTTCTGCATCTTACTGACGAGCATTTTTTGATCCATGCATCTCCCGTTTTTGAGAAGTATTTGTATAAACAGCCTTAGGCCCGTTTCACACGTCAGTGAAAAACAGTGACGTTTTTCACTGGCGTGTAAAACACGCACATGTCCCTGCGTGTGCCGAAAATCACGGCACACGTGGGTTGTCTAAGTGCAATCCGGGCTCCGTTCTCCGTGGCCCGTGATTGCACTTAGAGATTCACTCACCTGTGCCCGCTCCCGCTGTCCATGGTGCTGATCACTCCCGCGACGCAGCATCCGGCCGGCGGTGACCCCTGCAGCAGCTGCTTCCGGGTCGGCTGTGTCGCGCATAATGAATATGCGCGACAGTAATCAGCCGGCATAGAAGGAGCAAGCTGCACGGGCTGCAGAGGACATCGCTGGACGCCGGGTGAGTTAAAATGTTTTTTTATTTTAAAAGTACGTTTTTTTCTGGCACGTGTTTCACGGACCACACCACTGCGTGGTCCGTGGAACATCAGTGATGCCAGAAAAAAATGGACATGTCTCCGTGCAGCAATCACGCACACGCGGGTACGCCGCACGGAGACACGTGCAGTGACAAATCACTGACGTGTGAGCAGACCCATTCATTATAATGGGTCTGCATATGTCAGTGATTCTGGTACGTTTAAAAAAAAGCACAAACGTCCCAGAATCACTGACGTGTGAAAGGGGCCTTATTCAGTGACTGAGTGAACTTGCAATCTAGGTGCGTTAGTTTCGCCAGCTTGCCGGTTATCTGAACCTTCTCACATCAATATTTTAGTGACAGACTATAATCTGAGAAATAACACTGATTTACATTTGAATGATGGTCTGATTTTGGAATTGATGTATTTCCGACACTATAGACTTTACGAATCAGGAGATCTGAAACAGTGATTGAACAGACTGGATAATTACTAAATATTTTGATACCTATATCATTGTTGCAAACTTCCTCAAAAAAACCTTTCATATAATAAATAGTCAGTCTGTCATTTAGTGACTATTAGTGATGAGCGAGTATGCTTGTTACTACTCGGTACTCGCACGAGTATCACTGTACTCGGGCTACTCGGCGGGTACCGAATAATTTCGCGATACTCGTGCTGTTCTCGTGGTCATCATCCCTGCATGTTGGCGCTCTTTTGAGAGCCAGCCCTCATGCAGGGATTGGCTGGCAGACCACTGCTATGCCACAGCCCTGTTAGTTGTGGAATTGCAGTGATTGGCCGGCCCGCACAGCGTGACCGAGCCTTTATACCGGCGGGCACGCTGTGCTCTGCACACAGCCATCTCATATTCCCTGCTTTCCCCGCCCACAGGCGCCTATGATTGGTTGCAGTGAGACACGCCCCCACGCTGAGTGACAGGTGTCTCACTGCACCCAATCACAGCAGCCGGTGAGCGTGTCTATACTGTGCAGTAAAATAAATAATTAAAAAAAACGGCGTGCGGTCCCCCCAATTTTAATACCAGCCAGATAAAGCCATACAGCTGAAGGCTGGTATTCTCAGGATGGGGAGCCCCATGTTATGGGGAGCCCCCCAGCCTAACAATATCAGTCAGCAGCCGCCCAGAATTGCCGCACACATTATATACGACAGTTCTGGGACTGTACCCGGCTCTTCCCGATTTACCCTAGTGCGTTGGCAAATCGGGGTAATAAGGAGTTAATGGCAGCCCATAGCTGCCACTAAATCCTAGATTAATCATGTCAGGCGTCTCCCCGAGATTCCTTCCATGATTAATCTGTAAATTACAGTTAAAAAATACACACACCCGAAAAAATCCTTTATTAGAAATAAAAAACAATAACAAAGTCCCTCATCACCAATTTATTAACCCCGACAAAGCCCTCCATGCCCGGCGTAATCCACGGACCTCCAGCGTCGCGTCCAGCTCTGCTGCATGCAGGTGACAGGAGCTGCAGAATACACCGCCGCTCCGGTCAGCTTCACACAGCAACTGAGGTGAGTAGCGCGATCAGCTGCTGTCAGTCAGGTAACTCACGGCCACCGCTGGATCCAGCGGTGGCCGCGATTAACCTCAGTGACAGCTCAGCTGATCGCTATACTCACCTCAGTTGCTGCGTGGAGCTGACCGGAGCGGCGGTGAGTAGCACGATCAGCTGAGCTGTCACTGAGGTTACCCGCGGCCACCGCTGCATCCACCGCTAGATCCAGGTAACCTCAGTGACAGCTCAGCTGATCGCGATACTCACCTCAGTTGCTGTGTGGAGCTGACCGATGCGGCGGTGAGTAGCGCGATCAGCTGAGCTGTCACTGAGGTTACCCGCGGCCACCGCTGCATCCACCGCTAGATCCAGGTAACCTCAGTGACAGCTCAGCTGATCGCGCGGCTGTCTTCAGTTGCTGTGTGAAGCTGACAGGAGCGGTGGTGTATTCTGCAGCTCCTGTCACCTTCATGCAGCACAGCTGGATGCGACGCTGGAGGACTGTGGAGTACGCCGGACATGGAGGGTTTGTCGGGGTTAATAAATTGGTGATGAGGGACTTTGTTAGTGTTTTTTATTTCTAATAAAGGATTTTTCGTGTGTGTGTGTTTTTTAACTGTAATTTACAGATTAATCATGGAAGGAATCTCGGGGAGATGCCTGACATGATTAATCTAGGATTTAGTGGCAGCTATGGGCTGCCATTAACTCCTTATTACCCCGATTTGCCAACGCACTAGGGTAAATCGGGAAGAGCCGGGTACAGTCCCAGAACTGTCGCATCTAATGTATGCGGCAATTCTGGCCGGCTGCTGACTGATATTGTTAGGCTGGGGGGCTCCCCATAACGTGGAGCTCCCCATCCTGAGAATACCAGCCTTCAGCCGTATGGCTTTATCTAGCTGGTATTAAAATTGGGGGGACCGCAAGCCGTTTTTTTTAATTATTATTATCCAAATTTCTGAATAAAATAAAAAATATCCCCTAACTGTGCTAGTGGTCGTGACAGGAACAATATGATGTCATCTGCAAAAAGAGCAATTTTGACTATATCCTTGCCTACTTTAATTCCGTCAAATAGATCAGTCTCCTCCACATATCTAGCAAAGGGTTCCATGGCCAGGTTAAATAGCAATGGCGACATTGGGCAGCCCTGTCTGGTCCCTTTGTGTAGGTGAAAAGGAGCAGAGAGGAATCCAGGAGTATGTATTCTGGCTGTAGGGCTGTTATATACTCCGTCCAAGTATGTTCTAAATTTGCCTTTTAAATTGAAAGTGTCCAGTGTCGCCCCCAACCATTCGCAACTGACGTTATCAAATGTTTTCTCTGCATCTAGAGTTAGGAGAGCTGGTCTGTCACCTGAGTGTTGCTGTCATCCTACCTCGTCCAACACTGTCAAAACCTTCCTTATGTTCTTAACTGCAGCCCTCCCTTTAGCAAACCCCACCTGAGCCAGTTTCACCAACTGAGGAAGCACCCCTGCCAAATGTTCAGCCATTATTTTAGACATAATATTTTGGTGTTGGTCAATTAGTGAAATAAGTCTATAGGAGCCTGTCTCTAGGGGGTCCTTTCCTTGTTTCCTTTGGGAACAATGGTGATAATGTTTGTAAACCTGCAGAGTTAACGGCGCTAGATAAGTAAAATAAATAAATTGAGTTATATGCCTGAAGAAGGCTGGTTCACAGCCGAAATGCATTGTATTTTATTAATTTTAATAAATATTTTTTATTGAAATCTGGGACATTGATCCTCTTAATTCCACTACTAAATTGCCATTGGAGACAGAACGTTATTACTGATCTATTTTTCTGGAGCATTTCCTCTGTGTGGATCCCCACACCAAAATCTTTGGTGGAAGTTGAAGAAAATGGTCCATGACAAGGCTCCAACCTGCAAAGCTGATCTGGCAACAGCAATCAGAGAAAGTTGGAGCTAGATTGATGAAGAGACTGTTTGTCACTCATTAAGTCCATGCCTCAGAGACTGCAAACTGTTATAAAAGCCATAGGTGGTGCCAGAAAATACTAGTGATGTATTGGAGTGTCTTTTTGTTTGTTTTTAATGATTCCATAATTTCCTCATAATTGAGAGATTCCATAATTTTTTAGCCTGTTTGGTCTTGAAAAGTAACCGTTACTGGCTGCACATTATGTTTTCATGATTTTTTTTTTAGTGTTTCTTAATGCCAGAAAGTTGCCATTTGAAATGAATTTAGTTTGTGCTGTCTGTGATTTGCTTTTTATAAACAAAACTAAACAACTGAATGAACATCGTCAGAGCCAGGTGATTCCATAATTTTTTGCCAGGGGTTGTATAAATTAGATCTCTGAGACGTCTTTTTTCTAAGCTAAATCAATCTAACTTTATCAACCTGTCATCATATGGGAGGCCTCCAGTCCTTGTAATAGTCTAGTTAACTGCCTTTAAACTGGCTGTAACTTCTGAATGTCCTTTTTAAAATGTGGAGCCCAAAACTGGATCCCATATTCTAGATGTGGCCTTACAAGTGATTTATAGAGGGGTAACAATACGTTGGGATCACAGGATCTAATCTCTCTTTTTATACACCCTAAAATCTTGTTTGCTTTTGCAGTTGCTGCTTGACATTGAGTGCTGCTGCTTGACATTGAGTGCTGCTGCTCAGCTTATTTGTAATGAGAATACCTAAGTCCTTCTCCTGTTCTGTAGTCCCGAGTTTACATCTCTTATTGTCTTTACCTTTGTGTGTGCATGCTTGGAGACAGTTGTAGTTTTGTCTTGTCTGACTTTATCTGTGGGTTTCATCACTCTCATGTGCTGGGGGGAGGGGGAATCGGATCAGAAACGGTCAGGAGCAGAGACAGGAAGGAAACTCATGCCTGTCTACCATCAGGCGTATCCCTGAGATTAGGGATAGCATAAAGACTCCTAGTTTCAGCTCAGGTGCCCTGGTTCCCCATTATCCAATAGTCAACATGACAATAAGTGAGTAAAATAAAAACAAAAAATCGAGAAATTCATGAAATAATTAAAAAAGGGCTTCCTTATATTTTTGGTTCCCAGTTGGGTACAAATAGGCATCTGGGGGTTGGGGATAGCCCGTAGCTGTCTGCTGTACCTGGCTAGCATACAAAAATATAGCAAAGCCCATGTCTTTTTTTTTTTTTTTTACTTTTTTGGAAAAAAACTTTAAGGGCTTCCCTGGATGGAAACATTGCCAGTGAAGATAACACCAAGCAGTGGGGGTTAGCAGCCAGTAGCTGCTTGGGTTAGCCTTAGCAATAGAAAATGCAGCGGTAGCACACACATTTATTTTTACCCCTAACCTTTGGGTTAGGGTTATGTGTTTTGTTTTTTTTTTAATTATTTAAAAAAAAAATAAAAAAAATCGAAATGGGCTTCACCATATTTTTGTATGCCAGCCAGGTACAGCAAGCAGGTATGGGCTGCTCCCAACCCCCCAGCTACCTATTTGTACACAGCTGGGCATTAAAAATATAGGGAAGCCCATTTTTTAATTATTTCATAAATTTCATTAAATAATTAAAAAAAAAAAAACTACGTGGGCTTTGCCCAATTTTTGTGTACAGTCATGTAAGACTAGGCAGCTGGAGACTGGAATCCTCATTACAGGGTGGCCCAAGCTTTCTGGGCCCCCCACTGCGAATTGCAGTCCGCAGCCACCCCAGAAAATGGCGCGTTCATAGAAGCGCCATCTTCTGGCGCTGTATCCAACTTTTCCAGCGACCCTGGTGCCGGCTGGCTCGCTGGGTAATAATGGGGTTCCGGACAGCTGTGTATTATCAGCTGGCCCTAAGCCCGGAATTCATGGTGTCACGCCAATAGTAGACATGGCCACCATGAATTTCTAGTAAAGATAAAAAAACACAACACACAGAAAAATATTTTTTTTAGAAATTAAAACACAGCACAATTAGTGACGCCATCTTTATTGAACTAAATCTCCCCTCCCCTCTCCGCCGTAGTCCTGGGTCGAGGGTCCCACGATGTCCAATCCGGATCCAATATCATCTGATCTGTTTGCCAGGAGTAAGGCAAAGCGATCAGATGAGTGTGAGGTTCAAGGACCTGAATCACATGACATCACCTGGTTGTTTAAAAGCCGTTTATACAATCAGCTGATGCATCATTAGAAAAAAAAACTATACTCACCTGTCTACAGACTCCCGTCCAATCACTCCAGGATCTGCCGGTAATCAGCTGATGCGGTCACCTGACAGCATCAGCTGATGTTTAAACTGGCTGGGTGGTAAAAAGCCAACCTGCACTGCTGGCCTTAAATGATCAGCTGATGCCGTCAGGTGACCGCCTCCAAACACCTTATGTTACAGATAGAATACCAGCTGCCTGCTTCTTCCCTAAATTGTTCATGCATAATTTGGAGGTGTGATTTGGGTCATTGTCCTGTTGTAGGATGAAATTAGCTCTAATCAAGCGCTGTCCACAGGGTATGGCATGGCATTGCAAAATAGAGTGATAGCCTTCCTTATTCAAAATCCCTTTTCCCTTGTACAAATCTCCCACTTTACCAGCAGCAAAGCAACCCCAGACCATCACATTACCTCCACCATGCTTGACAGATGGTGTCAGGACCTCTTCCAGCATCTTTTCAGTTCTGCATCTCATAAATGTTCTTCTGTGTGATCCAAACACCTCAAACCTCAATTCGTCTGTCCATAACACTTTTTTCCAATCTTCCTCTGTCCAATGTTTGTGTTCTTTTGCCCATATTAATCTTTTCCTTTCCTTAGCCAGTCTTAGATATGGTTTTATCTTTGCCACTCTGCCCTGAAGGCCAGCATCTTGGAGTCGCCTCTTCACTGTAGACGTTGACAATGGCGTTTTGCAGGTACTATTTAATGAAGCTGCCAGTTGAGGACCTGTGAGGCGTCGATTTCTGAAACTAGAGACTCTAATGTACTTGTCTTGTTGCGAAGTTGTGCAGCACGGCCTCCCACTTTTCTTTCTACTCTGGTTAGAACCTGTTTGTGCTCTCCTCTGAAGGGAGTAGTACACACCGTTGTAGGAAATCTTCAGTTTCTTGGCAATTTCTCGCATGAAATCATCTTCATTTCTAAGAACAAGAATAGACTGTCGAGTTTCACATAAATTCTTTTTTTCTGGCCATTTTGAGAGTTTAACCCCATAACGACCGCGGGCCGTAAAATTACGTCCTAGAGGTCATAGGGTCTCCCGCCGGCAGTAGCGGGAGATCGCTGCACATTTCAGCTGATTTATACAGCTGACATGTGTGCCTGCTAGGTAGGAGTGGAATCGCTATCTGCCCGTGCCGTTTAACCCCTTAAATGGCGCTGTCAATATGTGACAGCGCCATTATAATGGTGATCGCGGTAAACGTTTACTTACAGGCCAAACGTGATCACGTGACTTCCGGTGGTTGTCATGGTAGCACAGGGTCATGTGATGACTCCTGTAGCTCACATGAGTCACTTATTGTTTCACCCGGCTGAGAACCGCACACTTTTAAAAAAAAACTACAAAAACCTAAAACTTCAAATCACCCCCCTTTCACCCACACTGAAAATTAAAGGGTTAAAAAAAGTTACACACATTTGGTATTGCCGCGTACAGAAATGCCCGATCTATCAAAATATAAAGTTAATTAATCTGATCGGAAATGGCGTAGCGTAAAAAAAATTCCAAACACCAAAATTATGTTTTTTGGTCGCCACAAATTTTGCGCTAAATGCAATAACAGGCAATCAAAATGTAACATCTGTGCAAAAGTGGTACCGTTAAAAATGTCAGCTCGAGACAGAAAAAATAAGCTGTCACTTAGCCATAGATCCCGAAAATTGAGAACGCTACGGGTCACGGAATATGGTGTAAAACGTGCGCCACTTTTTTCGGACAAACTTCTGATTTTTTCTAACCCCTTAAATAAAAGTAAACCTATACATGTTTGGTGTCTACGAATTTGCACTGACCTGAGGCATCACAATGACACATCAGTTTTACTGTATAGTGAACACAGTCAATTAATTATCTCAAAAACAATCGTGCCATCGCACTTTTTTTGCAATTTTTCCGCATTTGGAATTTGTTTGCTGTTTTCCAGTGCACTATATGGTAAAACTCATGGTTTCTTTTAAAAGTACAGCTCGTTTCGCAAAAAACAAGCCCTCACATGACCATATTGACTGAAAAAAAAAAGTTACGTGTCTCAGAAGAAGAATGGTGGAAAAAAAAACCCAGCGCAAAATTGGCCGGTCGTGAAGGGCTTAATGGAACCAACAAATGTAATGCTCCAGATTCTCAGCTAGCTCAAGGTAGGTCAGTTTTATAGCTTCACTAATCAGCATAACTGTTTTCAGCTGTGCTAACATACTTGCATAAGGGTATGTGCGCACGTTGCTTTTTACCTGCTTTTTACCTGCTTTTTTGCTGCTTTTTCTTCTGCGCTGTTTAATGCCAAAATGGATGTGTTCTTCTATTCAAGCAAAGTCTATGGGAATTTGGGTTTCTTGTTCACACTATGTTGTTCAAAATGCTGCCTTTTTGAGGCAGAACTTTGGTCAAAAACTCAGCTTTTCAAAGAAGCAACATGTCAATTGTTTTTGCCATTTGGGTTTTGCACTGCAAAGCTGAGTTTTTGACCAAAGTTCTGCCACAAAAAGGCAGCATTTTGAACAACATAGTGTGAACAAGAAACCCAAATTCCCATAGACTTTGCTTGAATAGAAGAACACATCCATTTTGGCATTAAACAGCGCAGAAGAAAAAGCAGCAAAAAAGCAGGTAAAAAGCAGGTAAAAAGCAACGTGCGCACATACCCTAAGGGTTTTCAAGGGATTTCTAAACATCCATTAGCCTTCTAACACAGCAAACACAACATATCATTAGAACACTGGAGTGGTGGTTGTTAGAAATGGGCCTCTATACACCTATGTAGATATTGCATTAAAAACCAGATGTTTGTAGCTAGAATAGTCATTTACCCCATTAACAATGTATAGAGTAGATTTCTGTTTAATTTAATGTTGGCTTCATTGACAAAAAAGGGTATTCTTTCAAAAATAAGGAAATATCTAAGTGACCCCAAACGTTTGAACTGTAGTGTGTGTGTGTGTGTGTGTGTGTGTGTGTGTGTACATATATATATATATATATATATATATAATATATACACACAGTATATAATATACCATCACAGGCAGTCAGGAGATTCTCAGGCAGAGATCATGTGATCAGAAGAACAGATCATTTTGTAGCTGGATTTGGGAAAGTATTTACAGAAGAGCTTATCTATGGCAGTTACTGCTCATGAACAGTATAAAGTAACGGCCAACCCTTTTAAAGAATATTTTGACTATTGTTCTTCTGTTGGTCACGGACATTTCACACAAGGTGTTCTCATGTAATAAAGCTGGTGATGAGCATGAAATGTGTAAATCATTTTATTTGCTGTTTTACCCCTGTGAATCCTTCTATAGTGGCCCCCACTAGTCGTCTCCCTTCCTCCTGACCTCCGGCTGTTAGTGACTCCGCGGCCTCCCCGGCATTACATGGAAGGTAATAGATCCTCTATCTTTCTAGAACCTCTTTCTTGTCAGCCCGTGTGATGATTTCTGGTGTTTTGTTATTATATCACTGGTCGAGCTTTTCACGCTTTTTTAGGTTGGAGCTATTATTCTACTATTTGTCAGGGTTAGTGGGTCACTCTGAGCCTGTACACATTACAGACAGGGCTGTATTTGGCCTTCGTGCTGCCCTTGGCACTTTAAGTGGTCGCGCCCCTTACTGACAACTCACGCTATGATTATGGGCGCACGACATCTATTTAAGGCGGATCTACTCTGTAACACACTTGAAAAAGTGCTAGAAGAATGAAATCAGCACTTGCCGCACATACCTTCAGTTTTATTTAGCTTATTTTAACAGCTTCAGGTTTTCAAAGATACTAAAGGGGGCTTTACACGCTGCGACATCGCTAATGCATAGTCGTTGGGGTCACGGAATTTATGACGCACATCCGACCGCATTAGCGATGTTGCTGCGTGTGACACCGATGAGCGATTTTGCATCGTTGCAAAAACGTGCAAAATCGCTCATCGGTGACGTGGGGGTCCATTCTCGATTATCGTTACTGCAGCAGTAACGATGTAGTTCGGCGCTCCTGCGGCAGCACACATCGCTATGTGTGATGCCGCAGGAACGGGGAACCTCTCCTTACCTGCCTCCCGGCCGCTATGAGGAAGGAAGGCGGTGGGCGGGATGTTACGTCCCGCTCATCTCCGCCCCTCCGCTTCTACTGGGCGGCCGCTCAGTGACGTTGCTGTGACGCCGAACGAACCGCCCCATTAGAAAGGAGGCGGTTCACCGGTCACAGCGACGTCGCCGGGCAGGTAAGTACGTGTGACGCATCTGCGCGATGTTGTGCGCCACGGGCAGCGATTTGCCCGTGTCGCACAACAGATAGGGGCGGGTACCCACGCTAGCGATATCGGGACCGATATCGCAGTGTGTAAAGTAGCCTTAAGTGGTTAAAACCAGTAACTGAACAATTTTCAGGCTGCTGCCACCAGGAAGTTGCTGACCAGCACTTCATACAATTTCAATTTAAAAGAAGATGCCAGTGTTTCCTAACCTGTCCTCCACCTGAAAAACTCAATAGATTCACAGATGTAATAAATTATAAAGAACAAGAAAACAGGGACCTGACCTGAATCTCATATCATGTGTCAAGCAACAACTTCAAGGAACATCAAAACACAGAACAAAAAAAGAAGTCTTTAAATTTTGCAAGCTAGTGAAATAGCCATCTCATGAAGCCAAAATTCATGCAATATAAATATTTATTATAACAATGCTTCAAGATAGTATAAATCAGACAAACAAGGATCAACGGGTATATAGAGTGCAGAGGAGAAATAGAAAAGACCCCACGTGCCCCTGGATAGATGTTTAAATGATAGGATGGGTAAGTCATGCTGTATACAAGGCAGAGGAAAAAGGCAGGTGCAGAAATTTGCCCTAGTTAAATAGCCATGCCAAAACAGTCAATTACAGTGTAAAAACTTACTATTTAGTAATCATAGGACCAGGGGTGCACGTGGGGACCAGCATCCCGACACGTGTTTCACGTCTCAACGCTTCTTCTTCTGTCCCCCGAGCTTTTCAGCTGTGGTTGGGGGTCTCAGGACCAGATTCCCACCAATCTGCTCAGAATTATTGGGCATAAAACTAAAATTTCTCGCGACAGTTTAGTTACTCTTTAAGGTGCATTTACAACGCTTCCAATAATCGGAAACCGATTGATCTATCTAAACCGGCTGTCAGATCACCCGATGCATAAGCAAAATGTTTGTTTGTCGGGTGAAATGATTTTACCATTTACATAAATAAACATATATATAAGTGACGATTCCCCTACAAAAATCACACACAGTTTAGCTTAAAAGGGTTGTCCAGTCTAGAATGACAAGTCTGCAGTCAGTCTGTGTGACTCTATGACTGCAGACTTGTGAATCCTCCCAGTGCACTTACAATGGTCAAGTATGCGATATGCAGACTCGCAGTCAGAACTTGTCTAGTGGGTACGGCCTCACTTAATGCACTTATATTGAGCGAGGTGGCGCCCCCTAGACTGGTTCTAGCTTGGACTCTGCATATCGCATACTTGACCGCCGTTCCCGGTGCAGACACCGGAGAATCCTCGTAGCACACAGTGAGTGCACTGGGAGGATTCACAAATGTGCAGTCATACAGAGGGACACACGAAGTGACTGCAGACTTGTCATTCTCGACTGGACAACTGTTACGAGGGGGACCCGGGGAAGTGTGCCAAGATGGGGAATGGACAGCCTCCGCCGGTCAAGGTCCACTGTGCGGTGTAAGGGACCGCTGCTATGGTGGGTGAAGAGTGAGCGGGTTGCTGCTAGCGATCGTCTGGAATGTCACAGACGATCTATGTACACCGGTCTGCCCTAACCCGTGAGGGTTGTATGGCAGGGATCACACGGCTCGGTGTACCTGTTGCACGGGGAAGCACAGAGGTGCCCACGCACGTGTGCCAGTGGAAGTCACGAGAATATGGCACGAGGGTAGCACAGAGGTGCCCACGCACGTGTGCTTTCGATAACCAGGTGAGTCCGGTGGAGACTCGAGGAGCTCACCTGGAACAGGAACACGGCCTGTCAAAGGAGCTACTGCCGGAGCAGCAAGGCAGGGACACGGCCTGCAAACCAGGTGCTGCCTAAGCAGCAAGGGCCAAGCCCACAGAAGACGATAATGCCTGAGCAGTGGCGTGGCAGCACGCTGCCAGACATCCAAACATAGAAGGACGGTCGCGCGCCGCCATGATGGCAGGAGGAGCTTTTAAGGAGGTGTAGCTCCAGCCAAGGGCGGGCGCGAGGCGGAGATGACGGATTTGACCCAATCAGGATCCACGACATCCCAGCCTGGCCAGTCAGGATTCACCACGTCACCAGCCTTGTCATCAAGCCGTGTGACGTCAGTGGGCGAATCAGGATCCACCAAGCATAGCACATGCTCACCCTCCTGCCTCTGGGAAATAGAGGCGGGATCCTCGGTCTCATAATGTGTAGAGATAACAGGAGTCTCACTGCTTCCCTGAACAGCAAACCTCTGCACATTGCGCAACCTCACAGACCTTCGAGGCTGCTGAGCAGGAGGAGCTGCGGCAGGCAAGGAATGGGAGACCGCCTCATCTCTTGCAACAGGAGTACCACTAGGTGTCACTCTCGTGCTGCCTCTCTGAGGAGGTTTCTCCTGCACTCTGCGCAGTCTGGCAGACCTTCGGCGCTGTTGAGCAGGAGCGCTCGTGGCAGGCAAGGAGACTGTCTCATTCCTTGCCACAGGAGAGCCACGAGGTGTAACATTACCCCCCCGTCTAGGCCCCCCCCCCTGCCCGTGCTCGAAGGCCGCTATCAACCCCGGGCCGCGGATATGATCCTCCAACTCCCAGGATCTATGCTCCGGACCACGACCGGCCCACTCCACGAGGAAGTACCTCTTGCCCTGTATGACTTTTGTCTCCACAATTTTTGCCACCTCAGGGTCGTTGGACGGGGAGTCTGTTTGAGCCGGCAGGGACCCCGAGAATTTATTAAGTCGTACGGGTTTCAGGAGGGACACGTGAAAGGTGTTGGCTATAGCCCAGCGTGGAGGGAGCTGGAGTCGGTATGCCACCGGGTTTACCTGCTGTAGTACCTTAAACGGACCCAGATACCTAGGGGCGAATTTGGCTGCCTGTACCCGTAGGTTAACATTCTTAGAGGACAGCCATACTAGGTCACCAGGGGCGAAGGATGGTGCAGGGCGACGGCGGACATCAGCCGTTGTCACCATCCGGTCTTTAGCCCTCTTAAGAGCCTCTTGGGTGTCATCCCAGATCTCCCGGGCCTTGGTCGCCCAATCCTCCACTCTAGTATCGGGTGACGTAATGGGCATCGGAACCGGGATTCTGGGATGTTGTCCGTTATTGAGTAGGAACGGAGTCTGGCCAGAGGATTCATGGACCGAATTGTTAATGGCAAATTCGGCCCAAGGAAGGAGGTTAGCCCAGTTGTCGTGATGCGCGGAGATAAAATGGCGGAGGTAAGTTACCAAGGTTTGATTAGTCCTCTCCACTAGTCCATTGGTCTCGGGATGGTATGCGGAGGAGATGTTCAGCTCTATCTGCAGGAGCTTACAGAGCTCTCTCCAGAAGCGAGACGCGAACTGGGGACCCCGGTCACTCACCACCTTGTCAGGCATGCCATGCAACCTAAATACATGCCGAATGAACAAGGTGGCGAGAGCACGTGACGTCGGGAGTCGTGGGAGAGGCACCAAGTGGACCATTTTAGAGAAGTGGTCCGTGATGACCCATACGACCTTGTGCCCTGCTGACTTGGGCAGATCTCCCAGGAAGTCCATCCCTACCACTTCCCAGGGACGATCCGGCACTGGCAGTGGGTGAAGAAGACCTGCCGGTCTCTGCCGAGACGGCTTATTCCGAGCACACGACATACAGGCTCCCACATACTCCTGTACGTCCTGGGGTAGTCTCGGCCACCAATAATGCCTGGTCACCAGGTCTCTGGTCCTTTTGACCCCAAAGTGACCCCCGACCTTGGAGGCATGGGCCCACGATAGCACCTCGTTCCGTAGTTCAGGGGGAACGAGGGTTTTGCCAGGTGGCACCTGGTCCAAAGAAGTGGGAGTGACCATCCTCAAGCTGTCCGGGGGTAGTATAAGACGAGGCTCCTCCTCGTCCTCCTCCAACACAACCATACAACGTGACAAGGCATCGGCCCGTACGTTCTTCTCACCGGCCAGGTGGCGGATAATAAAGCGGAACCGGGAGAAGAATAAAGACCAACGGGCCTGCCTTGGGTTCAGGCGTTGTGCTGTCTGGAGGTATGTGAGGTTTTTGTGGTCAGAATATACCTCAAATGGATGCTTCGCACCCTCCAGGAGATGCCGCCATTCCTGGAATGCTAGTTTCATCGCCAGTAACTCCCTATCCCCTATGGAGTAGTTCCTCTCGGCCGGAGAAAAGGTCTTGTAGAAAAAGAAACAAGGATGCTTCCTTCCTCGTTCGTTTTTCTGGTACAGGACTGCACCTGCACCGACCGAAGAGGCGTCTACCTCCAGTAGGAAGGGTTTGGAGATGTCTGGACGATGAAGGATGGGAGCTCTGGAGAAGTGAGTTTTGAGAGAGTGAAATGCCTCTACCGTTTCTCGTGTCCATGCTTTGGGATTAGCGCCCTTGCGGGTAAGGGCAATGATGGGTGCTGCCACCGTCGAGAAGTTGGGAATGAACTGGCGATAATAATTGATAAACCCCAAGAATCGCTGGATCGCCTTCAGCGAGCGGGGCTCAGGCCAGTTCATCACTGTCTCCAACTTCCCCGGATCCATTGCTAACCCCTGACTGGACACGATGTACCCCAGGAACGGCAAGGATTCCCGTTCAAAAACGCACTTTTCCAGCTTAGCATATAGCGAATGGGTGCGGAGCCTCTTAAGTACTCGGATGACATCCCTCCGATGGGTGGTAAGATCGGGTGAGAAGATAAGAATGTCATCCAGGTATGCAACCACGGAAAGATACAAATCCCGGAAAATGTCATTCACAAAGTCTTGAAATACGGCGGGGGCATTGCAGAGTCCGAAGGGCATTACTAGATACTCGTAGTGACCGTCCCTGGTGTTAAAGGCGGTCTTCCACTCATCGCCCTTTCGGACTCGCACTAGATTATACGCCCCGCGTAGATCCAGCTTTGTGAAGACTTTTGCCCCGCGGAATCGATCAAATAGCTCAGTAATGAGGGGCAAAGGGTATTTGTTCTTGATCGTGATTGCATTTAATCCCCTGTAATCGATACAAGGGCGCAGATCCCCTTCCTTCTTCTGCACAAAAAAGAACCCTGCACCAGCCGGTGAAATAGACTTGCGAATGAACCCCTTCGCCAGGCTGTCCTGAATATATTTGGACATAGCCTCCGTCTCTGGAGCAGAGAGTGGATACACTCTGCCCCTAGGGGGCTCGGAGCCTGGCTTCAGGTCAATTCGGCAATCATATGGCCGGTGGGGAGGAAGAGTATCTGCGGCCCTTTTTGAAAAGACATCCCTATAGGCCTCATAAGGTGTCGGTAAACCCGGCCCCCCTGTATTCTCTGAGGACCCAACCGACCTAATGGTAGCGGGTGGTTCGGTAGTCACGAGGTGCTCTCTACAGGATCCTGCCCAGGATGAGATCTCCCCTGTTGCCCAGTTGAGTATAGGAGCATGCTGTCTCAACCAGGGAAGGCCCAGTAGGATCTCATCCGTCCCCCCTGGAAGCACCAGGAAGGACACCTGCTCATGGTGTCCCGGTGGTACATCCATCCTGAGAGGGATAGTGATCTGGGTGATAGGATCGAGTAGTATGGACCCGTCGACTACCCGGACCCTGAGTGGCTTGGGCAACAGAACCAGGGGAACTGAGTATCGGGTTGCCAGGGAGGTCGAGATAAAATTGCCTTCAGCGCCTGAGTCCAAGCAAGCCAGGGCAGAGAAGAGAGTAGTGCCGAACTGCAACTGGGCGCTGATAGTCAACCTAGAGGGAGAGGTAGCGTCTAGAGTCCCCCCTCTGATAGAAACTAGACGCTGTCTTTTCCCGACGGTTTGGGACATCGGGTAGCTATGTGTCCCCTCTGCCCACAGGAAAAGCAGATGACACCAGACCGAGAACCTGGGGTAGAGGAGACCGCTTTGGACACCTCCATTGACTCCACGGAGTCGCCTACAGAGCTGGCTGGGAGACCTGTCTGGTGAAAAACGGAAGCCAGACGCTTTTTAGGCCTTGAGGACGTGGGTACTGAAGAGACCTCGAGCCTCCGCTCCGCCTGGCGGATGTCTATGCGAGAGGCAACCACAATCAAGGACTCTAAAGTAGCAGGCACCTCACGCGTGGCCAGTGCGTCTTTGACGAACCCCGCCAGGCCCTCCCAGAACACAGGGACAAGGACCTTATCCGGCCAGTCCAGCTCTGCGGCAAGTGTCCTAAAGTGTACGGCAAAGTCCCCGACTGAAGCGGACCCTTGCCGAAGTCGTAGGAGGCGCAGCGCGGAGTCGTGGGTGACTTGAGGCCCGAGGAACACCATTCTCATGGCCCCAAGATAGGCTGCTAAGTTATTCACCACCCGATCTCCGCGCTCCCACAACGGCGTGGACCACTTCAGCGCTCTGCCTGTGAGCAGGGACTGGACGAAGGCTACCTTCGCCTTCTCGGTAGCGTAAAGAGTCGCGGACAGCTCTAAGTAGGTGGTGACCTGGTTTATAAAGCCACGGCACTCGGAGCTGTCCCCGCTAAAGCGCTCTGGAAGCGCAAGGTGAGGAGACCTTCCGCCCAATATCACAGCCTGGGTCGCCGCCTGGGTGGCGACTGTCGTCAGAGTAGTCTTGTCGGAGGAAGACTGCTCCACTGCTGCCAATCGTGATTCCAACTGCTGCACATAACGCAGCAACTGCTGCTGCTCTTCAGCCATAGCCAGACCTTTGGCGTGACCGTAATGTTACGAGGGGGACCCGGGGAAGCGTGCCAAGATGGGGAATGGACAGCCTCCGCCGGTCAAGGTCCACTGTGCGGTGTAAGGGACCGCTGCTATGGTGGGTGAAGAGTGAGCGGGTTGCTGCTAGCGATCGTCTGGAATGTCACAGACGATCTATGTACACCGGTCTGCCCTAACCCGTGAGGGTTGTATGGCAGGGATCACACGGCTCGGTGTACCTGTTGCACGGGGAAGCACAGAGGTGCCCACGCACGTGTGCCAGTGGAAGTCACGAGAATATGGCACGAGGGTAGCACAGAGGTGCCCACGCACGTGTGCTTTCGATAACCAGGTGAGTCCGGTGGAGACTCGAGGAGCTCACCTGGAACAGGAACACGGCCTGTCAAAGGAGCTACTGCCGGAGCAGCAAGGCAGGGACACGGCCTGCAAACCAGGTGCTGCCTAAGCAGCAAGGGCCAAGCCCACAGAAGACGATAATGCCTGAGCAGTGGCGTGGCAGCACGCTGCCAGACATCCAAACATAGAAGGACGGTCGCGCGCCGCCATGATGGCAGGAGGAGCTTTTAAGGAGGTGTAGCTCCAGCCAAGGGCGGGCGCGAGGCGGAGATGACGGATTTGACCCAATCAGGATCCACGACATCCCAGCCTGGCCAGTCAGGATTCACCACGTCACCAGCCTTGTCATCAAGCCGTGTGACGTCAGTGGGCGAATCAGGATCCACCAAGCATAGCACATGCTCACCCTCCTGCCTCTGGGAAATAGAGGCGGGATCCTCGGTCTCATAATGTGTAGAGATAACGGGAGTCTCACTGCTTCCCTGAACAGCAAACCTCTGCACATTGCGCAACCTCACAGACCTTCGAGGCTGCTGAGCAGGAGGAGCTGCGGCAGGCAAGGAATGGGAGACCGCCTCATCTCTTGCAACAGGAGTACCACTAGGTGTCACTCTCGTGCTGCCTCTCTGAGGAGGTTTCTCCTGCAGTCTGGCAGACCTTCGGCGCTGTTGAGCAGGAGCGCTCGTGGCAGGCAAGGAGACTGTCTCATTCCTTGCCAGAGGAGAGCCACGAGGTGTAACAGACAACCCCTTTAATATTTGCTTCAAAATCTATTTTTTAAAATGCAAATGAGGGGTTTTCGGTGCACCCTTGGCGTGACCTATGCCTTTGTGCACTCTTATATTTGCATATGAAAGCCAGGCCCTTGTCTTGATTGACAGCACTCACTCAACCGGGCTTTACATGCTACAATATATCTAACGATGTGTCGGCGGGGTCACGTCGTAAGTGACGCACATCCAGCATCGTTAGTGTTGTTGTAGCATGTGAAACCTACGTGCGACCAAGATTGTACGTTAAAACGTTGGTCGCATACACGTCGTTCAATTTCTAAAAATTGAACGTCCGATTGTTCAATGTTCCCGAGGCAGCACACATCGCTGTGTGTGACACGCCAAGAACGATGAACTCAGTTTACCTGCGTCCCGCGGCTCCCGCAGGCTATGCGGAAGGAAGGTGGTGGGCGGGATGTTTACGTCCCGATCATCTCCGCCCCTCCGCTTCTATTGGCCGGCTGCCATGTGATGTCGCTGTGACGCCGAACGTCCCTCCCACTCCAGGAAGTGGATGTTCGCCGCCCACAGCGAGGTTGTATGGAAGGTAAGTACGTGTGACGGGGATTACTCGTTTGTGCGACACGGACAACAAATTGCACGAGCCGCACAAACTATGGGGGCGTGTGCGATCGCATACGAGATCGCATATCAAATTGAAACGTGTAAAGCAGCCTTCAGTAAGAGCGGTAAAAATCAGACATACAAGCTGATATTAGACAGCACTCACTTTTACTATTGGAGCGCTGTCAATAAAAATAAAATACTTTAAAATACAAATATGAGGTGCACCAAAGCAAAGACCTCACCTACCGTGCACCGACACAAAGACCACACCAATGGTGTACCAAAGCAAAGACCACACCAATGGTGCACCGACACAAAGACCACACCAATGGTGGACCGACACAAAGACCACACCAGCGATGCACCAAAGCACAGACCACACCAACCGTGTACCGACACAAAGACCACACCAATGATGCACCAAAGCAAAGACCACACCAATGGTGGACCGACACAAAGACCACACCAACGGTGCACCAAAGCAAAGACCACACCAACGGTGCACCAAAGCAAAGACCACGCCAATGGTGTACCAAAGCACAGACCACACCAACGGTGCACCAAAGCAAAGACCACGCCAATGGTGCACCAAAGCACAGACCACACCAATAGTGCACCAAAGCACAGACCAGACCAACGGTGCAACAAAGCAAAGACCACACCAACGGTGCACCAAAGAAAATACCACACTAACGGTGCACCGACACACAGACCACACCATTGGTGCACCAAAGCAAAGAACACACCAACGGTGCCCCAAAGTGCCCTCATTTGCATATTAAATAAAAGTAGATTTTTCTGCAAATATTAAAAGGGAACCTGTCACCAGATTTCATGACTATAAGCTGCAGCCCCACTAGTGAGCGCTTATATACTGCATTCTAACATGCTGTATATAAGAGCCCAGGCCACTGTGTAGAACATAAAAATCCATTTATAATACCTAAGGGGCAGTACGATGCAGACTGGTCGGATGGGTGTCTCCGTTCTCCGGTACCGGCGCCTCCTCTTTCGGCCATCTTTGTCCTCCTTTTTCTGAAGCCTGGGTGCATGGCGCGTCCTATGTCATCCACACTAGCCGGCATTCCTTCGCAAGCGCACTTTGATCTGCCCTGAGCATGGCAGATCAAAGTTTTGTAGTGCCCCTGCGCAGGACCTCAATGACGGCTACTGCGGATGACGTACGATGTGTCATGCACACATGTGCCGCCCCCGTGCCAGCAGCCGAGCTGCTCAGATCCGGATTCGCGGTGGCTCGAGAGGTCTCCAGACCTGGGGGTCGTGCGGCCACTCAAATGAAGGGGGGTATTTACAGGGGATTGTATTAGAGTTCATGACGCCACCCGTGGTATTTGGTAATTTGGAGTACCACCGCTGCAGTTAGGAGTACCCAGGGGTGATGGAATGGGGCAGCCAGGTGTTGTTTCCCTCCACGGGTAGGGGGAATACCCCGGGACTCTGTTATGGGGAGAGGGGAGTGCTGTTGGATGCAAAGGGGGTCACTTGCGTACTAACTCAGTCCATTAAGCTGACACCAACAACTGGATAAACCAAATTTCTGTATACCGCTGCCGCTGAGGGGAGCAAGTTCGGGTCCCGTCCCCAATGGTGCTGACTGGTGATCCGTGACCTGCCTACTGACGCTAAGTTTATTTCTCTGTTGGTCGCGGTAGTATGGAACTTGTTGGGTCCCACTCCCCACTATGGCTAAGTGTGGGAGCTTGCTCTCAGGGTTCACACTTGGGATTTTCTGGACCGTTTGAGTGGAAAGTCCTATCTCCCTTGTTGCGCTAGTACCCCGATTCTGGAGCGGGTGGAGAGCGGATTTTGAAGGCTCTGTTCTCGTCGGGTAAATTGTCAGGTTGCCTGAAGCTACTCCCTGACCTAGGGTCAACGTACCCCGTCGTGCCCTGGTCCCAGCCCGGTGATGGTGCAACGCCGCTGACTGTCTTCCTCGAGAGATCCGTCCCGCTTGCCATGATCCCCTGCGACCAGGGGTCCAGCTCCTCTAGGTCCAGACCACCGTCTGCCACCTAGATAGCTTCCTAGGAGCCCTGCTCCTGACCTCCTTTCTCCTTCACTTCCAACACCGTTTTTTTTGCCGCGGGTGCGTTTTTGTGCGTTTTTAGCAGCCAAAACCGCACAAAAATGCAGCGTCAAAAAAAGCAGCGTGTGCATGTGGTGCCCCTGACCTGGTCAGGCACCACTGAGTACTGCACCCATGCTGGGGGCAGTGCAATACAGGTAATCCAGAAGGCTGACCGAGGTGTGACTACACAGGCGCATAGTGATCAGGTCTCACACATTTACCTTTGAGAGGACTCCTGAGAGCTTCCAGGAGGGGGCGTGGCCTCCATGTCCACTCAAGGGGTGTGGTAGAGAGCCTGGTTGCTAGGTGGCGTAGGCAGGCACAGTGGGAAAAGAGGAAGAGAAGGAGGAACAAGCAGTCTGGAGTAGAGTGTCGAGGAGTATGAAAGTGGAGCTCAGACAGAGCAGACGTGCAGAACCCACGAGTGAGCCAGTTTAGTGAGTGCAGCTCAGGGAGAGCAGTTGTAGGCAGCAGAACCTGGAGTCTGTCACAAGCTGACAGCGTACGCGCAGTGACTACTAATGGGGGGAGATCGGTCACCTGGTAGTGCCGCCCGAAATCCACCCAAGGCTAAAGAGAGCAAAGGGGTGCAGAGTAAGGGGACTGCCAGGGAGGTACCAGGCCCGCACGGGTAACAGGTCCCAGTGCAGAGATAGATTCACCTTTCTTCTGCCAAACCTGCCTGAGGGGGCAATTTAGACCCTCAAGACAACACCACAGAGTCCGCAGCCACGTAGCAAAGTGAGGGCCCATAGTTCACAGGGGGCAAGCAGCCGGAGTGACCTGGTCCAGGCTACAAGCAAACGGGCCGAAACGAGGGGAGCAGCAACTTCCCTGGGTGACCCCCGTAGGGACTGCAAGTCGGGGTCATCACAAACAACAGAAGGGCTAGAGAAAACGAGTCAGTAGCCACCCTCACAAGTCAGCCTGAAGGATGCCTGGTTACAGCCTGGGTCATCCCAGCTACACCCGGGTTACTCACCCTGCCACCATAAGTGAGTAAAATCCCTGAAAGACTGTTTGGACTGTGCCTGAGTCATTCTGCGCCTTGTGGTTCCACACACTTACACAGGGCCCTGGGGCTTGCCTCACTCTCGGGAGGCCACTACATCTGACTGCACCCACCATCAGCCCCAGGCACCCCTTAATCTGCAGTGGCGGTCCCCACTGACCGCAATACCGAGAGTGGCGTCACGACAATCCTAAAGAAGATTCCCTGCCTGTGACCAGACCGTCCCACCACGTGGAGTCCCTGAAGGTAATGCACCGACACAACACCTGTGGGGCTTCACATCTGGCATCACGAACAGGATAAGGACTAGACCTGTTAAGACAGGTGACCATGTGCCTGGGCGGTCCGCTTGAAAAATTGGAAGCGCTGCCATATTGCCACCATGAAAAGCGCGCTGAAAAACAACAGAAGCCCGCGCTGGAACAAGTTACCGCCCACGAAGAGGTGTGGCTACCCAGAGAAACCCTGGAGTGTGCTGACCTTGCAAGAGAGGATGAGAGGCGGATATGTCCTGAGACGGCGGGAAGAAGCGCTGCAAGAAAAAGCCTGCTATTAAAAGAAAAACTACAGGAAGCGACAGGCCGGTTGCTGAAAAGAGAGTTGAAGGAAGAAGCAGAGGAGATGGCATCTGAATGCAGAGACCCAGAGCCAGGCTCCGCTGCCTGGTGGGACCGGGAGCTTGCCCAGTTCTGCGACCGACTGGAGTCCAGGATCGTACGGCAGATCAGAGAGAGACGCACGGAGCTTCTGGAGATGGCTACAGCGGTTCGGGCCTACGAGAGGTGGACCGCGCGACAAGTGCCACACCGGGCGGCAACGACTCAGACCTCGATGATGCTACCGATGGGTGAGTCCCGTGTTGCCCCTGCCCGCTCGAGTGCCCCGACCCCCGCTGCCATTCCCGCGGTTCCTGGAGGGATGCCCGGCGACACTGAATCAGGCCGCAGCCACGCTAGGTGCGGCCCGCCAAGCCACGGCCGCCACAGCGATGCCCTGCATGGCTCACCAAGAGTCAGTCACAGCAGCGACTCCAATCCAGGCCGCCGCCATGCCAGGCGCGGCCCGCCAAGACCAGGCCACCGCCATGCCAGGCACGGCTCGCCAAGACAAGACAGCAAGGTCATCTACCCTGGCCTGTAAGGCCAGAGCAGACACCGCTCCCCAGCCCAAGGAATTGGACCTCCCGCTCACGCTGGGCAAGGACCCCGAATACTGGAAGCTGAAGGCTGATGTAGAGGTTCATTTCCCAAAGGAGATTGTGGACCGGTATCTGCTCCCTCCACATGCCCACAGGAAGACTCCCGTAACCTCCGCGGCAAAGAGCCCACCACCCTGGCCTGCTGATGAAAATCCATCCCCAGCGCTGCTACTAGAGGAGTGCTCAGAAGAACTAAGGGGGAGGGGAGGCCAGGAGGCTGAGAAGCTGACCCCAGAGCCATCAGCAGGGGATGCAGCACCAGTCCCAGAGCCAGAGATGCTGCCGTATTCTCGCTGGGAGGAGAGCCCGACACCCTCTACTGAAGAAGAGCTGACTGTCTTCATGCCCAGTAAGTACATCACCTAGGAGCCTGCAAGCAGTGAGGTGGCAGCCCAGCAGAACCCAACCCGCAAGACACGGCGCCGCAGCAGAACGAAGTTTTCCCCTACACAGCAGTCTCCAGATAGGAAGGACGAAGTAACAGCCAGAGACTTGGAGGAGAAGCAGTCATTAAGGAGAGCTAAATCTCAAGTCAGAGGCCCCCTTTGTCATGGAGTTGTAGAGGAATTTAGTTTAAAATCTGGATACGGCTTCATAGTTGCACCTGGCCTGAAAGAAGGCATCTTTGTAAGCAGGAGAGACATTAGAGCACACTTGCCTAGAGGACATCCAGGAAGAAACCTGTACATGGGAGACCTGGTAGAATTCACCAAACACCAAGGAGAACGCGGATGGTACGCACTAGATGTCACACCATGTGTTACGGGGGGCTGTCTGATAATAACTTAAAGGAGTATCAGACAGTCAGGGTCCACCGTGCAAAGACTCTGCTGCAGACTATGGCAGAGTGCAATACCTCTGTTAACTCACAGAAGGATATAATAAGTAAGTAAAGCAATTCCTCCCTTACTTGGAGGGTGTGTGGAATGATCTCTGTTAATAATCACAGAGACAAAGGCAATGTGTGCGAAATGGCACCTACCTAGGTCCGCTCTTCTAGTGGTGCAAAAGAGACGAACAGCAGCGTAAGCCGCACAAAGCTCCTACCTGCGTTCGCTCCACTAGTGTGCGAGGACACGAACCACTAGATATGGCACCTGCCTAGGTCCGCTCTTCTAGTGGTGCAAAAGAGACGAACAGCAGCGTAAGCCGCACAAAGCTCCTACCTCTGTTCGCTCCCCTAGTGTGCGAGGATACGAACAACTGCCAGACGCAGTATAAGGAACGTTACCCTAGCGGCAACGTCCACCTACGAGTCGAATCACAAGGCCCAGCCAGACCATGTGCCTCAGGCACCTGCCTATGTCCGCTCCCCTAAGAGGTAAGGATACGGACAGCAGCCGAAGCTGTAAGGTATAAGAACGCTACCCTGCCGGTAGCGCTCACCTTGCATAGACAGAGGAATGCCTAGAGGAACGTGCACAGGGCGTCTACCCTCATGCATGAACCAAGAGGACTGAACGCCATGCGGCGTGTGTCAGGGTCTTATATAGACTCTGTGCCTCATCCAAGATGGAGGACACCAGAGCCAATCGGCTGCCAGAACGACAAGAGTGACGTCATGCTGGCCTATCACCGAGCAAGGCGTCACAAGCACATGACCAGCGACCAATCGGCATAGAAGGTGTCAGAGACATGTGACCTCGTGTCAGCGATGATGTCACCCGCACATGTGCAATGGCTCCAAGATAGGACTTAGTCTCCAGCGCTCACACATGTGCAGTAGCAAGAAATCTGGACTTAGTCTCCAGCGCTCGCACATGTGCAGTAGCAAGAAATCTGGACATAGTCTCCAGTGCTCGCAGCAACCGTAACACCATGCCCCAGAAATCCCTACAGTAACCCTGCTATCTCAACACTACCAGATAAAGGAAGAGAAAAAGAAACAGATACAGAAAATGAAGACAAAGCAAAGAACCCATTGATGAAACCACTACGGATGATGACAGAGATGGAGAAAGCAACAGGTGCCGCAGCTCTACAGGCCCAAGGCCTGGTGAAACAGAGGAGTAGAGAAAAGTAAAGAAAGTACAGCAAGTTACTGTTTTTGACAAGTTTTGCAACGTTCACAAGTTTAAGCACGTACCCACATGAACTAATGTGAGAAACCCTTTGCACTTTGCCTATGAACCTTAAGGCTATAGCCACAAACTCTCGCAGTGTATATAGTTACCCCAGAGGTACCACCACCAGAGGACGCCTGTTTATGGGGCCTGGCTCTCCACCACAAGAGGGTACCTGGTCAGCACCAACTGTGGAGGCCGCCTCTACATCCTGCCAGAAGAGGCTGAAGGTGCGGCTCCACCAGGCCAGGTATACCCTGAAACCACCAGACCACGAAAGCCGCCTCTACATCCTGCCAGAAGTGGCTGAAGGTGCGGCCAACGGGAGAGGAAGATTGGAGGAAAGGTCTGGGGAAGCGGATGGCTCAGACCTGGTTGCCAAAGGGACCGGTGACCTGCCTCCTGAGAGGGTTTTGGGGTTTTGGGTGGGTTAACGGACTTGTGGGTGGAGGGTGGTGATACCTGGTGGTTTTAAAATGTTTTAAATGTTTTACAGTTTTATGCATTTTAATATGTTGTCTTGCAGCCCGAGGACGTGCTGGTGATAACTAAGGGGGAATGTGGTGCCCCTGACCTGGTCAGGCACCACTGAGTACTGCACCCATGCTGGGGGCAGTGCAATACAGGTAATCCAGAAGGCTGACCGAGGTGTGACTACACAGGCGCATAGTGATCAGGTCTCACACATTTACCTTTGAGAGGACTCCTGAGTAGAGTTGAGCGCGGTTCGCGGTTCGAGGTTCTCCAGTTCGAGGCTCGAGTGATTTTGGGGGCTGTTCTAGATCGAACTAGAACTCGAGCTTTTTGCTAAAGCTCGATAGTTCTAGATACGCTCGAGAATGGTTCTAGCAGCAAAAAGCAGGGCTTTTTACAGCTACAGTGTGCAGGAGCCATCGCTGGCAGCCTGCCACAAGCTGGTAACCAAGATAAACATCGGGTATCCAACCAAAGCGCTTTGGTTAGTAACCCGATGTTTATCCTAGTTACGTGCAGGAAGCCCACACTTCCCCGCTCAGCTCGCTCCGCCCCCTCCTGCCCGCGACATGTACACACACACACACACTCTGCACACACACTCTGCACACATGGTCCCGCTCGGCTTACCTGCGGTGATGAAGTCCCGCCATCCCGACCTCAGCGCTGTCACTGTCCTCCATGGCCGCCGCTTGTCACATCACCTTCTCTTGCTTCCGACCCGAGACTGACTAGCGGTGACGTCACGGGCCTCTCGCGATACTTGGCTGTGAAGGCAGCGGTCATTGAACTCAGTGACAGGTGCTGTCAGTGTGCAGGAGATCAGCGCAGGTAATGTACCTCGCTGACAGCAGCACTTGTCATGCCTTGCAGTGACCTGGGCTGACCCATTGATGTTAGCTCAGGTCACTGCATTGCTCTCCCAGCCAATGGGGAACATTCTGCTCTTCATTGACTGGGACAGTGTGGATCGTCATGGCAACCCCTTGGATTACACCAGACCTGGATTTGTTTTTCTTTCTAATAAATTGGTTAAAGAGGGAATGTTTTGGGGAGTGTTTTTTCAAATAAAAATGTGTTTGTCGTCTATTTTTTTTATTACTGACTGGGTTGGTGATGTCGGGTATCTGATAGACACCTGACCTCACCAACCCCAGGGCTTGATGCCAGGTGACATTACACATCTGGTATTAACCCCATATATTACCCCGTTTGCCACCGCACCAGGGCGCGTGATGAGCTGGGGCGAAGCACCAGGATTGGCGCATCTAATGGATGCGCCACTTCTGGGGCGGCTGCGGCCTGCTATTTTTAGGCTGGGGAGAGTCTAATAACCATGGACCTCCCTAGTCTGAGAATATCAGACCCCAGCTGTCTGCTTTACCTTGGCTGGTGATCCAATTTTGGGGGGACCCCTACGTGTTTTTTTTTTTAATTATTTATTTAATTTAAAATAACAGCGTGGGGTGCCCTCAGTTTTGGATTACCAGCCAAGGTGAGGTTGCCAGCTGTGGTCTGCAGGCTGCAGCCGTCTGCTTTACCCTAGCTGGCTACAAAACTAGGGGGAACCCTACGTCATTTTTTTTTTCATTTTTTTGGCTAAATACAAAGCTAAGCACCCCTTAGTGCCACATGAAAGGCACCAAAGGGTGCAAAATTACAAAATGCAGGAGAGTGGGACATTATGTGTCTTTCTGCCATTATAATGACAGAAAAGACTGATATGAAGTGTACAAGCACAAGAAAATCACCAGAGCGCTCTACGCTGTGAAAAGCAGTAGAAAATGGCACTGGAGGGAACATGTGACCGCCTCATGTAGGATGAAGCTATGGATCCTGGGTAAATTTATGCATTTACCCTCTTTCAGTTTTTTTGCAGTACACAAAAAAAACGGAAGGCACACGGATGACAAACAGATGACATACGGACCGTCTACGGAACGGAAACGGATGCCACACGGATGCACCCGTGAAAAAAAACGGACTGTTTTTTGCAGACCGCAAAAATGGATCGGTCGTGTTAATGTAGCCTTATTCTGATCTGCCATTTATAAACAGCAGGCAGAAATAAGTGAATAGCGCCCCCCAGCGTCAGAAAATCTCCGGGGTTTCAGGGCTAGCTGAGACCCTGGCGATCATGATTCAGGACGGTTTTTCCGGTCCCCGCTCACGTGATCACAGGTATACACCGTACACCGATGATCACGTTACAGTAAATGACAGCGCCGGTAAAAAATTATTTATCTCCCATCTGGCATGAACAAACACTTCTTCTCCACTTCTTCTCCACTTCTTCTCCACTTCTTCTCCACTTCTCCACTTCTTCTCCACTTCTCCACTTCTTCTCCACTTTTTCTCCACTTTTTCTCCACTTTTTCTCCACTTTTTCTCCATTTTTTCTCCACTTTTTCTCCACTTTTTCTCCACTTTTTCTCCACTTTTTCTTCACTTTTTCTCCACTTTTTCTCCACTTCTTCTCCACTTTTTCTCCACCTTTTCTCCATTTTTTCTCCATTTTTTCTCCACTTTTTCTCCACTTTTTCTCCACCTTTTCTCCACTTTTTCTACATTTTTTCTCCACTTTTTCTCCACTTTTTCTCCACTTTTTCTCCACCTTTTCTCCACTTTTTCTCCACTTTTTCTCCACTTTTTCTCCACTTCTTCTCCACTTCTTCTCCATTTTTTCTCCACCTTTTCTCCACTTTTTCTCCACTTTTTCTCCACTTTTTCTCCACTTTTTCTCCATTTTTTCTCCCTTTTTTCTCCACTTTTTCTCCACTTTTTCTCCATTTTTTCTCCACTTTTTCTCCATTTTTTCTCCATTTTTTTCTCCACTTTTTCTCCACTTTTTCTCCGTTCTTTTTCTATGGTCAGTCTACCCATTAGCTCTGCCATGCATAGTGTAGCTCTACACCTACTGCACATGTTACTTTATGATTGACATCTCTTTCGTACCAGAGCTGTCTAAGCCTACTCTGACCCCATATTTGTCATTACTATATTGTCCTTGTACTGTATTATGACATTTGTATCATGTCTTGCTGTGTTGCAATTTTTTTGCTGCATCCCAATTGTACCTCTACATTGTTCGAGTTTATGTTATTGTACTCTCACTCTTATGTGATACTGATTATTGTCATTTTTCATGATTACATGCAGATAAGTCCAATCTGATGAAGGCTCAGGCCGAAACGTCATTTGTAACTTGTTTTGGACAAAAACATATATGCTTATGAAAAATTTTTTTTTCTTAATACGGACCAATAAAGAGTGATTTTGCATTACTATCCGTTGTGACTTACTGACTTAGTCTGGGAGATTTAGAGTGCCGAGGTTACTCACTAATTTTATCTATTATTACCTCTAAGCACCTATATACCAGTGAGCAGAGCTTCCTCTACAATAGTTCTCCTGATTAGGCATGCCCTTACCTCATGAGCAGGGCATTGCAGCTTTGGTAGCAACCATTACGACATGGACTCTGCTGCTGTGGACCTGGGGAGAGTGAGTGCAGATTCATTGCACCCACACTCCTCACATGAAGGGTCCGCACTCCTAGAAAATGGGGGATACGTTCCCTGAGTGTCTCCCCCCCATATTCTAGACGGTCCAGAGTCGTCGTAGGACCCCTTTATTTTTTTTCTTACAATAAATTGGTGAAAGAGGAAATGTTTTGGGGACTGTTTTTTCAAATAAATTTCTTTTATATAGTTTATAGTTTTTAAGGTTGAAGGGAGACTCTAAGTCCATCTAGTTCAACCCGTAGCCTAACATGTTGATCCAGAGGAAGGCAAAAAAACCCCAATGTGTCAAATAAGCTCCAATGGGGAAAAAAAATCCTTCCTGACTCCACATACGGCAATCAGACTAGTTCCCTGGATCAACACCCTTTCATAAAATCTAATATACATAACTGGTAATATTATATTTTTCAAGAAATGCGTTCAGGCTCTGCTTAAATTTTACTAGTGAATCCCTCATTACAACATCATACGGCAGAGAGCTCCATAGTCTCACTGCTCGTACAGTAAAGAATCCTCATCTGTGATTATGATTAAACATTCTTTCCTCAAGACGTAGCGGATGCCCCCGTGTTCCAGTCGCAGGCCTAGGTGTAAAGAGATCTTTGGAAAGGTCTCTGTACTGTCCCCTCATATATTTATACATTGTGATTAGATCCCCCTAAGCCTTTGTTTTTCCTAACTAACTAACCCCAAGTTTAATAACCTGTCTTGGTATTGCAGCCCCCCCCCATTCCTCTAATAATCTAGGTCGCTCTTCTATCTACCTGTAAGATTATGCTATTTATAACCTTCTATACTTTTGCTAACAAGAAATGCATCCATTCCTCTCTTAAATTCATTCAGTGAGTTGGCCATCACCACTTCCTCAGGAAGAGAGTTCCAGAGCCTCACTGCTCTTACCGTGAAGAACCCTCTTCTATGCTGATGTAGGAATTTTCTTTCCTCCAATCGAAAAGAATGCCCCCTTGTTCTTGTCATAGTCCTTAGTACAAACAGATCATGGGAGAGATCTCTATATGGCCCTCTGATATATTTGTACATATTTATTAGGTCTCCCCTAAGTCTTCTCTTTTCTAGAGTAAATAGACCTAATTTTGATAACCTTTCCGTGTATTGTAATGCACCCATTCCATTTATTATTTTAGTAGCCCGCCTCTGAACCCTTTCAAGTTCAGTAATGTCTTTCTTCAGCTCCGGCGCCCAAAATTGCACACAATACTCCAAGTATGGTCTGACTAGTGATTTGTACAGAGGGAGAATGATGTTTTCATCTCGTGCCCCCAGACCTCTTCTAATGCATCCCATCACCCTATTTGCTTTGGTGGCTGCTGCCTGACACTGGGCACTCCAATTTAGATTCTTATTCACTAAGATGCCTAAGTCTTTTTCCATGTCTGATTTCCCCAGCAGTTTCCCATTTAGTAAGTAATCGTAGCATCTGTTTCTCCTTCCCATGTGCATAACCTTACACTTATCTGTGTTAAACCTCATTTGCCATTTTTCAGCCCAATTCTCCAATTTACTCAAATCCATCTGTAGTTGCAAACTGTCCTCCTTTGTGTTAACTACCTTACATAGTTTTGTATCATCTGCAAATACTGATATTTTACTCTGTAAACCATCCACCAGATCATTAATAAATATATTAAATAGTAGGGGGCCCAATACAGACCCCTGTGGCACCCCACTAGTAACCCTGGCCCAATCTGAGTATGCACCATTAATAACCACTCTTTGTTTTCTACCACTAAGCCAGCTACCTACCCATCTACACACATTTTCCCCGAGCCCAAGCTTTCTCATTTTACTTAGCAGTCTTTTATGTGGGACAGTGTCAAATGCTTTACCGAAGTCGAGATAAATGACATCCAATGATTCTCCTCGGTCCATGTGAGAGCTTACATCCTCATAGAAACTGATCAGGTTAGTTTGACAGGAGCGATCCTTCATAAATCCATGTTGATATGGAGTTAAACAGTTATTAACATTGAGACATTCCATAATAGTATCCCTTAAAAACCCTTCAAACATTTTACCCACAACAGATGTTAAGCTTACCGGCCTATAGTTTCCAGGTTCCCTTTTGCACCCTTTTTTGAATATTGGTACCACATTTGCTAGCCGCCAATCCAGTGGAACAGACCCAGTTTCTATAGAGTCTTTAAATAAAAGGAATAGAGGCCTGTCTATCACATTACTTAACTCCCTTAATACCCGAGGGTGAATGCCATCAGGGCCTGGTGATTTGTCAATTTTAATGTTACTAAGTCGGTTCTGCACTTCTTCCTGGGTTAGGCAGGTCATACTTAATGGGGCATTTACATGATCACTCTGCATTTCCTCTGGCATATGCTTTTCCTGTGTGAACACAGTTGAGAAAAAAGTATTTAAAACATTTGCTTTTCCCACATCGCTTTCTATGATTTTACCCTCATTATTCTTTAAAGGGCCAACACCATCAATTTTAATCTTTTTTCTGTTTATATAATTAAAGAATAGTTTGGGATTTGCTTTGCTTTCCTTAGCAATGAGTCTCTCAGTTTCTACTTTTGCTAAATATATTTGTTTTTTACACATTTTATTTTTTTCTCTATATATTTTTAATGCTTCCTCGCTGCCTTCTTGTTTTAGCTTTTTAAATGCCTTTTTCTTATTATTCATTGCCCCTTTTACATCCTTATTTAGCCACATTGGTTTTCTCCTGTTCCTAGCCCTTTTTTTCTGTATGGTATGGCTAGCTCGCAGTGGGTGTTTAATACCGATTTAAAAATGTCCCACTTATTTTCTGTGCTCCCATTTTTGAGGACATTGTCCCAATCAATTTGGCGAAGGTCTTCTCTAAGCTGATCAAACTTTGCTTTGCTGAAATTCAGCGTTTTTGTAACCCCCCTCCAAGGCACCTTACTAAAGGACAAGTGGAATTGTATTATATTGTGGTCACTATTCCCTAGGTGCCCATCCACTCGTACGTCTGTTATTCTATCTGGCCTGTTGCTTAAAATTAAGTCCAGAAGGGCTGCCCCTCTATCCGGCCTCCAGAAGGGCTGCCCCTCTATCCGGCCTCCAGAAGGGCTGCCCCTCTATCCGGCCTCCAGAAGGGCTGCCCCTCTAGTTGGGCTCGGCACAAGTTGGGACAGATAATTATCCTTAGTTACTGACAGAAACCGGTTTCCTTTCTGAGATACGCAGGTTTCAGTTTCCCAGTCTATATCGGGGTAATTGAAGTCCCCCATAATAATCACCTCATTGTGATTTGCTGCTTTGTCTATTTGTTTCAATAATACATTTTCAGTGGTTTCTGTTATATTTGGTGGCTTATAACAAACCCCTATGAGGATTTTATTAGTTTTCCCTCCTTGTATCTCCACCCATAGAGACTCCACCTCTTCATTTCCCTCTTGAATATCTTCTCTTAGTCTGGGCTTTAAACTGGACTTTATATATAGACAGACTCCACCCCCTGGACTTTATATATATATACAGACTCCACCCCCTTTCGTTTTTTTACGATCCCTCCTAAACAATTCATATCCTTGCAGGTTAGCCGTCCAGTCATAACTGTCATCTAACCATGTCTCAGTTATTCCTACTATGTTGTATTTCTCCTCATACATTACCAGCTCCAGTTCCTCCATCTTATTGGTCAGGCTTCTTGCATTGGTCAGCATGCAGGAAAGAAGTTTTGCTCCCCTTTTCTTAGCTTCCTTCTGATTACCCTGTCTTGGGTCCTCTTTACGGCATCTAGTATCCTTGATTAGTTTGTCCTTCTGTTGCATGTTCTTGTCTGCTGTTTTTTCTCCCATCCCCTCTTCTTCTAGTTTAAAGCCCTCCTGATGAGTGTGGCAAGCCTTCTGGCGAACGTGTGTTTCCCAGGTTTTGTGAGGTGTATCCCGTCTCTTGCGAGAAGTCCATCGTAGAGGTAATTCACTCCATGGTCCAAGAATCCAAATCCTTGCTGCCTGCACCACCGTCGTAGCCAGTTGTTCAAATCTAGTATCCTATTCCATCTTCTGTCGATTTTTTTTTTTTTGTTAGTACTAACAGTTTATGATGTTGGGTATCTAATAGACGCCATGACATCACAAACTGCTGGGCTTGATCTCAGGTGACTTTACAGCTAGTATCAACCCGATTTATTACCCCGTTTGCCACTGCACCAGGGCACGGGAGGAGCTGGGGTGAAGCGCCAGGATTGGCGCATCTAGTGGATGCGCCACGTCTGGGGTGCCTGCGGCCTGCTATTTTTAGGCTGTGAAGGCCCAATAACTATGGACCTTCCCACCCTGAGAATACCAGACCACAGCTGTCCGCTTTACCTTGGCTGGTGATCCAATTTTGGGGGACCCTACTTTTATTGTGTAATTATTAATATTTATAAAATAATTATAAAAAAGAGCCTGAGGGGACCTCCACATTGGATCCCCAACCACGGTAAAGCTGCCAGCTGTGGTTTTCAGGCTACAGCCGTCTGCTTTACCCTAGCTGGCTATCAAAAATGGGGGGACCCAACGTCATTTTTTTTTTTAACTATTTTTTAAATAGAAAAAATTAATGGGCTTCCCTGTATTTTGATTGCCAACCAAGGTAACGGCAGGCAGATGGGGGTGGCAACCCATAGCTGTCTGCTTTATCTGCGCTGAGAATCAAAAATACCGCGGAGCGCTACGTCATTTTTTTAAAGATTTATTTTTACAGCACTGTGATGTCCAGCAATCAAAATACAGGGAAGCCCATTTTGTTTTTAGTTATTTAAATAAATAATTAAAAAAAATATATATGGGCTCCCGCTGCATTTTTTGTATTGCTAGCTAAGGGTAATCCAAGCAGCTACTGGCTGCTAACCCCCACTGCTTGGTGTTACCTTCACTGGCAATGGAAAATCCAGGGAAGCATTTTTTATTTTTTTTGCCAAAAAACTACAAAAAAAGGACGTGAGCTTCGCCATATTTTTGTATGCTAGCCAGGTATAGCAGGCAGGTGCTGAAAGAGTTGGATACAGCGCCAGAAGATGGCGCTTCTATGAAAGTGCCATTTTCTGAGGCGGCTGCAGACTGCAATTTGCAGCAGTGGGGCCCAGAAAGCTCAGGCCAACCTGTGCTGCGGATTCCAATCCCCAGCTGCCTAGTTGTACCTGGCTGGACACAAAAATGGGGCGAAGCCTACGTCATTTGTTTTCTAATTATTTCATGAAATTCATGAAATAATAAAAAAGGGCTTCCCTATATTTTTGGTTCCCAGCCGGGTACAAATAGGCAACTGGGGGTTGGAGGCAGCCCGTGGCTGCCTGCTGTACCTGGCTAGCATACAAAAATATGGCGAAGCCCACGTCATTTTTTTGGTGGGCAAAAAACTTCTGCATACAGTCCTGGATGGAGTATGCTGAGCCTTGTAGTTCTGCAGCTGCTGTCTGTCTGTATGGAGAAGAGCAGACAGCAGCTGCAGAACTACAAGGCTCAGCATACTCCATCCAGGACTGTATGCAGAAGTTTTTTGCCCACCAAAAAAATGACGTGGGCTTCGCCATATTTTTGTATGCTAGCCAGGTACAGCAGGCAGCCACGGGCTGCCTCCAACCCCCAGTTGCCTATTTGTACCCGGCTGGGAACCAAAAATATAGGGAAGCCCGTTTTTTTTAATTATTTCACTTATTTCATGAAATAATTAAAAAACAAATGACGTGGGCTTCGCCCCATTTTTGTGTCCAGCCAGGTACAACTAGGCAGCTGGGGATTGGAATCCGCGGCACAGGTTAGCCCGAGGTTTCTGGGCGCCTCTGCTGCGAATTTCAGTCTGCAGCCGCCCCAGAAAATGGCGCTCTCATAGAAGCGCCATCATCTGGCGCTGTATCCAACTCTTCCAACAGCCCTGGAGCCGGGTGGCTTGTTGGGTAATCATGAGTTAATACTGGCTTTGTTTTACTAGCCAGTATTAAGCCAGAGATTCTTAATGTCAGGCACGTTTGAACCGGCCATTAAGAATCTCCAATAAAGGGTTAAAAAAAAGACACCACACAGAGAAAAAATACTTTAATAGAAATAAATACACAGACACATTAGAGACTCCATCTTTATTACCCTCTGTCAGCCCAATAAACCAGCGCTGATAAGAGGTTTTTTTATTAATATTTTATACTTTTTATTGCTATCCTTGTTTTAGACACAAATTTATTCAAAACAATTCACACAATAGAACAAGGAAAAAGAAAGAAGAATAAACCACATATGGTAGAAATAAAAATAAAAGTAAAAATAAAGAATAAGTAATTGATAGTGCAGCAAACAGATACCAGGTGTCTGGTTGCAGTACCCCGGCCGGTAGTAGAGCAATTATTAAATCTAGTATAGTATATTAAGTGATGCTTCAAGGCATATGATATTTAATGCCAATTGAAACTATCACTGCAACATGATTTTTCAGATACCTGGAGAGTTTTTTTCAATCCATAAGCAAAAAGGTTTTTAATAGAGGCTTAAATTATAAGCAGCAATTTCAGCGTTCCAAGTGCCTTTAAATGAATTTGAAGAAACTGCACTTCCGGATTGTAGTGAGGATTGTAGTGAGGATGAGGTTCCCCAGCCCATCACTTGATGAGCTGGGGCACCGCATCCTCACTACAATCCTCACTACAATCGGGAAGCAGCATGCAGCCTTCACTCCGTGAGAGATCAGTGCTGCTGGCTGTCAGCGGTAACAGCGGTAACGCTGACAGACGCGTTACCATAGCAACGGTGCTCTCGGAGCCGCGGTTAGCGGTGACGTCACCGCTAACTGCGTTGCTATGGCAACGGTGATCTCCCTTAATGACCGGCTGTGTCAGCCAGTCCCTAACGGAACGGGGAGTCGACCGTGTGCTAGAGCATGTCGCCGGTACACGGAGATACACAAATGTGCACCGTGTACCGGAGAGATGCACTCGCAGGTCCTACATGACGCGTCATAGTCATGTGACTAGTCTGTAGCCAATGAGATAATAGCCACGTGACTGGTCACATGGCTATTTTGACGTCACGATAGGTCCTACATCTCTGCTGGCAGTGCCGGTCACCGGGAGGATTCAGCGATCATCGGATGGAATAGCGGCAGGAGACAGAGTGCAGGAGGGATCGCGGGGACCGGTAAGTGTTATGGCAATGTTTATTAACTGTTTGTGTACATTTATCATGCATTTTTATGTGTTTGTGATTGCCTCCCATTATAGCCTATTGGTTCGAGTTCGGTTCGTCGAACGTTCGACGAACCGAACTCGAACGGGAGCTCCGTTCGGCGAACCGACCTCGAGCCGAACCGTGACCGGTTCGCTCATCTCTACTCCTGAGAGCTTCCAGGAGGGGGCGTGCCCTCCATGTCCACTCAAGGGGTGTGGTAGAGAGCCTGGTTGCTAGGTGGCGTAGGCAGGCACAGTGGGGAAAGAGAAAGAGAAGGAGGAACAAGCAGTCTGGAGTAGAGTGTTGAGGAGTGAGGAGTATGGAAGTGGAGCTCAGACAGAGCAGACATGCAGAACCCACGACTGAGCCAGTTTAGTGAGTACAGCTCAGGGACAGCAGTCGCAGGCAGCAGACCCTGGAGTCTGTCACAAGCTGACAGCGGACGCGCAGTGACTACTGACGGGGGAGATCGGTCACCTGGTAGTGCCGCCCGAAATCCACCCAAGGCTAAAGAGAGCAAAGGGGTGGCAGAGTAAGGGGACTGCCAGGGAGGTACCAGGCCCGCACGGGTAACAGGTCCCAGTGCAGAGATAGATTCACCTTTCTTCTGCCAAACCTGCCTGAGGGGGCAATTCAGACCCTCAAGACAACACCACAGAGTCCGCAGCCACGTAGCAAAGTGAGGGCCCATAGTTCACAGGAGGCAAGCAGCTGGAATGACCTGATCCAGGCTACAAGCAAACGGGCTGAAACGAGGGGAGCAGCAACTTCCCTGGGTGACCCCGTAGGGACTGCAAGTCGGGGTCATCACAAACAACAGAAGGGCTAGAGAAGGCGAGTCAGTAGCCACCCTCACAAGTCAGCCTGAAGGACGCCTGGTTCCAGCCTGGTTCATCCCAGCTACGCCCGGGTTACTCACCCTGCCACCATCAGTGAGTAAAATTCCTGAAAGACTGTTTGGACTGTGCCTGAGTCATTCTGCGCCTTGTGGTTCCACACACTTACACAGGGCCCTGGGGCTTGCCTCACTCTCGGGAGGCCACTACATCTGACTGCACCCACCATCAGCCCCAGGCACCCCTTAATCTGCAGTGGCGGTCCCCACTGACCGCAATACCGAGAGTGGCGTCACGACAATCCTAAAGAAGATTCCCTGCCTGTGACCAGACCGTCCCACCATGTGAAGTCCCTGAAGGTAATGCACCGCTACACCGCACCTGTGGGGCTTCACATCCTCACTTATGTCCTCAAACATCCTAGACATTTATCTATCAGACCATGCACCAGTCACATTCAAATCCAGTTTGGGAGGGGCAGTAATTAGAGAGCGGAAATGGAGATTCCCATCGTATCTTTATCAGTCAGAGGACTTTAAGAAGTCTTTACAGACCTTTTGGGACACATACAAAATAGACAACAAGGAACATAGCGAGGACGTTCATCTATTCTGGGCGGCCTCTAAAGCAGTGGTAAGGGGGCAAATACTTGCATATGTTATCTACAGAAAGAAAAAGCTAATGAAGCGTACTCTGGAAGCCCAGAAACATTTAACCCAGACATACAAGGCGTTTAAACTTTCTAATACACCCGCGGCAAAACAAAAATTCCTAAAAGCCAAAGAGGCTGCAGACAGGTTGGCTCACGAAGCAGCACTGAACAATATTGATTACTTGAAACACAAATGCTTTAAATGGGGCAACAAACCGGGAAGACTTTTGGCTTCCATGACAAAGCCATTCAAACAAGCCACTAAAATCCAAAAGATTAAAAAAAAAGGGACGGGACAATCACATCCAGAGACGATGAGATAACAGAGGAGTTTAGGGCCTTTTTTGGGTCACTTTACTCAGCTGAGACTGGAAATACTACTGATGGGGCTGGTTTTCTTCGGCCTGAGGTAACTCCACCCCTGTCTGAGGAACAGAAAGCCATACTGGATGCACCCCTTGGTACGGTGGAGGTAATGCAAACTATTAACACCCTCAAGGTCGCTAAAGCACCGGGACCTGACGGGTTTAGCAACGAGTATTATATATTGTTAGAACCCTCTGTAGGACCGCATCTATGTGCAATGTTCAATGAAATAGTGAGAGCTAAGAAGCTTACAGACGGTTTCATTGAAGCGTGTATTATTGTCCTGCCCAAGCTGGGTAAAGATCCGTTACAAGTTGAAGGGTATAGGCCAATTTCTTTACTCAACCCAGACTTTAAAATCTTCACTAAAATATTAGCTAATAGATTACAACAAATTATCCTGGATTTGATATTGCCTTGCCAAACTGGGTTCATTCATGGAAAGTCGATTACCTATAATATTAGGATGGCAATAGGAGCTATCTCATACAGCAGACGGCACCGAAACACCAAGAACATCATTGTAGGATTAGATGCGGACAAGGTCTTCGATAGGGTTTCTTGGGGCTATTTGTATGGCCTTCTTGATAGACGAAAATTTGGTCCCTGGTTTGGCGAGGCAATCCAAATGATTTACAAGGACCCAAGATCTTATCTGTCCATAAACAATGCGCCATCTCAATCTTTTAATATACAGAGGGGAACGCGTCAGGGATGCCCACTTTCAGCGTTATTATTTAACCTGGCGTTAGATCCACTTCTACGAGCATTACAAAATTTAACCTGGCGTTAGATCCACTTCTACGAGCATTACAAAATTTGCCAGAGTTCCAGGGAGTGAAGGTCGGACATGCTATGATCAAAATGTTGGCCTTTGCAGATATTGTTTTGCTATTTATAGCCAACCCTGCTCAAGCAATCATGGCAATAATGAATACACTAAACAGATTTGGGGAAATCTCAGGCTTTAAAGTTAACTACAACAAATCGGAGGCATTGGCGATATTTAGAACTGGTAAAATTAATGATGCCTCATTTCCATTTCAATGGTGTTCAGAGTCTATTAGTTACCTGGGCATCCAACTTCCAGCCAACCCGTCACTGATGTATAAATTAAACTATAGGCCTTTTATAGCCTCCTTGCTTCAGCTCCTGCAGTCATGGGACAGATTTAAACTCTCTTTCTCAGGCCGGTGTCATCTCATAAAAATGATAGCGTTTCCTAAATTGATGTATCGCTTCCAATCTCTTCCATTGCTGCTAACCAACTCTGATATAAAGATGCTAAATACGGGATTCAGGAAATTCATCTGGGGACGTGTGGGGTGTTCCAGGATAAGCCTCTCTAAACTTACCCTTCCCAAAAAGGATGGGGGAATTAATCTTCCAGATATTGGTAGATATAATCTTGCAGCAAATTTCAGATATGTCTTGGATTGGGTGCGAGGCTCCTCCCATTTTGCCAATGTCCAACTGGAAGGACAGTTATACACACACTTATCTTTGATGACCTTGTTACACCTGAGAGGAGATGAGCTTCCAGGCGACATCACAGAGCATCCCACACTTTGGGCTACAATAAAAACATGGAGGAGGGTAAGAAAGATTTGCGGTGCTAGCTGCTATGTAACACCATTCCAGACATTTAGGGGGAACTCACACTTTCTAGAGGGCAGGCCCACAGTGGAGTATGAGATTCTGGCCACGCAAAAATGTCAGATGGCGGTGGATATGCTGGATTACGGCTTTTCTTTACTAACTTTTGAGGAATCGACACGCCGCTTTCCAGCATTCACGCACAAACCTTTCTAAGGCTATGTGCGCACTTTCAGTTTTCACCTGCGTTTCAGCTGCTTTTTAGGTCCGTTTTGAACTGCAGCGTTTTCATGCCAAAATGCATGCGTTTTGGTTTTCCAGCAAAGTCTATGGAAAATGTGAATTTCTTGTCCGCACTTTGCGTTTCCAAACGCAGCATTTAATTTGCATAATTTTGGGCAAAAACTCTGCGTTCAAAGAAGCAGCATGCCAATTGTTTTTGCCATTTGGGCTGCGTTTTGATAACATTGAAGTCAATGAGAAGTTGCATAAAGCAACAAACATCAAAATTCCAGCGTTTTTCCTGCTTCTTAGCTGCAGAAACGATGCGTTTTGGGCTACCAAAACGCATGCTTTTCTGACATCAAAATAATGGAATCATATGTCCCTTTACAGACAGACATAGTCCGAAAATTAAATTAATCAAAAATATTAAACTAATGATATTTTCCCCAAAAATATTATAAAACCGCTATAATTATATTAAATATAACTTTTTTCTTTATGATTTAAATAATTATATTTGTTTGCTTTTTTTCCCCTTTTATCATAGTGTTTGTATGTTTAAACTTTATTTTGTTGTGTCTTTGTGATCAAAACGCATCTGACTTTTGGCAATGGAAAAGCTAGTAAAAAGCGCTAAAAACGCAGCTAAAACGCGGTAAATACGCACATGTATTTACCGCGTTTGGATGGTCAAAAGCAACTTTGGCAAAAGCAATTTGTGCCAAAACATGCGTTTTGAAAAGCAAGTAGGACGTCGCAAAGTGCGGACATAGCCTTATTCCTTCAAGCTTATAGCTTGGCACTAAAAAATATTGCTCAACGAGCAGGAGTAGGGCCAAGTAGAAAATTGTACACTTTTATCCGTAACGCTAGGACGTAGGCCACCTCCACTAGCCAGATATAGTCGTTGCTACGTCCTCACTGGAACTGGGAAGAGGAGAAGGCGGGCCCGGCCAAATGGAAAACAGAGTTCCCGGAATATGAGATAGCAGATATACTGGGAGCTACCCTGTCTCTAGTAAAATTAGTGCCATATGCTAGTTACACAGACATGGCTTTGCGGGTCTTTCATAGGGCGTACATATCACCTCTGGTTCGGTCGAGGATGTCATCTACAATATACGCTTGCGCTAAGTGTGGTCTGGCAAAAGCTACACTATACCATCAGTTTTGGGAATGCACGCAAATTTTGGAACTGTGGAAACAAGTACATCTGAGAATTCAAAGCACATACAAGATTAAATTCCAGTTAACCCCTCAATGGGCCATCTTTAATATCCTAGGGGAGACTCAGTGTGAGGTTTTCTGACTTTTTGCCTTGTTTTGTCATTTTGCTTTAATCTGTTTTTTCTTCATTGGCCATCTTGCTTCCTGTTCTGTTGCCCTCACCTTTGCCCTCAGTCAATATGGATTCCTCAGCTTCTATGTTCCCGCCCTGTTCCCTGCCAATTACCTGTTAAGCCATCTCAGCTGATGGACCAGTGCTTCTGAATCCTGTTTGCAGTCTGCCTGTAACCTGGTCTCCTGAAGTCTTTGGAAGAACTACTTTTCTGCCATCCTCTGTTTTGGATCCGTGGAACTCGTGTCCACACAGGAACTGCTCGGCCATGGACGTTTACAAGTACAGTAAGGCTAGTTTCACACTTGCGTTGGACGGGATCCGTAGCATTGCGTTGTGTGACGCATGCAATGCATGCGTTGCATATAGTGGCACAACGGATGCTACGGATTGTACAAAATAACGCAATCCGTTATAGGTTTTTTTTCTTGACTTTACACATCTGAGCATGCGCAGTTGTGTAAAGACGGATGCGTTAACGGAATCCGTCAAATGACGGATTCTAACGGAATCTGCCACCATAGGCGTCCATTATAAAAACAACGGACGCCGACGGAATCCTGCAGGTTGCGTTTTTTTGAAGTGCAGAAAAACGCTACATGCAGCGTTCCATCCGTCCGACGGTCACTGACGGTCAGCGTCAAAACAACTGATGCGCCGCGGGGCGGATGCAATGCAAGACCATCCGTTGCTATCCGTAGCTAATAGAAGTCTATGAGGCATATAACGGTTTCCTGCAACGGTTACCGTAATTCCTCAAGGCTGCGGATAGCAACGGAAGCCGTCCAACGCAGGTGTGAAACTAGCCTAAGAGAGACTGAATTATACTTTGACACTTCTGCTGAACTTTGAGGATCTATTCCTGCTTAATTTGTTCCCAGCCTCTGCACCCTGCAACTGTTTCACCCTTCATGTTTTGTGCACTTACTTGTATGAAGTAATACAAGAACTGTTTAGCAAACCTGTGTCTCTGTGTTTCCCTTGTACCCTTGCACTAGACTCTATACAAACAGTATTTAACACCTTACAAGATTCAGAAGCCAAGAATAGAGTCTGCAGGGTCTGGGAATATGGAAGCCCGTATTAGCAATCTGTGTGAAGTGACAGACAATTCTTACTGAGATACAGGCTTTAAAGACCAGCATTGCAAGTGTGCAGGATCGTAATGAACACAATCTGCAGCTTTTTGGACAAACCATTCGTGATTTACAGACCCGGATTGAGGCCCTAGAGGGGCGACTCCAAGCACCATCTTCACCCCTGGTTTCTGGAATCCCCAAGTTGCCACCATTCCACTTTGGTGGTGAACGGGAAAAATTCAGGGGATTTATTAACCAATGCAAACTGTTTTTTGCTGCTCATGCATCACAGTTCCTCAGTGAGCTATCGAGAGTGCTAACAATAATCATGCTGCTCACCAACAAGGCTCTTGCATGGGCTAATCCCCTGATTGAGACTGATGATGATTGTTTGAATAATCTGAATGATTCCATTTCAGCCATGGGTCAGGTGTTTGATGACCCGAACCGAGGTGCTACAGCAGAAGCAGCCATGTTGACTTTGCCTCAGGGTAAACGTTTTGTAGCAGAGTATGCCTTGGAGTTCAGAAGATGGGCCCTCGACACTATTTGGGATAGTTCCGCCAAGAAGTCTGTCTTCTGGAAAAGATTGTCTTCTGTGATTAAGGACGAACTTGCTCGTGCAGATCCTCCCTCTGCCTTCATTACTTTCTGCATTCAGATTGATGGCTCGTTTTACTGAGCACAGACAGGAGAGAGTATCTGAAAATTACCGTATTAACAATTTCCTTCCTTCTCCAGTTAAGGAGTCTCTTGGTAGGAGAACTCGAGACCCTGAACCTGAACCCATGTAGGTGGAGTCTCTACAGAGACGGATCAGTGATGCGTGCAAGGAACATCGACTGAAGGAAAATTTATGTTTCTATTGCGGTAAGTCAGGGCATTTCCTTACAAACTGCCCCAGCCGATACCGTAAGACTACCGCAGCTGTCGTACACTGTGAAAGGAGATCTGTAATATCTGAATCACGGGCTCCAGAGAGATCAGCAGCTATAAACATTGATTATTCGGACTTGAACTCCGTTATTTCTGACTCCGATTCCCACATCAATGCTGCAGTTTTTCAGGGTTCCTCAGCAGTGTCTCAGCCGAGTTGTAAGAAGAACAATTCTCATATATTTCTCTCCATCAAGCTCTGGGTTAACACAGTCAGGGTGTCTAGCTCTGCTATGATTGATTCTGGAGCAAGCGGCAATTTTATGGACATTTCCTTTGCCCAGAAACATGGGATACGTTCTGTGAAGAAGGCTGCTCCTGTACAGATGGAGACTGTGGATGGTTCACTGTTAACCTCTGGACCAGTGGATCAGGAAACAGAGCCCCTGAAGGTTCTCCTGGGCAACAATCATCAAGAGCAACTGTCTTTTATGCTCATCTCTTCTCCCCATTTTCCCATCATCCTAGGATTGCCTTGGCTGCAGGCTCAGAACCCTACAATAAACTGGGAAACCAAGGAGCTGCATTTTCCAGAGAACCAGAAGCAGATAAGTCCTGGGGTTTCAGTCTGTTCAGTCCCTAAGATATCCCCACCAGTCTCCGAGCTACCAGCAATATACTGTGAGTATGCGGATGTGTGTGATAAGTGGAACGCTGACAAGCTTCCCCCCCCCACCATCCCTATGACTGTCCAATTGAACTTTTACCTGGTGCTGAGATACCCTTTGGCAAAATTTAACCCCTGGCTGGACCAGAGTTAAAAGCATTGAAGGACTATATAGATGAAAATTTAGCCAAGGACTTCATTCGCCACTCTTCATCTCCTGCAGGCGCACCCATCTTTTTTATGAAAAAGAAAGAAGGCTCTCTTAGTCTATGCAGGGCCTATCGGCAGCTCAATAAGGTCACAATCAGAAACCGCTACCCACTACCTTTGATCCCTGAATTATTAGAGTTCGGCATGCAAAGATATTTTCTAAATTGGATCTCCGTGGGGCCTATAATTTGGTCCGCATTAGACCTGGGGATGAATGGAAGATGGCATTTAGGTCACGCTATGGACATTTTGACTATCTAGTTATGCTGTTCGGCCTGTGTAACGCCCCAGCTACCTTTCAACATCTAGTTAATGATATTTTCAGGGATCTCTTGGATACATTTGTGGTGATTTATCTAGACGATATTTTAATTTTTTCTAACTCCACAGATGAACATCATAGACATGTGAGGATGGTATTGGAGCGCCTTTGACAGAACCATCTTTATATCAAACTGGAAAAGTGTGAATTCCATCGGATTGAGATTCAATTTTTGGGGTACGTAATGTCTTCACAGGGAATAAGCATGGATGAAAGCAAGACTCAAGCCATCAAAGACTGGCCAGCTCCCAAGAATGTAAAGGAGGTTCAGCGCTTCATCGGGTTTGCCAATTTCTATCCGCGTTTCATCAGGAACTTTTCTGAGGTAGTGTCACCTATCACACAACTTACCCGTAAGAAGTCTACTTTCACCTGGACGCCTCAAGCCCAAGAAGCGTTTTCCCTTTAGAAGAATAAATTCACCTCAGCGCCTATTTAGTGCATCCTAACCCTGAATTTGCCTTTATAGTAGAGGTGGATGCCTCGGACTGCACCATTGGTGCCATACTCTCACAGAGGACAGGTGAGAAGAATGTTTTACATACCTATGCTTTATTTTCCCAGTGGTTGTCTTCAGCGGAAAGAAACTATGACATGGGAAATAGAGAATTGCTGGCCATTATTGCTGCCTTCAAGGAATGGAGACCCCTTCTTCATCGAGCGGCACAGCAGATAATCGTCCTGACTGATCACCGCAATCTGGAATTTATCAGGTCGGCCAAATGCTTGACTCCTCGTCAGGCTCGTTGGAGCCTTTTCTTAAATCAATTTAGTTTTGTAGTTTCCTATAGGCCTGGGTCACGCAATGGGAAGGCTGATGCATTGTCTAGGATCTTCTCGACTGACACCATTTCATTCACGCCTCCTAAGACAATTCTTCCCAATTCCAGATTCCTGGGAGTGATTCATAATCAAGACTTACTCAATGACATCAAGGAGGCATATTCAGATTCCTTGCTAGCAAATCGATCTGATGAAGTAAGTCTGGTCTTCAAAAATGGTATGTGGTTTCAAGGGCAACGTATGTACATACCTGAGGCAGTCAGATTGAGAGTACTGCAACTCGTTCATGATTCAAAAATGGCTGGACACAGAGGAATTCTAAAGCCTCAAGAGTTCCTTTCTCATTTCTTTTGGTGGCCCACTTACAGAAGAGACGTTCAAAATTATGTTACTTCATGTGAAGTCTGTGCGAGATTCAAGACTCCCCGTTCTTCACCTACAGGTCTATTACAGCCCCTACCTATTCCATCCCGTCCATGGGGTTCCATTGCAATGGACTTTATTGTAGAATTGCCAACCTCCCAAGGGAAGAACACTATTTTGGTGGTGGTGGACCGTTTAACGAAAGCAGCTCATTTTATCCCCTGTGTCGGCTTACCCACTGCAAAACAGACATCTGACCTAATTATTCAAAATGTGTTCCGTCTGCATGGTGTACCAGATGAGGTTATTTCTGATCGAGGGGTTCACTTCAAAGTTCTGGCAGAATTTTTGTAAGACATCAAAGTTAATCTTTCTTCTGCCTTTCACCCCCAGACAAATGGACAAACTGTGCGGACCAACCAGACCTTGGAAAAGTATCTCCGCTGTTTCATCTGCCATCTACAAGATGACTGGGTGGATCTACTCCCACTGGATGAGTTTTCATATAACAACTCTCAGAGTGCCTCCACTAAACAGTCTCCTTTTTATGCTAATCTGGGCTATCACCCTAATATTCTTCCTCGCCTTCCCATAGATTCGCCCTTACCAGCTGTGGCTGACAGAATCTCTTCGCTACAGCAGAATCTTGATCTTCTAAAGGAGAACCTTTGATCGGCTCAAGAGAGGTATAAGAAAGCAGCTGATAAGTTTCGTAAGCCTGAACCAGCCTTCAAGGTAGGAGATTTGGTCTGGCTATCAACCAGAAACCTTAAGTTGAGAATTCCAAATTGGGACAAAAGTGAGAGCTGTGGCTTGTCGTCTTCAACTGCCCAGAACCATGAGAATCCATCCTGTGTTTCACGTTTCTCTCCTAAAGGCAGCAGTACCTAATACATTTCCTGGACGTTCTTCTTCCCCTCCTGATCCAGTGTTAATTGATGGTCAGGAAGAATTTGTAGTGGAGAAAATCCTGGACTCAAGGTTGCACAGAAATCAGCTACAGTACCTTATTAAGTGGCAGGGCTACTCATCGGAAGACAACTCTTGGGAACCAGTCGACAACATCAATGCTCCCCGCTTACTCCGCCAGTTCCATCAGAGGTACCCAGACAAGCCTGGTCTGGGGTCGTCCAGTGGCCGTTCCTAAGGGGGGAGTAATGTGAGGTTTTCTGACTTTTTGTTTTGTCATTTTGCTTTAATCTGTTTTTTCTTCATTGGCCATCTTGCTTCCTGTTCTGTTGCCCTCACTTTTGCCCTCAGTCAATATGGATTCCTCAGCTTCTATGTTCCCGCCCTGTTCCCTGCCAATTACCTGCTTAAGCCATCTCAGCTGATGGACCAGTGCTTCTGAATCCTGTTAGCAGCCTGCCTGTAACCTGGTCTCCTGAAGTCTTTGGTAGAACTACTTTTCTGCCATCCTCTGTTTTGGATCCCTGGAACTCGTGTCCATACAGGAACCTTTCTGCTCGGCCATGGATGTTTACAAGTACAGTAAGAGAGACTGAATTATACTTTGTCACTTCTGCTGAACTTTGAGGATCCATTCCTACTTAATTTGTTCCCAGCCTCTGCACCCTGCAACTGTTTAACCCTTCATGTTTTGTGCACTTACTTGTATGAAGTAATACAAGAACTGTTTAGCAAACCTGTGTCTCTGTGTTTCCCTTGTACCCTTGCACTAGACTCTATACAAACAGTATTTAACACCTTACACTCAGCAAAGTATCCCCAGGGGAACAAAGGCGGCACTTTCCATTTGGGCAGCGGCCACTAGGAAAAGCATTTTACACCAATGGATAAACTCAAATTCCCCAACTATGTCATTGGTTGACACAAAAATCAAATTTCTGTTTAAAATGGAGAGATTGGAGACGCTGACAAACAAAGAAAAATTGACCAGGAAATTTTTTGAAACATGGAGTCCATACATCCAGACACTCCCCATAGACACTAAAAATAGTCTTAGATCACAATTTGAAAATACCTCATGGTACCTGCGGGAGGTCATTGGAGGGCACAACCCAATATCATAATGATCTAAGTTTGGAGAGAAGACACGCATAGGTGGGGGGAGGGAGGGGGGGAGGGATTCGAGGAGATACTGTATCTGTAATTTTGTAGTTTAACATAATCATAATGTATTGTATTATATGATTATTGATTATGTTTTTGTTAATAAAAACTAATAAAAAGAAGGTTAAAAAAAAAAAAGTGCAGGCAGTTCCTTGGGGCATAGTTTCATTATCTGGGATAGTAAGTGAGGGTTCCTCTGCTGACAAGAAAGCTAGACTACCTCTGCATTGTACACCACATCTCCATTTTTGCTAAGCCATTTTAAGTGCAACAAACAGTGTCCAATTTATTCACAAACAAAATGAGTGGGAAAAGGACAGATGCTGGTGGAAAGGGGAACAGGCGTGTTGGAAAGGGGAAAAAAAAGTTTGTGTCCGTGGGTAGGTGGTAAAGCTACAGTAAAGGGGGCTTTACACGCTACGATATCGTTAATGTTTTGTCGTCGGGGTCAAGTTGTTAGTGACGCACATCCGGCGTCATTCACGATGTCGCAGCATGTGACACTTACCAGCGACCTTAAGCGACCTCAAAAATGGTGAACATCGTTCACCATGGAGAGGTCGTTCCAAAACCAAAAATCGGTAAGGGTTGTTTATCCAGGTGGTTCATCGCTCATGCGGCAGCACACATCGCTATGTGTGACACCGCAGGAGCGAGGAACGTCTCCTTACCTGCCGCCGGCCACAATGCGGAAGGAAGGAGGTGGGCGGGATGTTACGTCCTGCTCATCTCCGCCCCTCCGCTTTGATTGGTCGGCTACTTAGTGACGTGGCGGTGACGTCGCTGTGATGCCGAACGTCCCTCCCCCTTGAAGGAGGGATTGTTTGGCAGTCACAGCGACTCCGCCGACCAGGTAAGTATGTGTGATGCTGCCGTAGCGATAATGTTCGCTACGCCAGTGATCACAAACAATCGCATGCGCGACGGGGGTGGGTACTTACACGCTCGCTATCGCTACAAATTGTTAGCGATATCGCTACCGTGTAAAGCCCCCTTTACATCTGCTGAAAAAAGGCTATTTTCCAGCAAAAGTAAGATGCTTCCCATGGATAATCTGATATTATCCCTTTGTTATGGAAATGACCATTGCTACCAAAGGTAGATGAGGCACAAAAAACGCAGATGCTTGAATGGATCTCAAGTGCTCCATCAAGTGGCCTCTCTTCCATCTCTATTTCAACATCCCAAAGACTCCAGTCCTCTGAATTGACACCCCAATCACACTTGCTTTCTACCAGCTCTCAAGTCTCCACCCGCCCTGCAGAGTATGGGGTAATAGAGATGGTTGAGTCTGCAGAGCTGTTCAGTCACACTATGGCCTGGGAATCAGAGGTCTGCTCCAAAGCTACAGTGAGTCCAGCCAAGGAAATGATCTGCAGAGATGCCCAGAAGCTTTGTGAGTCAGAATCAGGCCCAGATGAAGAAGGTTCTGAGCATAATGTAGACCCTCATTCCCAAACTGTAACTTCTCTTGGTGGAGACAATGAGGAATATGCTGATGACGATGAGACTCAGATACCAGATTGGAATGACAACTTAACTATTCGGTCAGGGCAGGAAGAGGATGGCTCTGAGGATGAGGGGAGTGCAAACACACAGGGTGATGATGAGGTTGTAAATCCCACTTACTGTCAACCCACAGTCAGGCACTCGATGAGGTCAGCAGAGGCGGTGGAGGAGGTTGCGACTGACGACGAGATTACCTTGCGCTTTCCTCGACACAGACGGAGTACTGGAAGCACGTCAACAACTGCATCCTCAGCCACAACTCTGCCTCTAGGCACAAGTAGAGGTGGCTCTGCAGGTCGCATGGGCTCTAAGCCTTGCCTAGCCTGGTCCTTTTTTGACATCGCAAAGGATCTCCCAACTCATGTCATCTGTAAGGCTGGCTTTGCACGTTGCGACATTGCAAGCCGATGCTGCGATGTCGCACGCGATAGTCCCCATCCCCGTCGCAGGTACGATATCTTGTGATAGCTGGTGTAGCAAAAATTATCGCTACGCCAGCTTCACATGCACTCACCTGCACTGCGACCGTCGCTCTGGCCGACGACCCGCCTCCTTCCTAAGGGGGCGGGTCGTGCGGCGTCATAGCGACGTCACACGGCAGGCGGCCAATAGCGGTGGAGGGGCGGAGATGAGCAGGATGTAAACATCCCGCCCACCTCCTTCCTTCCGCGTAGCCGCCGGCAGCAGGTAAGCTGATGTTCCTCGCTCCTGTGGCATTATACACAGCGATGTGTGCAGCTGCAGGAGCGAGGAACTACATCGTACCTATCGCTGCAGCATAATTATGAAAAAGTTGGAGCCTGCAATGATGATACGATAACGACGCTTTTGCGCACGTTAATCGTATCATCTAGCATTTACACACTACGATCTCGAAAGTGACGCGTGTCACTTTCGATTTGACCCCACCGACATCGCATGTGCGATGTTGCAACGTGCAAAGCCGGCCTAAGATTTTTTGCCAATCTCTAAATAGAGGCCAAAACCTCACTAGTTTGACTACTTCGTCCATGAACCGCCACATGGATATGAAGCATAAGTGGCAGTGGGAAGAACACTGTGCTACAATGCGGCCTAGCGGAGCGGGCCAACCACCGTCTGCCCTTCAAGTGCATTTGCGCGCTCTTCATCCACTATGACTGTGGGGACACCAGTCACACATGCTTTTCGACGCAGACCTTCCACCTCTTTAACTGCAACAGGCAGTGTGATTGGCAGGTCATCATTTGTTTTGGAAGTGAAAACAGCTGCTGGTGTTGAGCTCTCTCAGACATCGAGAGCACCACCTTTGGATGAAGGCAACATTATGTCTCCGCCTGCACTTTCCTCACAGACCAGCAGTTTTCCAGGGACACCCTACTCAACGCCATCTCAGCACAGCAGCCAGCCCTCGGTCCCTCAGATGTGGACAAGTAAAAGACCATTTCCTCCTAGCCATGACAAAGCTAAGAGCTTGAACTTCACCATCTGCAAGCTGTTGGCTACAGAAATGCTGCCTTTCCGCCTGGTGGACACAGAGGATTTTCGAGACCTTATGTCCGTCGCAGTGCCCCACTACTAGATGCCCAGTCGCCACGACTTCTCCAAGAAAGGTGTGCCTGCGCTACACCAGTATGTCGCACACAACATCATTGCTTCCTTGAGAAACTCTGTGTGTGACAGGGTGCATTTCACCACAGATACTTCGACCAGTAAGCATGGACAGGGGCGTTACATGTCGCTGACTGGGCACTGGGTAACTATGGTGAGAGATGGAGAAGGGTCTGCTGTACAAGTCTTAGGTGGCTTTGCACGTTGCGACATCGCAAGCCGATGCTGTTGTCGCGGGCGGGGAGGATGATGCTGCGCTCACCACGCTCGGGTCCGGCGCTGCTGCTGCTTGCTGCTCGGTGGCTCGAGCGGTGGTCCGGATCCCGGGGACTCGAGCAGCGCTCCTCGCCCGTGAGTGAAAGGGGGTTTGGTTTTGGGGATTTATTGTCCGTGACGCCGCCCACGGTTGTGGTGAAGTTATGACACCACCGCTGCTCTGGACGGGGATCCCGGGAGCGATGACAGGGAGCAGCTTGGATGTTGGGTCTCCCCTCCGTGGGTAGGGGGGTTGGTTGTCCCGGGGCCCCGGTGAGGGTTTGGGGATAGCAGGCGGGTTACGGGGCCTGGTGAGGTGCAGGGTCGCGGGGGCAGCGCTGTGCCGCACAGCACGGTGGTACTCACTCAGCCAGTAATTCACACAGAGTCTCTGGTCAAACAAACGGCTGGATGGACGGGTCCCACAAGCGGCTGCGGTTGTTCTCTTCCCGGCAGGTTGATGGTGACTGCCTTTCCCTGCACCTGTGTTGTGTTATGGTCCCAATGACTTCCCACCGGTAACTCGCTCCCTAGCTTGGATGGGTGCTGAAGGAGCCTCTTTTGCTCGCAGGCTCTGGCCCTGGGAACTGTAGCCTTGGCGGTGACTGTGTTTCCCTCTACGGTGTGAGCTGTTGCCTTCAAACGGGTCTTGGCTGCTGGGAAACCCCGGAGGTTCCCTTCGCTAACGGATTTGACCGGTTTTACGGCGACTCCTAGCCTGGTCGGGGTCCGTAGGCCCTGCCGGATGGTGCTGGCTTCTCTTTACTCTCCGATCCGGTACCGCCGGGCCACCGCCCGTCCACGGTCCATACGGGTTGCTCCAATTAGCCTCTCCTAAAGACGGTCACCACCGTCTGCCAACCTTGCTGTCTGTGCCCGGGCCACTACCTGGACACGGTCAGTCTCTTTGCTCCTCTACTACTTCACTCTCCTACTTCCTCAACTCTCCAGCTCTATCTGACTTCCTTTTCCTGCCTCCAGGACTGTGAACTCCTCGGCGGGTGGGGCCAACCGCCTGGCTCCACCCCCTGGTGTGGACATCAGCCCCTGGAGGGAGGCAATAAGAATTTGTGTCTGGCTTCGGTGTGCCTAGCCGGGATGTAGGGTGTGATGGTGTAGTACCTGTGACGACCTGGCTTGTCCAGGGCGCCACATTCCACCTTAGTAAAATGCAGACCGTCCGCGGGCTGCCCGTCCATCACCGTTTTTATTTTTGTTAACTGCAAAAGATAGAAAAACGGTAAAAACATATAAAAACATAAGCATTTTTCAATCTTCCCACAACGGGAGGCACATTCTTAAACGTTACTAACGGCTGTCTTTTATTAAACGGTAACGGCTTCCGCTCTTCTCCCACCCAAACAACCTGGCCCTGATGCTGCCCCTAAGAAGTGGGCAGCACCCCTTGACCCCAGTCCTGAACCAAGTTGCCCGAGCGGGTACAGTCTTTGTCAGGGGACCCACATCCATGGAGAACCCCTGAACCCCCGGAGGATCGCCACCGGTTATGGTAGTGGCGGGCCTGGGCCATCTCTTTCCTCCAGGCCCATCCTCCAAACCTGCCTCTCCGGAGGCGGTAACGGTTTAGACAACATTTTTATTTACATGCCACAAGTTTGTGGTTGCCCTGCAAGTTCTCGGGCTTGTCCATAGCAGTTTCTACGCAATGGTTTGCAGACAGTCCCTACGGGGATAACTGTGCTTCGTAGCCAACGGGCTACCACAAACAAAACTGTAGGGTCCCAACGGAGACTTGCCGTAGGGTCCCGACGGGGACTGTCAGCTGGGTCCCAGGGACCATCCACAAGACTTTGCTCCGGTACAGCTTCCTCCTGCAGCTTTCCCACAGTCCACCACCGAACAGCACGAGCCCTCAACGCCACCCTCACACAGGGGTGACACTGTCCCACAGGACTCCATTTTCAGTTGCCGATGATGCGGGTACGACTGCTCCTCCAACCGGACTCCTAGCCTTGAGGGTCGTCTGGAACATCAGTAGAGTCCCAATGGGGACCGACAGCAAGGTAACCGGGAACCGCTACCATGCTTTAACTTTTCTTACTCAGCAATCCCGCGGCGCAGCTGCCCTTGCTGCCGCTCCCGGTGCGGAGCACTTTCTGCTTGCTCCGGTTCAGGCGGTGTGGGGGATGGGCCCAGCCAGAGTCCCTCCGTGCCGGCTACGACCGGTACCTTCGGTAATGAGGGACCCCACTGTGACATGGCCTGCTCTGCCTCCTGGCAGCTGCATCCCCGCCGTGCCTCAGCCGAGGCCGGGTGTCTGGGAGCGGTCAGCGGGACTTGCGATGCTGGCTTCTGGGCGAGGGTCGCCTCCGTTACGGCCGGAATGGAAGCCGGGACGGGTGCCAGGGTGGTGGTAAAGGTAGGGCCCGGGGGCCGCAGGTCTGGGCCCTCTCCCACAGACACTGCGGGCTCCGCTACCGGTGGCAGGGGTAACGGTTCGATCGGGGCGTTGGCCGCGGGCATGGGCAGTGAGGGAAGTAGCGTGGTGGACGTCAGCAGGCCAGGCCCCTCAGCCGTATCGACCGATCCCTTGGGGACATAGGGGCGTGGGTCGCTTACCCGCTCCTCTTAGACCACCTCCACTTCGGATGCCCAAACGGTTGCGGCCAGGCCTTTCATCTCCGACGTCCACTTCGCCAGCATGAAGTGGACTTGGGCCGGGAGCTTCTGGCACATCTTGCTTCTGGGTCCAGGAACGTGTTTCAGCAGAGTCCTGGCGTCCCTGCACGCTGCAGCGCTAGTTACATGCGGCTGCGACCGCCGCACCTCTAGCAGCTCCGTCGGCCGCATACATCTTGTTTCCGTCCCCCTTAGTCTTTTTCCGGCTCCTCCTTTACAGGGGCAGGGTTTCGGCTTTCGCGCCTCCACTGCTCGAGGAGACGCTCGAGCGGGGACTTTTCGCGCCCAAAATGGCGGCTTCTGAAAATTTTCAAGGCACACCTCTACCAGACGGCAGAGCGGTAAGATCCTGTTTGTGATGCCAAGTTGTCGCGGGCGGGGAGGATGACGCTGCGCTCACAACGCTCGGGTCCGGCGCTACTGCTGCTGCTTGCTGCTCGGTGGCTCGAGCGGCGGGCCGGATCCCGGGGACTCGAGCGGCGCTCCTCGCCCGTGAGTGAAAGGGGGTTTGGTTTTGGGGATTTATTGTCCGTGACGCCACCCACGGTAGTGGTGAAGTTGTGACACCACCGCTACTCTGGACAGGGATCCCGGGAGCGATGACAGGGAGCAGCTTGGATGTTGGGTCTCCCCTCCGTGGGTAGGGGGGTTGGTTGTCCCGGGGCCCCGGTGAGGGTTTGGGGATAGCAGGCGGGTTACGGGGCCTGGTGAGGTGCAGGGTCGCGGGGGCGGCTCTGGCCCTGGGAACTGTAGCCTTGGCGGTGACTGTGTTTACCTCTACGGTATGAGCTGTTGCCTTCAAACGGGTCTTGGCTGCTGGGAAACCCCGGAGGTTCCCTTCGCTAACGGATGTGACCGGTTTTACGGCGACTCCTAGCCTGGTCGGGGTCCGTAGGCCCTGCCGGATGGTGCTGGCTTCTCTTTACTCTCCGATCCGGTACCGCCGGGCCACCGCCCGTCCACGGTCCATACGGGTTGCTCCAATTAGCCTCTCCTGCAGATGGTCACCACCGTCTGCCAACCTTGCTGTCTGTGCCCGGGCCACTACCCGGACACGGTCAGTCTCTTTGCTCCTCTACTACTTCACTCTCCTACTTCCTCAACTCTCCAACTCTATCTGACTTCCTTTTCCTGCCTCCAGGACTGTGAACTCCTCGGCGGGTGGGGCCAACCGCCTGGCTCCACCCCCTGGTGTGGACATCAGCCCCTGGAGGGAGGCAACAAGGATTTGTGTCTGGCTTCGGTGTGCCTAGCTGGGATGTAGGGTGTGATGGTGTAGTACCTGTGACGACCTGGCTTGTCCAGGGCGCCACACTGTGATGTCGCACGCGATAGTCCCCGCCCCCGTCGCAGCAGCGATATATTGTGATTCCTGGCGTAGCGAACATTATCGCTACGCCAGCTTCACATGCACTCACCTGTCCTGCGACGTCGCTCTGGCCGGTTTCCCGCCTCCTTCCTAAGGGGGCGGGTCGTACAACATCACAGCGACGTCACACGGCAGACGGCCAATCAAAGCGGAGGGGCGGAGATGAGCAGGATGTAAACATCCCGCCCACCTTCTTCCATCCGTATAGCTGCCGGCGGCAGGTAAGGTGATGTTCCTCGCTCCTGTGGCTTCATGCAAAGCGATGTGTGCTGCCGCAGGAACGAGGAACAACATCGTACCTGTCGCTGCAGCGTAATTTTGAAAAAGTCAGAGCCTACACCGATGATACGATAACGACGCTTTTGCGCTCGTTAATCGTATCATCTATGATTTACACACTACGATGTCGAAAGTGATGCCGGATGTGCGTCACTTTCGATTTGACCCCACCGACATCGCACGTGCGATGTTGCAACGTGCAAAGCCGCCCTTACCCCACGAGTTGTGCGTCAATCCTCTGTACGTAGAAGTTCCTCAACTGCTTCTGCCTCTTCCACCTCATCTGGGTCCTCCACTTCCGCCCAAAGCCTGTCCGGTCAGGCCACCCACGTTGTAACTGCGCACAAGGAATCCCGCACACCTCCTTACTATACTCGCAGCAGAGCTCAACGGCATCAGGCGGTCTTCACGTTGAAATGTCTGGGAAATGTGAGTCACTCAGCTGCCCAGTTGTGGTCAGCTCTGGATACCGAGTTTCATCAATGGTTGTCTCCACTCAACCTGCAGCCAGGGAAGACCGTGTGCGACAATGCTGCAAACCTAGGTGCGGCCCTTCGCTGGGGCAAGGTGACACACGTGTCTTGTATAGCTCACGTGTTGAACCTTGTTGTCCAGCAATTTTTAACCCACGATCCCGGCCTACATGAGCTTCTGCACAGGGCACTGTCACTATGTACTCACTTCCGCGGTTCACACTGTTAGGGTGAACTCTTAATCAGAGATCACTAGTTGCCTCCTGCCTGGCCTAATTGGTGTGGATTGAGTGCATACTTGAAAAATGAGATCAGACACAGTCGGATATTCATCTTTCCTCGACAGAAGTCAGCCCATGCTCTCCTTTATTACAACTGAGCTTGCTCTGATATAACCTTGCAAAGGGGCATGGTCAGCCCCACAGTGAGCATACTTGGATGTGTTCATTGGTCAGTGGGTTGAACAATGTGTTAGTCCATGAGCTGATTGGTGGGCGTCATTGTAGGCGGGTCTATGACATCATTGGATGGATCCATGGTGATGGTGATGGGAGGGACGTCATCTGGTGGATCCATGCTGATGGTTTGGTCTGTGATATCTTCTAGCTTGACCAGGGGTCTTCCCTTATATGGTATCTTCTTACACCTGGACATTCCTTGCATTCCAGGCAAGGTGTGGAGAAACAGGCAATGACAGCCACCTTTATATCTGTGTCATGTATATGATCTGAAACCTGAATTATGTAAGGCAAATCGACATATTTCCCACAATCCCTTGTCAAGAAGTTAATTAAGTATTTCATCTTATGGCTCTCCTCAACAACACGGCGCAGCTGAACGACTTGCATCGCTCCAGAAGTCTTTCGGCCTGCCGGTTCACCGCCTGAAATGCGATGTGTCGACACGCTGGAATTCGACTCTCCACATGTTGCAGCGACTGGCAGCACCGCCGAGCCCTGGTGCAATACGTTTTTACGTATAGCCTGGGCCAACGAGATCCAGAGGAGGGGCAGATCACGCTGCTGGAGTGGTCTCAGATCAAGGACCTATGCACCCTTTTGCACAGTTTCGACATGGCGCCGAATATGTTTAGTGCTGAAAATGCCATTATCAGCATGACAATTCCAGTCATTTACATGCTGAAGCACACTCTAAACAGTATTCGGAGTCAGGTGGTGGGACAAGAGGAAGGGGAGGAAGTACAGGTGGATTCATATGCGGAAGGGATAACAAGATCTACAAGGTCCAGACATTCAGCATCACCAAGGCGGCAGGCATAGGACGGTGGGGGAGAGGGAATAACAAGGGCGCATGGTAGCAGCCAAACTGTTGAGGAAGGTGCAGGAGCCCAGGAAGAAATGGAGGACGAATTGGCGATGGCCATAGAAGATTCAGTAGATGAGGGAGAGCTTGATCACATTTCTGTTGTGAGGTTGGGGGGAGAGGGCAGAGAAAGGAAGCACGGTTATCACCTCACCGCCACAAACACAGCAAGGACTTGGTCCTCCTGGATGTGCAAGACACATGAGCGCCTTCTTGCTGCACTACCTACAACATGACCCTCGGATTGTCAGAATTAGATGTAATGCTGACTACTGGGTTGCCACACTATTAGATCCCCGGTACAAGTCAAAATTTGGCAAAATAATTCCAGCCATAGAAAGGGACGCATGTATGCAGGAGTATCAGCAGAAGCTGGTATGCAATCTTAGCTCGGATTTTCCACTAAACACCAGTGCTGCACAGAGTGAATCTCACAGTTCTAACTTGCCAACCATGGGACTGTTGAGTCATCATCAGTCAAACCGTACCAGCCACACCGTATCTGGTGGTAACAGCAATTTTATGGAATCGTTTCATGAATTTTTTAGACCATCCTTTGCAAGGCCACAAGACACAAGAAGTCTGACACATAGTCAACGCCTGGAGAGGATGATACAGGAGTATCTCCAAGTGAATATCGATGCCATGACTGCAACTGGAGCCTTGCTCATTTTGGGCTTCCAATCTGGAAAAATGGCCTGAGCTCGCCACTTACGCCTTGGAGATCTTGTCGTGTGACGTGTCTCGCAGCCAGCGTTCTCTCGCTCCACACTCCAGTGCTGCTGGGTGTGTGCTGACAGATAAGCGCATGCGTCTGTCCAGTGACAATATGGACAGACTAATGTGGCGCCCTGGACAAGCCAGGTCGTCACAGGTAACAACACCACCACACCCTACACCCCGGTCAGGCACACCTAAGCCAGACACAAACCCTTGTTGCCTTCCTCCAGGGGCTGATGTCCACACCAGGGGGTGGAGCCAGGCGGTTGGTCTCCGCCCACCAAGGAGTACACAGCTCTGGAGGCGGGAAAACAGAGCAGATTAGTTTGGACAGTGAAGTGGAGTAGAAGTGAAGTGGCAAGAGAGCAACTGACTGACCGTGTCCGGGTGTGTGGCCCGGGCACTCAGCAAGGTTGGCAGACGGTGGTGACCGTCTGCAGGAGAGGCTGATTGGAGCCTGCCGTAAGGACCGTGGACGGGCGGTGGCCCGGCGGTACCGGACCGGTACGCAAAGAGAAGCCAGCACCATTCGGCAGGGCTTTTCGGACCCCGACCAGGCTTGGAGTCGCCGACAGTTGGTCAAATCCGATAGCGAAGGGAACCTCCTGGGTTTCCCAGCAGTCAAGTCCCGAAAAAGGCAACAGTCCAACCGTGAAGGGGAGCACAGCCACCCCCAAGGCTACCGTTCCCAGGGCCAGCGCCTGCGGGCAAAAGGGGCTCCTTCAGCACCCATCAAGCTGGGGAGCGGGTTACCGGTGGGAACCCATTGGGACCATTTAAACTACAAAGGTGCAGGGAAAGGCAGTCACCACCAAACTGCCGGGGAGAGAACAACCGCAGCCGTCTGTGGGACCCGTCCATCCAGCCGTGTGTTTTACCGAGAACTGTGTCATCATCTTTGGCTGAGTGAGTACCACCGTGCCGTGCGGCACAGCGCTACCCCCGCGACCCTGCACCTCACCAGGCCCCGTAAGCCGCCTGCTATCCCCAAACCCTCACCGGGCCTCGGGACCACCAACCCCCTACCCACGGAGGGGAGATCCAACAACCAAGCTGCTCCCTGTCATCGCTCCCGGGATCCCCGTCCAGAGCAGCGGTGGTGTCACAACCTCACCACAACCGTGGGTGGCGTCACAGACAATCAATCCCCTACCCAATCAACCCCCTTTCACTCACGGGCGAGGAGCGCCGCTCGAGACCCCAGGATCCGGCCCACCGCTCGAGCCACCACCGAGCAGCAAGCAGCAGTAGCCGGACCCGAGCAGTGGGTGAGCGCAGCGTCATCCTCCCTGCCCGCGACAGTAACGTTCATCAAGATGAACAAGTCATGGATCCGCAAGGACTTTTCTACCCCTGTGTCATCCTGGGGAGAGTAAAGGATTGTGGATTTTGATTGTGCTTCATGCAAATCAACATGTCAAGTTTGCAACTGGGGGACAATTGATGCCACTTAAGTGGTGTCTGTGGCCCAATTTTTGAAAAAAGGGAGACTCAGGTTGGAGTCCTCTTGCTGTGTTTAAAATGATCCAAGATGAAGAAGTCATGGATCCGCCGTAGGACTTTTCTACCCATGTGTCATCCTGGGGAGAGTAAATGTGATGCCCTGGCCTATCAGTTCGTCACAAGGGTGCCGTGCAATTTGCCCTTCTGCATGGTACCCGATCCTCCTTGGTTATGGGTCCTGTTAATTTGGTGTTGCTACCAACAGGTGTATCAAAATCCTGAGGAACACTCTGCACCCCACCCACCAACCACCCATTGGGCAGCCTGAAGGGAATAGGGCCATCCAGATGGAGGGATGGAAGAGAGAGGGCAGAGATGTGAGTTGTACAGTTGTAGCAGGGCCGGCGTCACCACCCGGCATACCCGGGCAAATGCCGGGGCCCTTTACAGCCGGGGGGCCCATTCGCGAGTTCTGGGAACCGCAGTCCTCTGCAGGAAACTGCGGGTGCTGTCCCTTTAAGGCACGCTGTCCAGTGTTCCCTGTAAACTCCTTGTCTGAACTTCATCTGTGGGCGGAGCTATCGCGCAGCGTCCTGCTCCAGTCACTGTCCCACAGATGAAGACAAGGAACCGTGCCAGCCAGCGACCCCCAGCACAACGCTGCCCTCCAGCGCTGTGTGGGCCCCCTCTCCACAGTGATTTGAGTGGTATGTTCTACAACCCTCCCCGCCCCCGATTTATGGGCCCCAGTGAGCTGCATGGGCTTTTCCCCCCCAGGAGATGTATATCCTGGCTCCCCCTCCCCCACAGAGATGTATGTCCTGGCCCCCAACTATGTGCTGTCCCCCAGAGCTGTGTGTGGGGCCCCCAGAGCCGCGTTTGCACATGTCTCAGATCATGTCCCATCATAATCTAAAACCCCTTGCATTAAAAGATAACTACAACACTAAGGGGTGCTTCACACACAGCGAGCTCGCTGCCGAGATCGCTGCTGAGTCACGCTTTTTGTGACGCAGCAGTGACATCATTAGCGATCTCGCTGTGTGTGACACTGAGCAGCGATCTGGCCCCTGCTGCGAGATCGCTGCTCGTTACACACAGCCCTGGTTCGTTTTCTTCAAAGCCGCTCTCCTGCTGTGACACACAGATCGCTGTGTGTGACAGCAAGAGAGCGACAAATGAAGCGAGCAGGGAGCAGGAGCCGGCGTCTGACAGCTGAGGTAAGCTGTATCCAAGATAAACATCGGGTAACCAAGGTGGTTACCCGATATTTACCTTAGTTACCAGCCTCCGCAGCTCTCACGCTGCCTGTGCTGCCGGCTCCGGCTCTCTGCACATGTAGCTGCTGTACACATCGGGTTAATTAACCCGATGTGTACAGCAGCTAGGAGAGCAAGGAGCCAGCGCTCAGTGTGCGCGGCTCCCTGCTCTCTGCACATGTAGCTGCATTACACATCGGGTTAATTAACCCGATGTGTACTGTAGCTAGGAGAGCAAGGAGCCAGCGCTTAGTGTGCGCGGCTCCCTGCTCCCTGCTCACACTGGTAACTAATGTAAACATCGGGTAACCATACCCGATGTTTACCTTAGTTACCAGTCTCCGCAGCTTCCAGACGGCGGCTCCGTGCAAGCGCAACGTCGCTTGCACGTCGCTGCTGGCTGGGGGCTGTTCACTGGTCGCTGGTGAGATCTGCCTGTTTGACAGCTCACCAGCGACCATGTAGCGATGCAGCAGCGATCCTGACCAGGTCAGATCGCTGGTCGGATCGCTGCTGCATCGCTAAGTGTGAAGGTACCCTAAGTGTGTGTCCGGGTGAAGCAGAGCCGAGTAGGTGTCCGGGTGAAGCAGAGTCGAGTAGGTGTCCGGGTGAAGCAGAGCCGAGTAGGTGTCTGGGTGAAGCAGAGCCAAGCCGAGTGGGTGTCCGGGTGAAGCAGAGCCGAGTGGCTGTCTGAGTGAAGCAGAGCCGAGTGGCTGTCTGGGTGAAGCAGAGCCGAGTGGGTGTCTGGGTGAAGCAGAGCCGAGTGGGTGTCTGGGTGGAGCAGAGCCGAGTGGGTGTCTGGGTGGAGCAGAGCCGAGTGGGTGTCTGGGTGAAGCAGAGCCGAGTGGGTGTCTGGGTGAAGCAGAGCCGAGTGGGTGTCTGGGTGAAGCAGAGCCGAGTGGGTGTCTGGGTGAAGCAGAGCCGAGTGGGTGTCTGGGTGAAGCAGAGCCGAGTGGGTGTCTGGGTGAAGCAGAGCCGAGTGGGTGTCTGGGTGAAGCAGAGCCGAGTGGGTGTCTGGGTGAAGCAGAGCCGAGTGGGTGTCTGGGTGAAGCAGAGCCGAGTGGGTGTCTGGGTGAAGCAGAGCCGAGTGGGTGTCTGGGTGAAGCAGAGCCGAGTGGGTGTCTGGGTGAAGCAGAGCCGAGTGGGTGTCTGGGTGAAGCAGAGCCGAGTGGGTGTCTGGGTGAAGCAGAGCCGAGTGGGTGTCTGGGTGAAGCAGAGCCGAGTGGGTGTCTGGGTGAAGCAGAGCCGAGTGGGTGTCTGGGTGAAGCAGAGCCGAGTGGGTGTCTGGGTGAAGCAGAGCCGAGTGGGTGTCTGGGTGAAGCAGAGCCGAGTGTGTGTGTGGGTGAAGCAGAGCCGAGTGTGTGTCTGGGTGCAGGAGAGCCGAGTATGTGTCTGCAGCAGAGCTGTGTGTATATATACTCTTTGGGCAGCAGAGTGTGTATTTACTTTGGGCAGCAGAGCTTTATGACTGCGCTGTTTGGGCAGCGTAGCAGAGATGTGTGCAGCAAAGCTGTGTGTATATATAGTCTTCGGTCAGCAGTGATGTGTATATATGCAGCAGAGCTGTGGGTTTGTTTGTGTCTGTACATATGCAGCAGAGATGTGTGCAACAGTGCTATCAAGTGGTGTGTGTAGCAGAGCTGTGTGAGTGTGTATGTATGCATCAGAGCTGTGCATGCGGCCCCCCCATAGCCATGTGTGCAGCCCCCCAGAGCCGTATGTGCAACCCACCCCAGTAATGTCTATACCCCCTGCCCCTCCTGTGATGTATATACAGCAGTGTCACTGTGCCCTTGCCGCGGCTATGTCTGTTAGTGAGGACCATCATGCAGCACAGCCATATGTCCAGGAGGAGCTGGATGGAGACAAGCGGGAATGTGTCTGTATGCATGTATGATGTGTATCTATGTATGTCAGTGTATAGGACTATAGATTTGTCTGTTTATAAGTATTTTTGTGAGTTTGTCTTCAAATATGTATATGTGCGTGTGCCTGTATGTGTGTGTGTATGTGTCTGTATGTGCGTGTCTGCGTGTGGATGGGGCCACTGAAACTCTTCCGCCCGGGGCCCACAAAAACTTGGAGCCGGCCCTGAGTTGTAGAGTTGGAGAGTGGAAGTGGAGCAGTGAGCAGCAGTGACAGGACAAGTCACGCTATGGAGCTGGGCTCCTGTACCCGTCCCAGGTGCCAGCTGGAACCCCGGTCACAGGGGGTAGTGACAGGGGGCACGGTGCTACTACAGAGAGCAGGCCGGCTGCCTTGTGCTACAACCAGGCAGGGGCCAGGGAACGACGGGGTACGCGGACACTAGGCTGGGAAGTAGCTTCACCCAGCCCATTAATTCACCCGAAGGGAACGGAGTCTTCAGGAACCGTTCCCCACCCACTCCAGAATCTGGGTACTAGCGCAACGAAGGGGATAGGACTTCCCACAACCGTCCAGAAAATCCCAAGCGTGAACCCTGAGAGCAAGCTCACCCTGCTAGCCACGCAGGTGAGCGGGACCCGAAAAGTTTCATGTGAAAGGCATCCACAAGTAGGACACACAGTGCCAAGGGACAAGGCTTCAGACCAACCTGCAACACCATAATGGCACGGACCCATCGTACTCACCCAAAGAGAGCAGGAAACTCAAGAGTTTGGTTTACCTGGTGTCAGCGTCAGTGACTTTGGAATGTGTGAGTACCCGATATCCCTTTTCACCCAACGGGTTCCCCACTCCATCCATCACCGGATCCCGGGACACCACTTCCCCTGCCTTCGGAGGGGTTAATATCTCGAGCAGCCACACACCATCGTCCCCGGGCTCACCCTTAAACGGCAGCGGTGGTCCCTCACGTTACCACACAACGTGGGTGGCGTCATGAACATTATCCCATCCACCACCCAAAACAATTCAACACTCCTTTTTATTTCCGAGGTAGCTGCACGACCCTGCCTCGGATCCGGAGACCCCTCAAGCCACTGTGGATCCGGGTCCGAGCAGCCCGTCGGCTGTAGCGGGGGCGGCACATAAAGTCTTGTGGATTTTGATTGTGCTTCATGCAAATCAACATGTCAAGTTTGCAATTGGGGGACAATTGATGCCACTTAAGTGGCGTCTGTGGCCCAATTTTTGGAAAAAATGGAGACTCTAGTTGGAGTCCACTTGCTGTGTTTTACATGATTTTAGAAGGGCATGACATGCCTATGTCTGTGTCGCCTCCTCCTTTTACTCGTCCAGCTCTTTTGTTTTCGCATGAGTGTGACGCCCCGGACTATTCGGGTCGTCCCAGGTAGTCCCACACAACACCATACCCCCTTCCAGTTAGACACAAACAAAATTACTTTGTCCAGCTCACCTGCTTCTTGCCGGAGACCGCTTATCCAGGACCGTGCACGGAAAGGAAGGTAGCAGAACTCATTTCATGGTTAGAAAAAATTCCAGCAAACAAGTCCATGGAAAAATCTTCATTAAAAATTCATTTTTTATTTATCAATACTTATAAAACAGTCCATGTTATCACAACTGCCCCACTAGAGGACGCGTTTCGAACGACCAAGTTCTTAATCCGTCTCTAATTCTTTTGAGAAAAAAATGGACTCATTAAAAAGGGGCTGAAACCCCAACATGAACGTCATTAACCAGTGAAAAATTTAGAAGGTGCAGCAAAGAAGTTCTCCTATTAACCCTACATGTCCAACGTCCTAGAGAAGACTTCCCACAGTCTCCTATAGCACTAATTCCTATATGTCCAACATTTAGTTTGTTTTATTATTTTTATTTATATTTTTATTTTTAATTTTTAATTCTCTCATTCTATCATTCTATCCCTCTATCACTAAATCTCCCAATCAAAAAAATCGGAAGCAAATTCAGAGGAAAAAAGTCCCCTTATAATAGAATTTATTTCTCTAGGGATTCTTTCTATAATATTTTTCATAAACTTCTAACAAACTTTTAATGAAGCCCTCTTTTTTTTTTTTCTCAATAAGAAAAAGGACACTGGAAAACACTGCACATCTTATTCCTGTCCGATTCTATATCCACCATGATATGAAAAAAATTATAAGCCCCGTTCATCACTTCGTTTGGTTTACCAGTGACTCCAGTGTCTTGTGAAAGAGTGAGTACACCAGTGCCATCAGGCACCACACCACGCTGCACCGCAACACTTCACCCTGCACCCCGGCCCTCGCCTATCGGGCCCCGGGACCAACACCCCCTACCCACAGAGGGGCCAACACCTAGCTGCGCCATTACATCGCTCCCGGGGGCCCCGCACCTTCACCGCAGCGGTAGTGTCCACAATCACCACAACCCGTGGGTGGCGTCATGAACTATCATCCCAAATCAAACACCCAAATCCCCGCGTGTGGCGCCAACTCCCTTGCAGAGCGACGTGACCCCCGGGTCCGTGAGAGGCTCGAGCCACCACCCGCAGTACGAGCACGGATCAGAGCGTCTCGGCGGTCACAGCCGAGCCCGCGGGGCGGTGCATGAGTATATGTACTTGTCACTTTTACATGTGTTTGTGGTGTCTTGTGAGTTGTTTGTCACCTTTTAGACACCTTAGAAGGTGTTTTCTATGTGTTTGTATGTGTTTGTGTTCGCCGAATACACCCGCCATTCGACGAACCGAACTCAAACACTAGGGGGGTGGCTCAACACTAGTAAAGAGCTTCTCGGAGTGTCCAATTCTGGAATAACTTGTCTACTAGGACTCATTATGGTTTGAGCATACCTCCCAACCGTCCCGGATTCTGCAGGACTGCCCCGATTTTTGAGGTCTGTCCTGCAGTCCTGTGGCTCACAGCTGATGTCCCGGCTCCTCCCCTCAGTGCAGTGAATAAATTAAATTAGATTCTCAACAAACCCATGGACCTTGAGCTCATTGTCCATAGGCAGCAGCTCTACCACTGAGCCACTGCCTGTAATGGAAAGCATAGGAAGATTTGGTTATCTTGACCTCTGTATTGCAGTTGAGAAACCAGAAGCAGATTATTCAGCTGTAAAGATGGATGGAGGGAGGAATGGAGGGAGGGATGGAGGGAGGAATGGAGGGAGAAATGGATGGGAGAGATGGAGGGATGAATGGATGGATGGATGGCGAAAGGGATGGAGGGAGGGATATATATATATATATATATATGATAGATAATAGATACATACATGATAGATAGACATATAGATAGATGGATAGATAAATGATAGATAGATAGCTAGATACATGATAGATAGATTGAGGGATAGATAAATACTGCATCTCTTTTTAGGTGAAGGAAAGAGTCAGATTCATTTGTTCCCATAAAACTACTATAAAGTGGTGAGGGAAAAAAAATACAAATATATATACGGTAACTTATTTTTTTCTTCATCACCTTGGATTCAAACCAGCAACTTTCAAACTATTTTCCAGCATCCCTCCTAGCTTTTCTAGCTGTTGAGTCACTAGGAAAGATGACATCAGAGGGAGGAATTTATATGAATAATGCCAGGGCGACACGGGACACTAGTGCAATGCTCGCATGACACTCGGCTCACGCTGGCAGCACAGCAGAGCTGAGTGTTATGCGTGTGTCCCTGCGACTGAGGTCCGACTGTGCGAGCGGACCTCAGCTGCGGGGGGTCGGGCTGGCTCTGCAGAGAGAAGGGAGGGATTTATCTCCCTCTTTCCTCTGTAGCCGGCTATTGCCATTCTCGCATTGCACTAGCAGTACACTGGTGTATCACGACTGCAGTGCGATTTTTTTTTTTTTTTTTTTTTTTTATTTATTTTTTTTTTTCTCTCGCCCCATTCACTTGAATGGGTGCGAGAGAAAAGAGTCTCACAGTTGCAGCATGCTGCGATTGTTTTCTCGGTCTGATTAGAGCTGAGAAAATAATTGCTCATGTGCACTGACACACAGGCTAGAATTGGTCCGAGTGGAATGCGATGTTTTATCGCACTCCACTTGCACCGATTTTCTCGCCGTGTGGCTTAAGCCTAAACCTTCAATGCAGTCTCTCACACAGGACATTGAGCTCTATTGTACAGAGCAGCATCTTTATGTTCTGTGTTTTACAGGAAGAGGAAAAGAGATTATTTTTTTTCTGCTACTAAAATTACTAAAAATAACAAAAAAAAATAGAATAATGTAATTTTATTACACTTTTTTATAAAATAACAAACATCACAAATCAGCAAAAAACATGGACATATTTGGTGTCCCTGTAATCGTAACGACCCGAACACAGCGATGGAATTATTTATGGGAATTGGTAAATGGTGGAAAAAAATGGCGCAATTTATTAATTTTTCTTTATTAAAACCCATAAAGAAATGTAATAAAAATGCATTGTTGAGGCCGTGTTCACACGTAGCATAAATGCTGCGTTTTTTCTTCAGGTGTCCGCACCACGAGCGCAATAACATTCTTCTCTAATTATTGCACGTGTGAGGTATTATGCAACGTGTGAACACGGCCTTATAGGCACAAATAAGCAACATGTCATATAGTGACACATATAAATATAAGAAAAATCTGGCTGCTATGACTATTAATGAACAGTCCGGGACATCTGTTGAATGACCCTTACTGCAAATGGGTGTTGCTTGGGGTGTGGCTGGGGGCGTGGTCAAAATTTGCCAAAATTCGCAGACTTTGTCCCTCTTTTCTTTCTTCAAAAGTTGGGAGGTATGTTTGAGGATGGAGGATCAGGGTTGGGATTATGTGGTCAGACTCTTGGCTAGTTAGAGTGGACCATGTGGAAGACAAGATGGTGCTGGTAAACAGACTGGAAGAATTATCTGCCATCCAGCCCACAACCTGCTTGCACTGTTCTGGCTTTAAGGGCGGCGTTACATGGTACGATATATCGTGCGATATGTCGCCGGGGTCACGGATTCCGTGACGCACATCCGCCATTGTTAGAGATGTCGTACGGTGTGACACCTCCGAACGACTGTTAACGAGCAAAAATACTCACCTTATTGTTGCTCGTTGACACGTCGTTCATTTCCATAATGTCGTTCCTCCTTCTGCCCGCCGGTTGTTTCTCGTTCTCGTGGCAGCACACATCGCTACGTGTGATACCCAGGGAACGATGAACATAGCTTACTTGCATCCCACCGGCAATGAGGAAGGAACGTGGGAGGGATGTTACATCCCGCTCATCTCCGCCCCTTCGCTTCTATTGGGTGGCCGCTGTGTGACGTCGCTGTGACGCCGAACGTCCCTCCCCCTTCAGGAAGAGGATGTTCGCCGCCCACAGTGAGTTCGTTAGGTAGGTAAGTACGTGTGACGGGGGTTTAACGACTTTGTGCGACACGGCAGTGATATGCCCGTGAGGCACAAATGATGGGGGCATGTGTGATCGCTCATGCGATCACACGATAAATCGTTGCGTGTAACGCCGCCCTTAGAGTGGTGTACTGCGCCCCTCTACAAATTTGGCCATGAACCTAGGAATTGATGAGGTCTAGGGTTCTTCCACAGAAGAAAGCACAGTTTGCCTTGTCACACGGCCAGGACCATGGTGTCCACCAACATGAGCCCCACAACCACTTCCCCATCCCTTAAAGCAGGGGTCTCAAACTCAGCTGGGTGAATGGGCCGCACATATAAAAAAAAAATTGAGAGGGCCGCATTCCTTGCAGGACAAAGAGACATCTTTAATGATTCCATGGTTTTTCCTATACACCTTTTGGATCACTATTTCGAACATTTTTTTGCTTGATTATAACAAACCTGCACTTGTTTGTTTAGTTAAGATTTTATATATATATATATATATATATATATATATATATATATATATATATATATATATATATATATATATATATATATATATATATAAAAATATCATTTTTAATGGCAAAAAAGTCATGCTTTATTTTGAATATTTTTTTTACATTTTATCCCCTTCTAATATTGTTTTACAATTAGCATCCTGTAGTAAAGTCCCCCATCCTGTAGCAATGTCTCCCATCCTGTAGTAAAGTCCCCCATCCTGTAGTAATGTCTCCCATCCTGTAGTAATGTCCCACTTGTGTCCTGTATAATATACACATCCTTGTGTCCTGTAGTTATGTCCCCCATACTGTAGCAATGTCCCCATCCTTGTGCCCTGTAGTAATGTGCCCATCCTTGTAAAATGTAGTAATGTCTCCCATCCTTGTGCCCTGTAGTATTGTCCATACTTGTGCCCTGTAGTAATGTGCCCATCCTTGTAAAATGTAGTAATGTCTCCCATCCTTGTGCCCTGTAGTAGTGTCCATACTTGTGCCCTGTAGTTGTTGAGATGAGACTAGAATGGGTCTCTTAAGGTCTGACTGCCGTGTTCAAATTATCTAGAATGTCGTGTGTGCACACGAGGTAGATAATAATTGAATAGACCAATTATGACTCTCTCTCTCACGACTGGCGCAAGAATCTCTACTTTATTACCAGACAAAGCTTTTATAGGAGTAGGAAGTAAAGGGTGTAAACAAAAGTATAGTCCAATTAAGTATCGCAGGCTGAACTCAGGACGTATAGGAATTTGCATAGTCTCTGCTGGATTGGTTGTTCTGAACTGTAGGAATTCCTTTGTTCCTCAACTTCTTGGGAGTCGTCCAGGATGTAGGAACCATCTTTAAGTTACATGTGCTGGTATATTGTATTAATAAAAATCATATATATATATATATATATATGGTACAGACCAAAAGTTTGGACACACCTCCTCATTCCAAGAGCTTTCTTTATTTTCATGACTCTAAAAATTGTAGATTCACATTGAAGGCATCAAAACTATGAATTAACACATGTGGAATTAAATACTTAAAGTGTGAAACAACTGAAAATACGTAATTACTTACCGGTAATGTGTTTTTTCTGAACCCATGACAGCACCACGAGAGAGGGGATCCGCCCTCAAGGACAGGAAACCTCCAGGATAAAAAGGGGCGGCACCTCTCTCCGCATCAGTTGGTTTACAGAGCATGAAAGGACCTCCGGAGGAAACAACATTATAACATAACCAGCACCAACCTGAACCACGTGCAGCTAAAAGACAGCCAAATCATCCACATGCAGGGAGGGAATGTAAGGGTGCTGTCATGGGTTCAGAAAAAACACATTACCGGTAAGTAATTACGTATTTTTCCAGCACCCATGACAGCACCACGAGAGAATTACATAGATAGAGGAATAAGCCAAGGGGGGGAATCATAGAGCACAGAACCGATCTCCCCAGGTGAAGTCAGTAAGGATAAGACCAACCTATAGTGCCTATAGCGAGTGAAAGGGGAAGACCATGTGGCCCCTGACAAGCTGCTCAAAGGTGACATACGATCTAGCAGCCCAGGAGATGTCATTGCCCTTGTGCAGTGAACTTTCAGACCTGCAGGCACATACCTACCACAAGCCGAGCAGGCGAAGAAGTGGCTTCGCTGATCCACCCACCAAGTGGATTTAGAAGCCTTGAGCGTCTAGCTATTACCCTGAAAGAAAATAAACCAGACCTGCCTCTGCTGCATACAGATATTCCATAAGGAACCGCTAATGTTCAGGCAATGCCCCCCCTCCTCTTCCTGATCTTGCAGACTATCCAAAAGGATGGAAGACCAATTCCCTTTTGAATTAAGAAAATTATGACATCCTATCAGGAGGCAAGGAGGGGCAGGTTTCAGGACACCTTACCCTGGAAAGCCGAGGAATGGTGGAACTAAAATAGGGCCTGGAAGTCACTAACCCTACAAGCTGATATAAAGGTGTCAGGAAGTCTGTCTCAGAGACAGTAGTGAAATGACATGGACTCCAATGGATCAATGGGGCTCTGTCAGGGCAGATAGGACGAGAATAAGGTCCCATGGGGCAGGACACATCGCGCAGAGGGCTAGACCATAGCCGAACGAACCGGGAGTCAAGCGGACTCCAGACAGGACACAATGGAACCAGGTTGCAAGGGCCCATATGAGAACTGTCAGTGAACGAAATGACAGATCCAGTGTCAACCCCTTCTGGAAAAACTCTAAGATTACCGCAACAGTCGTCGGTCCATCAAGGCTCACCCCTTGGAAGACAAGAATATTGTCCAGGCCTTTTTTTTTTCTTTTAACCGGCTTACTACTTCAAATAAGAGTAGGGACTAGAACAAGAGAAAAACCCTGATTCGTAAGGTGAACATTCAAAAAAGGCCACACGGCAAGATGCAATATGCCTGACCCCCGGCCTGGAGAACAACAAGAGACCAGGCAATAGAATCATGGTAAGTCTGGCAAAAAATCAGGATCATCACTGCCCTGTTCTCCAGGATTTTCTCCAACATGGCTGGAAAGAGGCTATGAGTGGGGAGGCATAAAAAGGTCACATCTCTATTCAAACAACCGGGCGTCCACCGCATGAGGTTGATCCCGAGGAGTTAGAGAACAGAACCAGTGAACCTTATATTAGGTCACAAGAGGTCTATTATCGGAACACAGGCAACGTATATCGAAGTGACGACGGACTGACGGAGGACCCATTCCCCGTCTCAACTGGCTGCTGCTGAAAAGTCCAAACCGATTCCCTTTCTCCATATAGGAACTGACGACCAGACAGGGAGGGTAGGACCCAGCCCACCGCTCATTCTACAGCCAGCCATATCCTGGTAATTCTAAGAAAAGAAAACAAAACAAAACATGGGATGCGCTTCCAGACCACACACCTCAGATCAGGTGACCCCCGAAGGCGGGCTCCTCTTTGAAGACTTGCGGCAAAAGTAAGCACCTTAGGATCTCAGGTCATACAAGCATGGCCTTCACTGTACTGGTTCAACCAGCAACGTAGGGATTCAAGTGTGCTGGAGTGCAATGCACTTGGGCAATGATCCCCAACAATTGCTCGAGTCTCCAATACGTCCCACTGAAGGTTACTTCAGTGTGCGCCTGGTCCCACCGAACCGTCACAATGGCGGATGTAAGGGAACCCTGTAGGGACATAGCACCTTTGAGAGACAACCTTCGTGCCTCTGGTGCCGGATCTATTAGGACCGGAAGATTCTCCAGCATGGATTCCAGAAGATGAAATAAATGAACTTCTGAATCTAAGTGAGCCCTAAAAAAAATTCTGACTTTCCTCGGACACAATCCTGATTCTTCCAGTGTAGGAGCCGTTCCCACGTGAGCAGGAAGAACGCCGTCCCGCCGAAAGGCGGCACGATGACAGGCAGGCCTGCCATCAAACAAGAAGTTGCCGAGGTAAGGGATGATAAGCACTTCGCTGCACTGCAACTTCTGAAAATCTTGCGAAGACTCCCAGACCATCGTCATCCCTTGGAAGGGTTGCATACTGGAAACGGCGAACGGTTCCTTCCATAAACAGGCTACTCTGAGGAACTCTGAACTACATCGAACTGGACATGATAGTATGCATCCGTCAGATTCACTACTGGTATGTGACCGCCTGGAATAAATGGTTCACACTGGACCTCCTTGACACTAGTCCGAACAAGTGTATGATGAGAGAACTGGTTGCCAGTCTGGTTGATGCCGCAGATGCGACTAAAAGGAACCCAGCCGCCCCTTGGTAGAAGAGGAGTGGGGACATGATCCGTCTAGGGGCTCTCTGGCATGGCCGATCCTTGATGTGGTCAACACGTACTGCCAGGGACTCCGTTGTGTAACCAGCTAGATTAGCTGGTTGCAAGCCCCAGCTGAAAATTCCCAGGTATTTGAGGAAGTGGCGTTATTTCCATCCTAGAATGCTGTAAGGCCTTACCTTCCTCCTTATTCACAGAACCGGGAATTGGCCGCCAATCCCTTCAGCTGTCACTTGTCCAGTCTCAAACTGTAGAGCCGCGGTGAGCTAACAAGGGCAGGCACAAGCAGCCTAGAGTGGCCGATGACTAATTGAAATCTTGATAGCAGCGACAGTCAGCTGAAGGGGCCCTGCAACAGAAGGAACAAGCTGCTTCCACAAAGGGCAGTCTGGGTTGGACTCTGCCTATCCGCTTGTGTCCCTTAAATAGCAATGAGGGACTATACATTATCAACAACCGGGAGGCATCACGGTTTCCCTCTTCGAGGCCACAAACATACGAACTTGAGACATTTTTTTTTTTGGGTGCCACTTCAGGGATGCCCGTAGCGGGCCCGACCACAGTCACACTAGTGTCACATTGTTCCCCATCGAGAAGTCTGAACAACCTGAGATACTGTCGGACATTGATGTGGAAGCTGAAGAATTCCACGCACCCTCGGACCTGTCAGAGTCCCCATAAGCAGGGAAAGCAGGCCTGAATTTCTGAAGGCCATGATGCCGCAAAACTGGCAAACCAACATCGGGCTTGTCAGCACTAATCCAAGACCTCACCTGAGAGGTTTTGCCTAATACCCTTCTGGCACTGCTTCTGAGACCAGGTAACAGACAGCTCCCAATTAAAGGAAGCGTGGTCCAGTTATTGAAGTGTATCCATTGAGTCTGTCCCAAAAACAGGCAAGAGTGGCTCTGAACAAGCGAACGTACCACTCTGATGCAGAGGCGGAACCGGGGTAGAAGGAGGAATGATTGCAACTGATCAATCACCTCTGCAGGCTCTGGGCATCGGTCCTGCTGGAGTTCAGACTCCACTAATTGGACCAGGTGCCGATCCTCCCAAAGTATCACATGAGCTAGTATACCCGTCCACGTCGAGGCTTGCAATCTTGCTGCCCCATCAGCGTGCCAGCCTGCGCTGTGTGGTAGGAGCAGAGCTGGAGGTTGCCGCAGTGAGCCCCGTTGTTTGTTTTTGTTTTTTTGTTGTTTTTTTTTAATGCCATGAATGCTCACATCTAAAGGGTTATCAGCCATTTTAGCGCGACCGACAAGAGCCATATGAGTGCAGCAACTGCCAGCAACCAGCCCCCTCAGTCCCCCAGCAGTCAACACAGAGCTGATACCGTGTACATAGCAGTCTGCAAGTACGGACTCAAACTCATAACGTTATAGGAGCCATGTTGCTAACTGTGGAGGCCGACCCACACTAAGGGCATCCAATACCAGGCCGACAGGCCACATGCAACCCTGGAAGCTGCGTCCAAAAGCACTGGGACTTCTGTATTCCACCGGAGGGGGTGAAGCCTCAGTTCATCTCACTTCACCTGAGTCTCAGCACACAGCCGGTGTCTCTTCCGGGAGGTGACGTCAGCTGAGCGACATGCGAGAACCCGGAGAAGATCCCGGGCCTGCGCGCACACACACACACCAAGCGGCGGCGGCCATTCTCAAGATGGTGTCCCCCGTTGTCGCTCCAGCCCAATCGCACGGAGTGGCCGGGCAGATACATGTGAGGCCCCGCACTGCGGAAACACTCCCACTGACCTCTGGGCAGGTAAGACAGCGTCACTGCCCCTGTATCATTGGAGCGTAGGAGACACCGTCATTCACAGGCATAGCCCCCGTGGGCTGCTGTGGTGCGTCCTCAGACCAGCTGCTGGTAGGCGCCGCTACTCCCAGATGAGAGCAAAGAAACAGGCCGACTCCAACACACACAGGTACATCCCCCCTGCCTGCAGCCACGAGGACGCCACCGCAGGGAAGCGCAGCAGCAGCCACCTCCATCCCAGCCCCTGGCACCCTGCGGTGAGGAGAGGGGGGAGGGGGAGCCCACGCGCAGACGGAACCCCCGTTGGTTTGCTGCGGTGGGAGAGCACTTGCGGCCGACTGGCCCTTACCTGGTCCTCGCAGGCTCCACACCACGTCCTCGCGCCTGGAACCCGTCCTAGCGTCACCGGAGGACGATGTGCCGCACGCAGGCTTGAGCCCCGTGGGTCCGCTGCGGCAGCTCCACAGCACCTCGGCCGACCGCAGAGCTGGCCGGCCGGGCGCCGGATTTGAATCTTCGGCCCATCAGGACCATCCTGGATCTAGTGGATCCCTGGAGGCTCCCTGTTCAACGACAGGAAACCAACTGATGCGGGGAGAGGTGCCGCCCCTTTTTATCCTGGAGGTTTCCTGTCCTTGAAGGGCGGATCCCCTCTCTCGTGGTGCTGTCACGGGTGCTGGAAAAATATGTCTTATATTCTAGGTTCTTCAAAGTAGTCACCTTTTGCTTTCTTTACTACTTTGCACACTCTTGCCATTCTCTTGATGAGCTTCAAGAGGTAGTCACCGGAAATGATTTCCAACAGTCTTGAAGGAGTTCCCAGAGATGCTTAGCACTTGTTGGCCCTTTTGCCTTCACTCTGCGGTCCAGCTCACCCCAAACCATCTCGATCGGGTTCAGGTCTGGTGACTGTGGAGACCAGGTCATCTGGCGTAGCGCCCCATCACTCTCCTTCTTAGTCAAATAGCCCTTACACAGCCTGGAGGTGTGTTTGGGGTCATTGTCCTGTTGAAAAATAAAATATGGTCCAACTAAACGCAAACCGGATGGAATAGCATGCCGCTGGAAGATGCTGTGGTAGGCATGCTGGTTCTGTATGCCTTCAATTTTGGATAATTGATTATCATCACCAACAGTGTCAGCAGCAAAGCACCCCCACACCATCACACCTCCTCCTCCATGCTTCACGGTGGGAACCAGGCATGTAGAGTCCATCCGTTTGTTAGGTGTGGACAGGATGATGCCCATTTGATGCATGTTATGTGGGAGTGTGGACACATTGGTGATTTCTGGAAACAAACCCTGGGACTCATAGACCAAATATATCATATCACAATAGAGCCGTCACCTCGTTTATGTTTGTTGAGTCTGTGGGAGGGAGGAGTAGACCTGGACTCTCCAACAGCCCTGGGAATAGCCCGTATCCTGTATCAAGCAAGGAAGATACTGGCATACCATTGGTTAGATCCTCTACCTCCAACATTATCAGAGCTTAAAAATAAATTAAATAACATCATTAGATTGGAAAGGGGAGTTTATTTAAAAAGAAAAAACTGAGAAAGTTTTACAAAATCTGGCAGCCATGGATGGAGTCGCCGGGTCTCCCCTCTGGGGCACTAGTGCAGGGTGCAATGCTGGACCGGTTACTGTTGTGCTTGCAGTGAATGGAACGTTTGGGGAATAAAAGTTAAAACTAGTGTTTTACGTGGCGGAGGGGATTTTGAGCGGCGCTGTGGGAGGGGCCGGAAGGGTGTGATTGATGACTAAACGGGGAGAGAGAGGCAAGCGGGTATGGAAATATGATGCGGAGCGACACGGCTGATGGAGGAGACTTTTCTATTAGACTGAGGTATTATTGCATAATTTAAACCTTTGTTTATCTGTGGAGCCACGTTATTTGTAGGCTCAATTTATTTAACTGATCTGAGAATCCTTCTTTTTTTTTTTTTTTTTATACAGAGGAAGAACCTGATTTATAGACAACATATGTTTTTTCAATGTACGCCTTTACTAGTTATATAAGATGCAATATATTTTCTCTGTATTGATTGTTAGTTGTTTAATAAAAAAGATCTGATTTAAAAAAAAAAGAGTCCATCCGTTCACCTTTTCTACAAAGACACGGTGGTTGGATCCAAAGATCTCAAATTTGGACTCATCAAACCAAAGCACAGATCTCCACTGGTCTAATGTCCATTCCTTGTGTTCTTTAGCCCAAACAAGGCTCTTCTGCTTGTTGCCTGTCCTTAGCAGTGGTTTCCTAGCAGCTATTTTACCATGAAGGCCTGCTGCACAAAGTCTCCTCTTAACAGTTGTTCTAGAGATGAGAAAGTGTGTCCAAACTTTTGGTTTGTACTGTGTGTATGCGTATATATATATATATATATATATATATATATATATATATATATATATATATATATATTTTGTGTTAGTAAAAAACAAAAGCATTCATAAATACGTGTGTTAGATTACATTAACTAAACTACATACCTAAATCTATGAAATGGCTGAATTAAGTATTTTGGGTTACTCAATTCTTATCCTCAACAGTCCCCCCTAAAGACTTATTTCTGCCATTTCTGAATTCTAAGGGTACTGTGTTCCCTTAGTAAGAGAGGTAGAGATATCTGTGCGAAAGACCTGCCTAATTGAACGTTGAGGCATGGGCGGAGAGCGGAAAGGGTTTTCTTCACTGGTTTGAGACCAAGGATTCCTAGGCGAGTCCTCACCCTTTGTAGTGGGGCTTTCCCATGTCCCAAGGTTCTCTAAGTCCTCTCTTTTTCCGTTTATTCTAGCAGAGTCATTTTGTAACTGGGGGAAAGGGTCATGTTAAGGGCCTGTCACACACAGAGATAAATCTGCGGCAGATCTGTGGTTGCAGTGAAATTGTGGACAATCCGTGCCAGGTTTGTGGCACAACTGTCTGTCTGTGTACAAATGGAACAATATGTCCATGATTTCACTGCAACCACAGATCTGCTAAAGATTTATCTGTGTGTGTGAGAGGGCCTTAAGTCTTTATGGGCATATCGTCTGTCATACTTAGGTCTTCTGTTTCGACTAAAGGAAAGGTCCCTCCTAATGTAACTTCAGCTGTTTTGGAAAATGTTTTCTTTAAACACGGAATTACACAAACCAGAATGGCGAGTAATATAACTAATACTATACTTATGGCGGTCCTTATCTGGATCAACCAGCCTTTAAAAGAACTCGTCCGCCCAAAATAGTCTCCCCAAGGGTCGGTTACTCCTGAATTCTTCTTTAATTGTTCGAGTGTAGTAAGTTTCTTTATAGCTAAGGTGACCTTCTCATCCACTGCAGTGTTATCTGGTATATATGTGCAACAAACATCCCCCACCATTTTACGGACTCCACCTTTCTCTGTGAGGATCATATCTAAGGCCATTCTGTTTTGATAAGCCATGATGGAGGTCGGGTCTAGTTGTTCTGCCAGTCCCTGTAAGGCATCACATGTATAGTTAACGAAACGTTGCTGATTATAGTAGATATAATTAATCCAGTCTACATTTTTATTTACAGTGATTATGGGGATAATGGATTCGAATCCCGCCCTGACTTGGTCTCTAGCTTTATATTCGTCAGGGACCCCCCTGGGCACTTCGATAGCGTCAATGTAAACATGTGGGACAAAAGAACCTTTCAGTGTTTTTCTACCGGTACGGTCATCATCTGCACTCCGTCGAGTCCGTAAGTTGATTTTGATGTGCGCTATGAAGTCATTTTCTTTGACAGTGTGGTCAGCGGGGGCTATGTGTATAGGCATAAGTGCCTTAGCTAAAGTGCATTCTCCCGTCCAATTTCCTTCTACTCGTGATCGAATTTTCATATCCCCACAAATCCAAAACACATCTGCCACGGACTGTACCTGGTTAATTAAGTGATCACGGGTGAGATTGCTATAGGATCCACAGAACCCATCTTGAAATCTACCCATATCTCTCCCCTGACCACTCACATTATAACAGGTATAGTTGCCAGGATATATAGTGATGCCTTTCCCAGGGGAGGAGGCCTTAGCTATTATCGGGTATCTTTTTTTCCATTCTTCACATGCATTTCCCTCAGTCATATTTGTAAACAGACTAACAAGACATAATTCAGCTTCGTAATCTAAATTCAGTGGGACAGTTCCTAAATGAGGTCTGGCTCCTGCACATACATAACAGTCTGACCTGTTGGCTTGGTGTACTGTATATTTCATCCATTCTAACCACAGGTTGGTGTCTGTATAACCCTGTTCAACTGCATATACACCTTCCATGGTGGGATTGGCTATGGCTACCATACTGTGAAAGGTCTGAATATGTGTAAGCATTCGAAATACTGGTAGTATTTTTGTTATCTGTGATAGCCTGAATTTTCCCAACGGTCTACAACCATTGTGTCCACCCTTTATATGTGTACCCAGAAGGTATATACCTTCATCCTGTGGTTGGGGGTGTTCTATGTTGAGAAGTAAAGGGTTACACTGGTTAATCATAGTACATGTTCTAGTGACTGGTGCACGGGAGAGTGTCATCCTGGTAAGTAAAGATCTGCCTTTCTCATCCCGTTTTTTTAAGGCTACACTTGGTTTGTATCCCCAATTTTCACCTGTATTCCACCCAACAGCCTTCCATGAGCTACATGTGTCTCCATATCCACTTCCTGTAACACATATGTACTGTTGTCCCTGTCTCAAGTGTGCCTGACATCCCATGTGGGGGACCCGTCCTATTTCACATTTCACAATATCACAGTAATCAAACTTGAATGTGACAACTTCAACTTGTGTCGTACTATTGTACCAAATCGTAACCACCTCATTTGTTTTGGTAATGATGGCCTGAGACCATAAAGGTTTTTTTGAAAAGGATAAATACAAACAGGACACTCAGTGCAGTTCTGGTGGATCGACCCTTCTGCAATGCGAGGCGTGGATCCATGTTGTCCTGCCTTTGAGTTTCACGGACATGGGAGTCACCAGGATTATCTGGAACGGACCTTCGTATCTGGGCTCCAGACAATTATTCCTGACGTGTTTCTTAACCACAACCCACTCTCCTGGTTTCAATGTGTGGGTGGCTAGATCTGTGTCAGGATCTGGAAGAGAAGAGAAAACTGCTGCATGTGTTTTTGATAACTCTCACTTAGTTCAATAACAAACTGCACAACTGAGTCATGGTGGTCAGACAAATTTTGAGGGAAATAACATCCTAATCTGGGGACGGAACCAAAACGTATTTCAAAGGGGGTCAGGCCATGTTTTGCAACAGGGGTCTTTCTGACAAGGTACAGGACTATAGGGAGAAGTTCTGTCCAGGGCAGTGCACTGTCTTGTGAGGCATTGAGCAGTTTAGTCTTCAGAGTTGAGTTCATCCTTTCCACTTTCCCACTGCTCTGAGGATAAGGAGTATGCAGTCCTAGACTTGCTCCGAGCATATTCCACAGTTCTTGGTAAATGTTAGCTGTGAAGGCTTGGTCCTTGATCGCTTTCGATGACTTCTGGTATTCCGAACCTGCACACGGTTTCTGTGATGAGTTTTTTTTAGCTGTGACCCTAGCAGTCATGTTGACTACCGGGTAGGCCTTGGGCCAACTGGTAAAGATATCAACAACTACCAAATCATACTTGTACTTCCCCACTTTAGGTAGCTGGATGTGGTCCACTTGTATCCTTTGGAATGGATAAAGAGGTTTCGCCAGATGTTTTTGTGGTGTCTTCTCTGTTCGTCAGGATTACATGTTATATCATACAATATACACCCAATACAGAAAGAAAGGACACCAAAATACATAAATTAAATAAATTGAATATATGCACACTACTGCAGAGAGTTGCACAGGATGTATTCACAGCATAAGCCCATATAAGATAAAAATTTGAAGGACGCATTTGGAGATGATGGATGTATACGCAGTAATTAGCAGCAAGATGAAAAACTGCTGAATGGTCCAAACCGAATGAGTAGCCACGAGTGAAACAAAAAAAATTAATGAAATACAAATATATTAAAAATATAATAATTACAATTAAAATACAAAAGGTGCATAAACAAAGTGAAGCATGGAAGGTCAACACAAAAGAGAGAAGATTACAAAAAAGGGTCAAAACTAAGGGGCACTTTGCACACAACGACATCGCAAGCCGATGCTTGCGATGCTGAGCGCGATAGTCCACGCCCCTGTGGCGCCCCAGGACCTGGTCGCCACAACAGCATTGCCCTCCCAAAGGGTTAATGCTGAGCCTGGAGGTAATTGGGAGGTCCATTGGAAAGCAAGTTTAACATCCAACGCAGTTCTCCCTCCGGCCAGCAGGGGGAGCTCTGAACCTGGGATTCCAGGGAGTATCCCCTTAAGTCTGATCTGGGGGAGGAAGTAGTGGTCAGTCTGTAGAGAGCAGTAGAAGTGAACAGACGCAGAGTGAGCTGTCCTGTGAATCTGGGGCCTAGAGCTAGAGTAGCTTGGCCCAGAGAAGCAGGAGTAGCTGAGAGGCAGCGGAGAGACTCGGACATCGGAGTCTGTGGCCACCAGGGCTTAAACATACTCCCTGGTAGCCGAATCCGAAGGGCAGGAGAGCTGCAAGCACCTGGCCCAAGAACATCCCAAAAGTACAGCTGTGGCATCAAGGCCCGGTGTGGACTCCAGCAGAGAAGCACCAGAGAGAGGGCCTGCGCAGCCTGCTACAGAGGGAAAGGGACGGACCATCAGTCCCAGCAGCAAAGAGGGCCATTGCTGGATTCAGAGAAGCAGGGTCCTATCATAACAAAGAAAAGTACAGGAGTAGGCCTCATACTCAGCTGGCCAGAAAGATCACCCCAAGTACTTCCAGGCCGACCGGATCCCCATCACCACCTGTAACGGTCTCCCAGGACTGGACTGTTTCCAAAGTAAAGAGAAAAAGGTAAAGAGACTGTTGTTTGTGCTTGGTTCTTTCATTGCCTGTCCGCCCTGCACCGTGTTAGCCACACAACCTCATAGACTTCCACGAGCACTAACCGTGTCCCCGGGGGCTCCGCTCCACCTGTGGGGAGCAGTACCACCATTGCTGCTATAACATCACCCCGGAGGCCTCACACAGCAGCGGCGGCTTAATAGCCGCAGACCACAGGTGGCGTCACGAACACAAACTTTATTCACCAAGCCACATATTTTACTGACACCCACCAGGGCCACGGAGCCGGGCCCAGCCACCACTGACTACCTCCGGACTAGTCCGGCCCGGCACCAGGTGTCCCATAGCCCTAGGGTGGGCGAGTCAACTTTGGCGTCACGAACAGGATTTCGTGCCCGGTTTCACCGGGTACTGTGCGCCTGCAGAAACTGTGCCTAAAAGATTGTGTCACTGTTTGAAAACTGCCGCCGCCATTAGCCCCGCTGAGCGCAGGAAGAAGGGGGGCGTGCCTGACAAAGAGCGCAAAGGGAGCGCGCCATCACAGCAGAGCGCTGTTAACCCCGCGCGACCCAGAAGGGAATTTGAAAAGTGAACGGAGCCTGGTGAGGTTCACTAAGGGGGAGGAAGATGTCCGACTCGGAGGGAGAGCAGGTGGCTGCCATAGCCCGAGACGCCGCAGCACCAGCCGACGCGATCCCAGTCGCCGTCGCCCCAGCCCCCGCTGTAGCGCCGGTAATGCCGATCACAATGCCGTACATCCCGGGAGCGGAGTGGCTGCCGCAGTACTCCGGGGAGTCCCATACCTTGAGCGACTTCAGAGAAAGTCTGCACAGCTTGTTCCGGGTGTATCCTCTGACTGAGAGCCAGAAGGTGGGCATATTAATGGGGCAGCTAGCCGGCGCGGCCCAGCGTGAAGTGAAGTCCTGGCCTGATACAGATAAAGGGACAGTAACCCAGATACTGGCCAAGCTAAAGAGTACTTTTGACACCCGCACCGCAGCAGAGATAAAGATGAGATTCTTTGGGTGCAAACAACGGGCCACAGACAGCATAAGGGACTATGCCTTAAAGGGAACCTGTCAGCAGAAATTTCGACTAAAACCTAACAGATTCCCCCTCTGCAGCTCCTGGGCTGCATTCTAGAAAGGTCCCTGTTATTATAGTGCCCCCTTTCTGACCCAAAAAAAGAGTTTATATCGAGGTACCTTTTTGGCTTCTGAATCTCTAAATGTGTCACGGGGGCGGGCTGCCTGATGGCCGTTATTCTGCCCCCTGTTCCTGTATGCCGCCCCCATCGCCGATTTCTATACTTCTGGACGCCGCCCACTGCTCCAGCCATCCCCGCGCATGCCCAGTGCTCATCTCTCGTGGATGAGCACTGTGCCCAGCGTCACCGCTGGTGACGTGCACGCAGGGTTTAGATTATGGGCGGTGCTGTGATGTTAATTACCAAGCAACCGCCCATAATCGCGGGACCGCGCATTCCCCCTCGGCCTGCTTTCTGCGCAAGCGCGCTGCAGCTGAACTCACGTCACCTCCTTCCCATCTTGCCCTGAGGCAGGAAATAGATGGGAGGAGCGCGGAGCAGTGACTACACCGATCAGGAGGAGTTCAGCTGCAGCGCGCTTGCGCAGAAAGAAGCAGGCCGAGGGGGAATGCGTGGTCCCGCGATTATGGGCGGTTGCTTGGTAATTAACATCACAGCACCGCCCATAATCTAAACCCTGCGCGCACGTCACCACCGGTGACACTGGGCACAGTGCTCATCCACGAGAGATGAGCACTGGGCATGCGCGGGGATGGCTGGAGCAGTGGGCGGCGTCCAGAAGTATAGAAATCGGCGATGGGGGCGGCATACAGGAACAGGGGGCAGAATAACGGCCATCAGGCTGCCCGCCCCCGTGACACATTTAGAGATTCAGAAGCCAAAAAGGTACCTCGATATAAACTCTTTTTTGGGTCAGAAAGGGGGCACTATAATAACAGGGACCTTTCTAGAATGCAGCCCAGGAGCTGCAGAGGGGGAATCTGTTAGGTTTTAGGGGAAATTTCTGCTGACAGGTTCCCTTTAAACTTGCAGGAGGCCCTGAAAGCAGTTAAACAGGTGGACCCAGAGAGTGTACGTGAAGAACACAAACTCCTAACTGAGCAGTTCATAGAGGGGCTCCTGTCAGATGCCCACAGGACCCAGCTGCGTATCATGGTCCTGCAGAACCCTGCTCTGGACTTTGCAAAGTTTAAGGACCAGGCCATCCGGGTACTGAGAGAATCTACACCGAATGACCCAGTATCCCCCCGGCCTCTTGCTATCACGTACCCTGGGGTGGTGCCTGCAACACCAGCTGCTGCAGGGGCCGAGGCGCAGTCCCTGGAAAAGGATCCCACTGCCGAGCTCAGACAGCAGGTCCAGGAGCTGACCAAGACTGTAGCTGCCCTTGCCAAGACCATGCAGTCTCTACAAGTGACCCCATCACCTGCAAGAATCGAGTTGGCCTCCAGCCCAGATGACGTCCCATGGATGCGACAGAGGAGGATTCCGCCGACCCGAGGCAGAGACACCGACCGGTATGATTCAACGGGACAACCGATCTGCCGCCGCTGCAGCCAGGCGGGCCACATTGCACGACACTGTCCTTTAAATGGGCCGAGCCTGGGGCCAGGAGCCGACCCCCAGGTGTAAGGAAGCCCGGCTCAACCCCCAGCCACAGCAAGTATGTGGGAGGACGACCGGTCCTTCCTATTTGTGCTGGATGGGATCCCTTTGAATGCCCTCCTGGATACGGGGTCCCAGGTAACAACCATCCCCTATAAACTGTACAAAAGATATTGGGCTGATTCAGACATTGACCATGGCCCAGATGATGATTTAACAATTGTGGCCAGTAATGGTCAGCCCTTACCTCAAATTGGGTACAAAGAAGTAACCATTAAAGTGGGGCGGGTAGAATTGCCATGTCAGGGGATGATAATTGTAGACATTGATCGCAAAGAATCTGACCCACTGCTAACCATTGGTACAAATGTGATAGAAAATTGTATTGCCGAAGTGATAATTTTGTTGCAACAGCGTCTGAAACTGCCAGCTCCGAGCAACAGCGTGCCCTACAGAGGAAGATCAGAGCCCTGATGAGGAGCCAGCAGGTAGAGCTGGCCGGAGGAGAAATTGGCAGTGTGAGGGTAAGTGACCCCCTCCCCATTGCAATACCCCCAAGAAGTGAAATGTTGATATGGTGTCGGGCAGCAATAGGCCTCAAGGGTCAGGACTACCATGCCTTGGTAGAACCGGTGTATTTAGATAGTAGACCCGGAGTCCTGATAGCCAGAGGGGTAGCAGACGTCCGCAAGGGGAGAGTGCCCGTCCGTGTCCTGAATTGTGGGGAGGAGGAAGCCAAATTGCCCCGGTACGCCACTGTAGCAAAACTGTACACTGTCAGCAACAATACCATCAAAGCAGTGGAACCCTTGATCCCGTCCGACCAGGCGGAAGACAATGGCTCCAAGGGGAAGCTGGAAGACTGGTGCCAAAAATTACATGTGGGCACCAACTCCACCCCCTCACACCAAAAGCATGGGGTTTACCGGGTGGTACAGGAGTACGAGCGGGTCTTCAGCAAACACCCCCTAGATTTTGGGCAGGTGAAAGGGGTTAAACATCAAATCCCCACGGGTGATCATCATCCCATTAAAGAGAGATACCGGCCTGTACCCCCCGCACAGTATCAACGTGCCAAAGAAATGTTACGGGAAATGAAGGAGGCTGGGGTTATCAGAGATAGTTGTAGCCCCTGGGCAGCTCCACTAGTGCTCGTAAAGAAAAAAGATGGTACAATGAGAATGTGTGTAGATTACAGGCAAATTAACCGCATTACACATAAAGATGCTTATCCACTGCCCAGAATAGAGGAGTCACTAACAGCCTTAAAGTCAGCTAACTATTTCTCCACCTTGGATCTCACCAGTGGGTATTGGCAGGTTCCCGTGCCAGAGGCGGACAGGGAGAAGACTGCATTCACGACACCAATGGGCCTCTGTGAGTTCAACTGTATGCCATTCGGGCTCTGCAACGCCCCAGGGACATTCCAAAGGTTGATGGAGTGCTGCTTGGGCCACCACAACTTTGAAACCGTGCTGTTGTACCTGGATGACGTCATAGTCTACTCCAAGACTTATGAAGACCACCTGAGGCACTTAGCAGAAGTGTTTGAGTCCTTGTCGAAATATGGCCTGAAGATAAAGCCGTCCAAATGTCACCTCTTGAAGCCAAAAGGTACAGTACCTGGGTCATGTGGTCAGCGCAGAAGGTGTGGCACCTGATCCGGAGAAAGTCACCGTAATCAAGGACTGGCCAAGACCCACCACGGTAAAGGAGGTGCGGCAGTTCCTTGGGCTGGTGGGCTACTACCGAAGGTTCATTGATGGTTTCACCAAGATAGCAGCGCCCCTTCAAGATCTCCTGGTGGGCCAGCCAAATCAGGCTAAGAAGCAGAGCCCTCCATTTGAATGGAGCAGCCAACTAGAAACATCCTTTGTCCGGCTGAAAGGGGCTCTCACGGGAGAAGAAATTCTGGCCTACCCTGACTACAGCCAGCCGTTTGTACTGTATACAGACGCCAGCAACGTGGGACTGGGAGCAGTTCTGTCCCAGGTGCAGGGAGGCAGAGAGAGGGTGATAGCGTACGCCAGTAGGAAGCTTCGGCCCACAGAAAGGAATCCAGAAAACTACAGTTCCTTCAAGCTGGAGTTCCTCACTATTGTTTGGGCAGTGACTGAACGCTTCAAGCACTATCTGGCATCGGCCAAGTTCACCATCTTCACGGACAACAATCCGTTGACACACCTGGCAACAGCCAAGTTAGGTGCGTTGGAACAGCGATGGATGGCCCGGCTGTCTAACTTTGACTTTACCATCAAGTATCGGGCTGGCAAGAAGAATAACAATGCTGATGCGCAGTCCAGAATGCCTCACTTACCCGAGTCTGGAGAAGACCTGGATGAACTCGAAGAGATAGAGTTACCGGCTTTCCATCACCAAGGTGTTTCCCAGTGTGAGCATGCTGTAGGAGTGAAGCGCTCGAGCCAGCACGAGGTCTCGGTCAACCCATTACTCCACCACAATTGGGAAGAGACACAGAACGGTGACACGGCCGTGCGATTGGTCAAAGAAAAGCTAGCACAAGCTGAGACTCATCTTGGCCCAGATGCTCCAGAAGAAGCCCAGCAGTGGTGGAAGGAGAGGGGACGACTGTTCACCTATCAAGGCAAGCTCTGCAAGAGATATGTCAACTGGCGAACGAATGAACTCGTCTGGCAGATAGTGGTTCCACAGAGGGATGCTCCAATGGTCCTAGCAGCTTATCATGATAATGCAGGACACTTCGGGTGGAAGAAGTTGGAGACCCTACTCCGTGATCGGTTCTACTGGGTGCACATGAGAAAGACAGTCGAGAAGTGGTGCCGAGACTGTGGTCCGTGTAACCTGAGGCGGAAAGATGATGCCAGCCAGAGGTCTCCCCTACAGCCAATTGTCACGAAGCAGCCCCTGGAGTTGGTGGCCCTGGACCACGTGAAGTTAACACCAAGCCGGTCAGGCTATGTGTACGCCCTTACCATTGTGGACCATTACTCTCGATTCCTGGTAGTAGTGCCCGTGAAGGACCAGACAGCCAGAACAGCAGCGAGAGCATTTCAGGCATACTTTTGCCGACCTCACGGTTACCCTGAAAGGGTACTGACTGATCAGGGTCCTGCATTCGAGGCAGAAGTGTTCCAAGAGTTCTGTAACATGTACGGTTGTAAGAAAATCAGAACCACACCGTACCACCCCCAAACCAATGGATTGTGCGAGAAGATGAACCATGTGGTTATTGACATGCTCAAGACTCTACCTTTGGAAGAAAGAAACCAATGGCCAGAAAAGTTACCAGATCTGGTAGACTTATACAATCATATCCCGGTAAATTCGACCAACTGCAGCCCTGCTTACCTGATGCGAGCCAGACCTGGCAAGTTACCTGTAGACTTTGAGATGGGGACTGTGTCACCTGAGGCGGTTCAGGAAATAGAGGATTGGGATACAGAGCGGCAGCAACGGTACCGTAAGGTCCAGGAATGTGTAGAGAGGAGCCTGTCTCAAGCAAGAACGAGACAAGAGCAGCATTACAATCAAACAGCCCCAGCAACTCCCTTAGCACCTGGAGAGCAAGTCCTCAAGAAGAAGCGGAGGACGCATAAATTGGATGATCAGTGGGAAAACGAGCCCTACACCATTATCCCCTCCAAGGTATAGAACATAGAAAGTAAAATACCTAACAGAATGTAAATAGTTATGTGAAATGTCTGTAATGTTGTGTATAAAATGCTTTTTTGTCTTAGGCGATTAAGTAAATGGACAATTGGGCCACTGGACTATGGGTGGTCAACACCTAAATTGTTCATAGTTAGCACACGTGTGCTCAACACCACTGAAGAAATACCCGTCCGGCGTGCATAGAGTGGGGTCATCAATGCTCTGACGCACGCCCAGAGCCTACGTTGGGGGTTTGATCGCGGCGGGTCCCCCATGGAGCAGTGTAATGGACACCCGGCAGGGAGCCACACTGGACTCTTATAGTAGTGTTTAAGTTTGTAACGTTTAAGTAATGCGCCTCCCATAATGGGATGAAATGTTGTAACATGTTATGTTTTGTTTCTACAGTCCGGGAGTACTGAATTTAACTAAGGGGGAGTGTGGCGCCGCAGGACCTGGTCGCCACAACAGCATTGCCCTCCCAAAGGGTTAATGCTGAGCCTGGAGGTAATTGGGAGGTCCATTGGCCAGCAAGTTTAACATCCAACGCAGTTCTCCCTCCGGCCAGCAGGGGGAGCTCTGAACCTGGGATTCCAGGGAGTATCCCCTTAAGTCTGATCTGGGGGAGGAAGTAGTGGTCAGTCTGTAGAGAGCAGTAGAAGTGAACAGACGCAGAGTGAGCTGTCCTGTGAATCTGGGGCCTAGAGCTAGAGTAGCTTGGCCCAGAGAAGCAGGAGTAGCTGAGAGGCAGCGGAGAGACTCGGACATCGGAGTCTGTGGCCACCAGGGCTTAAACATACTCCCTGGTAGCCGAATCCGAAGGGCAGGAGAGCTGCAAGCACCTGGCCCAAGAACATCCCAAAAGTACAGCTGTGGCATCAAGGCCCGGTGTGGACTCCAGCAGAGAAGCACCAGAGAGAGGGCCTGCGCAGCCTGCTACAGAGGGAAAGGGACGGACCATCAGTCCCAGCAGCAAAGAGGGCCATTGCTGGATTCAGAGAAGCAGGGTCCTATCATAACAAAGAAAAGTACAGGAGTAGTCCTCATACTCAGCTGGCCAGAAAGATCACCCCAAGTACTTCCAGGCCGACCGGATCCCCATCACCACCTGTAACGGTCTCCCAGGACTGGACTGTTTCCAAAGTAAAGAGAAAAAGGTAAAGAGACTGTTGTTTGTGCTTGGTTCTTTCATTGCCTGTCCGCCCTGCACCGTGTTAGCCACACAACCTCATAGACTTCCACGAGCACTAACCGTGTCCCCGGGGCTCCGCTCCACCTGTGGGGAGCAGTACCACCATTGCTGCTATAACATCACCCCGGAGGCCTCACACAGCAGCGGCGGCTTAATAGCCGCAGACCACAGGTGGCGTCACGAACACAAACTTTATTCACCAAGCCACATATTTTACTGACACCCACCAGGGTCACGGAGCCGGGCCCAGCCACCACTGACTACCTCCGGACTAGTCCGGCCCGGCACAGGGTGTCCCATAGCCCTGGGGTGGGCGAGTCACCCCCGTCGCAGGTGCGATATCATGTGATTGCTGCCGTAGCGAACATTATCGCTACGGCAGCTTCACATGCACTCACCCACCCTGCGACGTCGCACTGGCCAGCGAACCGCCTCCTTCCTAAGGGGGCGGGTCGTGCGGCGTCACTGCGATGTCACACGGCAGGCTACCAATAGGAGCGGAGGGGCGGAGATGAGCGGGACGTAAATAGCAAAATCGGATTGCACTCACACCAGTGTTAATCTATGTGACCATGCCATCCTGACCGTTGTTTCTCCACATGAATCACACTCAGGCCAGAGTCACACTTGTGAGAGACTCGTGCGAGTCTTGCATCACATCACCCGACATGGCCTGCAGCTCTCCGGACAGGAGCATCTCAGCTGCATAGAAATACATGCAGCTGACACGCTCCTGTCAGGAGAGTGAGTGGCCACGCCGGGTGATGCGATGTGAGACTCGTGCGAGTCTCTCGCAAGTGTGACTCTGGCCTAAGGCCCTGTGTGCACTGGAAAATGGAATTTTCTCAAGAAAATTCCGCAGGCTTTGAAAGATTACCGCACCCGCGGTAAAAAAACGCGGCAAACCGCACCCAAATACCGCATGCGGTTTGCCGCGGTTTTACCGCGGTTTTGTCGCATGCGGGTTGGTACATGTGCTTTATTGCATTCAATGCAATAAAGCACATTGAAAAAAAAAGTCATTTCATTCTGAGATAGATAGAGAAATAGACAGAAGAATAGATAGAAGAATAGATAGATAGACAGACAGAGGGATAGATAGAAGGATAGATAGATAGAGTCCCTGTGAGCACTCTCTGCATTTCCCACGGTCGGCAGTGAGTTCACATTACCGGACGTGGGAAATGCCCTGTAGTTACCACTGCTGTCTCGCTGCGAGGCTGTATTCAGCAGTGTCTGTGTCAGTCGCGGCTGGATGAAAGCATCGGAGGACTTGGATTACGCCGGAGCTGTGGATTACGTCGGAGCTTTGTTTCGGGAGGGGTTAATAAAAGGGTGAACAAGGCTTATTTGTGTTTTATTTAAAATAAAGGATTTTTCATGGTGTGTTTTTTCACTTTACTTACGGGTTGATCATGTCAGCTGTCTCAAAGACGCTGCCATGATCAAGCCTGGAGTTAATGGCGGTGATCCGCCGCCATTAACTCCTTACATTACCTTGATTGCCACTGCATCACGGCAACAAGAAGAGCCGGGGACACGCCGGTGCTGCCGCATAATACATGCGACAGTCCCGGGGCAGCTGCGGCTGATATTCTCGGCTGCGGGAGGTGGGAGGGAGGCGGGGGACATTAACCCTGCCCCTCGCCCTCCCCAGCCTGAGAATACCGGGCCGCCGCTGTGTGCTTACCTCGGCTGGATGGTAAATATACAGCGGAGCCCACGTGTTTTTTTTTTCTATATTTCCGTTTGCTTTCTATGTGTGTTCTATGTGTCTGTGATGTCTGTGTGTGTCTGTGTGAGTGTGATGTGTGTGTGTTTACTCTCTGCTCCGCTTCCTCTTCCTGTCATAATGACATCACTTCCCTGCAAACCGCAGACAGCGATGTACATTACCGCAGGTAAACCGCGAAATACCGCAGGGAATAACGCAGGAAAACGCAGTGAACCGCACAGAATTTGCTGCCTGCGTTATTCCCTGCGGGATTTAACGATTACATTGCAGTCAATGGAGTGAAATCCCGCAGCGACGTGCGGAAAAGAATTGACATGCAATTGTTTTTGCTGCGGGAATCCTGCAGCAAAACATGCAGCTGTCAAATTCCGCCCAGTGCGCACAGCATTTTTTTTTCCCCATAGGTTTTGCTGGTGATTCACTGCAGAGATGTTATGAACATTTTCTGCAGCAAAACCGCAGGATATCCGCGGCAAAATCCGGTAAGTGCGCACAGGGCCTTATAGTGAAATCGAAGCATTCTGCGATTGTCAGTGAGACTCAGCTCTCGCACCCCCATGCAACCCTATGGGAACGAGAAAAATATCACAATACGGATGGCATACGCATGTCACACGAATCCTTGGTATGAAAAATCTACAGACTCACATACCACTTGCACAGCACTCACATGTCATACGAATGCTAGGTGAGAAACAAACCGCACACCATACGCATGACACCCCACATTCTGGGCGAGTATCGCAGAGATTATTTAATCGCAGATGGAGACCAGCCCTTCCACTCAGGACGTGTGGAGATATGAGGCTGCTGGTCCTGTATGAGGCGGGCTGGTCCTGTATGAGGCGTGCTGGGTCTGTATGAGGCGTGCTGGGTCTGTATGAGGCGTGCTGGGTCTGTATGAGGCGGGCTGGTCCTGTATGAGGCGGGCTGGTCCTGTATGAGGCGGGCTGGGCCTGTATGAGGCGTCCTGGTCCTGTATGAGGCGTGCTGGGTCTGTATGAGGCGTGCTGGGTCTGTATGAGGCGTGCTGGGTCTGTATGAGGCGGGCTAGCTCTGTATGAGGCGGGCTGGCTCTGTATGAGGCGTGCTGGCCCTGTATGAGGCGTGCTGGTCCTGTATGAGGCGGGCTGGTCCTGTATGAGGCTGCTGGTCCTGGTTGTCAGCTCTCTGTGCTTCAGGGGGAGGCGCTGGATGTAGACACAGACCCTCGGCTGCAGCCCCCCTTCTCCTGTATGGCTGAGCTGAGTGGCTCTGCTTTATGTCTCTTCAGCCTCCCCTGTGTAACAAGCGCTGTGTCCCTGCCTCGTGGAGCTCGCGTGTGAGGGACGCTCCTCCTTATCCGGCTGCTGTTCCCACTCCTCACACTGGCTGTGGCTTGTACAGAGTCACCGTCCCCGCTGTCACCGTCCTCCTGCCTTGTGTGGAGCCGTCACTGCCTCTGCGTGGGTGAGTAGTCAGGCTTCTTCCCTGAGCGCCCACTGTTGGCTGGTGAGACTTACCCCTGGTACCTCCGGATCTCGGGAAAGCTGGGTCCCTGCAGCACGACCCTGGTCCCGACCTTATCCCGCTTTCCGGTGATTCACCGACCTTAGTGACCTGGATAGCAGACTATAGGGCAATATGCTGTGGGGAGCTTTTCTACAACGCGGCCATCATCAAACTCCACCACCCAGAAGTCGAAGCCCCTTTTTTTTTTTTTGGCCAAAAACTAAAAAAAAAAATATGACGTGGGCTCCGCCATATTTTTGTATGTTAGCCCACTTTTTGTCTCCTGCCAGGTACAACTAGGCAGCTGGGGATTGGAATCGACAGCGCAGGGTGGGCCAAACTTTCTGCCCCCCTCACTGCGAATTGCAGTCCGCAGCCGCCCCAGAAAGTGTCACTTTCATAGAAGTGCCATCTTCTGGCGCTGTATCCAACTCTTGATCGGGCCTGGCACCGGGTGGCCTGCTGGGTATTAAACAGTTAATACCAGCTTTGTTTACTAACTGATATAAAGCCCGAGATTCTTAATGTCAGGCCACGTTTGACCCAACCATTAAGAATCTCCAATAAAGGGTTAAAAAAAAAGACTACACAGAGAAAAAATACTTTATTTGAAATAAATCCACAGACACACTTAGGGCCTCCATGTTTATTACTCCCTCTCACCCCTACACGATCCTGGTCTTCTGTCTGAGAGAGAGATTTCTGTACTGACCATGCCAGGCTGCTTTCTGGGCATGCTCAATACAGACAACAGGATCCTGTCTATCAGGATCCGGCGACTTCCGGTACAGCACGATCCGGCGCTCATTCAAATACACTGCAATATCACGGATCCATTGACATGCGGTATTATGACAGAGGACAAAAACACTAAGGGGGGGAAGTTGCATTTTTGACAAAAGATAAAATACCGCAAATCAACGGATCCAGTGTGTGACGCACACAACCGCATGTGACCGGATGTTGCCGCAATTCCATTGGAAATGCATTAAAATGACAACGCAATTGTAAAGGATCCGGTTTTGCGGCAAAAAATCCTTTCATGCCGCAGCTAAAATAACGCTGATGTGAAACCAGCCTTAGGCGGCTTTCACACTACGTTTTTTTAACATCCGTCATGAACGTTTTTTAACGCAAAAACGGATCCAGTGCAAATGCGTTTTCATTTCAATGCATTTGCAATGGACTCGCGTCAACATACGTTCACCTGCGTTTGCGTGCGTTATAGTGAGGATCCAGCGACTTGCAGTTTTTTAACATTTTTCAAAAATGCTACTTGTAGCGATTTTGAGCTGCGTCCCAATGCTGCAAATTGCTGGATCCGATTCCTGACTAAACAGCACGCAAACGCAGGTGAACGCTGGCATGCTGATAGACAGGATCCTGCTTGCTCTACTGAGCATGCACAGAAACCAGCCTCGCGTGATCACTCCCTCTCTCCACCTCCCTCTCTCCCTCCCCCCTCTCTCCCCCTCTCTCCCCACCTCCCTCCCTCCCCCTCTCTCTCCACCTCCCTCCCTCCCCCTCCCTCTCTCTCCACTCTCCCCCGCCTGAGAGCGGAGGATGCTCGTAACCAAGGTAAACATCGGGTAACCGCGGTCTTAGTTACCTGATATTTATCTTGGTTACGTGTGCAGGGAGCCGGCTCCTAGCAGCTGCAGACGCTCGTAACCAATGTAAATATCGGGTATCCAAGCAAGTTACCCGATGTTTACCTTGGTTATGAGCCTCCACAGCTGACAGAAGCCGTCTCCCAGTCTTTCACGTTCAGTTCCCCTCACTCCCGATCACATGACTCCAATGCCCGCCCATAAACTTAAAGTGACAGGATCCTGCAAAATAAAACATGTGTTTGCATACATTTTTTTGCTGTAAAAGCAGGATCCGCTTTTGCAGCAAAAAAACATTCATGTCGCATGGTAAAAAAACATAGTGTGAAAGCAGCCTTAGCAGTGTAGAGCAGCGCGGTCTGTAGAGATGTAATTTTTATGGCTTGAAAAAGGGCCTTTGTCAGCCGAAACGTTTTTGGGGTTTTTTTTTGCACTTTTTCCTTCTGTATGCTGGAACAAATACGGATTTATAAACGGAGTGGGGCTTCTCTGTGCCTTGGAATTGTTTTGATTCTTTACAAAATTGCAGCTGGTGGAGAGCTGCACCAACCAGCACAAGTGTGGAGCGGTGCATGGGATACTGTTGATTCAAGCCACTCTGTAGAGATGGTTATTTCTGTTGGGGTTGCGCTCTTTCTCGCGGGTTTCGGCGTGTGTGTGACCTGTGGGGAGTGCGCGGCCATCACTGAGAGGTTCCGGAGTGTGTGTGACCTGTGAGGGCAGCACGGCCATCACTGAGGGGTCCCGGAGAGTGTGTTACCAGCGGAGGGCCATCACTGAGGGCTGGAGCGCAGCCTGCGTCCCCGGCTCCCGCCCTGGCTGGAGCGCAGCCAGCGTCCCCGGCTCCCGCCGTGGCTGGAGCGCAGCCTGCGTCCCCGACTCCCGCCATGGCTGGAGCGCAGCCGGTGTCCCCGGCTCTCGCCGTCCTTCCTTCTGCTGTTATTCCTGTTATGTTGTTTGTCCTTGGATTAAGCCGGTGTGAGTCTTCTGCCTCGTCTGCTCTATTGTAGCCCGGTGGTTTCTCACTGGCTTTGAACAGGAAGGGGGCGCCGGGCCGCTCGGGTGCTGCGTCCATCACTGACGGGTCCCGGAGTGTGTGTGACCTGTGAGGGCAGCGCGGCCATCACTGAGGGGTCCCGGAGTGTGTGTGACCTGTGAGGGGTGCGCAGCCATCACTGAGGGGTTCCGGAGTGTGTGTGACCTGTGAGGGGTGAGCGGCCATCACTGAGGGGTTCCAGAATGTGTGTGACCTGTGAGGGGAGCGCGGCCATCACTGAGGGGTTCCAGAGTGTGTGTGACCTGTGGGGGGTGCGCGGCCATCACTGAGGGGTTTTGGAGTGTGTGTGACCTGTGGGGGGTGCGCGGCCATCACTCAGGGGTTTCGGAGTGTGTGTGACCTGTGAGGGGTGCGCGGCCATCACTGAGGGGTTCCAGAGTGTGTGTGACCTGTGGGGGGTGCGCGGCCATCACTGAGGGGTTTTGGAGTGTGTGTGACCTGTGGGGGGTGCGCGGCCATCACTCAGGGGTTTCGGAGTGTGTGTGACCTGTGAGGGGTGCGCGGCCATCACTGAGAGGTTCCGGAGTGTGTGCGACCTGTGAGGGCAGCATGGCCATCACTGAGGGGTCCCAGAGAGTGTGTTACCAGCGGAGGGCCATCACTGAGGGCTGGAGCGCAGCCTGCGTCCCCGGCTCCCGCTCTGGCTGGAGCGCAGCCTGCGTCCCCGGCTCCCGCCGTGGCTGGAGCGCAGCCTGCGTCCCCGACTCCCACCATGGCTGGAGCGCAGCCGGTGTCCCCGGCTCTCGCCGTCCTTCCTTCTGCTGTTATTCCTGTTATGTTGTTTGTCCTTGGATTAAGCCGGTGTGAGTCTTCTGCCTCGTCTGCTCTATTGTAGCCCGGTGGTTTCTCACTGGCTTTGAACAGGAAGGGGGCGCCGGGCCGCTCGGGTGCTGCGTCTATCACTGACGGGTCCCGGAGTGTGTGTGACCTGTGAGGGCAGCGCGGCCATCACTGAGGGGTTCCGGAGTGTGTGTGACCTGTGAGGGGAGCGTGGCCATCACTGAGGGGTTCCGGAGTGTGTGTGACCTGTGGGGGGTGCGCGGCCATCACTGAGGGGTTCCGAAGTGTGTGTGACCTGTGAGGGGTGCGCAGCCATCACTGAGGGGTTCCGGAGTGTGTGTGACCTGTGAGGGGTGAGCGGCCATCACTGAGGGGTTCCAGAATGTGTGTGACCTGTGAGGGGAGCGCGGCCATCACTGAGGGTTTCCAGAGTGTGTGTGACCTGTGGGGGGTGCGCGGCCATCACTGAGGGGTTTCGGAGTGTGTGTGACCTGTGAGGGGTGCGCGGCCATCACTGAGGGGTTTCGGAGTGTGTGTGACCTGTGGGGAGTGCGCGGCCATCACTGAGAGGTTCCGGAGTGTTTGTGACCTGTGAGGGGTGTGCGGCCATCACTGAGGGGTTCCGGAGTGTGTGTGACCTGTGAGGGGTGTGCGGCTCTCACTTCATACTTTGTCACTTTGAAGCTGCTGTGCAGGAATTGTGACACATCGGGGATTTCTTAACAAAACATTTACTCGCAGTCACCAGTTTCATGGCTTTCGGCATTTTCTCCTCCTCACTAGGATACTCTCTCCGCCATAAGCTCCCACAATGGGTGCAGCAATAGACCCTGCACTACACATGGGGGAGAGAGAGAGCGACAGACCCGACACTACACATTGGGGGGAAAGAGAGCGACAGACCCCGCACTACACATGAGGGAGAGAGCGACAAACCCTGCACTACACATGGGGGAGAGAGAGCGACAGACCCCGCACTACACATGGGGGAGAGAGAGCGACAGACCCCGCACTACACATGGAGGAGAGAGTGCGACAGACCCCGCACTATACATGAGGGAGAGAGCGACAAACCCTGCACTACACATGGGGGAGAGAGAGCGACAGACCCCGCACTACACATGGGGGAGAGAGAGCGACAGACCCCGCACTACACATGGGGGAGAGAGCGACAGACCCCGCACTACACATGGGGGAGAGAGAGCGACAGACCCCGCACTACACATGGGGGAGAGAGAGCGACAGACCCCGCACTACACATGGTGGAGAGAGAGCGACAGACCCCGCACTACACATGGGGGGAGAGCGACAGACCCCGCACTACTCATGAGGGGGAGAAAGAGCGACAGACCCCGCACTACACATGGGGGGGAGAAAGAGCGACAGACCCCGCACTACACGTGGGGGGGAGAGAGCAACAGACCCTGCTCTACACGTGGGGGGGAGAGAGCGACAGACCCCGCTCTACACGTAGGGGGGAGCGACAGACCCCGCACTACACATGAGGGAGAGAGAGCGACAGATCCCGCACTACACATGAGGGAGAGAGAGCGACAGACCCCGCACTACACATGGTGGAGAGAGAGATCGACAGACCCTGCACTACACATGGGGGAGAGAGAGCGACAGACCTCTCACTACACATGAGGGAGAGAGAGCGACAGACCCTGCACTACACATGGGGGAGAGAGAGCGACAGACCCCGCACTACACATGGGGGAGAGAGAGCGACAGACCCCGCACTACACATGGGGGAGAGAGAGCGACAGACCCTGCACTACACATGGGGGAGAGAGAGCGACAGACCCCGCACTACCCATGGGGGAGAGAGAGCGACAGACCCCGCACTACACATGGGGGAGAGAGAGCGACAGAGCCCGCACTACACATGGGGGAGAGAGCGATAGACCCCGCACTACACATGGGGGAGAGAGAGCGACAGACCCCGCACTACACATGGGGGAGAGAGAGCGACAGACCCCGCACTACACATGGGGGAGAGAGAGCGACAGACCCCGCACTACACATTAGGGGGAGAAAGAGCGACAGACCCTGCACTACACATGAAGGGGAGAAAGAGCGACAGACCCCGAACTACACATGAAGGGGAGAGAGAGCGACAGACCCCGCACTACACATGAGGGGGAGAGAGCAACAGACCCCGCACTACACATGGAGGAGAGAGAGTGACAGACCCCGCACTACACATGAGGGGAAGAGCGACAGACCCCGCACTACACGTGGGGGGGGGGAGAGACAGACCCCGCACTACACGTGGGGGGGAGAGAGCGACAGACCCCGCACTACACGTGGGGGGGGGAGAGCGACAGACCCCGCTCTACACGTAGGGGGGAGCGACAGACCCCGCACTACACATGAGGGAGAGAGAGCGACAGACCCCGCACTACACATGAGGGAGAGAGAGCGACAGATCCCGCACTACACATGAGGGAGAGAGAGCGACAGACCCCGCACTACACATGGTGGAGAGGGAGATCGACAGACCCTGCACTACACATGGGGGAGAGAGAGCGACAGACCCCGCACTACACATGAGGGAGAGAGAGCGACAGACCCCGCACTACACATGAGGGAGAGAGCGACAGACCCCGCACTACACATGGGGGAGAGAGAGAGCGACAGATCCCGCACTACACATGGGGGAGAGAGAGCGACAGACCCTGCACTACACATGGGGGAGAGAGAGCGACAGACCCCGCACTACACATGGGGGAGAGAGAGATCGACAGAGCCCGCACTACACATGGGGGGGGAGAGAGAACGACAGAGCCCGCACTACACATAGGGGGGGAGAGAGAGCGACAGAGCCCGCACTACACATGAGGGAGAGAGAGCAACAGATCCCGCACTACACATGGTGGAGAGAGAGAGCGACAGACCCCAGACTACACATGGTGGAGAGAAAGATCGACAGACCCCGCAGTACACATGAGGGAGAGAGACAGCGACAGACCCCGCACTACACATGTAGCGCCCTGGACAAGCCAGGTCGTCACAGGTACTACAACAACACACCCCACACCCCGGCTAGGCACACCGAAGTCAGACAAAAACCTTTGTTGCCTCCCTCCAGGGGCTGATGTCCACACCAGGGGGTGGAGCCAGGTGGTTGGCCCCACCCACCGAGGAGTTCACAGTCCTGGAGGCGGGAAAAAGAAAGTCAGATCAGTCTTGAGGGTGAAAGAGTGAAGTAGTAGAGGAGCAGACTGACCGTGTCCGGGTACGTGGCCCGGGCACATACAGCAAGGTTGGCAGACGGTGGTGACCATCTGCAGGAGAGGCCGATTGGAGTGAACCGTAAGGACCGGGGACGGGCGGTGGCCCGCCGGTACCAGACCGGGGAACGAAGAGAAGCCAGCACCGTTCGGCAGGGCCTACGGACCTCGACCAGGCTTGGAGTCGCCGTAAAACCGGTCAAATCCGTTAGCGAAGGGAACCTCCTGGGTTTCCCAGCAGTCAAGACCCGATAGAAGGCAACAGCTCACACCGTGAAGGTAAATACAGTCACCGCCAAGGCTACAGTTCCCAGGGCCAGAGCCTGCGGGCAAAAGGGGCTCTCTCAGCATCCATCTAAGCTGGGGAGCGGGTTACCGGTGGGAAGCCATCACTACCAAAAACATACTAAAGGTGCAGGGAAAGACAGTTACCATGAACCTACCGGGAGCAGAAACCACCGCAGCCGTCAGTGGGACCCGTCCATCCAGCCGTGTGTTTTACCAAGGACTTTGCATTCGTCATTGGCTGAGTGAGTACCACTGCGCCGTGCGGCACCGCGCTGCCCCTGCGACCCTGCACCTCGCCAGGTCCCGTAACCCACCTGCCACATCCCTCCCTCCCTGGGCCCCGGGACAACCAACCCCCTACCCACGGAGGGAAAACAACAACTACGCTGCTCCCTGTCATCGCTCCCTGGATCCCTGTCCAGAGCAGCGGTGGTGTCACAACCTCACCACAACCGTGGGTGGCGTCACGGACAATAAATCCCCAAAACCATTCCCCTTTTCACTCACGGGCGAGGAGCGCCGCTCGAGTCCCCGGGATCCGGCCCACCGCTCGAGCCACAGAGCAGCAAGCGAAGCAGCAGCAGTGCCGGACCCGAGCGTGGTGAGCGCAGCGTCCTCCTCCCCGCCCGCGACAACTTGGTGTCACTAACAGGATCTTACCGCTCTGCCGTCTGGTAGAGGTGCGCCTTGTGACCGCCGGAGGTGTCCGGCCGAAAATTTTGCAAAGCCGCCATTTTGGGCGCAAAAAGTCCCCGCTCGAGCGTCTCCTCGAGCAGTGGAGGCGCGAAAGCCGAAACCTCGCCCCTGTAGAGGAGGAGCCGGAAAAAGACTAAGGGGGACGGATGGCGCCTGGCCGCATGTAGCTCGTGGCTATAAAAGCAGGGACGCCGGGACTCTGCAGCGATCTTCTGGTTCCTGGAAAATACCGCTACCAACATGTCTGCCCCGTCCAACTACGCAGAGGTTACGGAACCGGTGCCCGGAACAGCGGAATGGCTCCGGGCCCGATCGGCGGGGATCTGCCGGTGCTACCGGAGTCAGATATGTCTCCTGATGGAGCAGTGGGCCGAGGAGGTGGAGAAGGTAGCTGCGGTCGCCCGGGTGTACGGAATGGAGGCCATGATGGAGGAGCTGGTGAGTGACCCACGCCCCTGTGTCCCCGAGGGACCGGCCGCTGCGTCTGAGGGACCCGGTCTACCTCTGGCCCCCATGCCGCCTCCGTCTTCCCTGCCCGTGCGTCCCGCTGCTGCTGATCCATCTGGCACACACCCCCTCGTAGCGGTAGCCGAAAGAGTGGCGAGCCCGGAGACTGCGGCAGCTGGCGGCAACCCGCCTGGCGCAGGGACGGATGATAGTGACTCCGGGCCTGACACAGAGCCGGTTTCGGAGGAGGACGAAGGAGTCGTCTCCCTGTATGGCATGGAGGCCACTTACAGCCCCCGGAGCGGAAACAGCGGATACCAGGCAGCCCTTCCTCGTCGCGCCTGCTATGCGCTGGAGGGGCTGGTGCCCGTGATCTTCCACCCAGGGCCGGGGGAGGAGGACGAGAATGAGCAGTGATGGCAGCGGAGCCCCGCTGCAAGTTGTCCCCGTTGGGACTACCAGTTTAAAAGTTTGAATGATAAGCAAAGAATGAATCAACCGAAGAAGTTACCTGATTGGCACCGTGATTGAACCGGCTGTTGCCGGCAACTAGTCCCCGTAGGGACTTTCTGCAACCGTTTGCGTAGGAACTGCTACGGACAAGCCCGAGAACTTGCAGGGCAACCACAAACTTGTGGCATGTAAATAAAAATGTCTGGCTTATACCGTTACCGCCTCCGGAGAGGCAGATTTGGAGGATGGGTGTTGTGAATGTTAGTTATGTTTTGGCTGCTGGGAGGCTCCCTCTGGTGGCCAGGAATGGTTTGGACTTGGACCAGGTGTGTTGTGCAGTGGGTGTTTCCTTTGCTAACTCTCTGCTTATTTAATCCTGGTCTGATTGCAGGCTGTTGCCGGATGTCAGTAGTTCTTTGTATCTCCAGCCTGCTTTATCCTGCTCTACACCACATCCTCCCCAGATAAGTGCTTGCTCTTTATTTATTGTCTGGTTCTTTTGCTTATCTGGGTTTGTCATTTGCTGTGGTTGGTTTCAGGTTATTTGCTTGTAGGGATTTTCACCCTCAGTGGATTGTTGGGGAACTCCCTGCAGTCCTGTGTGGAGTATAACTCCTTTGGGTCCATGTGTTTGTGGCTTGTTGACTTTGTTATGATTCTTGTTTTCTGTTCATTGGTATGACAAGGGCACCTGGTATAGGACGGAGTTCAGATCTAGTGATCTGAGGGCCTTTTTGTACTATCAGGAAGTTGGTATTTTGCAGGGTTTTTCTCTGGCCACCATCAGTCCCTTTCCTGTCCTTTCCTATTTTAGTCAGCTGGGGCCTCACATTTTGCTAATCCTGTCATCTACCTGTGTGTTGTGTTTTTCCTATATCACCGCAGTCTTTGAATGTGGGGGGCTTGCTATTCTTGTCTAGTTTCTGAGGCAGAGAGTTATTCATCTTTCCTACCTTTAGGATAGTTAGTTCTCCGGCTGGGTTCGCGGTGCACAGGATGTTAGTTCACCCCTCGGCTACTTCTAGTTGTGATGGTTAGTAAGGGGATGGCGGCCAGATTAGTTGAAAATGCTCTTGTCACCTTTTGCCAATGATTTGTGGTGGTCTTCCATGGTTCCGGATCATAACAGTACATCCGGCCCACAAATTTAAAGGGTACTCTTAAGAAGAAGAAAAAAAAAATCTGCTGAGAAAATTTTTTTTTTTTGGTGTTTTTCCTCTTTTTCTTTGGGTTCTGTGGAAGATTTCTTTTTTTCTAGCATGGATGAATTAGATGAGCGTGTTGCTCATCTTGATGCTAAGGTTCGTCGTATAGAGTCTTATCTTGCACAGACTCCCCTTGCAGAGCCTAAGATTCCTGTTCCTGAATTTTTTTCAGGAGATAGGTCGAGATTTTTGAGCTTCAAAAATAATTGTAAATTATTTTATGACCTGCGCCCTAAGTCCTCAGGGAATCCCGTACAGCAGGTTAAGATTGTCATCTCCTTGCTGCGTGGTGACCTTCAGGACTGGGCCTTCTCTTTAGCGTCTGATGATCCGATTCTCAGTGATGTGGACTCCTTTTTTCAGGCCTTGGGTTTATTATATGACGAACCCAATATTGTGGACCAAGCAGAAAAGGTCTTGTTGTCCTTAATTCAGGGTTTGGATTCTGCAGAAACGTTTTGTCAGAAATTTCGAAAGTGGGCGGTCCTTACCAAATGGAATGATGATGCGCTTGTGTGTCGCCCTGGGCAAGCCAGGGGACACGAGTAACAACACCACCACACCCCACACTCCAGGTAGGCACATCAGCTAACCCAAAAATCCTTGTTGCCTTCCTCCAGTAGGCTGTTGATGCACACCAGGGGGTGGGCCAGGCGGTTGGCTCCGCCCACCAAGGAGCTCACAACTCTGGAGGCAGGAAGTAACCAGGCAGAGTAGCCCAGGCAGGGCTTGAGTGAACAGCAGATAGCCCCGGGCAGGGGAAGAGTGAAGTCGAGCTGAGGGCTAGAAAGGAGTAAACAACAGAGAAGTGAAAGTAAGAGAAGTGAAAGAGGAGAAAAGCAAGAAGTGGAGACAGCGCAGAGAGAGTGCAAAGCCTGAGAGCCCAGCTGTGTGTAGGGCTAGAACAGCAAGGTCAGCGACGGCGGTGACTGTCCGGAGTGGGACGGTTCGGAAGTTCCTGGAAGGACCCCGTTGGCTGTGTGCCCGGTGGTCTGGAGCAGTGTTCCGAAGGACAGTCAGCACCAGGGCAGGGGCCTCTCGGACCCCGGCAAGGCTAGGAGTCGCCCAATTTGCCGAATCCGTCAGTGAAGGGGACGTAGATCCCCCAGCAACAAAGTCCCGATTGACGGCAACAGCCCGACCATTACCGGGGAGACACCGCCACCGCCAAGGCACCAGTTTCCCCAGGGCCAGCGCCTGCGGGCAAAGTGTAGAGCTCCTCCGGCCCAGATTGCAGTCGGGGAGCGGGTAACCGGAGGGAATCCACCGATACCATCAGACAACACAGGTGCAAGGAAGAGAGACGTCACCGTCACCTACCGGGAGTGCAGGTGCAGCCGTCTGTGGGACCGTCCTACCAGCCGTTGGTTTACCGTACAAACTGTGTCCGTGTCTCAGGCTGAGTGAGTACCACAGTGCCGCAAGGCACAGCGCTGCCCCCGCGTCCCTGCGCCCTCCAGGCCCTACACTTTACATCTCTTCACCGGGCCACGGGATCACCAACCCCTACCCACGGAGGGGCAACACAACACCTGGCTGCTCCCATCACCATCCCCGGGACCCCCACACTGAGCAGCGGTGGTGCCATCACCACAACCGTGGGTGGCGTCACGAACTATAACCCCAACAAACACCCCCCCCTTTCACTCACGGGCGAGGAGTGTCGCTCGAGACACCCCGGGATCCGGCCCGCAGCTCGAGCCACCAGGAGCAACTGCCGGACCCGAGCAGAAGGGGTGAGCGCGGTGTGCTGACACCCTCCTCCCCGCCCGCGACACTTGCGGCTCTTTTTCGGAAGGGTATTGCCGATGCTGTGAAGGATGTAATGGTAGGATTTCCCGTCCCTTCTGGTTTTGATGCCACTATGACCTTGGCCATTGTGATTGATAGGCGTTTACGTGAGCGCAGGAAGATACCTGCTGGTTTTGTGCATGTGGAACAGCCTTTGGAGCCTATGGAGTGTGATAGGGTCCTTTCTAATGCTAGTCGGCAGGGGTTCAGACGGAAGAATAGACTGTGCTTCTATTGTGGAGACGCTTCTCATAACATCTGTCTGCCATAAACGTGAAAGGAGATTGGCTACTTCTGTTACTGTGGGTTCTTTGCAACCAAAGTTTCTTTTGTCTGTCACATTGATTTGCTCATTGTCTTCCTTTTCTGCATTTGCCTTTGTGGACTCAGGGGCAGCGCTCAATTTGATGGATTTTGGGTTTGCTAGGGATTGTGGTTTCCCCATGGTTCCTTTGCAAACTCCTATTCATTTAAGGGGCATTGATGCTACCCCTTTGGCAGAACATAAACCCCAATTTTGGACCCAGGTGCCTATGAGAGCTGCACCAGCGCATCAGGAAACTTGTACATTTTTAGTATTGCATAATCTACAAGATACCTTGGTACTGGGATTTCCGTGGTTGCAGACCCATAATCCGGTTCTTGACTGGAGATCTTTGTCGGTAGCTAGTTGGGGTTGTCAAGGTGTGCATCAGGACCTTTCTGTGTCATCCACGTCTGCTCAGGCAGTTGATGTTTCGGCCTTCTTGTCTGATTTCTGGGATGTATTTAATGACCAGGAATCTGATTCTCTGCCCCCACACCGGGACTGTGACAGTGCCATTGAGTTGGTGCCCGGTTGTAAATTTCCCAAGGGGCGGATTTTCAACTTGTCTGTGCCCGAACATGATGCCATGCGGTCATACATCAGGGAATCATTGGAGAAGGGGCACATTCGGCCCTCATCTTCTCCTTTGGGTGCCGGCTTCTTCTTTGTTGCTAAGAAAGATGGTTCGTTGAGGCCTTGCATTGATTACCGTCGTCTTAATAAAATTACGGTCAAATATCAGTACCCTTTGCCTCTGATGTCTGATCGGTTCTCTAGAGTGAAGAGAGCCAAATGGTTTACGAAACTGGATCTCAAGGGTGCGTATAATCTCATCCGTATTAAGGAGGGTGATGAATGGAAGACGGCTTTTAATACTCCTGAGGGGCATTTTGAGTACCTAGTGATGCCTTTTGGGCTCACTAATGCACCCTCCGTCTTCCAGGCCTTCATAAATGATATTTTTTGGGACCTTATTGGTAAATTTTTGATTGTGTATTTGGATGACATCTTGATTTTTTCTGATGATTGGGACTCTCATGTTGGGCAAGTATGGGATGTTTTTCAGATACTTAAGGATAATGCACTGTACGTTAAGGGGTCAAAGTGCCTCTTTGGGGTGCAAAGGATTTCCTTTTTGGGCTTCATCCTGTCTCCCTCCGCTATCGAAATGGACCCGGTTAAGGTTCAGGCTATTTACGACTGGGTGCAACCGACTTCTCTAAAATCCCTGCAGCGGTTTTTGGGGTTTGCTAATTTTTACCGTAAATTTCTAGCCAATTTTTCTGCCATTGTCAAACCTCTGACAGATGTGACACAGAAGGGAGCTGATGCTGAGCATTGGACCCCTGAGGCAATTGTGGCCTTCCAGGAGCTTAAAAGGCGATTCACTTCTGCCCCAGTTCTGCAGCAACCTGATGTGTCTCGCCCATTTCAAGTTGAGATCGATGCCTCAGAGATCGGAGCAGGTGCTGTTCTGTCTCAACGAGACGCTACTTCGGGTAAACGTAAGCCCTGTGCCTTTTTCTCTCGAAGTTTGCTCCTTCTGAACGGAATTATGATGTGGGGAACCGGGAATTATTGGCTATGAAGTGGGCATTTGAAGAGTGGAGGCATTGGTTGGAGGGGGCTAGGCATCAAGTTGTGGTGCTTACGGACCACAAGAATCTCATCTATCTGGAATCGGCCAAGAGGTTGAATCCTCGGCAGGCCAGGTGGGCTTTGTTTTTTTACCCGGTTTAATTTTGTGGTCTCTTTTTTGCCGGGCACCAAGAATGTTAAAGGGAACCTGTCATCAGAAATTTCGCCCAAAAGCTAAAAGATTCCCCCTCTGCAGCTCCTGGGCTGCATTCTAGGAAGGTCCCTGTTATTATTGTGCCCCATGTAAGACCAAAATAAAGCCTTTATAAAGTTCTACCTTTTTGTATGCAGCTTCTGTAAATCCGTCACGGGGGCGGGCTCTCTGCCGTCCGTTATTCTGCCCCCTGGTCCTGTATGCCGCCCCCATCGCTCCTTTCCATATCTGATGCACCGCCCACTGCTCCAGCCATCCCCACGCATGCCCAGTGCCAGTCTCACAGGACTGAGCAGTGTGATCGCTGGCGACGTGTGCGCAGGCAAGTGATTATGGACGGGACTGTGACTGTTATCAGCAAGTACCCGGCCATAATCTCTTGAGCGCGCAAACCTCTCCAGCATTCACACTGTGCTCAGTGTAAATGCTAGACTGTATGGGCTGCTTCCAGGAATGACGTCCCTTTGTCATGTGATAGTATTTCGAACACGCCCCTATCACATGACAAAGAATAACGGACGGCAGAGAGCCCGCCCCCGTGACGGATTTACAGAAGCTGCATACAAAAAGGTAGAACTTTATAAAGGCTTTATTTTGGTCTCACATGGGGCACAATAATAACAGGGACCTTCCTAGAATGCAGCCCAGGAGCTGCAGAGGGGGAATCTTTTAGCTTTTGGGCGAAATTTCTGATGACAGGTTCCCTTTAAGGCCGATGCCCTTTCCAGGAGTTTCTGCGCGGACTCTTTGGAGGTTGTCGAACCGTCTACTATCCTGAATGATGGTGTAGTTTTCTCGGCTATTTCGCCTGATCTGCGGTTGGCACTGGCGGAATTTCAGGGGGATAAACCTGAGAGATATCCTACAGGGAAACTGTTTGTCCCAGACCAATGGAGAGACCGAGTTGTCTCTGAGGTTCATTGCTCTGTTTTGGCGGGTCATCCTGGCATTTTTGGTACTCGGGATCTTGTGAGACGCTCTTTTTGGTGGCCTTCTCTGTCCCGAGATGTCCGTCGTTTTGTGCAGTCATGTGTAGTTTGTTCTAGGTCCAAGCCCTGTTGTTCACGTTCTAGTGGGCTATTATTGCCTTTGCCTGTACCGAAGAAACCTTGGACGCACATCTCTATGGATTTTATTTCAGAGCTTCCCGTCTCTCAGAAAATGACTGTGATTTGGGTGATCTGTGACAGATTCTCCAAGATGAATAAATATAGAGAACTGAGTTTTATATGGCCAAGCATAATTCCAGAAGGAAAATTAATAACTAGTACACCGCCCCCCGAGGAAGCAACTAAGCGAAACGCGTCGGGGCATTTCTCCCCCTCTTTACTGGACCCTGGACACGGCTACTGCATAGGAACCTGATATGGGTAAGCTGTTGCTCTAACCCCTGCACAACCCATGGGCTTTTCCCTGTGCCTCTAGACATAATTGGTAGGCCATACAATGTGACTTTTCCCTTTGGGGTGTGCGGTACATTCACCTATGCAGAATACTTGATTAACGCTGTCCGGGCCCTTGGAAGGGTGATCTCTGATTGTTCTTTAACCCTTCACCTTCTTATATTTGATAACCTGTTTTTTATTAACAGTACCCCTGCTTTGTATGTGGAATTTTGTAATAAATACCTGTTTATCTATATGGGTGTACTAGTTATTAATTTTCCTTCTGGAATTATGCTTGGCCATATAAAACTCAGTTCTCTATATTTATTCATTGCTATTTTGAGTGGCCCTCTATCTTGCATTGATTTTCCATCTGTCACCTTATCTTTTTGTTCATAGATTCTCCAAGATGGTCCACTTGGTTCCCCTATATAAGTTGCCGTCTTCATCAGAGTTGGTGCCTTTGTTTTTCCAACATGTTGTTCGTTTGCATGGTATTCCCGAAAACATTGTTTCTGACAGAGGGGTGCAGTTTGTATCCAGGTTTTGGAGGATTTTTTGCACCAAATTGGGTGTTCAGCTGTCTTTCTCCTCGGCGTTTCATCCTCAGACCAACGGTCAGACTGACAGGGCTAACCAGACCCTGGAGACCTATTTACGGGGTTTTGTTTCTGCGGATCAGGATGACTGGGTTTCGTTTTTGCCTTTGGCTGAATTTGCCCTTAACAATAGAGCTAGCTCTACCACGTTGGTGTCCCCCTTTTTCTGCAATTTTGGGTATCACCCTAGATTCCTCTCAGGGCAGCTTGAGGCATCTGACTGTCTGGGGGTGGATTCGGTGGTCAACAGAATGCAGCAGATATGGGGGCAGGTAGTGGATAAATTGTTTCGGTCCCAAGAAACTGCCCAAAAGTTTGCCAACCGGCGTCGGACTGTTGGTCCCCGGTTTAAAGTAGGGGACATGGTGTGGTTGTCCTCTAAAAATATTCCTATGAGAGTTCCATCTCCTAAATTTTAAGCCCAGATTTATTGGACCTTATAAGATTTCGGAGATTATTATCCCTGTATCTTTCCGTTTGACTCTGCCTGCGTCATTTAAGATTCACAATGTCTTCCATAAGTCCTTGTTGAAGAAACATGTGGAGCCAGCAGTTCCTGCAGCAGCGCCTCCTGACCCTGTTTTGGTACAAGGGAATCTGGAGTATGAGGTCGAAAAAATTCTGGATTCCCGTCGCAGTAGGCGTCAGCTTCAGTACCTTGTGAAATGGAAGGGTTATGGGCAGGAGGATAACTCTTGGGTTGTGGCTTCTGACATTCATGCGGACAGGTTGGTTCGCGCCTTCCATCATGCTCATCCCGAGCGATCCGGTGGCGTGGGTGAGGGTTCGGTGACCCCTCCTCAAGGGGGGGGGCACTGTTGTGAATGTTAGTTATGTTTTGGCTGCTGGGAGGCTCCCTCTGGTGGCCAGGAATAGTTTGGACTTGGACCAGGTGTGTTGTGCAGTGGGTGTTTCCTTTGCTAACTCTCTGCTTATTTAATCCTGGTCTGATTGCAGGCTGTTGCCGGATGTCAGTTGTTCTTTGTATCTCCAGCCTGCTTTATCCTGCTCTACACCACATCCTCCCCAGATAAGTGCTTGCTCTTTATTTATTGTCTGGTTCTTTTGTTTATCTGGGTTTGTCATTTGCTGTGGTTGGTTTCAGGTTATTTGCTTGTAGGGATTTTTCCCCTCAGTGGATTGTTAGGGAACTCCCTGCAGTTCTGTGTGGAGTATAGCTCCTTTGGGTCCATGTGTTTGTGGCTTGTTGACTTTGTTATGATTCTTGTTTTCTGTTCATTGGTATGACAAGGGCACCTGGTATAGGACGGAGTTCAGATCTAGTGATCTGAGGGCCTTTTTGTACTATCAGGAAGTTGGTATTTTGCAGGGTTTTTCTCTGGCCACCATCAGTCCCTTTCCTGTCCTTTCCTATTTTAGTCAGCGGGGGCCTCACATTTTGCTAATCCTGTCATCTACCTGTGTGTTGTGTTTTTCCTATATCACCGCAGTCTTTGAATGTGGGGGGCTTGCTATTCTTGTCTAGTTTCTGAGGCAGAGAGTTATTCATCTTTCCTACCTTTAGGATAGTTAGTTCTCCGGCTGGGTTCGCGGTGCACAGGATGTTAGTTCACCCCTCGGCTACTTCTAGTTGTGATGGTTAGTAAGGGGATGGCGGCCAGATTAGTTGCCAATGCTCTTGTCACCTTTTGCCAATGATTTGTGGTGGTCTTCCATGGTTCCGGATCATAACAGATGGGCCTGGAGGAAAGGGATGGCCCAGGCCCGCCACTGCCGTAACCAGTGGCGATCCTCCGGGGGTTCAGGGGTCCCCATGGACGCGGGTCCCCTGAAAGAGACCGTACCCGCTCGGGCAACTTGGTTCAGGACTGGGGTCAAGGGGTGTTGCCCACTTCTTAGGGGCAGCATCAGGGCCAGGTTGTTTGGGTGGGAGAAGAGCGGAAGCCGTAACCGTTTTAATAAAAATAGACAACCGTTAAGTAACGTTTAAGAATGTGCCTCCCGTTGTGGGATGATTGATGAAAAATGCTTGTTGTTACACATGTTTTACTCTTTTACAGTTAAGAAAAATAAAACCGGTGATGGACGGGCAGCCCGCGGACGGTCTGCATTTTACTAAGGGGGAATGTGGCGCCCTGGACAAGCCAGGTCGTCACAGGTACTACAACAACACACCCCACACCCCGGCTAGGCACACTGAAGTCAGACAAAAACCCTTGTTGCCTCCCTCCAGGGGCTGATGTCCACACCAGGGGGTGGAGCCAGGCGTTTGGCCCCACCCGCCGAGGAGTTCACAGTCCTGGAGGCGGGAAAAGGAAAGTCAGATCAGTTTTGAGGGTGAAAGAGTGAAGTAGTAGAGGAGCAGACTGACCATGTCCGGGTATGTGGCCCGGGCACATACAGCAAGGTTGGCAGACGGTGGTGACAGTCTGCAGGAGAGGCCAATTGGAGTGAACCGTAAGGACCAAGGACGGGCGGTGGCCCTCCGGTACCGGACCAGGGAACGAAGAGAAGCCAGCACCGTTCGACAGGGCCTACGGACCCCGACCAGGCTTGGAGTCGCCGTAAAACCGCTCAAATCCGTTAGCGAAGTGAACCTCCTGGGTTTCCCAGCAGTCAAGCCCCGATAGAAGGCAACAGCTCACACCGTGAAGGGAAATACAGTCACCGCCAAGGCTACAGTTCCCAGGGCCAGAGCCTGCGGGCAAAAGGGGCTCCCTCAGCATCCATCTAAGCTGGGGAGCGGGTTAACGGTGGGAAGCCATCAGTACCAAGAACATACTAAAGATGCAGGGAAAGACAGTTACCATCAACCTACCTACTAGCAGAAACCACCGCAGCAGTCAGTGGGACCCGTCCATCCAGCCGTGTGTTTTACCAAGGACTTTGCATTCGTCATTGGCTGAGTGAGTACCACTGCGCCCCTGCGACCCTGCACCTAGCCAGGTCCCGTAACCCACCTGCCACATCCCTCCCTTACCGGGCCCACCAACCCCCTACCCACGGAGGGGAAAACAACAACTACGCTGCTCCCTGTCATCGCTCCCGGGATCCCCGTCCAGAGCAGCGGTGGTGTCACAACCTCACCACAACCGTGGGTGGCGTCACGGACAATAAATCCCCAAAACCATTCCCCTTTTCACTCACGGGCGAGGAGCGCCGCTCGAGTCCCCGGGATCCGGCCCACCACTCGAGCCACCGAGCAGCAAGCGAAGCATCAGCAGTGCCGGACCCGAGCGTGGTGAGCGCAGCGTCCTCCTCCCCGCCCGCGACACACATGGGGGAGAGAGAGCGACAGACCCCGCACTACCCATGGGGGAGAGAGAGCGACAGACACCGCACTACCCATGAGGGAGAGAGAGCGACAGACACCGCACTACACGTGGGGGGGAGAGAGAGCGACAGACCCCGCACTACACGTGGGGGGAGAGAGCGACAGACCCCGCCCTACACGTGGGGGGGGGAAGAGCGACAGACCCTGCACTACACGTGGGGGGAGAGCGACAGACCCCGCACTACATGTGGGGGGGGGGGGGCGACAGACCTTGCACTACACGTGGGGGAGAGAGAGCAACAGACTCCGCACTACACGTGGGGGAGAGAGCGACAGACTCCGCACTACTCATGAGGGAGAGAGTGCGACAGACACCGCACTAGACGTGGGGGGAGAGAGTGCGACAGACACCGCACTACACGTGGGGGGGAGCGACAAACCCCGCACTACACGTGGGGGAGAGAGAGCGACAGACGCCGCACTACACGTGGGGGGGGAGAGAGACAGACCTTGCACTACACGTGGGGGAGAGAGAGCAACAGACCCCGCACTACACGTGGGGGGAGAGAGAGCGACAGACTCTGCACTACACATGGGGGGAAAGAGCGACACACCTCGCACTACACGTACACGTGGGGGAGAGAGCGACAGACCCCGCACTACACGAGGAGGAGAGAGAGCGACAGACCCCGCACTACACGAGGAGGAGAGAGAGCGACAGACCCCACACTACACGTGGGGGAGAGAGAGCGACAGACCCCGCACTACCCATGAGGGAGAGAGAGCGACAGACCCCGCACTACACGTGGGGGAGAGACGACAGACCTCGCATTACACGTGGAAGAGAGAGCGACAGGCCACGCACTACACATGGAGGAGAGAGAGCGACAGGCCACGCACTACACATGGAGGAGAGAGAGCGACAAACCCCGCACTACACATGGAGGAGAGGATGAGCGACAGACCCCGCACTACACATGGAGGAAATCATCTCATCCTCTTCACAATAAAGGATATTCTGTTGTTTTCTTTTCTAAATATTTTCTAATAACTAAAGATATTAAACCTGAGTCTGGAAATAATCTTCCATCTTACTGGAGATGTGAGAGGTTCTGATGTCATCACATTACATCATTATCTATGGGGATAAAAGAGGATATGACCGGGGAGGTGAGAGGTTCTGATGTCATCACATTACATCATTATCTATGGGGATAACAGAGGATATGACCGGGGAGGTGAGAGGCTCTGATGTCATCACATTACATCATTATCTATGGGAATAACAGAGGATATGACCGGGGAGGTGAGAGGTTCTGATGTCATCACATTACATCATTATCTATGGGAATAACAGAGGATATGACCGGGGAGGTGAGAGGTTCTGATGTCATCACATTACATCATTATCTATGGGGATAACAGAGGATATGACCGGGGAGGTGAGAGGCTCTGATGTCATCACATTACATCATTATCTATGGGAATAACAGAGGATATGACCGGGGAGGTGAGAGGTTCTGATGTCATCACATTACATCATTATCTATGGGAATAACAGAGGATATGACCGGGGAGGTGATGGACTCTGGAAATGTCTGTAGTGATATTATTAATGTCTCCACACTCAGGATTACACAGTAGTGAAGATCTCTAGTGATCGCTGTCAGGCCCCTGTGTCTGAAGGACGGGGAGGAACCCTGAGCCCAATCCCGGGGCCTCCACCTCATCCCCGGATACATGAGGACATCAGTGACCAGAAGATCCTAGAACTCATCAACAAGATCATTGAGCTGCTGACTGGAGAGGTGACACTGCTGGGAATGCTGGGACATTATACAGGACGGTACTGGAGGATTCTGGGTGATGACGGTATCATTGTGTTGTCAGGTTCCTATAAGGTGTCAGGACGTCACCGTCTATTTCTCCATGGAGGAGTGGGAGTATCTAGAAGGACACAAGGACCGGTACAAGGAGGTGATGATGGAGGAGCCCCAGCCCCGCACATCACCAGGTAATAGACAGGACTGAATACACCCGGCCTATAATTATCTGTATGTAATAATGATGTCCGTCCTGTCTGTGTCTCCTGCAGGTCTCTCCAGTACGAGGACGACCCCAGAGAGATGTCCCGCTCCTCCTCCTCCTCCACAGGATCCTCAGGTAGATGGAGATCTCCCCTATGAGGTGTAGACGGCTGTGACCTCCTTGTGTTCAGTCTTGTTTTCTCCTCCAGTATTAGATGTTTTATACTTGTGTAATGAGAGCGGTGGAGACGGCAGGATCACAGCTGACCACAGACCTCACATGTCCGGATCTTATCTCCATTATTCCCGGGGACGTTTACAATATTTTGTTTTGCAGCTTTTGGATCTGGATAAAGATCTGAACAATATTAATTCTCCAGAGAGAAATGTGAGGGGCGATCAGTGGAGTAACGAGGAGATTCCTACAGATCACCGCCCCGGTGAGTACAGACCACCCAATAACACACACAAGTCACACATTCCTATTTTCCGCTCTTTGCTGTGTCAGTTTCTCCAGCGGTATATTAACCCTTCATGTAAAATACACATGAAATGTGAATGAATCTGTGATCCCGGTGCAGGTGATAACACGGGATGTGCAGTTGTTATAGAGGAGAAATACAGCTGGACATGAATTCTGCCGATGTGAGCGAGGACCAGCTCCAGCTCTTTCCTATTATCCGCTGTCAGGGCTGATGAGGGGTTTCTCCAGTTTAGGGACTAAGAATCTGTCGCGGGCGGGGAGGGGACGCTGCGCTCACCACGCTCGGGTCCGGCTCGGGGCTGCTTTGCTTGCTGCTCGGCGGCTTGAGCGGTGGGCCGGATCCGGGGACTCGAGCGGCGCTCCTCGCCCGTGAGTGAAAGGGGAAGGTTTTGGGGGGGTTTGGAGGGTATTGTCCGTGACGCCACCCACGGTTGTGGTGAAGTTGTGACACCACCGCTGCTCTGGACGGGGATCCCGAGAGCGATGACAGGGAGCAGCTTGGATGTTGTTTTCCCCCTCCGTGGGTAGGGGTTGGTTGTCCCGGGGCCCGGTGAGGGTGAATGAAAGGTGGATGTCGGGGCTTGGTGAGGTGCAGGGTTGCGGGGGCAGCGCGGTGCCGCACGGCACAGTGGTACTCACTCAGCCAATGACGAATGCAAAGCCTCCGGTAAAACAAATGGCTGGATGGACGGGTCCCACAGACGGCTGCGGTGGCTTTTCTCCCGGTAGGTTGGCGGTGACTGCCTTTCCCTGCACCTGTAGTATGTTTCTGGTTCTGATGGCTTCCCACCGGTAACCCGCTCCCCAGCTTGGATGGATGCTGAGGGAGCCCCTTTTGCCCGCAGGCTCTGGCCCTGGGAACTGTAGCCTTGGCGGTGACTGTATTTCCCTTCACGGTTTGAGCGGTTGCCTTCGATCGGGTCTTTGCTGCTGGGAAACCCCGGAGGTTCCCTTCGCTAACGGATTTGACCGGTTTTACGGCGACTCCAAGCCTGGTCGGGGTCCGTAGGCCCTGCCGAATGGTGCTGGCTTCTCTTCGCTCCCCGGTCCGGTATTGGCGGGCCACCGACCGTCCCCGGTCCTTACGGTTTGCGTCAATCGGCCTCTCCTGCAGACGGTCACCACCATCTGCCAACCTTGCTGTATGTGCCCGGGCCACGTACCCGGACACGGTCAGTCTGCTCCACTGCTACTTCACTCTCTCCACTCCAGAACTGATCTCATCTCACTCCTTTCCCGCCTCCAGGACTGTGAACTCCTCGGTGGGTGGGGCCAACTGCCTGGCTCCACCCCCTGGTGTGGACATCAGCCCCTGGAGGGAGGCAACAAGGATTTTTGTCTGACTTTGATGTGCCTAGCCGGGGTGTGGGGTGTGTTCTTGCAGTACCTGTGACGTCTTGGCTTGTCCAGGGCGCCACAAATCCATTATCTCCTATTACACTCATGTCTGTGTGTGACAGATACAGAACATGGAGACATAAACCCAAATAACAGGAGCGGATGGAGATTACTACTCTGAGGGTCGGTAATGCTGCTCACCAGGGAGGAGGAAGAGACAGAGATGGCAGAGCATTATTATCACATAACAAATATCATGGTTACATGAAAGACGAGCGTCACCTCTTATATATAACCCATTGTGTCCTGATAGGATGTCCGGGGTCCGGCAATTTAATCCTGATATTGGGGGGGGGATTCTTGAGCGATGCTTCTATTGACGTCATTTCGTCAGTGAATGTGCAGGATACGAGTTTAGGATAAAAGGATAAAACATTTCTAGATTCTGATTTTCTTCTAGGAGAGAAAATGTTCAGATTTATTTTCTTTTTAATCACAAGATGCTGAAATGTAACAAATATAGTGGAACTTTGGATTATGAGCATAATTCATTTCGGGGCTGTTTTCTTAAACAAAGTTACTCTTATATCAATGCGAATTTTCCCATAGAAAATAATTGAAAAGCAGACAATTCATTCCACAACCCAAATATAATTAGTATTTATATTAACTTATTACAGCAATACAAAATACTGTACATTATAAAACAAATTATACTGCTTTTTAGCTTAAATAGAATTATTAATTAACTTGAGGTGCACTATAGAGAGAAAACATTATGTATAAATATGATAATCTTTATTCTAGTACAATACACACAAAAAATACACCCCGAATCTATTCTTCCCAAAATAAGGACAGAAGTAAGCCTAGTGGGGGTAGGAATAGTGCCCAAGCAAGTAATTACATTACAAGCTTTGTGCTGTACTGGTTAGCAGAAAAGAAGTACAGTTCTGTATCCACAAATGCAAATTAATAGACATGCTATATAGTATGTTCTGTACAATGGTATACTGTATATAGTACTTATATACAGAAAGTTAACTGCAGAGCGGGTCAGAGCGCAGTGAATGGATGGAACCGGAAGTGTGTGCAGTGAGTATTTGCTCTTATTGCAAATCATTGTTCTTAAATCAAGTTATGCATTTTTAAAAAGCTTTGCTTGTTTTGCAAAACGCTGTCAAACCAAGTTACTATTAGGGTATGTGTGCATGTTGCGTTCTTCCGTGACACACATTCTGCAGCGGTTTTTCACTGCATGTGCATTTTAAAACGCAGCCAAAACGCTGCATTTTGGATGTATTTTGAATGCAGAATGGATGCATTCTGGAAGCTTGCACTCCCATGGACAGAGTGGGAAAAGCATCCAAAACGGACAAAAGAAGTGACATGTTGCTTTTTAGAATGCATCGATTTTGTAAAAAGTTTGGCATGCAAAACGCTGCACTTTAAAACGCAACGTGCGCATGGAATTTTCTAAATTCTCATAGACTTTGCTGTGGACACAGAACGCATGTACGCTGCAGTTTAAAACACTGCGTAAGCGCATGAAAAAACACAACGTGCGCATATGGACTTGAGGGGGCTTTACACGCTGCGATATCACTAGCGATCTCGAGCGTGAAAGCACCCGCCCCCCATCGCACATGCGATATCGTGTGATCACTGCCACAGCGAACATTATGGCTACGGCAGCGTCACACGCACTTACCTGGTCGGCAACGTCGCTGTGACTGCTGAACAATCCCTCCCTCAAGGGGGAGGTGTGTTTGGCATCACAGTGACGTCACCGCGCCGTCACTAAGCGGCCAGCCAATCAAAGCGGAGGGGCAGAGATGAGCGGGACGTAACATCCCGCCCACCTCCTTCCTTCCGCATTGCCGGTGTAGGCAGTTAAGGAGATGTTCGTTGCTCCTGTGGTGTCACACATAGCGATGTGTGCTGCCGCAGGAGCGACGAACAACATCAATAATAAACAATTAACGATTTTTGCTTTTAGGACGACCTCTCCATGGTGAACGATTTTCACCACTTTTGAGGTCAGTAAAGGTCGCAGGTAAGTATCACACGCTGCGATATCGTTAATGACGCCGGATGTGCGTCACAATCAACGTGACCCTGACAATTCATTAACGATATTGTAGCGTGTAAAGTGACCTTTAATCCAAGATTCCACTGTATCTCCTTGGTTGCTCATGTCTATTGCTGACTCTTCCATCTTATAGAGGATTTATGGAAGGAAAGGGGCTGCAGAGCGGTATTCTGTAAGAATTGATTTCTCTTGCACTGGCTCGTCTTCTCTTTTTGCAGCGCCCGGATCCTCCCGCTCTGCAGCCCCTTTCCTTCCATGATCAACTCCCTGCCTTGGGCAGTCGGCGCAGCAGCTTCTGGAGGATTTTCTTGGGCTGTTCCCAGTGTTGTACCTGCTAGTACAATTTGTGGGGTGAGCGCTGTAGACCATATTTTGGTTGCTGTGCTCGGCCGATTCACACATGGAGCGCCGCTGTCCTCTGTCCTTTTCTTTTTATAGAATATTTAGACACTCAGTTTTATGGCATCATAAAGTATAATTCCTCTTATGTCGCGTTATATAAGGCAGCCATGGACACTGTGCATGTGGTGCCAGGTATGACATTCAGGATATAATTATTACCTAGTTTGCTATTCTTTTTGGACATGTTGTAGAGTTGTCTTGGTAATAAAACAATCATTATCTGGGCAGCACAATGATACTTCAGTCAGGGTGTAATGCTGCCACCAGGGGGAGCCTGAGCTCTGCAGCAGACGACACTACACAGAGCAATGAGAACCAGGAAGGAAATGCACAGCGTTCTCATGCACTGCCTAATCAGCACAGCTGAGAGGCAGAACTGCAGGGTATGTGAGGAATAGTGAGACAGGCTGGGTCAAACACAGTACGGGCAGAAGCAGGACCGGAGGAGCGAGCAGAAGCGAAGTCAAAGTCAGGCTAAGGTCAGTACCGGAGGAAGCAACCGAGTGGGGAAATAGGAGGGAGGACACAGGACAGGAGGGACGACTAGGGGACAGAACACAGACAAGGGCACGGGGGCACAGGAACAGACAGATCAGGATATCACTCACAGGACCAGCAATCACAGGCAAAGCAGAGCTAAGCTTATAGCCGGCGCCGCAGGTTCACTGGAAGTGTCAGCTTTTAAGGCATCCAGGGGCAGGAAGTGAGGCCCGAGATAAGGCTTCGCCCCCTAGCCATGTGTATAGGGAGGCGAATCATGACAGTACCCCTTCCTCAAGGGGGGGGCCACCGGACCCCCAGGCTTCCCAGGATACTTCCGGTGGAAAGCCACAATTAACCGATCGGCCCGCACGGATCGAGCCGGCACCCAGGACCGGTCCTCCGGACCGTAACCCTTCCAATGAATCAGATACTGGAGGGAACTACGAACCCAACGAGAGTCGATAATACGCTGAATTTCGTACTCCTCCTCACCGTCCACCAGTATCGGAGCCGGAAGGGTCTGAGAATCCACGACCGAAGGAACAAATGGCTTAAGCAAGGAGGTATGAAACACATTGGGAATACGCAAGGTCTGGGGCAGTTGCAACCGAAAGGCCACCGGGTAGATCACTTCGATGATCTCATAGGGCCCTATAAACTTAGGACCCAACTTAGCAGATGGAACCCTGAGCCTGGTATTCTGAGTGGACAACCACACTTTGTCCCCCACCTGAAAGGGAGGTCCCAAAGAATGGCGTTTGTCCGCTTGGCATTTCTGGGACTGTTGAGCCGTCACGATGTACCGCCGTACCTCCTTCCACACCTCCCCCAGATGCTGAATGATGGAGTCAGCCCCTGGACACCCCGAATCCACTCTAGAGAAGGTCCCAAAGTGAGGGTGAAACCCATAATTACAGAAGAAGGGAGAAGTACCCGTAGACTGATGGACTCTGCTATTGAATGTAAACTCCGCAAGGGGCAAAAACGTACACCAATCCTCCTGCTGAGCAGAAACCAAGCACCGCAGGATTTGCTCAAGGGTCTGATTCGTCCTTTCCGTCTGCCCATTGGACTCGGGATGATAGGCGGACGAGAAGGACAACTCAATTCCCAACTGCCTGCACAAGGCCCTCCAAAACCGAGAAATGAATTGTACCCCCCTGTCAGACACAATATTCAGGGGCAACCCATGTAACCGAACCACCTGGTCAATAAAGTGGTTGGCAAGGGCCGCAGCAGAAGGTAGACCGGAGAGGGGAACAAAATGTGCCTGTTTACTAAAACGATCCACCACCACCCAGATCACAGTCATACCATTTGAGACAGGGAGGTCCATAATGAAATCCATGGACAAGTGGGTCCATGGTCTTTCAGGAACAGGTAATGGAACCAGTTCCCCAGCCGGCCGGTTACGACATACCTTAGCACGGGCACATGTAGCACAGTCAGACACAAACCGAGCAACATCTGAGTGAAGAGATGGCCACCAAAACAGTCGAGCAACAGCCCTGCGAGTGGCTGTAACTCCAGGATGGCCACTAAGTACGGACTCATGGAACTCTTGAAGTACCCGTAACCGGAGGTGCAAAGGGACAAACAGTTTAGTGTCTGGAGCGGAAGATGGCGCTGAGGACTGGGCTTCCCTGACCTCAGCCTCTAACTCGGACGACAAGGCAGCGACCACCACCCCTCGTGGAAGAATGGAGGAAGGAGGCTCTGGAGGTGACACCGGGTCCAAACTACGAGACAGTGCATCTGCCCTCACGTTTTTAGACCCCGGCCGAAAAGTAATACAAAAATGAAATCTAGAAAAGAAAAGAGCCCACCTCGCTTGTCGAGGCGTCTATCTCTTGGCGGACTCGATATACCCAAGGTTTTTATGATCAGTGATGACAGTAATACGGTGAACAGCACCCTCCAAAAAATGCCTCCATTCTTCGAATGCCAACTGTACCGCCAATAATTCACGGTTACCCACATCATAGTTCCTCTCAGCCGGAGTGAATTTCTTGGAGAAGAACGCACATGGTCGCAGATTTGTCAGAGTAGCAGGGGCCCTGAGAGAGAACAGCTCCCACCCCCACCTCTGAGGTGTCCACCTCCACAACAAACAGTGCCTCGAGGTCAGGCTGTACCAGGACTGGGGCGGACATGAACCGGTCCTTTAACTCAAGAAAGGCCTGGACAGCCGTTTGCGACCAGTTCTGCAGATCCGCCCCTTTCCGTGTAAGGTCAGTCAATGGTTTGGCAATTTGAGAGAATCCCTTAATGAACCTTCGATAATAATTTACGAAACCCAAAAAGCATTGTAGCGCCTTGATATCCCTGGGTTGCACCCAATCCACGATAGCCTGCACCTTTCCTGGGTCCATTTAAAACCCATCACGAGAAAGGAGTAACCCAAGAAAGGCTATTTCCTGAACAGAGAAAACACATTTTTCAAGCTTGGCAAACAGATGGTTATCACGCAATCTCTGTAATACTGAGCGAACATGCATAATATGCGTATCTCTGTGGGCAGAATAAATGAAAATGTCATCGAGATAGATGACCACAAAACGACCAAGAAAATCAGAGAAGATATCGTTGATGAAATTTTGAAACACCGCAGGGGCATTTGTTAGATCAAAAGGCATCACCAAATTCTCGAATAACCCCTCTGACGTCAGAAAGGCCGTTTTCCACTCATCCCCTTCTCTAATACGGATAAGATTATAGGCCCCACTGAGATCTAGTTTGGTAAACCACCGGGCTTCAGAGAGTTGGTTGTAGAGATCAGGGATGAGTGGAAGCGGATACGTGTTTTTCACAGTAATTTTGTTTAATTCTCGGAAATCGAGACATGGTCTTAATCCTCCGTCCTTCTTCTTTACAAAAAAGAACCCAGCAGCCACAGGGGAAGAAGAAGGACGGATATGCCCTTTACGTATACTATCAGATATGTATGATTTCATAGCAGCCCTTTCTGGACCCGAAAGGTAATATAAACGGGCCTTGGGCAATTTGGTATTGGGAAGTAAATCGATGGCACAGTCATATGGGCGATGAGGCGGCAAAACCTCGGCCTCTGTTTCCGAGAATACGTCTCCGTAGTCCCTCAGGTATTCCGGAAGACCCTCAGGACTTACGGAGAACACAGGTACAGATTGTAAACACCTTTTATGACAAGCAGGACTCCATTTGACTATGGTACGACACTCCCAATCAATAACGGGATTATGTAACCTTAACCATAGATACCCCAACACTAATCCAGCAGGGAGATTGGCCATTACAAAACAAGAAATCGTTTCAGAATGCAGAGACCCGATCACCAGAGTAAATTTTTCTGTAGCAAACCGAATGAGGTTTTGAGGCAGCGGTGTTTTATCAATTGCCAGGAGTTGAATGGGTCCTTCTAACCTCACTGTCCCTAACTCTAATCTTTGGACCAACTCAGAGTCAATGAAGTTCATAGCGGACCCACAGTCAATAAAGGCAGTAGCAGACCAGACCAACTCCTTGACCCGGAGGTCGACATTCAGAAGTATCTTATTGGAGGATAGGAAAGGTAGCTGATAGTCTGGGCAACCTCCTCGACCGTTACCCAGACTTAGAAGTTTCCCGACAACTGTTTAGCGGAGGGGCAAGCCGGGCAGTATTTCCTCCAATATCCATGGTGTCCACAATAGAAGCACAGCTTGAGATCTCGGCGTCTTCTCCTCTCCTTCTCATCCGGACTGATGGCTCCAACTTCCATCCGTTCCATAGCTGGCAAAGAAGGTGCCCTAGGTAGAGGGGGCGGAATCTCACGCATGGTTCCCCTTCTTTCCCGTAATCTGCGGTCCATACGAACTGCCTCCGTCATCGCATCATCCAAGGTGCTGGGAGGAGGGTGCAGAGCCAATGCGTCTTTCAGGGACTCCGAAAGACCTCTCCAGAATTGGCACCTGAGTGCAGAATCATTCCACCGTACCTCAGTGGACCACTGCGGAAACTCAGAACAATATAGCTCAGCAGTGTGGTTTCCCTGAGTGAGACACATGATCCTGTCCTCAGCCACCCGTACACGGTCTGGTTCGTCATATATCACCCCGAGGGAGTCAAAGAAGAGGTCAACCGAATGCCGTTCCGGGGCCGAAGGGGGTAGGGAAAATGCCCAGGTCAAGGGACCCCCTCTAAGTAACGACATGATGATCCCCACCCGCTGGATCTCATTCCCCGAGGACCGAAGCCGGAGAGTGAAATGAAGCTTGCAACTCTCCCTAAATGTCCGAAATAGGTTTTTCTCCCCCGAGAATTTATCGGGGAGCATCACCGTGGGTTCAAGGGAGGTCAGTTGGACATCAGTGGGACTATGCTGTCCTACGGTTTGTGAGGTAACTGCCACTGAGGTGACCCTCGCAGAAGCAGAAACCTCACTCTGCAGAATGTTGTGTGAAGCTACCAGGGTGCGATGCTCTGCAGCCAAATCCTGCACCAGCTGCGTAAGGTTGGCTACTTGCTCGCACAAAGTACTGAGTGGATCCATTACAGTCTGGTATCCTGCAAAGTTGGATCCCACTACCAAGAATTAAATGGCTTTTTTCTTTTCTTCCTCCCTATGGGAGATAAAGCCTATTGGGGCCGGCTATACTGTAATGCTGCCACCAGGGGGAGCCAGAGCTCTGCAGCAGACGACACTACACAGAGCAATGAGAACCAGGAAGGAAATGCACAGCGTTCTCATGCACTGCCTAATCAGCACAGCTGAGAGGCAGAACTGCAGGGTATGTGAGGAATAGTGAGACAGGCTGGGTCAAACACCGTACGGGCAGAAGCAGGACCGGAGGAGCAAGCAGAAGCGAAGTCAAAGTCAGGCTATGGTCAGTACCGGAGGAAGCAACCGATGGGGAAATAGGAGGGAGGACACAGGACAGGAGGGACGACCAGGGGACAGAACACAGACAAGGGCACAGGGGCACAGGAACAGACAGATCAGGATATCACTCACAGGACCAGCAATCACAGGCAAAGCAGAGCTAAGCTTATAGCCGGCGCTGGTTCACTGGAAGTATCAGCTTTTAAGGCATGCAGGGGCCGGAAGTGAGGCCCGAGAGAAGGCTTCGCCCCCTAGCCATGTGTATAGGGAGGCGAATCATGACACAGGGGCCTAAGATTATCAGTGAAAACCAAGTTTTAGGATTCTATTTTTTTAAAATGACAAAATCTGTTTTATTCTTTTGACAGAAGATTTTGGCATTATACAGAATATAAATGAAGAGCAAGTCATTATCCCAGATAAACCCTCAGCTCTTCACACCCAAGATCCGTCAGCTGATGTGTCTAAACCATCTCCCGATTCACCACAGATTATTCAGCAAAATAAGAGCCACATGAGGGATGGTCAACAACAAAGAGCTCACACAGGGGAGAAGTTGTATTCATGTAATCAATGTGGAAAGTGTTTTACTCAAAAGTCTGCTCTAATTTTACATGAAATAATTCACAAAGGAAACCCATTTTCATGCTCAGAATGTGGAAAATGTTTTAGTTATAAATCACATCTTGTTGTACATCTAAATACTCACATGGGGGAGAAATCATATTCATGTCCAATATGTAAGAAACATTTTATTCAGAACGAAGATTTTTATGACCATATAAAAACTCACAGAAGAGAGAAGTCATTTTCATGTTCAGAATGTGGGAAATGTTTTATTGGAAAATCACAGCTTGATATGCATATAAAAACTCACACGGGGGAAAAGCCATTTTCTTGTTCAGAATGTGGGAAATGTTTTATTGAAAAATCACAGCTTGATATGCATATAAAAACTCACACGGGGGAGAAGCTATTTTCTTGTTCAGAATGTGGGAAATGTTTTATTCAGAAATCACAGCTTAATATGCATATAAAAACTCACACGGGGGAGAAGCCATTTTCTTGTTCAGAATGTGGGAAATGTTTTATTCAGAAATCACAGCTTAATATGCATATAAAAACTCACACTGGGGAGAAGCCATTTTCTTGTTCAGAATGTGGGAAATGTTTTATTGGAAAATCACAGCTTGATAGGCATATAAAATCTCACACGGGGGAGAAGCCATTTTCTTGTTCAGAATGTGGGAAATGTTTTATTCAAAAATCAAAGCTTGATATGCATATAAAAACTCACACGGGGGAAAAGCCATTTTTTTGTTCAGAATGTGGGAAATGTTTTATTGAAAAATCACAGCTTGATATGCATATAAAAACTCACACGGGGGAGAAGCTATTTTCTTGTTCAGAATGTGGGAAATGTTTTATTAAAAAATCAAAGCTTGATATGCATATAAAAACTCATACGGGGGAGAAGCCATTTTCTTGTTCAGAATGTGGGAAATGTTTTATTCAGAAAAGCGAGCTTAGTAGGCATATAAAAACTCACACTGGGGAGAAGCCATTTTCTTGTTCAGAATGTGGGAAATGTTTTATTGGAAAATCACAGCTTGATATGCATGTTAAAACTCACACTGGGGAGAAGCCATTTTCTTGTCCAGAATGTGGGAAATATTTTATTGGAAAATCACAGCTTGATATGCATATAAAAACTCATACGGGGGAGAAGCCATTTTCATGTTCAGAATGTGGGAAATGTTTTATTAGAAAATCACAGCTTGATATGCATATAAAAAATCACATGGGGGAGAAGCCATTTTCTTGTTCAGAATGTGGGAATTGTTTTATTAGAAAATCACAGCTTGATGGGCATATAAAAACTCACACAGGGGAGAAGCCATATTCTTGTCCAGAATGTGAGAAATGCTTTGTTCACAAATCCGCTTTTGTTAGACACATGACAGTTCACACAAGGTAGAAGACATTTATTTTTTTTTTTAGAAACTGGTAAATGTTATAGCAGTAAATGAACTCTTAGGCTATGTGTCCACGGTAGAATGTACCTGCGGATTTTTCTGCATGAAAATCCGCGACTTTTGCGGCAAATCCGCACCTTATTTTTGCCGCGGATTTACCGCGGATTTGCTACGGATTTTGATGCGGATTTTTTCTTTTTCCCCCATTCTATACCCAAAATCCGCACCAAAATCCGCAACAATAATTGACATGTTGCAGATTTTTCCGGATCAAAATCCGCGGCAAATCCGCCGCGGAAAAATCCGCAGCATGGACACAGCATTTCCAAAATGCCATTGAAATGGCTTGGAAGTGCCGCTGCTGCAGATTTTCAGGAAATCCGCGGTAAATCCGCGGTAAAATCTGCGCGAAATCCGCAGCATGGGCACATAGCCTTAGGCTGGAAACACATCTATGCGAGTAAAATCGGTCCGACTGGGCTGAAAAAAACTCGTCTGATTTTAGTTCAGATTAGGTCCAAGTGCAACGCAAAGTGCGATGCTTTTTCTGAATAAATTAATGATTTTACTAGCGTGTGTAATGCGTGTGTAATGCGTATTTTTTACTATGTCATCTGCCATTCAGCTCTGCTACATGGCCGCTGACAGCAGACACAGACAGCCATGTAGCAGAGCTGAATGGCAGATGACAGCAGACACAGACAGAGCCGCACGATCAGAATGAACTCGGGTGAACTTCACCCGACTTCATTGTAATGCTGCAGCTCTGTCTGTGCCGCGTCGTGATTAGCGGTCACCTGTGAAGGGCTCACCGGTGACCGCTAATCCCCTGAGTGACTGAAGTTAGCAGCCCTCTCTCATACTCACCGATCCCCGGAGCGGTGCTGCACGGCATTCACACTGCTCCGGCGGCTTTTACGATTTTGAAAAAGCCGGCCGCTCATTAAACAATCTCGTATTCCCTGCTTTCCCCGCCCACGGGCGCCTATGATTGGTTGCAGTGAGACACGCCCCCACGCTGAGTGACAGGTGTCTCACTGCACCCAATCACAGCAGCCGGTGGGCGTGTCTATACTGTGCAGTGAAATAAACAATTAAAAAAAAACGGCGTGCGATTCCCCCCCAATTTTAATACCAGCCAGATAAAGCCATACGGCTGAAGGCTGGTATTCTCAGGATGGGGAGCTCCA